>NC_053164.1:51253917-51862250 GCF_016835505.1 Polypterus senegalus
ACTGAGGCCTAAGGTGTCCTGGTGCCAAGTGCACATATGAACACCCTTATGCTTGAACATGGTGTTCATTATGGACAATCCGTGGCGAGCACAGAAGTCCAATAACAAAACACCGCTCGGGTTCAGATTGGGGGGGCCATTCCTCCCAATCACGTCTACATGTGCTTTGTGGACTTGGAAAAGGCGTTCGACTGTGTCCCTCGGGGAATCCTGTGGGCGGTGCTCCGGGAGTATGGGGTACCGGACCCCCTGATAAGAGCTGTTCAGTCCCTGTACAACCGGTGTCAGAGCTTGGTCCGCATTGCCGGCAGTAAGTCGAGCCCGTTTCCAGTGAGAGTTGGACTCTGCCAGGGCTGCCCTTTGTCACCGATTCTGTTCATAACTTTTATGGACAGAATTTCTAAGCGCAGCCAGGGTGTTGAAGGGGTCCGGTTAGGTGGACTCAGGATTGGGTCACTGCTTTTTGCAGATGATGTTGTCCTGTTTGCTTCATCAGGCCGTAATCTTCAGCTCTCTCTGGAGCGGTTCGCAGCTGAGTGTGAAGCGGCTGGGATAAGAATCAGCACCTCCAAATCCGAGACCATGGTCCTCAGCCGGAAAAGGGTGGAGTGCCCTCTCAGGGTTGGGGGGGAGATCCTGCCCCAAGTGGAGGAGTTTAAGTATCTCGGGGTCTTGTTCACGAGTGAGGGAAGAATGAATCATGAGATTGACAGGCGGATCGGTGCGGCATCCACAGTGATGCGGGCTCTGCATCGGTCTGTCGTGGTGAAAAAAGAGCTGAGCCGTAAGGCAAAGCTCTCAATTTACCAGTCAATCTACGTTCCTACCCTCACCTATGGTCATGAGCTATGGGTAGTGACCGAAAGAACGAGATCGCGAATACAAGCGGCTGAAATGAGTTTCCTCCGCAGGGTGTCTGGGCTCTCCCTTAAGGATAGGATAGGATGAGGAGCTCAGTCATCCGGGAGGGGCTCAGAGTAGAGCCGCTGCTCCTCCGCATCGAGAGGAGTCAGATGAGGTGGCTCGGGCATCTGATCAGGATGCCTCCTGGACGCCTCCTTGGTGAGGTGTTCCGGGCACGTCCAACCGGGAGGAGGCCCCGGGGAAGACCCAGGACACGCTGGAGGGACTATGTCTCCCGGCTGGCCTGGGAACGCCTTGGGATTCTCCCGGAAGAGCGAGAAGAAGTGGCCGGGGAGAGGGAAGTCTGGGCTTCTCTGCTTAAGATGCTACCCCCGCGACCTGACCTTGGATAAGCGGAAGAGAATGGATGGATGGAT
Source organism: Polypterus senegalus (assembly GCF_016835505.1). NCBI lineage: Eukaryota > Metazoa > Chordata > Cladistia > Polypteriformes > Polypteridae > Polypterus > Polypterus senegalus. The sequence continues at coordinate 51,255,198 of NC_053164.1, forward strand.
GGATGGTCCCTAAATATAATCTCATCTTCTTGATCATTATAAATTCTTGAAGGCACGGAAATCTGACACCTAGGCCTGCTAGAAGACTAGTCTGGTCTTTCAGTGTTATTTTAAAAAAGATGAAATATGAAGAAAATATTCTTGCCCATTTAAACTGCAGCAATCAAACGCTTTAGAAAACAACATTCCTTGCTCTTTAGCAACAGTAAATACATATTTTAAAGCAGATATAAAAATAATGAATTATTTTAATATGATATGAAAGGTATGTATTGAGTAAGGTGGACTTCCATGCAAATACTTTGCACTTTGCAGTTGTCAGTGTGCATCTGCCTAATAAACAATAGGTAAAAGCTACTCTGTAGTTGGAGAAAAATGCAGTGTTCACACCAATACAGCTGTTTTGTTTCTATTTAGTAGAAACTGTTACTCCTAATGCTAATTTTGTAATTGTTGAAAACTCAGTTTTGTCTTCTTTTCAAAGTCCACAGACTAGAGAATCCTGGGGACCTTATTATTCCTGCAAAAAACTGTCTTGTAGTTGTTTTACATTTTTTTTTTTTTTTAGCACTCTGCCTTTTCTACAGATCATTAAAAAATTTCTTCAATTTACAGATTGAACCTTTTTTTTCCCTTAATTCACCTTTAATCTCCTCCCTTTCACATCCTAATTTATAACTTCTTGTCCTTGGTTACCTGCACAAAGCAGATCCTCTCATGTGCTTCTGTTGCACTGAATGACCAACTAACCATTTAACTTCTCTTATTTCCTCTAATGGCTGCTTTTTTACCTTCTCTGGTGTTTCACTCATTTCAACTCCCCTGATATTGATCATTTCTTCAACTCCTATATATGTAACTTATTTTTCCCTTTAACACTAGAATTAACAGTGCCTACGAAAAAACTCGTAGATCCGTCCCACCTTAAAACGCTTTGCACCTCTCCGTCAGCGTTATTTGTCCTTTAAATGTGTTGATAAGCAGCAAACAGCAAGCAGCCTGCTATCACAACCCCCACCTCGCACAGTTTTCTCAGCTCAAGTCTGTTTACCTGCATGTCAGTTGCTTAGAGTTGTATAGAATGAGAAGTCAAGCAAAATTACACGTTTTATAAATACTATGTCGTTATTTAGAACACTTGCATTTCATGTGTGTTCCATGTCTGCAACAATCTATGTAAACACATCGTTAAAGCAGAAACGTTTTTCATGTTTTAGTAATAATTGACAAACTGTAGACATGAAGTGTATAATGTGTGAATCCTGAATTCCAAATATCAAAGAAACACTTTCACAAAAGGTACAAATATAACAGAATAAATGCGCTTCCATTCAAAAATATAACTGCAGAAAAACAACCTGCGTTAGGGTGCGACATTTACATGCAGTTGCTACGACAGTTTAGGTGGAGCAACGGTATCAGCTGTTGACTGGTAATCGAAGCTTCACGGGTTCGATCTCGGATGAGTCCGTTTTGAGAAGTGAGCTACTTGTATTCTTACTACTTTAGAATAAAAACATACATTTGATTCCAGTCTATAACAGCTGGTGTAATTTATGATACTTGTAAAGGTTAGCTTTGTTTTTTTTTTTATTCAATTTTATTCTCTCAGCTGCATTCACAATCCCAACTCATCACCCCCTCACCCCCACATTTGACACTGCTGTTTTCACATAGACGCGATATAACAGAGGTAAACTCAAATCATGACGATGGTTCTACATCGAATCAAAAATGCACTTTTGCCATCTGCACTCAACTTGTGACTATAGGAAGTAAGTAATTAAATATAGGTAAATGGGTAAATAACATGCGATCTGGCTTTTATGTAAGTAACATATAAATGTTAATCTTTTGGGCACATGCACCATCCTTTGTATGTAAGAGCCAAATCGAACTGGACAGTCTCTGATCTGGAGGGATAAAAACTGACACACAAACGCTGGTGAATCTGCCTTCTTTGTATCTCACCATCACTTTTTTTTTTTTTTTATTCAGTTTTATTGAGTGTTCCTGCTGCACTGAATAAGCTCACACCTTCTGGTGCACAATGTCAAAGCAGCATGGAGAAAAAAAAGAAAGAGACAAATATATGGGACATTGGGTATAAAATTAATCAGAAAACATCGCACTAATGCAATATTATTTGAAAACGAACAGCGTCAGATCAGGTGTGAATTTACGCTGGCACGGTTACTTAGAGTCAGATCAGGAGAGGCGGGGGGTGGGGTGTTAGAGCGTGATTGTGATTGAGAGAATAAAACTGGAGCTTATTCAGTGCAGCCCCCCAGTTTTATTGTCTGATTCATGTTCAAGCTTCCAGACACACACGCCACCCCCTTCCCGATCTGACACTGTTTTCAAATAAAGACATTGTACGAACTTGTTTTGTTACACCCCCTCTTTATTTGAAAACCGTGTCAGATCTTGTGCGCCAACTAGACTGGGAAAACTGTGGACGTGGATGTCAGTGTTGTGCGAGAATGAGAATGACTGTGGATGTAAATTTTTTTTATTCAATTTTATTCTTGAGTGTTCTTGAGGTGAACTCAGGTCAGAGAAAGAAAACAGAAGCCCTCCTCGCAAGAAACATCCACTCACATGTAAAAACAACGCAGCTGCACCAGGCGTAAAGGCGAAAGATGGCACCGTTTGAATACAGGGCGAATTCCGGCGTCATCCTGCCAATCACCTGTCCTTCAAAGAAACAGCACGGCTTACAGAGCTCGCCAACGTATTGTACAGAGCTCGCCAATGTATCGTGCAGACTCATGTTTGTGATTATATTTTGTGATGGTCTTTACATAAGAAGCATTTATATATTACTTAACAGATCGGATGTTACTTATCTTGATTTATTGACTTATCTTCCTACAGCATAAAGTCACAAGTATACTACAGAGCTTCCTCTGTTTGATTGTCAAGGGCATGCTCACAAATTACACATGTAATGCCACGAAAAATACCTGCTGACACTTTAGTACGTGAGTAATGGAACGAGAATGCAGTTAGACTTTTTTTGGGCACATACACCACACAAGTGTTTAGATCTGGACGGTGTTGCTTTGGCAAGCTCTGTAAGCTGTGCTGTTTCTTTGAAGGACAGGTGATTGGCAGGATGATGCCGGACTTTCGCCTTTACATCTGGTGCAGCTGCGTTATTCTTATACCTGTATGCAAGTGGACGTTTCTTGCGGGGAGGGCTTCTGTTTTCTTTGATCTGAGTTCACCTCTGTTTTAGTGCGTCTTTATTTGAAAACAACAATGTCGGATCGGGGCGAGCGTGAACGCGACTGAGAGAATAAAACTGAATAAAAAAACGCTAACTTTTACAAGCACTATAAATTTACAGCAGTTGTTACAGACGTAAATCAAATGTATTTTTTTATTGTATAATAACAATAATAACAGCTCTCTACTCAAAACGGTAAACTTGAGAAGCTGCCAGCATCGAACCCAGAGACTCTTGATTGGGAGTTATATTCTTGAATAAAAGCGCACTTGTTTTGTTACACTTGTACTTTTTGTGAAAGTGTTTATTTGATATTTGGACTTCAGGCTTCACACCTTATACATATGTCGTAAAGACGGACCTTGGGTGTGTGTGTGGGAACTGTTAACATTTGAATCTGATGATTGTATATAGTGCGGAACTGAACTCTCTATACTATTCTGTCCTCTGCATCTCCTGGAGTTCAAAAGAAATACCAACATGCAGTAACATGCATAACAATATTGCCTTAGTGCAACAGCATTTTCCAAAATGTACAATATAGGTCATAAAATAAATTATTCCAAATCTTATATATACCTAAGTCTCCCTTTTTAGTCAGCGCGGCTTTGACATCATGGATCAGAAGGTGCATACTAATTCAGTGTGAGCAGGAGCACTCAAGAATAAAACTGAATAAAAACAAATTAACATCCACAGTCATTCTCAGTCATGCACACCACTCACATTCACGTCCACAGTTTTCTCAGTCCCAGTCTCGTTCGCGCACAAGATCTGACGCTGTTTTCATTTAAAGAGGGGGTATAACAAAATTAAGTTTGTTTGTTATATCACGTCTTTATCTGAAAATGGTGTCAGATCCGGAGGGTGTGTGGACTTGAACGTGAGAGAGAGAATAAAACTGAAACTAAACTAACTTTAACTAAATTTATAGACACAAATGAAATGTATGCTTTTATTGTATGAATTTAACAATAAGAGCAGCTCATTACTGAAAATGGTAAATTTGGAAGCAGCTGATATCGAAATCGCAACCTCTTGGTATCTCATCCCCCCCCGCCCACCTCTGCAGTTCATTTCGCAGTTTCTCAGTGCTCAGTGTTTATCTTCGAGTGAAGTGTTGGAGCTTTATAGGGTAAAATAGTACATCATCAGTTGGAATGCATACATTTCATGTGTGTTCTGTGTCAACAACAATCTATGTAAAACGTAGTTAACACAGAAATGTTTTTCATGTTTTAGTAATAATTGAAAAAATGTAGACATGAAATGTATAATGTGTGAAGCCTGAAATACAAATATAAAATAAACACTTTCACAAAAGGTACAAGTATAACAAAACAAGTGCACTTTTATTCAAGAATTTAACCGAAGAAAAAAGAAAGCAGGTTACGGTCGGAGGTTGATACGACAGCTTGCGTGGTGCAATGCTAAGAACTGCTGTCTTCCAATACCAGGCTGCTTGCTGTTAATGAACACATTTACAGGACAAAAGACTGATGGAGAGGTGAGAATGGATTTAAGGTGGGCCAGATTTACAAGCTTTCTTGTAGGCTCTGGTAATTCTAGTGTTAAGTGATACACTCAATGACTTCTTCTTCTTCTTCTTCTTTTGGCTGCTCCCATTAGGGGTTGCCACAGTGGGATCATCGTCTTCCATATCTTTCTGTCCTCTGCATTTTGTTCTGTTACACCCATCAACTGCATGTCCTCTCTCACCACATCCATAAACCTTCGCTTAGGCCTTCCTCTTTTCCTCTTCCCTAGCAGCTCTATCCTTAGCATCCTTCTCCCAGTATACCCAGCACCTCTCCTCTGCACATGTCCAAACCAACGCAATCTTGCCTCTCTGACTTTGTCTCCCAAACATCCAACTTGAGCTGACCCTCTAATGTACTAATTTCTAATCCTATCCATTCTCATCACACCCAGTGCAAATCTTACCATATTTAACTCTGCTACCTCCAGCTCTATCTCCTGCTTTCTGGTCAGTGCCACCGTCTCCAACCCTTGTAACATAGTTGGTCTCACTACCGTCCTGTAGACCTTCCCTTTCACTCTTGCTGATACCCGTCTGTCACAAATTACTCTTGACACTCTTCTCCACCCATTCCACCCTGCCAGCACTCTCTTCTTCACCTCTCTTCCATAATCCCCATTACTTTGTACTGTTGATCCCAAGTATTTAAACTCATCCACCTTCGCCAACTCTACTCCCTGCATCCTCACTATTCCACTGACCTCCCTCTCATTCACACACGTGTATTCTGTCTTCTTCCTACTGACCTTCATTTCTCTCCTCTCTAGAGCATATCTCCACCTATCGAGGGTCACCTCAACCTGCTCCCTACTATCGCTACAGATCACAGTGTCATCAGCAAACATCATAGTCCACGGGGACTCCTGTCTAATCTTGTCTGTCAACCTGTCCATCACCATTGCAAATAAGAAAGGTCTCAGAGCTGATCCCTGATGTAATCCCACCTCCACGTTGAATGCATCCGTCGCTCCTACCGCAGACCTCACCACTGTCACACTTCCCTCGTACATATCCTGTACAACTCTTACATACTTCTCTGCCACTCCCGACTTCCTTATACAATACCACAGCTCCTCTCGAGGCACCCTGTCATATACTTTCTCCAGGTCCACAAAGACGCAATGCAACTCTTTCTGGCCTTCTCTAAACTTCTCCATCAATATCTTCAGAGCAAACATTGCATCTGTGGTGCTCTTTCTTGGCATGAAACAATACTGCTGCTCACTAATCATCACCTCACTTCTTAACCTAGCTTCCACTACTCTTTCCCATAACTTCATGCTGTGGCTCATCAGTTTTATTTCCCTGTAGTTACTGCAGTCCTGCACATCCCCCTTATTTTTAAATATCGGCAACAGTACACTTCTTTTCTACTCCTCAGGCATCCTCTCACTTTCCAAGATTCCATTAAACAATCTGGTTAAAAACTCCACTGCCATCTCTCCTAAACACCTCCATGCTTCCATAGGTATGTCAACTGAACCAACAGCCTTTCCATTTTACATCCTCTTCATAGCTGTCCTTACTTCCTCCTTGCTAATCCGTTGCACTTCCTGATTCACTATCTCCATATCATCCAACCTCTTCTCTCTCTCGTTCTCTTCATTCATCAGCCTCTCAAAGTACTCATTCCATCTGCTCAACACACTCTCCTCGCTTGTGAGTATGTTTCCATCTTTATCCGTTATCACCCTAACCTGCTGCACATCTTTCCCAGCTTGGTCCCTCTGTCTAGCCAATTGGTACAGGTCCTTTTCTCCTTCCTTAGTATCCAACCTCTCATACAACTCATCATACACCTTTTCTTTAGCCTTCCCCACCTTTTGCGCCTTATTTCCATGTACTCTTGACTACTTTCTGCATCTATCTGACTATCCCACTTCTTCTTTGCCATCCTTTTCCTCTGTATACTCTCCTGTATTTCCTCATTCCACTACCAGGTTTCCTTTTCCTTCTTCCTCTTTCCAGATGTCTTGCCAAGGACCCTTGTTGCTGTCACCCTTACTACATCTGCTGTAGTTTCCCAGCTGTTTCATGTCCAGCTGTATATATGGGAAAAACATCAAAAACACTTGCCAGACATACACAGGAACATCAAAATGCAGTCAGAAGAAAGAACCCGTAGTCCCTGATTTATGCACATACAAGTTTGACCGGACACAAATTTAAATGGGACTCAGTGCAAGTGAAATTCAAAGCTAATATTAAAAGTGACAGAGAACTGGCTGAAACGTGGCTATTTAATGAAAACACCATTAGCAGACATTTGGATGTGAATCCAGCATATGCAGGTGTGAAAAGAATACATATACAGTATATTAAAAATAAATGACACGTATAAACTATTTTACAATGTATGTATAATTGCAAGAGGCAGATCAATACTTGACAACAATCATGGACGAATCTAGTAAGTTTTTAAGCTTTCATGTTCCTATGATGCCCCATTAGAATCTGCTATAAAATGTCAGTGAAGGCAAGACATTATTAAAAATGTATAGAAAACACTTAACTATAGAACACGATTTTGCATGTTAAATCCACAGAAAAAAACTTTGAATAACAATAATAATTCATAATTCTTTACATTTATATACCACTTTTCTTAGTGATTAGGGAGCCACTTCAGCCACCACTAATGTGTAGCATCCACCAGAATGATGCGACGACAGCCATTTTTGCACCGGTATGCTTACTACACATGAGTTATTGGTTGGTGAACTGATGAGCCATATTGACTTGGCCAAGGTGGACAATTTAGCCAAGACATTGGGATATACCTTGCTCTTTATAAAGGATGTGCAAGAAGAGTCAGGACCTCAGTTTTACATCTCTTCTGAAGGACATTGGATTCACATTTAGACATCTAGGTAAACATCCGCTTCTAGACTCACCAAATACTCGTTTCAGCAGCAACTTGAGCTTTTTCCCAGATGGTCTCCCATCCAAGTACTGGCTGGGTTCGAACATGCTTCCCTTCAGGTGTATGACCTCTTCTGTAGTGCATGTGGTATGGCTACCGACTATACTCAATACTGAACTTATCCTTTTAAGAATCTTTATGCCAAAAATAGTAGTTTTCTTAGCTTATGAGCAAATGTGTGTTTTCTTTTTCTTGCTCTGCCTGTTATCACCTACTGTGCTTTTGGTTGCCTGTGTATAGGGTTGCATTCAGAAGCTGACCTTTGAACTGCTGTTAGTATCCTGGTCGGGGTGGGGGAATAATTAAATAAAGTTGGTAGGAGACCAATGTATAAACATTGTATGGCTGTTCAGTGTGATTTGGTAAAATAAAGACAGATATATAAATAGGAATACTATTTTACGTAAAACCTTTTGGAGTGATTTTTGTTCAAAATTCTTCTAATATCTCGTTTTGCATTTTTTGTATTTTTTGTTCTTCGCATTGAAACTGGTAAGTTATTCAGCTTGCCGAGACCATTTCATAGAAAATGATGAGAATCTAAACCTGATGTCACATATCTTAATTTTTTTTAGACAAAGATTACAACAACCTCTGTAACAAACAACCCATCGGCCGTCTCCTTTTTCGTCAGTACTGTGAGACACGTAAGGAACTGCTGCGCTGTATCCGCTTCCTGGATGCTGTGGTAAGATAATATGCCTAACTCAAAACTTTTTCTTTTTTGAGGCCACATGTTGAAGGGACATGAATGGAAGGAGGGAATTACATTTTATTTAATAAATTTGTATCTTTTTAGACTGAGAACATCTATTCAAAATAAAAGTATGCAGGCATCATCTGCAGCTGAATGTTTCTGTCAAAATGTTAATGTAATTCTTAACTGTGAATACACACTGCCAGAAGACTGTACAGTGAATCGATTCACTCTAATTTACAGAGGCTCAGAACATTTCAGCCTATTTTACAAGGTATAGAATAATAATTTTTCTTTTTTTTACTACAAGTGGCAGAATTGGGTGATAGTTTGATTTTCTTGCTACACTTTAAAAACATACGGTTAGCTGATTACTAGAGATGTTGTGAAGAATGGCTGTTGTAGCCGACTACTGAGACCTAGTGAGATATAGCGCTCCCCCTTATTAAGTACTGTATATTTATAAATTGTTCATGTTTCCATTCTTTTGATGGATGTCATTTCTCTTCCATTAGTAACAGTAAGATGTTTGAGAAGGGATCAAGGCATTTAAGCTTGAACATTTTGTCTTTTTTCTGATTCATGGTGGGCTGGTGAGTTGTGTTTGGCTTTATTTCTGGGCTCGGCTGCAAAATGTTACGTCACAAAATAGAGGCACCAGAGGCCTTTGCATTGCCAAAGCCAGAGGGAGAGATAATGATGGAAAGAATTTGCGAGGGGGTGGTGCAGAGTTACTGCTGAGCTCAATGACGTCAATGCTATTTGGCCTGCCATTTGGCCATGCTGAGATCCATATGCCAGAGCATGTTGTTTCCTGTCAAGATTCAATTATCACTCGAGAATTACTTTTTTTTGATTTGTGTGACTTTACTCCCTGTTCGTGGTCTGTCACACTCTGCAGATCAGTGCAGAAAGCAAAACCTTTATCCATGTATACTTCCACAACTTCCATAAGTTTGAAGGACCCTTCTACCCTTTTTATGGAATGTGAATTAAAAATGCTATATGGAGGAAATTGTTCCTTTAAAAGCCTCAAAGGCCCTACAAAAGGCAAGCAAATTTCTCATGCAAGTGAGATTTATTTTTTTATTTTTCAATTTATTGGCAACACTAATTGATATGTAAGAGTCGAGCCTAATTCTGCTCAGAAGAAAAATCCTCCCAAACAGTATCAAAACGAAAATTAATATTTAGGAAATCTGAAGTAAAGGTGAATACATGAAAGCCATTACAGATGGTATCCTCATCCTTATTTTCTTCCACTTTCTGAGAATGAGTTAGAAAATACATAATGGTTTAAATTACAATGCTGTTATATAGCACCTATAACCACAAGTTTCCTCACATATACGGTTTACAAATATCTGCATATGACAGAACTGTTATAATTTACATACTCTTCTTGTTAATAATTTATAGTATTTCAAATAAAAATTAGATTAGTTTCCTAAGAAGGCTGTGGAATGAATTATAGTCTCATTTAGCTAATACGGTTGTGATAACAAAATGAAAAGTGGAATTAAAAAATATTCCTGAAATGTAAAACCTGGTTAGCAATGGCCATCAACTAATGGAAAACTCTGAAGTAATAATCATTAAGACTTTTAAAGTAGTCACTATTGCCCCGTGAAACCCAACAGACAGACGTCCAGGAGACATGTATAAAAGCACCAAGAAGATTTTTTAATTATTTTCTTCAATAAAATGCACAAAGCACCACACACTCCACAATTCACTAATAACAATAATCAATAATAATACAGTAATAATCCCCCAACTTCCAGCAGCTTCGTCACCCAACCATCCCAACTCCGGCTAAGCTTGTTGGGCCTCCAACAGTCCTTCATATATTCCTTGACCCGGAAGTGCCCCTTCTCTTTTTCCGGGTCAAACGCCACATCATCAGTCCTCAAGCATCCCGGAAGTACTATGGGCTTCTGTCCTCGTGACTCCTAAGTACTTCTGGGTTGTAGGAAAAAATAAAAGTCCCCAGGTCCTTTATGTGCTTCCCCCTGGCAGCAGCCACGGCACCCAACAGGGCTAAGAAAATGAACTCCATGATGCCCTGAGAGAATCCGGGGTACAGTTAACGTCAAGGGGATCTGCTATCTAGTGTCTTGGGGGAGGCAGTGTCCTGGAAAGACTGCCCTTCTCCATTCTTCCCATTCTGCTACATCCCGACCGCATTGAGCTGCACCCCCTTTAATTTTGGGTGAGACCGGCGCTGATGTCTTAAGGCTTGGGAAAAACCAGAAGTCAGCACTATCCCGCTGCTCTCATGCCCCCGCTCCTTCTACCAGACACTTGGTCATCACCCCTATATCAGTTGTGGGAATCGAGAGTACGTGGTAGCCGATACTAGCCAATCGTGCTGTCCTTGTACTCTGCGTCCCAACTTCATGTATGGTACTGGTCGAAACCACCTGTACCGCCGAATCTGTCATCTGAGGAAGCTCCCATCCAAAGCGGTGCAAGTATTCCTCCACCCACCGTAAAGGTGCTTTGGCTGTCGCTCCCAACTCATCGATGCTCTTTTTCATCAAAGAGATGACCTGAAAAAGGCTTTTTACAGGCTGGTTTACCTTTTCCACCTCTCGCACATTGAAGTCACTTTCCTGATCGGCTGGTGACAAGCTTGGACTTTCAAAAGCCCTGTCCTCCAGCTGTGAGCTGGCAAGCGTCTCCTGCGCCTGTGCAGTTGGCCTTTTGGGATTTGGAGTTTGGTATACTGGCTTCAAGATGACCGCAATCCGCCTGACTCTTTTTTTCAGCGGATCGATCAGTCACTCCCCGAACCTCCTTACCTTCTTTTATGGCTTGCGATGCTTCGTCTGCCTTCCCCTACCTTTTTGGGAAATCCGCCTCCGTCGGGATGTCTTTAATCCAGCATACGGGCCACTGTTGACCTCCACTATCCCATGATGCCTCAGGTGTGGTCACATGTCCGTTGGCAGAATGCATGAGGAAGTCTTCCATGTTCGGACGTCCCTCAGAAAGCGCACAACCGTCTTCGGGAAGATTCTTTGTCTTTACTACGAACTCCGGATGAACTCCTTCTACGAGGTATGAGCACGTAAAATATGAGTGTGTTATTTTGAAAATGTTTTCAATCCCTTCCCCAGCACATACTTTGGATGACGTCACCCGGAAAATTGTCCTCCCGTAAGGCGTTGTCGCTCCGTTGCTTTTCTTGGACGCAGGGGACGTCGAGCGCCTGACTGCTCTCTGCACTGTTGTTCTTCTTTTTCCCCATGTTGGACCGGCAAATGGGCTTGGCGGTTCCTGTGTGTCGCTGTCTGTGGGTTATATCCACGTTAATTTTTAAAGGTTTTCTGACCTAAAGCAACAGTCGGACTCCTGCCGACTACGCCAATTGTGGATGCTAGGGGTCACTGTTGCCCCGTGAAACCCAACAGACAGATGTCCAGGACACAATTATTTAGCACCAAGAAGATTTTTTTATTATTTTCTTCAATAAAGTACACAAAACACCACACACGCCACAATTCACTAATAACAATATACGTCAGCACATCCGCCCTATTGCGAGTGGCAAAGTGCCATTTAAACTAATACAGGTAGACATGGAAACCGGGTTTTCTGATGAAAAAACAATAATGTTTACATACAGCAGATTTTGGCAAATCGTTTGCATGCAATTATTTATATCCATTTATACACTAATAATGGCAATTATTATTATTAATAATGTTATTATTATTAAATAATTCCTCCCATATAAGTAACATTCTCGGACTGCCTTCTTCCATCTCCGAAACATTTCTAGACGTCCTGTTCTTACGCAACACAGTACTGAAGTATTGATTAATTCTCAAGTCATGTCACATATAGATTACTGTAATGCTATTCTATCTGGCATCCCACAAAAACTTATCTATCGCTTACAACGTCTTCAAAATTCTGCTGCCAGGATAATAACCTGTTCTAAATTACTGAACATATTACACCTATTCTCTCTCAACTTCACTGGTTCCCTGTTAATTACAGAATACAATACAAAATACTGCTCTTAACATTTAAAGCTCTCTACAACCTCACTGATCTCCTGCAGACTTGCACTCCTCTTGCTCACTCAGATCCTCATCTGCAGCTCTACTTTCTGCACCACACATCGAACTCTGTTCTTTGGGAGCTTGAGCGTCTCTCATAGTGCTCCTCAACTCGGGAATTCTCTTCCCTCTCATATACGTCAGCTCGTATACGTCTGGTTTGAAGCGTACAGCGGTTTGTACAATGCCAAGCAGCACATTATTCATTACTTCACTCCACAGCAGTGCCACTCGCAATATGGCAGCAACGTTGACGTATGATGCTGATGGTCATGCAGTGTCTAGTAATTCTATGTCTATGTCCAACAGTTCTTTATATATTCCTTGACTCAGAAGTGCTTCTTGTCTTTTTCCGGGTCAAATGCCACACCATCAGTCCTCAAGCATCCGGAAGTACTGTGGGCTTTTGTCCTCTTGACTCTGAAGTACTTCCGGGTTGTAGGAAAAAATAAGAGTCCCCAGGTCCTTTATGTGCTTCCCCCTGGCAGCACCCATGGCACCCAACAGGGCTGTAAAAATGGACTCCATGTCCCATGATGCCCTGAGGGAATCCGGGGTACAGTTACCGTGTAGGGGATCTGCCACCTAGTGTCCTGGAAAGGCTACCCTTCTCTATTCTTTCCATTCTGGGACTTCCCGACTGGATTGAGTTGCCGGTCGTCTTTCACAAGTATTATGAGTCCATTCTAAACCCTGTCAAACTTGGGATTACAGTTAGTATAGTTTATTGTTGTCTACTTGTATCTACTACAAACAGACTGCTAAACACAGTATCACAGAAAAGCTTATTGAATGTTTGATTCTGGTAAATTGTTTCTTTTTTAAAGCAATAACCACCAATTCCATCCAATATATTGTCCAATTAATTTTTGTAGACAATATCTATTGAATTAGACCAACACCAGTTTGAGTTTTTAAGCTTGCCAGAGGCATGAATTGACTGGGGCCACTCTGAATCTTTGGTAAAATCATTTCATTTTTAAAACAATAATCATCCATTTCATTCAATAATGCTATGTCCAATTTATTTTGTGGACAATACATAATGTGCAAAACATAAGGTCAACCCAGTGTCTCACAGGATAGACCTGGATGGGTGACAGTATATGCCAGCTGAAAGTTGGCAGATGTTTGTGCTTTACTGGCACATTTAATATGTAGACAACGGGGCAGGCATGCTTACAAGGGCCAGGGAAGGGTGAGGGGGTCTGCTTCCGCGGAAAAGGAAACCTTGTTATTAGATCTAGAGATTTCTAGCTTGCCAATGGTATCAGGTGGCTGGAGCCACTCTGCTTGCCAAGGCTTCTGTCATGTTGAAAAGATTCAGAGTTTAGTACAGTATGCACCTGCTTTGTAGATGGTGTGACAGTAAGACTGTAAATGTAGTTGGTACCTTCACTATCATCATACCTCTACTACATTTTCACCAGTCTAAAAGATAGCATTTGTTGTTTTGTAATATTGATATTTTATTAGCAGCTCACTCATTCTACATGCCAACATGAGTTAGGATTTTCAGGCTGGGAAAAGAAGTGGGCCAGAGAATTTTAATTTGATTGTACCTTTTCTAATGCCAAATTTTAATCACTTTGCATACAAAGAGGATGCTAAAGGATTACAATGAATAATCAGATTCCATGACCTTGGAACAGCTGAGGAACATGCTGAGAAGCATATTATTTTTAATGTTAATTATATTTTTGAGTCCAGGTACTAGAATAGCAGATTGCTTTATTGATATTTTGTTTATTATTTGACAGTACTCAGAACTGACTTATGCCCCCACCTACCCACCAGCATTCTGCACTCTTCACATTTGAATTTCATCCAGCAGCCCCCAGTGGAAAGTGTCTATGGAATGTTCTGCACATCCCAATCTTTTATTGGAATGTGTGTCCTGTTCCAATGTGGTCCTTCACAAATATATTAAAGTAGTTATAGTGGTTTGAAAAAGCTGCTGAAAGTGTACCTTAGAGACTCATTGTCTGCTACATAACACTCTAGTGAACATTTCTAATGATCCTTATTTATTTGAAAGTTTTATTACTGTTAATCAAGAGTTTTTTCTCAATGTGTATTATTTTCTTGCAGATTTATTACTAGGAAGTAGACAAAATAGTTGGGGTTGAACCTGGTTAATGAAAGGACATTGAAAGGTAGTCTTTTTTTCTTTACTTGCTTGGTCAGGATGGTTGAGAAAAAAATTTAATTGCAAGCAAGATATGAGTTTAATATTTAGCTAACTTTGGCAGTACTACATTAGTCATGGATTCGTAAAGAGTTATGGTTAAAAATAGTGGCCCTAGTCATAGTTTTCTTTTCTGAATTGTATTTTTATATTTTTATACATTTTAATTAGAAACGGATAACATTCCATAAATTCAAGACAAATGTAACAAATCAAAGCAAAATTCCACCCCCACCCAAGAGAAAGAGAGAGGAGCTAGCAACTTGAAGGTGGTCTATAGAAGGGGCAAGAAAAGAAGGATATCGTTTTTCCCTAAATTGGAAGCTCATTCTAAAATGTTATTGATTAGATCCTGACATTTTTTTTTAAATATTTTGAACAGATCCTCCAAGTGAGAGTTTTTCCAATTTGAAGTAGTATAAAACATTGGTTACCCACTGAATTAAGAGTGGTGGGGTGGGATTCTTTCACTTCAAGACAGGTCTATGTGCTAGTAGAACAGTAAAGGAAAGTACAGTTTGTTTGTCTTTCTCCTCTTTAAGGCCATATGGGAGTACACTAAACACAGATGTTAATGGGCTAGGTATGATTGTGACGCCAAGGTTGTCTTATAGGCATGCAAATATTTTTGTCCAAAATGTTGTTAATTCTGAGCACGCCTAGAACATGTAGCCCAGTGAGGCTGGAGGTAGATTGCAACATTCACTGGTTGAATCTTGCCCTGGGAACATTTTGTATAACTTATATGAGATAAATGTGCTTGATAAAAGATTTTAAGGTGAATGACTGAATGCTTTGCACATATAGAGTGTATTCTGTGCTTGGCTGCCTTCCACTCCTTTTGTGAAGTATTGCGTGTCTTGAGTCTTTGAAAGGTAGAGACTTTCATATATTTTTAAAAATTGTAGAGAAGCTATTTGAGTCTTCAAGATTGATCAATAATTCTTCTGAGCAAGGTAGAAGGTGAGGAAAATTGGGCAGGTTCTGTTTAGCAAAATTTCTAGCTTGACAGTAGTAGAGGAATTGTGTTGATGAGAAGTTGTATATGAACCATAATTGTTTGTAGGATGCAAAAACATTATCTCTGTACAAGTCTCTTAAGTGGTTTAATCCCGGACATTTTCCAGACAATGAATAGTGTATATATTTGTAGCGAGGAAAAAGATGGTGGTTATGCAGAAGTGGAACACATAAGAGCTTTTCTGTCTTAAGGTGCTTCCTACATTGGTTCCATATTCTGAGAGAATGACGGGTAATTGGATTTTTAGTATAATGACAGTTGTTTGTATTAACTGGGGCACAGAGCAAGGAATATAAAGAAGTACTGCAAGATTGTATTTCTATTTCAGACCAGGCTTGTGGATAGTCATCAATCTGTGTCAATGTCCAGATCTTTATTGCCTGTATATTTGCCGCCCAGTAGTAAAATTGAAAGTTGGGTAGTGCCATGCCCCCTTCTGCTTTATGTCGCCCATTGGAGGTGTGAGTATTTAGAGTTCCAAATAAATGAAGTTATGATTAAAAAATCAGAAAATGATTTGTTAATGTATATCGGAATGCTTTGAAATAGGAGTAGCAGCTTGGGAAGGATGATCATCTTAACAATGTTAAGTTGTTGTTTAAATTTTTGCATGCGGACAGTAAAATTTTGTATCCTTAATGTGAACACTCACAAAATCATAATGGCCAGAGACTTTAATTTTGTTTAAAATCTAGACATGGATAGATCCTCAGATACAACTCTGTTAACATTGCATAGTTTGTAATGGATCATAACTTATCTGACACATGGAGGTTCTTAAATCCTAACCAAAGAGCATACTCCTTCTTCTCACCCGTACATCATTGTTAATAAAGAATTGATTATTTCCTTATAGACAATTTTTTTTGCTAACTATCAAATCTTGTAAGTACGACACTATCGTTATCACTGACCATACCATGGAGCTTAAATTACTGTGTCCTACACACTCATCACATTGCTGGTGTCTAAAACCCCTGTCATTAGCTGATGAGAACTGTACAGAATTCATATCCAAGCAAATCAATTATTTTCTTGAGACAAATGCATCCTTGGAGGACTTAGCAGGTGTACTCTGGGGAAAATTTTAAGGCATTTTAAGAGGACAAATTATTTCGTATCTCTTTCACAAAAATAAACGGGAAACCAAGAAGATGTATGAGTTAATCCTTGAAACTCCCAGAATAGATATAGAATACACAAGGTCTCCAAATAAGGCACTGTATGGGAAAAGACAGGTTTTGCAACATTTAGAGAGTACTATAAGTCCTTGTATTCTACTCTGTTTAAAGAAGATACGACACAATCTAATCAGCTGTATAGTATTAGTGCTGCAGAACTGGATAAATCGCTGACACTTTAAGAATTACTAGATGCTATAAACTCACTTCAAAGTGGGAAAGCAGCTGGCCCTGATGGCTACTCAGTGGAATTCTATATAAAAAAAATTCTTAAATAAGTTAGCTCCACTATTATTAGTAAATTTATAGAAGCTAGGGATAACAAATTCTACTGTATATATTGGAGCCACAAAATTCTGTGCCAGCAGTCCTAAATACATTAGTAGATTTTTCAGAAGATATCTGGACTTAAAATCAATTTGAATAAAATCGTGCTTTTTCCAGTGAATTCTCAAAAACGTAATATCGGAGTGGACACCTTCCATTTATCTTAGCAGATCAATTAAAATATCTAGGGGTAAATATTACAAGTAAATATAAAGCTCCTTTTCCTTTCTGAAATGTTAAGTATAATATTTGGAAAATTTGAGTGTACAGTTCATAAGTAGTAAAAGATACAGTAGGCCTTCTAATTAATTTTAGTAACAAAGGAGCTAACATCTATAGCACAGCAATTATGAATGAGAAGCAGATTCTGTTGCATCTTAAGAGGCTATTTTTAGGAAGTTAATTGCTGAATCCCTGCTTCTGGAGACAACCTTACATCATTCTCCTTAATTTACTATATACATTACAAGGCTGCAAGGGTCAGGGCCGAAACCAGAACCTGTCCAGGAAGCATTGGGTACAAGATGTGGAGCTAAACCTGGATTTAATTTAAGCTTCTACAGAGCATATACAATTAAGTATCCATCAATTATCAAACCCATGGATTACACTAATAGCGTGGCATTTTAAATAAATATACTAATTAGGGCAAAAAAATGGAATTACCAGTGTCATTATAATTTAGTTCATCTTAAAGTAATTTTACAGTTCAAGCTTTTCTTTTATTGACTTGTTCTGTTTAAATAATGTCCAATGTGTGATCTGATATACAACACTTGATTTGTAAGAGACTAGTGCTTCAAGTCCTGCAAGTTTCCAGCAAACATTCATTCTTTGAATGAGCCTTTGACTGTAGTACTAATCACTGTGTGTCCATACTAGTACTGTTAGTACTACTGACAATCTCAGTAAAATAATATGTTGAAAATTATACTTGTTTTGAAACAATGCAGTAATAATTAAGGATATACTAAACAGAGGAACTAGGCGGGGGAAAGTTGTGCAGAAGGCTAGGATGATAAAGGATATAAGATGGAAACGTAATCGCAAACGAGGAGAGTGTGCTGAGCAGATGGAAAGAGTACTTTGGGAAGGTAATGAATGAAGAGAATGAGTAAAGGAGAAGGTTGGATGATGTGGAGATAGTGAATCAGGAAGTACAACGAATTATCAAGGAGAAATTAAGAACAGCTATGAAGAGATTAAAGAATGGAAAGGCTGTTGGTCCAGGTGACATACCTGTGGGAACATGGAGGGGTTTAAGGGAAATGGCAGTGGAGTTTTTAACCAGATTGTTTAATGCAATCTTGGAAAAGAGAGAGGATGCCTGAGGAGCGGAGAATATACTGTATGGTAGAATATATTAATTTATTCAAAGAAGTCTGTTTTTTTCTTTATTTGCTTGTTTGCAATACTGTGGTCTCGGTGTGTGTCTCTTTATTAACACATTTCCTTTGCTATATGCTAATTTGTGACGTTGTTAAAACAAACTTGTCCATTTCCAAACTTCTCCTCTAACTGTTGTAGACATTTTGCTTCCTAGCTGTGTTTTACATACAGGCAGCTTTTCCAAACTAGCTTATATACCATTGCTTATAATGGTACACCAATAAACAGTATGTCATTGCATCTGGGATAAGGTATTTTGTTATGTTTAGGATTGTGACTAGGAATTCATAAAACAATCATTCATCATCAATGTATTTAAAAACCAGATCTAATCCATCTCAAAACTTTACACCGCTCACATCTTTCTCAACTCATTTAGAGACGGATCATCATGAAATGAGATGAAAACCAATTTTTGCAAATTCACAATGCAACTGATAATTATATGTTGAGCGTTTATGTTCCACATTTGTTTTTTCATTTTTGTGGCAGTGGTATATATGTTGCTGATTTCAAAATTCTAAAGAATTTATACTGTGGTAATTACTTTCAGGAATTAATAAATGTATTCTACTTATGTACTTTTTGATTTTGGACCTGCCTAATGGAGTACTAAATTGCCACATTAGGCACATGAGAATAACAAAAGTAGTTCTTCAGTTACTAGTCCACATTTACCAGGAGAGGGCTGACTATTTTAATATTTAACATGCTTGGTAGTAGGGCTGCACAATATATCATTTATGCATCATGATTGCAATGTGTGCATGCACAATAGTCGCATCACAGGATGTACAATCTTAGTGGATTAGATATAGGAAAAGAATTAAACGAATAAAAAGTAAGCCGCATACAGCTTATCTACAAGACTAGTTTGTGTGATAAACCCTAATTTACTACAGTTATGGGTTTTGGGATGCATAGAGCTAGGTAATGAATGTCATGCAGGTAGTGCATGAACAGAGAACCACCACTCACAATTGTTCTTGAATAAACATAGCAGGCCCTAGTTGTCAATCACATTGGACCTGAAAATGAGCGATAAACCAGAGGAAAATGCCAGAAAGAATGATTTGGTTACAAAAAGAAATGTAACGTCAGTCATATGGAATTATTTTAGCTACAGAAAGGATGATGTAGACCAAAAACAGGTACTTTGTTGATGGTGCCTTGCAATTGTTGCCACAACACGACTAATTTGTTTGATCATTTAAATCAGCACTACAAAACTCTGTAGGATGAGTACAAAGCCAGATCTGAATGCTGCCCAAAGCAAAAAAATATTTTGTACACGTTTGCCAGTGTTATACCATACGAGAGGGTTTCTAACTGGCAGAGAGATATCACTGATGCAATAACATTTCACCTCACGAAAGATATGGTACCAATTAACACAGTAAACAAAGACGGTTTCAAAAAGATGATCCAGATGCTTGACAAGCGGTATGTAGTACCATCATGCAACTATTTTTCTCATGTCGCTATCCCATAGTTGTATGAGAAATGCAAGGCACATGTTCAATCAAAAGTGGAATATTTTGCAGCAACAATAGATTTATAGTCCAGCCAGACAACGGAGCCCTAAATAAGTCTGAGCATCAACTTTATTAATCAGAACTTCCAACTAAAAAGTTGCAGTTTGCAAGCAACATTTTTCCCACAGGATCATATAAGCGATATCACAAGAGGTTTGAGAGAAGCATTGGCTGCTTGGTGTCTAGAAGAGAATCGTCTAATCTGTATAACAAGAGACAACTCGGCGAACATGGTGAAAGTTGTATCTGTTAACAAGTGGACCAGGATGCAGTGCTTTGACATCCTGCGTCTCGTAGTTGGTAAGTTTGCTATATTTACTAAGTTGTTTTACTAAACAAATTGTCCTAAAATTAAGCTTAACAATATTGTTGTATCAGATTCATACCACTATTGCTATAATGTTTATATAGATACAGTATTATACCTTTACTTTATGGCTAATAAAATGTGTAATTAGCCATATTGTAACAAAATAATACTTTTTTCACAATGACACTGTCTTCTAGCTAATTGTTTAATAGGTAGATTATTTTAATATAACTTGCATTTCACTGCATGTTCTACCTGTAAGTCTGTATGTGAAAATTTTGGAATCTTGAATTTTAAAATGATAGTTTCATGTACAATTAGTTTTTAAAGATGCATCAAATTAAAACTTGAGGGCACGCCACTAATTTAAAACTTGTAAGACGGTAATATTCTTTGAGAATCAGTTTTCATAGATTTTTAAAACGTGTGAAGAAAGCAGATAGAAACTATATATTTCATCTTTAAATAACATGTTAATTAAGTTGCAGAAACAAAGTTATTTGTATCTATAAGCAGTTTATTGTTTAAATTTAAATGTTTATACTATATAATGTGTACTTTGCTTTTTTTTTTTTTTAACCCCCTTAGAAAATGCATTGAAAAAGGATGAACGCATCAACTCTGTAACAGGGGTGTGCAAGAAGCTGGTCGGTCACTTGTATCACAGCTGTAATGCTAGAAGTTCTTTGGAAAAACCTAGAAGGAACTCAATCTACAGTACCATTACATTTCCTCATATAAGAATGCCAAACAAGTTGGTGTTCCAGACAGATAATGATCAGCAGGAAACTAGAGCAGCTGAAAGCTTTAACTCCTGTCCTGTCTGCAAACAAGAAGATGTGACATCTAATGCCAATGTGGCAAGATACATATGTCTTGGAGGCTTTCAACATTTCACTAGGTCCACTGCTGGACTTCACGGATGCACTTTCAGGAGAAGACTATGTTAGTGTCACCAATATGAAGCCAGTTATTCACCTCTTTAACAATTCAATGTTACTAATACAAGAGGGAAGACACAGACCTGACCAAGAAGTTGTAGAGTGAGATGCTGGGCTACCTTACTGAGAAATACAAAGATGAAGCTACTCAGGAGCTGCTAGATATGGCATCTTGTACAGGTCCCCAGTTCAAAATGGACTTCATCAGTGGATATGGCATCTTATATGGACCCCCAGTTCAAAATGGACTTCATCAGTGCAGGCAGCAAGATCAAAGTCAAGGACAGAGTGGCATCAGAGATGATTGAATACCAAGAGACCTCAAGCTGCAGCGCTGAAGTTAAGCCCACGACACGTCCCAGACAAAGAAAGCCAAAAAGTCCTTGGGAAGTTTCTTAAACAAAGTGTGATACCTTTCTGACCCTTAGGGAAGCTGTGGAAGTTGAATTAAACAAGTACTTGCTAACACCTTCCACAGACAAAGAAGATCCACTTTCATGGTGGAAATCACACAAAGTAAACTTTCCACTACTTGCCAAGCTTGCCTTCAAGTATCTGTGTTTTACAAGTACAAGCTCCCCATCAGAGGGGATTTTCAGTGCAAGTGGCAACATTATCACTTGTCAATGTTCTTTAAGCCAGCAATAGTATTATATAGACTGGTATTCTTGGCTAGAAACCTCTAAACTAAGTAGTCTGTTAAGAAAGAAACCAGATGTTGTACAATTGAGAAGTTTCATTTTATCTTGTTTAGCCATGATGACCAACACTTTGATTTACAGTCATATGAAAAAGTTTAGGAACCTCTCTTAATTCTTTGGATTTTTGTTTATCATTGGCTGAGCTTTCAAAGTAGCAACTTCCTTTTAATATATGACATGCCTTATGGAAATAGTAATATTTCAGCAGTGACATTAAGTTTATTAAATTAACAGAAAATATGCATCATAACAAAATTAGACAGGTGCATAAATTTGGGCACCCCAACAGAGATATTACATCAATACTTAGTTGAGCCTTCTTTTGCAAATATAACAGCCTCTAGACGCCTCCTACAGCCTTTGTGGAGTGTCTGGATTCTGGATGGAGGTATTTTTGACCATTCTTCCATTCAAAATCTCTACAGTTCAGTTAAATTTGATGGCTGCCGAGCATGGACAGCCTGCTTCAAATCATCCCATAGATTTTCGATGATATTCATGCCAGGGGACTGTAACGGCCATTCCAGAACATTGTACTTCTCCCTCTGCGTGTATGCCTTTGTAGATTTCAAACTGTGTTTTGGGTCATTGTCTTGTTGGAATATCCAACCTCTGTGTAAGTTCAACTTTGTGACTAATCCTTGAACATTATCCTGAAGAATTTGTTGATATTGGGTTGAATTCATCCGACCCTCGACTTTAACAAGGGCTCCAGTCCCTGAACTAGCCATATAGCCCCACAACATGATGGAACCTCCACCAAATTTGACAGTAGGTAGCAGGTGTTTTTCTTGAAATGCTGTGTTTTTTCCGCCACGCAAAGCGCTTTTTGTTATGACCATATAACTCAATTTTTGTCTCATCAGTCCAAAGCACTTTTTTCCAAAATGAATCCGGCTTGTCTAAATGAGCATTTGCATACAACAAGCGACTCTGTTTCTGGCGTGAGTGCAGAAAGGGCTTCTTTCTCATCACCCTGCCATACAGATATTCTTTGTGCAAAATGCACTGAATTGTAGAACGATGTACAGATACACCATCTGCAGCAAGATGTTCTTGCAGGTCTTTGGAGGTGATCTGTGGGTTGTCTGTAACCATTCTCACAATCCTGCGCATATGCAATTCCTTTATTTTACTTGGCCTGCCAAACCTGAGTTTAACAGCAACTGTGCCTGTGGCCTTCCATTTCCTGATTACATTCCTTACAGTTGAAACTGACAGTTTAAACCTCTGAGACAGCTTTTTGTAGCCTTCCCCTAAACCATGATGCTGAACAGTCTTTATTTTCAAATCTTTTAAGAGTTGCTTTGAGGATGCCATGCTGTCACTCTTCAGAGGAGAGTCAAAGGGAAGCACAACTTGCAATTGACCACCTTAAATACCTTTTCTCATGACACACCTGTCTATGAAGTTCAAGGCTTAACAAGCTAATTCAACCAATTTGGTGTTGCAAGTAATCAGTATTGAGCAGTTACATGCATTCAAATCAGCAAAATTAGAAGGGGACCCAGATTTTTGCACAGCCAGTTTTTCACATTTGATTTAATTCCATACAACTAAGTACTGCTTCACTTAAAAATCTTTTTTTGGAAAAACACCCCAGTTCTCAGATGTTCCTAGGAAATGAAAGACTTTTTCATATGACTGTACTTTGACAATGTTCCTAAGAGAAGTTTAAAAACAGTTTGTATGACAAAATGGTTTTATGTTGATGTTTGTTATTTAGTGCAAATTGATGATTTTTATTTATTAATTCAGTTTAACCTTTTGAACGTTATTTGTTTTATAAATAATATTTATTTTAAGTTGTATTTTTGAAAACCACTCAGTGGACTGGTGTATAGCTGCTATTATATTTTTATAATTTTGTTTAAAATATGTTTACTGTTTTGCTGTTTGCCAGAAAAGAGGATCTAATTTTGAAGTAAAATATTAAATGGCATATTTTATAACTCATGTTAATTCGCTATGTGAAAATAGTGCCTTCTTACTCCTAAGTTTAATGTTCTCTTTTAACCAGGAGTACAGATATGTAGTCTCCTGTAATCTTCTTTATCCCTTGTAAATAACATCCTGCTTCACTGACAGATGTGTAGTGATGGGCAAAAGAAGCCTCATGAAGACTCCACTAAATATAGAGATAAAATTCAAAGTTTTAAGAGTCATTTTTGCATTTTTTAAATTCTTTTTATTTTCTGTACAGCAGATGCACTCACCTTCCAACATCTCTCCATACATTCTAGAATGAGTTATTCAGGTGATCTGGTGGAAATGTATGGTTTTTTTAATATCACAATATATTTTGCAGAAAAAAATATTGCAATATCAGTTTTTTTTCCAATATTGTTCCATCCTACTTGGAAAGTAGTGTGTTAACCTTAGGGCTGCCAGTTTAGTCTCTGACTCTTTGTGTTCCAGTTTTAAAATTTAAGTATAAACAATTCTTATAAAGTTCTTTTTTTCTAAAGAACTTTTTAGATTCCACAGTAGAAAGATAAAAATAAACTCCTCTGTAATACCATATTCTTGCTTGATATTAAAAAAAAATAATGCGGCCACTCTGAGTGCTAGTTAAAGATCTGCGACAACTGATTTTGCGTGTTTAATTCTATTGTCATCTGTCTAAAGGGCATTAGAAATGCCACAATGGAAACTGTATTATTTGAAAAACCCAGGAATTTTCCCTGAAATATCTCTAGAATGTTGTAAAACAGCAACAAAATACAGTGAGGGCTTTTTTGGCCTGATTGATTATCTTAAACATCACAAAGCTCAATGTATTCTATAATTTAAAAATATTCATTCTGATTACTATTTATTTGTGTCAGTGTTGTGTGTAATGGGAATGGAGTGACCTGAACAAGAGTCCTTCAGTAGGAAAAGGTTGAAAATCACTTTTGACATTCACAAGGTACTGAAATGTGGAAAGGCATTGTATGTGTCCAACATTAAAGTAGAAATTCTTGTGGTTTGAAATTTCACATATCTGAAAAGTCATTAGTATTTTGTGCCTATTTGTTTTCAGGCAGATTATGAAGTAACTCCAGATGAACAACTGAAGGCAAAAGGAGAGGAAATTGTTCTGAAGTTTTTTACAAATGAGGTAAAATGTAATCCTAATTAAAGTGGATCTGGAGTGTTAAAATATCACTGATTCATCATTATAGAGCTGATAGTCTGTGTTGAAATATACCAGAATAGAGGGGCCATAAAGAAGAATAACATGCCTGCGTCTTGAGTGCCACCTTATGAAGTCCATACAAAACATCTTCCTTGTATTCTTTTTTTTCCTGAAGGGTTTAACTCTCTTTCTTCTTTGATTCCCAACAGTCTGCAGATTTTGTTCCAGAAGTCCAGGAAGAATTAGTTAAACAATGTCAAGAGAGTCTGGAGAGCAGTCCTAGCAAAGAACTCTTCAGTGAAAGTGTCAGGTAGGTACAGTCACAATTTCTGTCCACACCTCTGTGGCTCATGATGGTACATAATTTGACAAGGGCTAGGAAAATGTTTTGGCTACTTTTGATATTATAACCTGTTGTGATTCCATAAAACAAAACTGACGGAAAGGGATGCAGGCCTCAAAATAACAAAAAAAAAAGGACTGACCTCATTTATAAAGCATGGGTACACACAAAAAGGGCTCAAAATGTACATACACTACTTACCATGCAATCATTAGGGATTTATAAAAGAAAACTTTACAGGGGGAAAATGCATATATTTGCAGCAGCCCTGTGTTTCCACTGTGGGCCCTTGAGCTGTGTTCTTAACCTGCCTTTGCTCCATCCTGGGTATGTCATTAGCCTGTATACAGCCCTTCAAGCAGATCCTCCAACTTGCAAGGAAAACTTGGGTGTTGGTGGCATGATTGTCACTCCAGCCACTGTTTTAAAAAAAAAAAAAAAAAAAAAATCTCACATTGTTCCATTCAAAATAGTGTGGTGCTGAGTTGTCATCCATTGCCTGGTTGTGCATGGGACCTAATCTGGGATCTTTAGGTTGTTTGGCATGTGGCAGGTGCAGCAACACACGGGATCAGTGCATACTCCTAAACCCTAACCCCTGCCCCCTTTCTCTGGGAAATAATGATACCCTTGATCGAGCAGGGAACCTCAGCTAAACCAGCTAAATGACAACTTGCACACATAATAATTCACATCTCTGAATTGTTATTACAATGTATGTTGATGTGACAGGTATAATTACACCTCAAAAATGGTGAATATGATACACAGACTTTATTTTAGTTCCATGGTAAAAGGGGCAATGCTGCGTTTTTGCACTGGAGGACTTTTTTGCTTTTGAGTCAGTATATATTGGCTTCCTGTTGTCACTTCTCAGAAGACTGGCCATCAGGTCAACAATATCTCAACCAAGTATCATTCCACAATTGCTGGTGTGGATGTAAATACAGAAAAAGCATGTTTTTGCAAACATTTTGCAGCAGTGTCCAGTTCTTCTAACATAATTGTAGCACTTTACTGCACAAATATTACAATAAGGGCACTTAGCGAGAAGGAGGCTGCTTTTGTTAGGCATAAGCAGTAATATTCCATTAACGCATAAGTCATTCAAGATGTGACTGGCAAACATTTATCATTGCCCTGGGTCAACTTGTGATTTTTTTTATTTTGAGACACACAGCAATCCCATCATTACATGAGTCAAGTGATAGTGTCTACATGCTCTGACAATGGTGCCTTTCACCCTTCCTGGAGTGCTCGAGGACAAAGGAGAGGCGCTATAATTCCATGCATGATTTTGCACTCTCAATTGCGGAACAAATCCAGATACTCTTGAATGAAGGTGGCGGGTCTCTGCATCCAGTGAAGTTCTTCAGCATCATGACTGCAAATGTATGAAACTGATTAACATGTTCTATATATGGATGTATCTGGGTTATGTTCACAGCACATTCATGTGTGCATATTTACAAGTTAACTGTGATTTATAAGCAGTAAATTATGTAGAAATGTGCATATGCCAGGCTTTATAAATATATGCTCTATTCAAAATATATAAATACTAAATAATATTTAAGCAAAATATTAACTGAATTTACAAAATGACAAAGGACACATGAAATATAATTCAAAAACAACAAAATTACAAAAAAAGGAATACATACTTAAGCCAGGGATCAAACCTTGCCTAAAGCTTAAGCATTCCAGTCATAGTACATGAAAAGTTTACTTATAGCTGCAACACATCAAAGTTTGAGAGAATATTTTTTGCTGGTCCGCAAAAATCCATGAGGTCATGTTTTCTAGCCAATGTGAACACTTTTTTCAGATAGCATTTTAATTAAAACATGACACCATGTTCTATCCTGTGTATCAAGTGTACATGTAATGTGGACTCTCAAAACTCTAGGAATACTAATGCATATCGCCCAAACCCCACCC
The DNA here is from genome assembly GCF_016835505.1 of Polypterus senegalus. Classification (NCBI taxonomy): domain Eukaryota; kingdom Metazoa; phylum Chordata; class Cladistia; order Polypteriformes; family Polypteridae; genus Polypterus; species Polypterus senegalus. Next base: position 51,282,658 of record NC_053164.1, read on the forward strand.
ACTGCATAGATTTAATATTAGTAAATATGGATGCTCAAAACACTGAGGGGTCCATGTTCTCTGATTTAATATTAGTAAATCTTGATGCTCAACACTCCCAGGGGGAACTTGCTCTCTGAGCTAATGTTAGTTAATCTGGCCAGCAGAGTCTCCACTTTATTAAAAGTAACAGCACTTGTGCATTTCCACTTCAGGTACTAGTTTGACAGATTATGATACAGAATAAAAAAAAGATTATTATTTTGTCCACCTCCATGATCAGCAGAGATTTTCTGTCTTGTGCTCATCCACAAGTCAAAAACTTTAAAATCTGTTGAACAACACAACAAATCAGTTATACAGTATGTGCTTTTTGGACAATGGCATTAAGAAAACAAAAGTAACTTGTTTACTTACTAATTGTGATGACTAAAACTTGAAGTAGGTTTTCGATTGTGAATAAGGTAATTCTGTTACTAACACTGTGTCTTACTTACCCCTGATTACTTTGTTGCTAAGGATTTTTACATGGGTATGTATGGTTTTATAAGTCTATTTCTTTTATTTTGTGTGTGTGTTGGAGTATGTGTACCATTTGAACGTAAGCAAAATTTAATATGGAATCTAAGCAAATATTTATACACAAGGCCCCTTAAGATTTGGATGTAATTTCCCAGATTCTGCCCATTTACTTTAGGGAGGTCATCCTCAACAATATTTGTGTGAAAAATGATTATTTTAAAAACATTTAAAAATCTAAAATAAGTCATCACCTTAATTGCATATGTACGCACAGTCTTTAAAATGAAGTATTTATCTTCAGTTTGGCTAAAAGTGAACTTTTATTATTACAAGGAACAGTAAAATATATGTTGAAGTAGAAAATACTTCCACAGGGTATTAGTTGAAAGATTGTGGACACGTTTGAAACCAAGATAATTTTTATTATTATTTTTTCTAAAAGATTAATTTGATTTTCACTTATTGTTGGTTACAAGATCTTATCAAATATTATAACATTTAATATTTCTCTTGATTTCAGCCTTTACATTGAAAAAAGCTTAATTTCAATTAGGTTCTGTACTTTTAATATTATGGGGGTTTTCAAAAATTATCTAAAAATCATTCCATAAGGGGGAGCTATTTTCAAAGAATTGAAACCACACTTTAAGCCTGTGTCTCATATGAGCAGATGCTGGCACGGTTACATGGCTAGTCTTTAAAAAAAAAAAAAATCAGTCATTTAAACAAGTGTCATATTAAAGTGCACTTGGGGAGTGAAGACGGCTGCAAGCAAAGAGAGTGCACAGCAGTGGTCAAATAGCGAAGCCATAGCAAAGCATAAATAGGGGATAGATTACACCTCTGATTGAGAAACAAACAGTATATGAAATCCAGGTTAGACTGAGAGTGGTTAGTGAAGAGGGATGTAAGAGAAAGTCTTAGCCAGTGGATTAAGTAAAAGAAATTAGCCAATCAGATTCAGGTTTGAAATAGGTTTACATTCTGTAGATATCAACGTAAGTTGGGCACACATTGGTGAAATGTGACTGCCAAGTAAGGGTTCAAGTACATGCTAGAGTTTATTCCCAATGTACTCTTAAATTGTTATTTATGGAAAGAAGTTACCCAAGGGTTAAACATGTGAGAAATAGCTGGGCGTAATCTACACATCCTCACCAGAGGCAGCTCATTCCTAAAGGATCCCAACCCCAAAGCTAACCTGCCACCCATCAACTCTAAGCTGTTCAGTCTGCATATAAAAAAATACCAAAAAATTGGCTGGAAGTATACAGAGAAAACATATTAAGATTTGACACCCATCCCACTTCTACCCACACTGCCCTGCTGCCCCACTGCACTACATGAGAACCACAAGAAGACAACCTACAGAGAAATGTACAATAAAAGAGTTTAAGCAACAGCTGCTGAAGTAATTAGAAACAGTAAAGACCATCCAGAAATAAATCCATCACAGAAGAGGAATAGAGCCGCACTACACTTGGCACCCAGAAGTAATTTGTCAAGGGAGAATGGAAAGGACCATCTATGTCCCCAGTTCTGTGTTCATGAAGCTTTTCAAATGTGCTTTTAATTTTTTTTTTTTTTTTAAACAAATGCACTCATTAGATTCAGTAGTAGGTGTTTTCCTTCCCTTGCACTCACTCCCTCGTTCACACCACTACTCCCAATGACAAGCAAACATTGCATAGGACATCCTGTTTGCATCAACTAACAAATCAGGTTGAACTGCACAACACTCTGGGTAATCTTATTAAAGGACTGGGTTCTCTGATTGCACACAGTTTACATTCCAGTCTATACATACCCACTCATACATCAGAGATATAAAGTTGACTGTCTAATATTATCATGGAAATTGCAGTGACAGTTATGGGCAATCACCTGTTTATACCCTAATTGGCTTGCTTGTATGATACTCTTTTAGGAACTGAATGAACTTTGTTTTTTAAAATTTGAATTATTGTTATAAAAAGGACACTAACAGATTGCAATAGCAGTGTGAACTTTTCACACTTGCACTGTGCCCATTTCTCAGTCAGAGATTCTTATAAGTCAGGGAGCAACAAAACATCATGTGTGATTTGAGATGTAATTAAGACAGGCAGAGATTTTCCTTAGTCCATGGAATATGTGAAACTGCAGTGCATCTAGACTTACCCAAATGTCTCCCTCTGAACAAAGAGTGCTACTCCTTAAAGCTCAAGATTGAATTTTGCAGAAAATTTTGAGATGACTTGTCAAGTTCAACGAAATGCCTTTTGTGATTATCTGGTTTCTTGTTACTGACCCATCCACTTCATCTTTCTCTAAGTAATGTTATTTCCAGCTTGATTTCTTTGCCTGTTAATTTTTATATATCGTTTGCACAGTCATCCTTTCTTTGCATATTGATTTTTTTTGTGCTTTCATTTTCTTGATTGCAATTTGCCTTTTGAATACAGTAATCCCTCGCTACATCGCGCTTCGACTTTCGCGGCTTCACTCTATCGCGGATTTTAAATTTAAGCATGTCTAAATATATATCATGGATTTTCCCTGGTTCGCGGATTTCTGCGGACAATGGGTCTTTTAATTTATGGTACAAGCTTCGGATATGGGTACGGCCCGGCGCGAGATTTACACCATCTCCCCCGGATTTTCAAGGGCCGGCGAGAGCTCTCTGGACGCCGCCGGAAGCGCGACGCTTTCCAAGGCGCAGGCCCCTTTCAGAACCCATTCCAGGGTGGCCCTGCCCTTCAATGAGAAAAGAGAACTCTCCCCGGGGCTCCCGCCGGCTTCTCCGGGATCGCTTGCGTCACCGCACTGGACGCCCCCCCTGCCCGGCGAGGGCGCCCGTCTCCGCCACTCCGGATTCGGGGATCTGAACCTGACTCCCTTTCAATGGGCCCGGGGGCGACGGAGGCCATCGCCCCACGATTCGGAAAGGCGCTTGCCCATCCCTTAGGTCCGACTGACCCATGTTCAACTGCTGTTCACATGGAACCCTGCTCCACTTCGGCCTTCAAAGCGCTCGTTTGAATATGCTTCTTTGTTTGCCCAGTTGATTTCATACAAGGGACGCTATTGGCGGATGGCTTAGAAGCTACCCAATCATTACATATTAACTAAAACTCCTCAATGATATACGATATGCTTCCCACGCGGTGCTTGATTGTTTGCTTTTCTCTCTCTCTCTGACATTCTCTGTGCCTGACGGAGGGGGTGTGAGCAGAGGGGCTGTTTGTACAGAGGCTGTTTGCTTAGAAGATACGGACGCTCTTCTAAAAAATGCCGCCTTATCGTGGTGCTTCGGCATACTTAAAAGCCCAAAAGCACGTTTTGATTTTTTGATTGTTTGCTTTTCTGTTGCGCTCTCTCTCTCTCTGACATTCTCTGCTCCTGACACGCATTCTTTGAAGAGGAAGATATGTTTGCATTCTTTTAATTGTGAGAAAGAACTGTCATCTCTGTCTTGTCATGGAGCACAGTTTAAACTTTTGACTAAAGGATATTATTTCATGTCTAGAGGGCTCTAATAATTTTAACAGTGTGGCAGAGTTTATAAGGTCTTAAAATATATAAAAATAACCATACAAACATATGGTTTCTACTTCGCGGATTTTCATCTATCGTGGGGGGTTCTGAAACGCAACCCCCACGATCAAGGAGGGATTACTGTACACCATACCTCATATTTTCTAGCACTTCAGTTTTACTCCCTGGCCTGTCAATGTTTCGGTCAATTTTAAAGGTATTCCCATTGGCTGGATGGATTATTTTCTGGGTTCTTGTGATTTTTAATTTGACCCAAGATGAATGAGTTTGGTTGTATGTGGTAGTGTTCTGGATGAGGATGTCTTTTTTTCTGTTGCTGATAAAGCAATTTTGAGTTATCTTTTAATAAAAAAATGTTTGTATTTACACCCTAGCTGTTATTCATTAGTACATTTTTAGAAAGTTCGTTGTTTACAGCATTTAAGAAGTGACAACTCAAACATATGGCTAAAATTACTATTTTATTGTTTTCAGTAACTTAGCTTTCCACTTTTTATACTCTTTGCAGTTGAGCGAGTGCAGCTGTCTACAAATCTGCTTTTGTAAGGGTGCATTATTAAATTCCTTTCTGAATCAGGAACCTTGTTAATACTGTTCTCACTGTTTTTATAGTCACACTACTCATCCACTATAAAGAGAATTTACTGCCCACTAAAGAGACACTTTTATGTTATCGGTGTAGCCAGGGAAAGCAAACAAACGACAGCAACACTGGGACTCAGATATGAAAACGTTCAAAAGAGTAATGATCATTGGCAGCTGTGTAGAGAGAACACAGATTTGATTTACGAAATTTAGTTTGCTTTATAATACTATTGGCTGTTTTCCCATTCATTTTTAAATCCTTTTCTTTTTGGCACATTTCATAGTTATCACAAGCAGTATGATCACATGCCTTGACGCAACTACTTCCTGTAACGCACTGAATGGAGAGAATTAGTGAGCAAAATCTACAGCAATTTGGTGTGATTTAGTGGCTTATGAACAGTTATTGAAACTCCTAAATTACAGTGTTTGATCCTACTTTCAGTTCACACTTTGTCCTTCTGTAAGATGTGTTGTACAAATACACAGTACAAATTGAAGACTAATTGCATACAGAGTTGTATATGCACGATACCCCTGACATGTGGCAGCAAATAGTATTTGCATTCTAGATAATATATGTTTGAGTAAACATGGCCCTGTTGTAATTTACAAATTTTTAAACTGCACTGTATGATGGACGTCATGGATGGAATGGCACCCCGACCAGGATGGATGTAGTTCACTTACCCAGTCATTACTGATGGGCAGCATGGGTGGATGTTGATCCTGGCTAGGGTTGGTTCTATTCCTTTTTAAAGTCAGAGGCTTGACATAATGGATGAATGGGAAATGATTGCCTTCAAGTATCACATGTTTCCCCAGTCCACTTGGTTGTAACATCCATCTGGCTTAGTTCTCACTTGAACACTTGCAATATTGCATGGGGGTTGTAGTTCTGGAGGAATGCCCTGGTAGGGATCTTGTAGGCTGTGAGAGGATGCTGTTGGAAGGAGACTTCACTGTTAGGTGGAAATACTGCCTGACCCAGAAGTGCTTCATGGGTGCTATATAGTGGCACCAGATGTTCTCCCAAGTCCAGCATAAAGGATGCTGCTCCAGCTCACCCAGGTGAGTTAGGGTCGGGAGTGGAGAATGTTGAAGCTTGTCTGGAGAGGTGTGCAGAAATAAGAAAAGAGAAAGGAAAAAGAATTGTAGAGTGGATTGTACTGGAGAATAAGCCAATCTGAAGTTTTATCTGGGAATTGTGGTTCTACGGCTCCCCCTTGTGGTCGCAACTAACAGACACCTTCAACTTGCAGTATTTAGTTTAATGATACTTTGCACTTGCAGAGAAATTCCAAAATGGATTCCAATGGTAAATTTTAAAACTTTGCCTTTTAGCCAGTGTAGTCTAGGGTGACCTTTACCCATTGTTTTTATTGTCAAAGATTAAAATTGTAATGAAAATGAATTCAGCTCATTATTCTTAAAAAATGATGATACTATAGCTAATAATAAAGCTTATCACTTGTTTTATACTTTTGTTTCCTTTTTAACAAAAATATTACTTACAGGAAAGTGTTTATATTTTGCAATTCCCTTCATTGTATTGAATCTTTCATTTTTCTCCTGCTCTTGTTTACACTATAAAGAACTAGAAAAGTGTAATATATATGAGATACATGGATACAAGTTGCATTATAGGACTTTTTTTTGCTATATTTCACCTTCTGAGAAGATATTCTTGTTTTATTTTCTCATAAAAGAAAACCATAAAATCCCAATTTTCTTCTGTTCTTAAATAAACTTGACATTTAACAGGAAACATACAGTTATTTCATGACTGACAGACATTTCAAGTAGAGTACTATAACTTTAATTTCCAAAAGTATCTTACATTTTTTAAAACTGTGACTAAGTATACTTATACCTGAATGGACGAAATAACACTTGTTTCATTTTTGTGTTTTACTTTAATAACATTACTGACAGCCATTTTTTGTTACCTGCTTTTAACAGGGATGACTCATCCCATTGATAAAAAGGTATTTTCCAAGAAAAAATATGATCAAAACATACAACTTCTTGTACAATAAATAGAAAAGTACTAAGTTGCAATTGTTCATGTACCCAGTGTAGCTGCATTCTTTCCAGGTTTCCAAAGATCGAGCAACTATTGAGTTGGCAAGGTAGGATCTAGAATGAGTCAAACACATAACAAAATAAATTCCACAGTTTAATAAAGTACATTTTAAAAATGTTTAGTGAACCTTAATAAAAGAATAATCATGAAATTTCAGGAATAAGTTACTACACATGCAGAATTAAAAGGCGGGAAAAAAAGAAGAAAGGCGTCTTCTCTGTTTCATTACATTTAACATTTCATGTTAAACTTCAGTTACATTCTGTACTTAAGTTATGTTACTTTTTTGTTGTGAACTTACATAAGCTTCACTTCAGTTCTATTTGGTTTGAAACTGTTTGCCTTCCATACCTTACCAATGGCAAGACAGAACTAGTTTCTAGTCAGAATGACAAGAAGTAATTAGAACATTCCATTTACAAGTTAGCTTGCATGGGTTATAATAGAACCTTCCATTAACTGTGTACTATTACACAGATAAACATTTTACCATAGCTAAGAAAATGCTTATATCAATTTAACATTACCTAACTAACCAACAAATGTGCACTGAGGTTTGTTTAACTAGCTTGCTGCCTTTGTTGGGCAGTGATGTTCCCCATTAAGTTGTTCATGTAAGTTTATATAGAATTGAAAACTACAGCGACTCTGTCTGCCAGGATTACTATTGAATATTTCATTTATTAAGATTTTCCATCTTAATTTGTTTTGCTTAAAATTGCATGTGTTTATTGTTTGCACAATTCTTACTATCTCTTTTTTCCCTTGAATGTCTGGGAGTAGAGCTCTTCATGATTTTCTAAGTGGGTCACCTTTCACCAGTTACCAGGATTCCATGTACTATGATCGTTTTCTGCAATGGAAGGTCTTAGAACGGTAAGTGCTTCTCTTTATGGTTATGTTAAACCATGTGGCCTTATTTGCTTATTTCAATTTTCTTTTTAATGCTTGTTTTATTGGAATATGGTCTGTAATATTTCACTTATACAGACTCTTCTCTAGTAACTTGCCAATGCATCTTTAGCGTATATAGCTTCTTTAAAATTTGATTCAGTATAAACAGAAATATGAATCTCTAAATTTGCATTATTTATATCATTTATTGCTGCAGTTATACATGGTTACTTTTTTGCTATATATTTCAACCAACAACATCTGTGTCTAGCTTTGATTTTATGCCTCTGATTGAAGGAATGTTTGTTAAACTGTTCTAAATATGATTTTATAGTTTTTTTTGTCTGACTGAATGGAAGTTATGCTGTTGTATTTGCACAACAAACTAATAACATATTAATGTTGAGGCAAAATGAGCGCTTTAATCCATTTAGAAAAAATATTCTTTTATTGATCAGGAAAACTGATACTTGAATGCTCAGTGAAACAATAATTAGTGCTGTCTATATGGAATTTACAGAACTTTGTTTTTCTTGTGAGTTCCCAATATACAGTGTGCATTTTTTCTGGCGGACAGTCATACCCTCCATGCATTGTACCTACCTGGTATTAAGTGCTATGCATTTAGACTTCTTACTCCCAGTGTCCCTAGAATGTCGCAAACATTGATAAAGGGAAATAAATTGATATATATATTTCTTATTCATGCACTTTTTAAATAATAAAGATGTTTTAAATTGTAAATTATGTTTTTATTATCTGTTTACAAAGAAGAACACGTAAAATATTTGATAAAAATTAATAGAGGGGATTAATAAAATAAATCTATAAACACCCTAATTACATTTACTAGAAATCTTAATCAATTGGAAACCTAATTGAAGTCCACTTTTACTCACAACAGAGAGGTGTATAGGCATAGAGCAGCTACTATTACTAGAGGGTTTTGTTTTGCCCTTATTGTTTTTGTTTGGGATCTTTTTTTTTTTTTTTGTTATTGACATTAAATTTCAAAGAGATTTTTTGATTGCCTTATTACAGTGCAAAATACTTAGACATTAGGTTAGAACTGATCCATCTGAGAACTGACCCTAGGTACTAAAAACACTTATTTACAGGACAAGTACAACACAGATGTAAATGTCCCGAACTAATTGTCTAAACATCACAAAATTGAGATATAACATAAGAAGTAATTACAAATAAAATAGGAAATTGAGTTAAATGTGACAGAAAACAAATACTATGATAGCATTCGTTCTTGATGGTTTCAAATTTCTCACTTGGCCTCTTTTTTTTTTTTTTATTTAAACTTATTTTACAGACAACCTGTTACAAAGGACACATTTAGACAGTACAGAGTACTGGGAAAAGGAGGATTTGGAGAGGTAACACCCTGCTACTATGCTGTCTTCTGAGTGTTTGTTTGAGTCCTTATTTTGTGCAGTTGACTCTTCTGATGTACTGCTTACCAAGCACAAAGAAACCCTCTGAGTTTCCACTAATTTGTTTGCATGTTGGGCTACACTTTCCAAGGAATTACACTACATATGATGATTGTTGCTGAGGTTACCAAGAAAGCAAATCGTCAGTTAGTCAAAGAAAATCTTTTTGAATATACAAGTATTATCCTTTAAAATGGATAGAATGGAGACTTAGGGTTTACCCTTTTCAAGCTTTAATGAGTTTTACAGTGTTAATTTATTTTTTTTGGTTATAATGAAAGTGCCAACTCTGGTTCATAGCTTTCAATAAATACAGAGCTGAAGATGTATTTCTCATTTTTCCATGCTCTCATTTTATCAAAGAAATACATTTTTATCTGAGTTATCTGAGAACAGCCTTTAAAACTTTTTTATATTTAAACTGATATTTTATCAATATCCTTTAAAAAAAATTTTCATTACAGCTTTTAAGTGTAAAAGAAACCTTGGGGGCCTTAGACTTGCTCCCAGTTCCATTGCTATTTTGTAACTGGCCTTTCCTGTCCCAAAGGTATGTGCTTGTCAAGTCAGAGCTACTGGGAAAATGTATGCCTGCAAGAAACTTGAAAAGAAGAGAATCAAAAAAAGAAAAGGGGAAGCAATGGCTTTAAATGAAAAGCAGATCTTAGAAAAAGTGAACAGCAGATTTGTAGTAAGTATATTGGTTTCCGCAGGGTTTGATTTCTTATTCACTCAGGTTCAACAAATAACTGCCCTCTCACACTCCCTGTCTGCTGATTTATGACTTGTGTATCATGGAATAATCAGAACACCCAACATTTCCTTTGTTTTGTGGGTAAATTAGAAATGCAAAGAATTTGTACACATGAGAAAAAAAGTGTGTGGTTTTTTTTTAATTAAATTGAAGACCTAGGTTTGCTTAAGTACAGGGTCTGTTTTTTTATTACATGGTATTAATTAAATGCATGTTTCATTTTGTACAGGTTAGTTTAGCTTATGCTTATGAAACCAAAGATGCACTGTGTTTAGTTCTGACAATCATGAATGGTGGAGACCTCAAGTTTCACATCTATAACATTGGATCTCCTGGCTTTGAGGAGGAGAGGGTGCATTTCTATGCTGCGGAAATCTGCTGTGGTTTAGAACATCTTCACAGCGAAGGCATCGTGTACAGGTCAGGGCACATGTTTTCTCTGTCTAATGTGTTCTGGTGTTTGTTTTTATTAAATTTCAGTATTGTGTGTTTGTTTTTTTTTTGTTCAAGTAATGAGTACCACCCCTTATTATATGAATGTACAGTTACAGTAAAACATATAAATTGTGATTAAAAATGGTGTGTTAAAGAGGATAATAGTATTAATTGTATTTGAAAATTAAAGGAATCTGAGGATTAATGCACTGAAAGGAAGAAAAATCAAGAGCAAAATTACTTTAATAAAATTTGCCATATATTACAGCATTCAACTTCAAGTTATGGGTATTAATGAATGGTCAGGGTCAAGGCAGAAACTTCATTTTAAATACAAATAGGGAGAAAGGGTCATGCAGACATACATGTCAGAAGTCTTAACACCATCATAATAAATTACTTCATTCTCTGAATAAACTGTGTAACTTACTTTTGTTGATCTCAGATTAGAAATACTAATTATTCCAGTTTTATCTTGCAAATTATATAATTGTAGTCACTTGGATAAAAGGAATAAAATGATAATCTGCTTTATTATCATCTTATCGTAAACTGGTTTACATCTCAGTCAGTGAGCATACAAGTGATAGTCTTTACAAAACACCCTAAATGCTTTGAGAAATAAAAAAAAAGCAAAAAAACTATAGATGTTGGGTGCTGAAGCAGTGATACATGCTAATAAATTAGAAAGGGTAAATGTTTAAAAAACAAGAAAGCTAAATGTGCTGTTTTGAGCTTAAGTTAAAATTAATGTAGTGGCAGTAATTAGTGATGGCTATCAACAACAACATTTATTTGTATAGTTCATACAAAGCATATAGCTCAGAGTGCATTACAAGATGTAAAATAAATTGTTACAAGCAAAGAAAAAACTAAAATAGATAAGAATAATACTAAATACACTGTATATAATATACAAAAATAAAAAATATATACAGGGAGTGCAGAATTATTAGGCAAGTTGTATTTTTGAGGATTAATTTTAATATGGAACAAACACAGTGCTATCAGTCAATCCAAAATGTTAATAAACCTGAAACCTGAATGTTTCACAACGGAAATGTGAGTGTGAACATCATCAGGGGAATATATATGTGCGCACAATTATTAGGCAACTATTAGTGTGCAGATTTATTATGCAACTAAAGGAAAAATGAAAATTTTCCCATCTCACTTGTTTATTTTCATCTGTTATAGTGAGCATAATAAACAAACACCTCAAAATTTACAAATAAACATCTCTGACATTTCAAAAAAAATAAATCAATCAATCAATGACCAATATAGCCACCCTTCTTTCCAATAACAGTCATAAGCCTTTCCATTCATGGAGTCTGTCAGTTTCTTGATCTGTTGACGATCAGCTTTTTGTGGAGCAGTGACTACAGCCTCCCAGACACTCTTCAGAGAGGTGTATTGTTTTTCTCCCCCGTAAATCTAGCGTTTAAGAAGTGCCCACAAGTTCTCGATAGGGTTTAGGTCAGATGAGGAAGGGGGGCCATGTCATTATTCCTTCATCTTTAAGGCCTTTATTGGCTGGCCACGCAGTGGAGAACTTCGATGCAAGTGATGGAGCATTGGCCTGCATAAAAATCATGGTCTTTTTCCTGTATCACTGTTTGAAGAAAGTGTCTTCGAAAAACTGGCAGTAGGTTTGGGAGTTGATTTTGAGTTCATCTTCAATGCAAAAAGGTCCAACTAGCTCATCTTTAAAAATACCAGCTCATACCAGTACCCCACCTCTACGTTGGAGTGGAGCTCTGTGCCCATTACTGATCCACAGGTCCATCCATCTGGTCCATCAAGAGTCACTCTCATCTCATCAGTCCATAAAACCTTTGAAAAAAATCTGTCTTCAGATATTTCTTGGCCCAGTTTTGACGTTTCAACTTATGTTTCTTGTTCAGTGGTGGTTGGGTTTCAGCCTTCCTTACCTTGGCCATGTCTTTGAGCACTGAACACCTTGTACTTCTGGGCACTCCAGGTAGGGTGCAGCTCTGGAATATGAAAGTACTGGAGGATAATGGGTTCCTGGTAGCTTCACGTTTGATTCTTCTCAAATCTTTGGCAGCTAATTTGCGTCTTTTGTTCTCAACACGTTTCTTGCGACCCTGTTGACTATTTGCAACAAAATGTTTGATGGTTCTGTGATCACACACCAATATCTTAGCAATTCCAAAAGTGCTGCATCCCTCTGAAAGACTTTTTACAATTTTTGACTTTTCAGAGTCAGTTAAATCTCTTTTTTGGCCCATTTTGCCTGAGGAAAACTAGCTGCCTAATAATTCTGCACACCTTGATATAGGGTGTTGATCTCCTTAGGCCACACCCTCCCTCATTACACAAATACACATCACCTGACGTGCTTAAATCCAATAAGCATTCCAGTTAATACAACTTGGAGTTGGAATATACGCATTAAAAATGATGATATGGTCAAAATACTCACTTGCCTAATAATTGTGCACACAGTGTACTAACATAGGATAGGTATATAATTAAGATAAGTATAGTCCTTAAATATAGAATTGTTTTTAAGTATCCAAATTGACAGGTGGGCAGAAAAAAAAAACACCAGGTGAACTGGAGGAGAAACAAAATCTTGTAGGGGTTCCAGGTCAAAAGACTGTCCAGAGATCCCACTGGATATTATCTAACATCCTGAAGTGAGAAATGCTTTTGTAAAAAGTAAAGGAGGAAATAAATTTAAAATTAAAGGCCACTTATTTTACTGAAAAGATGTGATCATTTTGCAGAGTAAAAGTTCAGTTATTTATTCTACCTAATTTAACCCAAATTCCACACACTAATGGCCAAACGAGGCAACAAAAGATTTATTTTTTTTACTTGTATCATGAGATAAAACCAACAACCAAGTTCCAGTGTGCAGAACAATAGAAAATTGTTCAGCAATTTTTGCCAGATATGTACTGTATGATTTGACATAAAAAAGAAATACAGCTGTCTGAGCTAAAAATCTTTTGAAATCAAGAGTTTCAAAGTCTAAGCCTGTTTTTTTCTTTTTAATAAATGTTGGATTAAAATGACCAGAAGAACAGAAGAGGCTGGTACTAAAAAAGCTTCAGGGAATGACAGACTCCACAGAGTTGCATGAGATAGTCTGCTTCACATGAGACACATTATTTAGAGTATTTTGGGAGATCCAGTATAGAATACCTGTAATGTGAACAGATATGTAAAAAGTGAATTCAAAATGTAGTAAGATTTGCCAAGAGATATCAAAAATATGAATTATGTAATAAAATTTAACTTTTAAATAAATTAATTCATAAAAGAAAGGTTAAGCCAAAAAAAAAAAATCTTGCTGATGAACCAGCAGAGAATGGATTCTCAAAATTATGTCACATACTGTAGATTCTAAGGCAGCACCCAGTAAAAAAAATACTACTAATTTTGGCTTACTATTTTATATTTCTGAAATTTCACCTCTTAAACTGTGTTGATTGACTATTCCTGAGATCAGATGGTGAATGTTTCAGAAATGAGAGGGGTTGCATTTTTTTTTATTTTAAACAAAGACTGTATCAGATACTGCCTATGTCAATAAGAAGAATCAAATTAACTTTTATCTTTCATTTTTAACTTTTGTAATGGATGTTGTTTTCCAGAGTGAGATAAGGGTAAAGCCACATTGATGAAAAAGAGGGAGAGGTTGAAATTGTTTGTATTTTTCCTCATTACTTTTTCTTCCTCTCCACAGGGATTTAAAGCCAGAGAATATTCTGCTAGATGACAATGGTATGTCTGATATTTGGATAAGGCTCCTGACATGTAAATTGAATGATGTGTATATAGTTTACAGTAAATTATTACAGTATATGTCAAATAGGATGAAACATTTTTTATAAACTTACAGAAAATAATTAGTAAAAATATAAAAATAATCTTGTTCTTTAAAAAAAAAAATGCCAGTTTGGCTATACTGTTAAAACACTTTTTTTCTGATAGATTTTAAAAAAATTTGCATTTCTCAATAGAGTGATTTCTCTTTGATAAATAATATTCTATTTACATAATCTTAGATTTACCATAATCATCCGGTTATGTACTAAACAACCATCCCATTGGTCTTTTTGATAAGTACTTTATTCTCAAGAGATTAAATTTCTGACATAAATTATTCACAAGATAATATATCTAGTGGGTCAGTATTAAGTTCAGGGTTATTATCATGTGTGCAGCAATACACCATTTCATGGAAATCAAACCTCACTGCTAATACAGACACAAAAGGAAACTGCTTGGAGAAAAAAAAAATAAGATCACAAAAAAAAAATCTTTTAATAACTTAGATAAACTCCATGTGGAAATTACCAGTATAGCTGATCATCACTTACCTATAAAGATCAGAAATCAAATCAATATAATAACTTATCTCACATAAAATAGATATTTTACCAAATATGAGAGAGAATGTGAAAAAGAAACAAAATCAATTTACAGATGATTCTGGAACTTTACAAACACAGTAAGATTTTTTTGTGATACTGTGTTTTTTGGATCATTATTATTATAATGTGTAAACAGTACAATGTAATTGTTACTTGGCTGTCTCTTTCAGACTAGTGACAGTAATAAAATATCAGCAAACCAAATTAAAAGAACAATGAGTATAATAATATACAGAAAATGTAACCTACATATATGTATTTGTACAATGGATTTAGAAAGTAGTCAGACCCCTTCATTTTCTACACACTTTATTAAATTAGATTGTAGATTAAATTTTAAATTGATGCAATTGTCATTTTTACTCAACAAACTAATAATTAATAATAGTTTGGAGGGTTACGTCAGGAAGGGCATCCAGTGTAAAATGTTGCCAAATCAATATGCAGACAACAAAACAAATTTCCATACCGGATCGGTAGAGCCCAGCGTTAACAACGACCGCCACCAGTACTGTTAGTCAACAGGGTGCTGGCGGAAATTGGGCTGCTGTTGGCTGAAGAAGGAGAAGAAGAGAGGGAGATGTGTCCAGAGGCAGGAGGAGAGGAGGAAAGTAAAGAGAGTGGAACTGAGGGTAGGAACTTTGAATGTTGGCAGTATGACTGGTAAGGGCAGAGAGTTAGCAGATATGATAGAGAGAAGGAAGGTTGATATATCGTGCGTGCAAGAGACTAAATGGAAGGGGAAGTAAGGTCAGGTGGATTGAAATTGTTCTATCATGGTGAATTGGGGTAGGAGTTATTCTGAAAGAACAGTATGTCAAGAGTGTTTTGGAGGTGAAAAGAGTGTCAGGCAGAGTAATAATTATGAAGCTGGAAACTGGAGGTGTGATGATGAACATTGTTAGTGCATATGCACCGCAAGTTGGGTGAGCAATGGGTGAGAACGAAGATTTTTGGAGTGAGTTGGATGAAGTGATGAACAGTGTACCCAAGGGACAGAAAGTGGTGATTGGAGTGGATTTTAATGGGCATGCTGGTGAAGGGAACTGTGGAGACGAGGAGGTGTTGGGTAGGTATGGTGTCAAGGAGAGGAATGAAGAAGGTCAGAGGATAATGGATTTTGCCAAAAGGATGCACATGGCTGTGGTAAATATGTATTTTAAGAAAACGAAGGAACATAGGGTTATGTACAAGAGTGGAGGAAGATGCAACAGGTAGATTACATCCTTTGCAGAAGAGTTGATCTGAAGGAGATTGAAGACTGCAAAGTGGTGGCAGGGGAAAGTGTAGTTAAACAGCATAGGATGGTGGTCTGTAGGATAACGTTGGCGATCAAGAAGCGGAAGAGAGTGAGGGCAGAGCCAAGGATCAAATGATGAAAGTTGAAAAAGGAAGACTGCAAGGTAGAGTTTAGGGAGGAGGTGAGATAGGCACTGGGTGGCAGTGAAGAGTTACCAGACAGCTGGGAAACTACAGCAGATGTAGTAAGGGTGACAGCAACAAGGGTGCTTGGTGTGACATCTGGAAAGAGGAAGGAGGAAAAGGAAACCTGGTGGTGGAATGAGGAAATACAGTAGAGTACACAGAGGAAGAGGATGACAAAGAAGAAGTGGGATAGTCAGAGAGATGCAGAAAGTAGACAGGAGTACAAGGAGATAAGGCACAAATTGAAGAGAGAGGGTGCGAAGGCTAAAGAAAAGGCGTATGATGAGCTGTATGAGAGGTTGTACACTAAAGAGGGAGAAAAGGACCTGTACCGATTGGCTAGACAGATGGACCGAGCTGGGAAAGATGTGCAGCAGGTTAGGGTAATAAAGGATAAAGATTGAAATGTACTGACAAGCGAGCAGATGGAATGAGTACTTTGAGAGGCTGATGAATGAAGAGAACGAGAGGGAAAAGAGGTTGGATGATGCGGAGATAGTGAATCAGGAAGTGCAATGGATTAGCAAGGAGGAAGTAAAGACAGCTATGAAGAGGATGAAAAATGGAAAGGCTGTTTGTCCAGATGACATACCTATGGAAGCATGGAGGTGTCTAGGAGAGATGGCAGTGGAGTTTTTAACCAGATTGTTTAATGGGATCTTGAAAAGTGAGAGGATGCCTGACGAGTGGAGAAGTGTACTGTTGCCGATATTTAAGAATAAGGGGGATGTGCAGGACTGTCGTAACTACAGGGGAATAAAATTGATGAGCCATAGCATGAAGTTATGGGAAAGAGTAGTGGAAGCTTGGTTAAGAAGTGATGTGATGATTAGTGAGCAGCAGTATGGCTTCAGGCTAGGAAAGAGCACCACAGATGCAATGTTTGCTTTGAGGATATTGGTGGAGAAGTTTAGAGAAGGCCAGAAGGAGTTGCATTGTGTCTTTGTGGACCTGGAGAAAGCATTTGACAGGGTGCCTCGAGAGGAGCTGTGGTATTGTATGAGGAAGTCGGGAGTGGCAGAAAAGTACATAAGAGTTGTACAGGATATGTACGAGGGAAGTGTGACAGTGGTGTGAGGTCTGCGGTAGGAGCGACGGATGCATTCAACGTGGAGGTGGGATTACACCAGGAATCAGCTCTGAGCCCTTTCTTATTTGCAGTGGTGGTGGACAGGTTGACAGACGAGATTAGACAGGAGTCCCTGTGGACTATGATGTTTGCTGATGACATTGTGATCTGTAGCAATAGTAGGGAGCAGGTTGAGGAGACCCTGGAGAGGTGGATATATGCTCTAGAGAGGAGAGGAATAAAGTCAGTAGGAGCAAGACAGAATACATGTGTGTAAAATAGAGGGAGGTCAGTGGAATGGTGAGGATGCAGGGAGTAGAGTTGGCAAAGGTGGATGAGTTTAAATACTTGAGATCAACAGCATAGAGTAATGGGTATTGCGGAAGAGAGGTGAAAAAGAGAGCGCAGGCAGGGTGGAATGGGTGGAGAAGAGTGTCATTTAGTTATTTTTAGTTATTTTAGACAGACGGGTATCAACAAAAGTGAAAGTGAAGGTCTACAGGACGGTAGTGAGACCAGCTATGTTATAAGGGTTGGAGATGGTAGCACTGACCAGAGAGCAGGAGACAGAGCTGGAGGTGGCAGAGTTAAAGAGGCTAAGATTTGCATTGGGTGTGACGAGGATGGATAGGATTAGAAATGAGTACATTAGGGAGTCAGCTCAAGATGGACAGTTGGGAGACAAAGTCAGAGAGGCGAAATTGTGTTGGTTTGGACATGTGCAGATGAGAGATGCTGGGTATATATCTGATACAGTGTTGTGCACAAGTATTCAATCCCCTTGAAAGTCGTCATAATATTTTGCATGACAAAATATATGTACAAAAATTTTCCATTCAGTGTTTTTGATGTGAACTCTTAATGCTATAACAATTCCAAAATCAAAATAAACCATTGTATGTAAATACTGAAGTGAAGAAGAAAACTTTAAAAGTTAGTACTACACGTTCATACATGTATACTTTGTCGAGAACCCTTTTACTACAATAACAGCCCAAATTCTTTTGGGGTAAATATGTACCAGTTTTGCACATTGTTCAGGAGTGATTTATAGTGATCATCTAGTTTGGTGGGTTAGCGCCATATATTCTAAACTAGCTGGGACACCCGCTGGCTGCTAGGGAAATGGAGTCTGGAAGTGCAGCCCAGTTGGGGTCTCTACATTCCTATAGAGGGTACTGTCAGAGGAGGACCTTCTTACTTTCCTTATGACCTAGAAGTGCTTACCAGAAGACGCAGTGTGGCCCTGGAAGCATTTTCAAGTCCGGCATTAAAGGAAGCCCGCTGCCACACGTGGATGAAACAGTGTAAGGAGGCAGCAGGCAACACTCAACAGGAGGAGAGAAGAAAGAAGAATTGTACTTTATTATTCACTAGCAAAATCCCCGCGCTTCGCAGCGGAGAAGTAGTGTGTTAAAGAAGTTATGAAAAAGAAAAGGAAACATT
Organism: Polypterus senegalus; assembly: GCF_016835505.1. Classification (NCBI taxonomy): domain Eukaryota; kingdom Metazoa; phylum Chordata; class Cladistia; order Polypteriformes; family Polypteridae; genus Polypterus; species Polypterus senegalus. The sequence continues at coordinate 51,301,247 of NC_053164.1, forward strand.
TTAAAAATAACGTAACATGATTGTCAATGTAATTATTTTGTCACTGTGATGAGTGTTGCTGTCATATATATGTATATATGTATATATATATATATATATATATATACACTGTGTATATACACACACACATATAAACATATATACATATATACATATAAACATATCTACACATATATATATCTATACTAATAAAAGGCAAAGCCCTCACTCACTCACTCACTCACTCACTCATCACTAATTCTCCAACTTCCCGTGTAGGTAGAAGGCTGAAATTTAGCAGGCTCATTCCTTACAGCTTACTTACAAAAGTTGGACAGGTTTCATTTCGAAATTCTACCTAATGGTCATAACTGGAAGGTATTTTCTCCATTATCTGTAATGGAGTTGAGCTGGAATGACGTGGGGGGGCGGAGTTTCATGTGACATCATCACGCCTCCCACGTAATCACGTGAACTGACTGTCAACGCAGTGCGTAGAAAACCAGGAAGACCTCCAAAAAGCGCTTAAGAAAACATGCATTATATAATTGAGAAGGCAGCGAAACAATAAGAAGCGAGCGAGTGACATATACTACCATATTCATGAGTGATGCTACCTCGAAAAGAAAGCAAGGTGTAAACCTAAACTTTAAATTAAGTTCATAGACAGGCTACCGCTGGCGTTTCACATGCCCACAGGTAATGCGGGATACAAGTTTAATGAGAGGACGCAGGATATAAACGAGAGTTTTGATCACTTTGTAACTAAGTTAAAATTGTAGGTGAAGGGGTGTGCTAATGCAAATTCCGAGAGACTGTGTTTGTGGGGGATTGACAGTTAAGGCGGGTGGGGGAGTCACGTCATCATATCCCCTCCCATTCATCTTATTTCGCTCTGAGCTGAGCTCCGCTAACGCCGTCTTCCGAAGCAACTTTGTCAGACTGCCACCAAATACTCACAGAAAAATCCACAAGTTAATACACACGCTGTCTCTAGAGTTTCTCCACACTGAATCCTCCAGGCACTACTTACAAAAGGTCACATTGACAATCGTGTTACGTTATTTTTAAAATCTTTCCTTTTCTTAGCACAAGCACAGCTGAGAAGCTTGATGCATGTGCTCCATAACGCTTAAAAATAATGCATTTAATCACACTTTGCATTACAAGCAAAGGGGAGCTTTTGTCAATGCATGATTTCCTGGTACACCGATTACTTTGATCAGCGCATCCCGATTCATTTTACCCTCGCACCACCTTAGTTTGAGAAGAAGTATGAAAAAATATGAGGTTAACACAGAAAAACAGATCACCAATTCAAGCTTTATGAATAATCGATTCGCCATCAATAATTGTTTTGGTAAAGCCATCCTCCTTCCATTTTATAATTTTTCCGCCACTAGCCGTGATTAAATGAACGGTAAATAAAGTAAGAGCAAAGCGAGGGTGACTTATTTAGGCAGGCATATATATGACAGCAACACTCATGACAATGTCAATCATGTTACGTTATTATTAAAATGTTTCCTTTTCTTTTTCATTACTTCTTTAAACACTACTTCTCCGCTGGGCGGGTATTTTGAGATATATATATATATATATATATATATATATATATATATCATATAATATATGAATGACCTCCAAAGAGTGCTGAGACTTTTGATATCATGAACGTGTCTGCAAAAACTGTGGTCTCCTGCCCTGCAAAAGTCGAGCAGCCAGCGCGCGCATAGCTGTGCCGCCTTTGAGACGCTGACTGCGCTTCTGCTTTAAGTCAAAGTGAGCACTTTTAATTTTTTTCATCCTCCCCCTGCGCTATAGCCCAGACAAGTGCAAACACGGGACCCCTTTTCTACACCACGGCAAAATAATATTAAGGCGATTCACACTTTCTTTTGCACGATACGATTATGAGGTTCTCACCCCGGATTATGAAGACACGCACACGAGTAGATGACTGACAGTGCCATCACAGCTGATTAATGGGGGGACGTCTCACCAGTCTACACAAGACCCACCGCGACTGACCTCAAAAGGCGATCATAACGTCAGCGAACACATCTCTATACTATATAAAAGAAAAAGGCAACTTTCCTTTCTTTACACCTTTTTTCCTTTTATCCCAAACCAAAGCCTTTCTCGCTTAACACTGCAGAGGACACAAAACTAATTTTCTTTAAATGCCGGTAAGGCACATTACCAGAGGCACAAATTTGAACGCTCACATAGAAAATGTAATTTCTATACCACAGCCGTCGTGTAGCCTTTCAAAAGGGATCTACTACTGAGAGATGATCCATATATATTTTAGCTGCTGTTAGTTACTTACCTGTTGTGTTACACAGTCTTTAAATTGTAGTTTACCCAACCACTCCAGTAGTGCTCAATGTACCTGTACTTCTTAAAACGTTAATGTTTTACTGTTTAATAACTTATAGACTATATTTTATTATTTCTCCCTTGCACTCAGTGACCAAAGCTATACACACACATATATAAAAGCTATACACACAAGTATATGCATGTGTATATATATGTATGTGTGTATATATATATATATATATATATATATATATATATATATATATATATATATATATATATATATATATATATATATATAAACAAGGCTTTATAGCCCACCGGCATAGAATAGGCAGAGGCACGTGTTCACACTCACAAATATTTATTTTCTTCAGCTGTGTGACACGCCTTCCCGTGCCACACAGCCCAAACACAGTCCAAAGCACAAACACAAAGAAGCCAAACACAAACCCACACTTTCCTGCTCCACCACTCCTCCCAGGCAACCTCGTCCTCTTCCTCCCGATTCTGGCCTCGATTGCTGGGAGGCAGGCCCTTTATGCCCCACCCGAAGTGATCCAGGTGCCTGACCAGCTGGTCTTAATTGCACCTCGGGTGGGGCTGATAAACCGCCCAGTGTGGTGGCTGGATCTCTGCAGCACCCCTAGCGGCCACCCCATCTCCCAACCGGGCTGCTGTGGTGGACTCCATGTCCCATGGAGCCACGGGGAGATTGAGGAGGAATCCAGTGCCAGGAGACTGCCCCAAGCGCCCGGGAGGTATTGCAAAGTCCATGATGGCTCCCGGGCGTATGCATCAGAGACGTCCCGGCCGGGCATGGGACCCGGCTGTCCGTCACAATATATATATATATATATATATATATATATATATTTATATATACACACACACATACATACATACATACATACATACATACATACACACACACAAATTATATATACTGTATGTGTGTATGTATGTGTGTGTATATATGATGTTGATAGGTATGTATATATATATATATGTGTGTATATGTAGATATGTATATAGATATGAAGATATGTATGTATGTATGTATGTATGTGTGTGTGTGTGTGTGTGTGTGTGTGTGTGTGTGTGTGTGTGTATATATGACAGCAGCAATCCAAGCTGTGAGAAAACAGTAAAAAGGAGGCGTGTCAGACGTCGTGGTACATTTTCTGATGCAGCTAGACAAAAAACTTTGTGACGCTGCAAAATACACAAAACAATTACTTTGACAATCATGTTATATTATTTTTAAAATGTTTCCTTTTCTTTTTCATAACTTCTTTAACACACTCCGCTGTTAAGCTCGGGTATATATATATATATATATATATATATACACTAGCAAAATACCCGCGCTTTGCAGCGGAGAAGTAGTGTGTTAAAGAAGTAATGAAAAAGAAAAGGAAACATTTGAATAATAACGTAACATGATTGTTAATGTAATTGTTTTGTCATTGATATGAGTGTTGTTCTCATATCTATATATCTATACTAATAAAAGGCAAAGCCCTCACTCACTCACTCACTCACTGACTCATCACTAATTCTCCAACTTCCCGTGTGGGTGGAAGGCTGAAATTTGGCAGGTTGATTCCTTACAGCTTCCTTACAAAAGTTGGGCAGGTTTTATATCGAAATTCTACGCGTAATGGTCATAACTGGAAGCAGTTTTCTCCATTTACTGTAATGGAGATGAGCTTTAACGCCGTGGGGGCGGAGTTTCGTGTGACATCATCACGCCTCCCACGTAATCACGCAGTACATAGAAAACCAGGAAGACCTCAAAAAAGCGCTCAAGAAAACATGCATTATATAATTGAGAAGGCAGCGAAACAATAAGAAGCGAGTTCTGCTACTTCGGAAACAAAGCACGATGTAAACCTACACTTTAAATTAAGTTCATAGACAGGCTGCCGCTGGCGTGTGTAATTTAGTGCCTGCCCATATAAGGCCGTCCGTCAGCGGCAATCCAATAGCAAACTGCCACGGGTAAATATTCACGGGTGAAGGACTGTGCTTATGGAGAGGAAGATGAGATGGTCAGGGTGGTGTTTGACACAAACTCAGCGAAACTGCGAGAGAAAGTTTTAAGTGCCAGGACTAAGGTAACATTAAATAAAGCTATGGACATAGCACGAGATGGCACCAGCACAGCTGGGAACCTTCGATGCAAGTACACCGAGTGGCTCACGTGAACTGGCGCAGTGCACAGATAAAAAGCAACAGTTCCAAAGAGCTGAACAAAACCGAATTACACAATTGAAAAGGCAGCAAAAATATGAAGCGCCTGATAAGCATATTCATAAATGCAGCTACTGTGGAAACAAAGCACACGGTGGAAAAGTCAATGTCCCGCTAAAGGAAGACAGTGTAAAAAAAACCCGTGCATGCAGTGTGTCAGGTCTCAGATAAAGAAGAAGACGAGCTGTTTATTGATGCAGTAAGAAACGAATCGATGAATGAAACCTGTCATCTTTACAACGATTGACAAACACGGAATGTAACTTGAACACAACACATCATACAAATACGACCCTGATTGAAAGAAATAATGATAATCAAATCCTTGATGACAGCAACATTCAATAACACTCACAAAACAATTACTGTATATTGACAGTCATGTTACGTTATTTTTAAAATGTTCCCTTTTCTTTTCCTAACTTCTACTTCTCCACTGCGATACGGGTATATATAAATGTATATATATATCCCTATCTACAGTACATACTCGCATAGACAAGCCACATGCTGTGGCTCAATTGTAGAGTCTTCGCCTCTAATGCCGACATTGAGGTTCGAGAGGGATGCACTGAGTATGTACGCGCTACTGATTCATTTTACCTTCGCATCTCCTTGGTTTGGGATGTATGAAAAAATATTCGGTTAACGCAGAATCATGTTACGTTATTTTTAAAATGTTTCCCTTTATTAGCACAAGCACAGCTGAGAAGCTTCGATGCATGTACTCCATAACGCGTTAAAAAAATAACGCATTTAATCACACTTTCAATTCCAAGCAAGCGGAACTTTTGTCAATGCATCATTTCCTGGTACATCCATTACACTGATGCACACATCACAGCTACAAAAATGTTAGAGTCGGAATAAAGCGCGTTCCTACGACTGATCATTTCGACTTCCGGCGAGCCTTGATAAAAGCATGGTTTTGTGCACAATGAAAAGCAAGCAAAATTAGATGCATTACAGAAAGCAGACTTTGTGGCTCTTACTGGGGATCATTGGACTTCCGTGACCGTTAGTAATTCTAATTACATCTAATTACAAAATGTTCAATGATCACACTGTTTTAGCCTAATGTACAAAATAATTTTGGCTAAGGTTACTCAGAGTTTAAAGATTAAGTTGGTCAAATTACCTTTTATGTTTCTGACTTATTTTTTAAGAAGAAAAACTGCACTTTATGTTGAAATTTTGGTTATTATTATTTAAAGACAATACTATTCTGAAAATCTACTTAAAGTACTTAAACTACCACTTTATTTTTAAGTCTGCCCAATTTTAACCAGGGATGATATTTTTGTTTCTGTTTTGAATTCAAATGCAGTTTAAAGGCTTTTTTTCAGAAATTAAAACAGCTTCAGTTTACAATATTCATGTCCATGTCTATTATTTGATTCTGCCCCACTAAAACACTTTTAAATTAAAAAAAAACATTTGCGATTTGGGGCAAATTTACGTGTCGATTACATACGATTAATCAAGATTAATTCTTACACAGCCTCTAATTAATTGGATTAATTTTTTAATCGAGTCCCACCTAATATATATATATATGTGGATATATATATGTAGATTTGTATATATAAATGTGTATATACAGTATATATGTAGATATGTATATGTGTATATACAGTATGTATATATACAGTATGTATATATGTATGTGTGTATATGTATATATATATAACTGTGTATATATATGTGTATAGATGTGTATATATATATATATATATATATATATATATATATGCCAGCAACACTCATGACAATGACAAAACAATTACATTGTCAATCATGTTACGTTATTATTAAAATGTTTCCTTTTCTTTTTACTTCTCGCTGCCAATGAGGTATTTTGCTATATATATATATATATATATATATATATATATATATATATATACAGATATATACAGATATATATATATATATATATACAGATATATACAGATATATATATATATATATACAGATATATATAAATATATATATACAGATATATACAGATATATATAAATATATATATATATAAATAGATAGATATGACAACAACACTCAATATCAATGACAAAACAATTACATTAACAATCATCTTACGTTATTTTTAAAATTTTTGCTTTTCATTTTCATAACTTCTTTAACACACTACTTCTCCGCTGCGAAGCGCGGGTATTTTGCTAGTATCTATATATACAGTGGTGTGAAAAACTATTTTCCCCCTTCCTGATTTCTTATTCTTTTGCATGTTTGTCACACAAAATGTTTCTGATCATCAAACAAATTTAACCATTAGTCAAATATAACACAAATAAACACAAAATGCAGTTTTTAAATGGTTTTTATTATTAAGGGAGAAAAAAAAATCCAAACCTACATGGCCCTGTGTGAAAAAGTAATTGCCCCCTGAACCTAATAACTGGTTGGGCCACCCTTAGCAGCAATAACTTTGACTAGGCCACTCCAAAGTCTTCATTTTGTTTTTCTTCAGCCATTCAGAGGTGGATTTGCTGGTGTGTTTTGGGTCATTGTCCTGTTGCAGCACCCAAAATCGCTTCAGCTTGAGTTGACGAACACATGGCCGGACATTCTCCTTCAGGATTTTTTGGTAGACAGTAGAATTCATGGTTCCATCTATCACAGCAAGCCTTCCAGGTCCTGAAGCAGCAAAACAACCCCAGACCATCACACTACCACCACCATATTTTACTGTTCTTATGATGTTCTTTTTCTGAAATGCTGTGTTCCTTTTACGCCAAATGTAACGGTACATTTGCCTTCCAAAAAGTTCAACTTTTGTCTCATCAGTCCACAAGGTATTTTCCCAAAAGTCTTGGCAGTCATTGAGATGTTTCTTAGCAAAATTGAGACAAGCCCTAATGTTCTTTTTACTTAACAGTGTTTTGCGTCTTGGAAATCTGCCATGCAGGCTGTTTTTGCCCAGTCTTTTTCTTATGGTGGAGTCGTGAACACTGACCTTAATTGAGGCAAGTGAGGCCTGCAGTTCTTTAGACGTTGTCCTGGGCTCTTTTGTGACCTCTCGGATGAGTCGTCTCTGCGCTCTTGGGGTAATTTTGGTCGGCCCGCCACTCCTGGGAAGATTCACCGCTGTTCCATTTTTTTGCCATTTGTGGATAATGGCTCTTACTGTGGTTCGCTGGAGTCCCAAAGCTTTAGAAATGGCTTTATAACCTTTACCAGACTGATAGATCTCAATTACTTCTGTTCTCATTTGTTCCTGAATTTCTTTGGATCTTTGGATGATGTCTAGCTTTTGAGGTGCTTTTGGTCTACTTCTCTGTGTCAGGCAGCTCCTATTTAAGTGATTTCTTGATTGAAACAGGTGTGGCAGTAATCAGGCCTGGGGATGGCTAAGGAAATTGAACTCAAGTGTGATACACCACAGTTAGGTTATTTTTTAACAAGGGGGCAATTACTTTTTCACACCGGGCCATGTAGGTTTGGATTTTTTTTCTCCCTAAATAATAAAAACCATCATTTAAAAACTGCATTTTGTGTTTACTTGTGTTATATTTGACTAATGGTTAAATGTGTTTGATGATCAGAAACATTTTTGTGTGACAAACATGCAAAAGAATAAGAAATCAGGAAGGGGCAAATAGTTTTTCACACCACTGTATGTGTGTGTGTGTATATGTATATATATATATATATCTATCTATCTATCTATCTATCTATCTATCTATCTATCTATCTATCTATCTATCTATCTATCTATCTATCTATATCTATATATCTATATATCTATATATATATATATCAAAATACCCGCGCATGGCAGTGGAGAAGTAAAAAGAAAAGGAAAAATAACATAACACGATTGTCAATGTAACCTTTTGTAAGTAGTGCCTGGAGGATTCAGTGTGGAGAAACTGTAGAGACAGCGTGTGTATTAACTTGTGGATTTTTCTGTGAGTATTTGATGGCAGCGTCACAAAGTCGCTTCCGTAACACTGCTTGCGGTAGCTGCGGAGCTCAGCTCAGAGCGAAATGAGGTGAATGGGAGGGGAGATGATGACATGACTCCCCACCTTAACTGTCAATCCCCACAAACACAGTCTCGGAATTTGCATAAGCACAGCCCTTCACGTGCAATTTTAACTTAGTTACAAAGTGATCAAAACTCGCTTATATCCCGCGCCTCTCATTAAACTTGTATCCCGCATTACCCGTGGGCATGAAAAACGCCAGCGGCAGCCTGTCTATGAACTTAATTTAAAGTTTAGGTTTACACCTTGCTTTGTTTCCGAAGTAGCAGCACTCATGAATATGGTTGTATATGTCAGTCGCTCGCTTCTTATTGTTTCGCTGCCTTCTCAATTATATAATGCAAGCTTTCTTCAGCGCTTTTTGGAGGTCTTCCTGGTTTTCTACACACTGCTTTGACAGTCAGTTCACGTGATTACGTGGCAGGCGTGATGATGTCACACGAAACTCCGCCCCCCACGGCTTTCGAGCTCAACTCCATTACAGTAAATGGAGAAAAATAGCTTCCAGTTATGACCATTACGCGTAGAATTTCGAAATGAAACCTGCCCAACTTTTGTAAGGAAGCTGTAAGGAATGAGCCTGCCAAATTTTACCCTTCTACCTATACGGGAACTTGGAGAATTAGTGATGAGTGAGTCAGTCAGTCAGTGAGGGCTTTGCCTTTTATTAGTATAGATATACACATACATACATACCTACATATATATATATATATATATAGCAAAATCCCCGCGCTTCGCAGCGACAAAGAACTGCTTTTAAATTTTTATTAAGAAGGAAAGAAAACAATTTTAAACTGAGGGAAAATATACCAATAACTATCTGTTAAGGATCAGTTCAGCAGTCCGGTTGTAATATGACCAAGCTGTGCACTGAGATTACTTTTGAGAATGCAACATATAGTTTTGTTCAGGAGGAAAGCAATGTTGCCTCAAATCAATGGCAACTTTTTGTAGGGTGTGTCCCTGTGACTTATTAATTGTCATCGCGAAGCAGAGCCTTACTGGAAATTTGAGGCATTTCAATTGAAATGGGAGATCAGAGGGTATAAAGGGGATGTGAGGAATACATTGAGTGTGGAGAAACTCTAAAGACAGCATGTGTATTAACTTTTGGATTTTTCTGAGAGTATTTGGTGGCAGCGTGATGAAGTTGCTTCCGCAAAACCGCGTTAGCTGTGGAGCTCAACTCGGAGCATATTTTTTTCCTACCTTGTCAATTGTGTATTGCGTTTTTTGAACAGGTTTAATGTATGGAAGTGATCACTCGTACTGTGTTCAGTCAGTTCACCTGAGCTGCTCTCTTGTGTGATGTTGCGATGTCCACGGCTTTATTTAATGTTAGCTAAGACACAGCACTAAAATTTTCTCGCTACAGCAATTTTAACTCCGTTACAAAGTGATCCAAAGTCTCGTTTATACCTCGTGTCTTCTCATTAAACTTGTATCTCGCGAATAAAGTATTCGCCGTTTTTCTTCAGCGCTCTTTGGGAGCTCTTCCTTCTTTTTTATGTACTGTGGTCACAGTCAGTTCATGTGAGTACGTGGGAGGCATGATGATGTCACACGCAGCTCCGCCCCCCACGGCCATGGAGCTAACGTCCATTACAGTATATGGAGAAAAATAGGTTCCAGTTATGACCATTACGCATAGAATTTTGAAAAGAATCCTGCCCAACTTTTATAACTAAGCCGTAAGGAATGAGCCTGCCAAATTTCAGCCTTCTACCTACACGGGAAGTTGGATAATTAGTAGTGAGTGAGTGAGTCAGTGAGGGCTTTGCCTTTTATTAGTGTAGATAGGGTTAAGTGTCACATATTCTAAATAGAGTTAAGCTCAGGGCTTTGACTTGGCCATTCCTAAACTTTCACCTTTCTGTTTGTAAGCTGTTCCAGTGTTGATTTGGTTTTATGCTTAGGGTTATTTTCATGTTGAATGATGAATATTCTACTAATCCGTTGGTTCATAGCAGACTGGAACAAGTTTTCCTGCAATTTTGTGCGGTATTTCTGTCTCTCTATTTTCCCTTCAACTCTGACAAGATTCCCAAGTCCCAGCACATGAAAAGTAACCCCACAGCATGATCATGTCACCACCATATTTCACTGTAGATATGGTGTTTCTTGAGTCATGGGCAGTATTAATTTTACACCACACATACCTCTATGAAGTCTGGCTAGAAAGTTCTGTTTTTGTCTCATCTGACTATAAAACCTTCTCTCACATCTTAACTGGGTCCTTCTCATGCTTCATAGGAAATGCCATACTTGCCTTTATGTGTACCTTCTTAAGAAATGGCTTTTTTCTTGCTACTCTCTATAGACGTCTGTTTTATGGAGCACTCTTGAAATTTTGGACTCATAAGCTTCACAAGTTTTAACCAAAGAGCACTTCAGATGTCTGAGAGTGATGGTTGTATTTTTAGTAGCCTCTCTCACCAGTCAAAGTCTTGCTCTGATGTTTAGTTTTGAGGTATGATCTATTCACGTAAGAGTATGGGTGCTATGATGAACCTGTCACCTTCTGATGATTGATCCATCAGTGCTTAACGTGAAATTTAAACTCTATTTTTTGTAGCCATTTTCTGCCTTGTGCATTTCAACGACTTTGTTTCTTTCATCAGCAGAATGCTCCTTTGCCTTCATTCTTGCAGTGATTATCAAATAAAGACTATGGCTTTTACAAAGGGTGATATATCCAGAAAGATGTAAAGGACTCACAGGTGGTGTCTAATTATGTTTAAGTATAGTCAAATGAATGTCACCTTTGTGTTGTTTGTGATAAATTTGTCATTTGTGTAAACCTGTAGCTTCAAAACCACACAGAGGTTTTATTACTTATGCAAACACTAAATTTTGAGATTTTCTTCTTCAGTTAAATATCTACAGAAAATGGTTTATTTTGACTTTGGAAAATGTATTGCTACAACATAAGAGTTAACACTAAAAATACTGAATTAATATGTGTAGAAATCTTTTGTTGTGCAGAAAATTATGATGACTTTCATGGGGACTGAATACTTTTGTATGCCACTGTACTTTCTGAATCCACTGTGTGTATACATATTTTAATAATACAGCTGCCTTTCTGAGGGTAGTGTATTATATATATTCTGAATAGATGGAAATTATGTGCCTTTAATATTCTAATCTGACCTCATTACCACCTGGGAATGGGAAATGATCCATATATTACCTTAGGTTCATGCTCCTTGTTTCTCAAATGACGCTTTCAATTTACTGGTCAGTCTGTATTCCCACCCTCCCCAATTTTTACAAACTCTTGAGTAGTGACTGAAAAGATGAGATTGTTCTTTAGCACAATTTTAAAGGAAGTATTGAATAAACCTTACGGACAGACACAGAGTACACAGAAATAAATTAGAAATGCAGCATAACCTATGATGTACTAGTTTTTCCCTCTAAATTATTGTAGCAGTGATTAAAATTTGATAAAAAGTATTAAATCTTAGTCCTGTCTTTGAGTTGCTGATTGCATATTGCCAAATTGCTTGTGCAACAACACGTATCATATGAATATGCTGGAAGCAAATTGTAAAGTTATGTCATTTGCTCACTGAATTTCTTGAGGATTTTAAAATTAGATGAAAACTATTTAACCGTACCAAACAAAATACAGTGCGTATTTCACATTTATTAATTATCTGATCATTTTATAGTGTTTGCCATTAAATGCTCCATTTCGTTCTTAAGCAGAAAAAGGGACTACTGAGGAAGCCAACTGTATTTCAGTTTGTACAGTATATAAAACCTTGGCTCCCATTCCAGTAATTTTTCACTTCTAGCATGTTACTTGTCAGAAATGTTCACACAAAAATCTGTTGTACTTCTTGCATTTGTTATGGGTGGGGCATTTTTTCAAACACGGACAGATGATGGGGTGCACAGAAGTGATGGCAAAAGCAAAACACAACAGTGGTAAATGGCACATAAATTAATTTCTGTTAGCAATGTCTATTGACACTGCAATGGGTGTTTCTCATGCAGATGAATATGGTTAGTTGCTTGAAACCATGGATTAGACCAGAATGGGGGCCAGAGACAGAGAGAGAGTGTAGTTGGATCCATGGAGTCAAAGCCAGTGTTAATTTTGACAAGTCATTTTGATTTAATTTTAGTCTTGATCTTGTGACTAAATTGCATTTTAGTTTTAGTCACATTTTAGTCATTTAATTATTGCTAGCTTTAGTCTAGTTTTAGTCGACAAAAAGGAAATTAATTTTGGTCAAGAAAAAGTAAATCAGTTTTAGTCTACTAAAAGTAAAGGTAAATTAGTCAAACAGTAACAATCAGATCACTATCTTGTTTAACATATGAATATAAGCAGAATATACTGTACCTCAAACTATTATATTAACATAGTACACTAATAAGCCGAACCCCATGTAGTGATTACTGAACATAAACTGAAGAAGAGGTGTAGAAACAATTTACTCCAAAAGATTTTGGTCAGATAATGGCAGCTCTGGTCTGTCATCACAGTTTTCTGGCCTTCAACATGCCTTAGTTTTGCTGCTGTAAGATTCTACCAAAAAATGCTTGACTAAGCAGCACACATTTAATCTTTTTCACGGAAAAAGACAAGTCTTTTAACAAAAGAAATCTTCCAGCAAATATGATTTACCCATTTTTAATGTAGAAAATGCATCTTTCATATAGCAAAAAACTATGGCAGTAAATGCTTATTCTCTTTCAAAAACTATGACAGTGAGAGCACAGCAGTTTTAAACACTAAAGATAACCGCGGATTTACAACTGTGGTGTATTCATCAAGTAGTTACCCAACTGTCATTTAAGTAAACTAGTATTGGCATTCATAACTATCAAAATACAATGCAGCACTTGAATTTTATGTGTGATAAGTCATATAGATCCTCCTAGTATAACAATAAATATGGTCATGTTATAATCTTGGGAGGCATTTCAGCATAGTTTTCATAAAGAATGAGATCATCATGGACTATCTAATTTATCTGGCCATGTGCATATTTTAAATGTATTCTCTGATGTTTTTTCTATAGCAGCTTAAAATTCTAAAAATAAAAATTCAAACATTATATCTGTACTGTTGAACAGAGAATTCCAAAATAATTTAGGATACTTAAACCCTTAAAAGCTTTTTTTGTAACAAAATACTTTTAAAATCACTCTGTTAGGTTTGCAACATTTGCTATTGTAAGATTTGTATTTTCATCATTAGCTTGTTAAAAAAACAACTCACTAAAGAGTAACATTAACGGATGAGTCAAATTTTATACATTAAACCAACATTTCACAAAAAATAAAGCCTTTGCTGATTTGCTGTGCTGTTTCCAAAGTGTCTCACATGAGTTATCATACTTTATTATTGTTTAGCCTATGTACAAATCCAGCATTACAAAAGTAAGTTACCTGTAGTAAATTAATCGTAACTGTTTCCATACTGTACATGTACATATCATATTAATTGGGAGATGCGCTTTAAGCACTGAAATCCTAAATACATTTTATGTTAGTATTAATAAATGGAAAAGCTCATTTCATTGATATGATGTGGACAAGCCAAATAATCACTTCATTTGAAACTTTCTTCAATTTTTGTATTGCCACGACTGTTGTCATCGCTGCCACTGTGCCTGTAAGTCGATGCATTCAAGATGGTTTCACCCACAAACCTGAACTCTATTAACCAGTTAGAAAATGGATTGATGCACAAACAAACTTATGTAGATGTGCTTATTACAATCAAGGAAAGAATGCAAAGCTTATGTTCCTTTATTGTGACTCTCTAGGACACTGTATTAAAAGCAGTTAATAGCCCTGTCATTTCATCTGCTGTATCAAATATGTGACACTACAAGCTGAACAGTTACAACTTGCATCTCAAAGCTGGACAAATCTGTTTCTTAAGTAACTTGTAAAGGAATAAATCTGGCAATAACAAAAAACAGTATGTGTCTGTGTGCTGCAATTTTTATTTTTTTCCCCCCATTATTAAGCACATTTTCCCAACAAACTTTTGACACATTAGACTTTAGTGAATGAGAGCCAGAGGTAATGGTACTGGTGTCTGGAAAGTCGCCATTTAGATAACTTTACATACATTGGCATGAATCTCCGGATGGCGTGCTTCTAGACACATCTTCGGGTTTTTGGTGTTCTTTCCTGTGAGCTATATTCCACATAGCATAAACTGGGTTTTATTTTCTTAATTAAAGTTGGTCCATATTTTTGACCACTTTTTTCTCCAACATTGCAGAGCAGTGTGGAGCAGGAATCTGGCTGACGTGATGATTTCCTGATGATATCCAAACTTATTGTTATCCAATTACAAGTGTGCATACAACTTTTTAAAATTGCACTACTGCATTCTACATCATTCATTGTTCAGTTGTCTGTTTGTAACATTTTAGTTTTCATCAACAATAATTTTAAAAGCATTCGTCTTGGTAATCATCATTAAAGGCACATTTCATTTAGTTTTCGTTCCATTGTCGTCACAGAAAAAAATGTTGTTGACGAGTATTTTTCGTCTTAGTTTTTATCTACAAAATGAACACTGGTCAAAACTAGTTCCCCCATTTACCATAATAACAAGCTATGAATTACTTTTAAACTAAATGTTATCAGTTTACCAGTTCATGATCTAGATGAAATTGCTTTTAATTAAATACAAAAATTTTTATAATTGGTTTTCATGACATTAATAACATGAAGAGTATTAAACATAATGTAACATGCCGTAAACTGCCATTTAGGTAGCATTTTCTTAGGGTCTAATTGGTAGAATATCAACTTTCTAGCTGAAACACAACAGTAAAAAATACTGTATCTAAAGAGTATCAGTAGATTGAAGGGCATTTTTGTGTCATTTTGTATCAGTATGATAAAAAGTATGGTAATGTGTTTGCTGTATAATGATAAGAAAATTGTCCTAAATAAACAAAAAATGCATTTTTTTGGTTATAGAGTAAGTCATTGGAGTAAATATGGTTAAAAGATATTCTTTATTTGGATGTCTTCATTTGTTTTCTTAGGCCACATTCGGATATCTGACCTGGGTCTCGCAGTTAAGGTTCCTCCAGGAGAAACTATCAGAGGACGAGTGGGAACAGTTGGCTACATGGGTATGTGAGGGGCTACCACACCCTACCACCTTCAAATCCAGGCCATACACTGGAGTTTTACTTTCACTGACCTGAGTCATGCTACTGTAATGCAATGTAGTCTGTTGAAGCTTCTTTTTTAAAACAAATAGCTTTAAACTTTTATCATGTCAGTCAGGACTTTGAACAAGAAATGCATACAAGATAATATGCAACTTAAATAAAATAATTATACTTTCTCCATATTGGGCCTACTGTATAGTACTTTAGGGGAATTGGAACCTTTTTGAAATTTTAGAACAAACCAAGCATGAATGTGTGTTTATTATGAATGGGACATGACCTTCTACCATTTTTTTCAAGAGGAGAGCTATACTGTGGGGAAAAAAGGCATCACCACTTCTGAAGGAATATTAGAGATTTATTTTATGGGTGGGTTTGAACTAAAGGAATGTTCCATGCAAAAATAATGTGTTTTATATGTTACTTACCCCATATAGTTTTTAATTGTAATGTTTTCATGTAAAATGTTTATGATATAATAGGAGTCAGTGGTGGCAAATGACGTGAAAAACATCCATAACATTGCATAATCCACATGTCCGTTATCCAATCATATGCTCAAAATGTGCAAACCAAATCTTTTTTGTTAAAATATTGTTAAAACATACAGTACTTTGGGGAAAAACTGCTGCACATCATAAACAGGAAGTGCAAGTCACATGGGATTTTCCATTGGTTAGGAGACTTAACCAAGAGACAGGCTCTGAGGCTAGGGGTCTGCACTGGCAATTGGAAGGTTGCTGGTTCTAATCCCATAAATGCCAAAAGGGACTCTGCTCTGTTGGGCCATTGACCAAGGCCCTTAACCTGCAATTGCTGAGCACTTTGAATAGTGAGAAAAGCACTATATAAATGCAAAGAATTATTATTATTATTCAATTCAAAAGAACAGTCCCATGTTATCTTTTTTGTTTTTTCCATGGATGCTTTTTTTACATCGTTGGCTTGTATTATTGTATAATGTAAATACTTTATCTACATTCTGCATGAAAAGATAGGATTGAATTTTTTACTCCGTTGTTATTTCTGTATATACTACATGGGGTAAGTAACATAAAAAAAAACATTTTTCGGTGGAGTATTCCTTTAATTTTTGAAATCCCACTGAACCAATAAATCATCATATTGCCTGCAAATCTGCTATGCTTTTGCGTTACAACCGTGCAGCCTTGAAGAAAAAACAGATACTAGCAGCTGGTTCTTGAAGTCCGGATATATCTGTTACTTTTGAACATTTTCCTGTTAACCTTCTCGTTGTAGCTCCTGAGGTGATTAACAATGAGCGGTACACAATGAGCCCAGACTGGTGGGGCTTGGGTTGCCTAATTTTTGAGATGACAGCTGGCCATTCACCTTTCCGTGCACGCAAGGAGCGTGTGAAGAGAGAGGAAGTAGAAAAGCGAGTACAGGAAGAAGAAGCAGAATACAGCAAAAAGTTCACAGAGGATGCCAAATCTATCTGCAAAAAAGTAAGTGAAGTCTTGTCAAGTTTTGATCTTATTTTCTAACTGGTTAAAAAATAATTGTTATTTAACTAAACTGTTTTTCACTGTTTGGTTTTTTATTAATGTATAAACTGACAGATTGCCCTGCAATCAGCCTCTGAAGCAAAAATGAGTATTCCTGAACATACAGTACTTTATCTTCAACAGTCTCATCTGAAGGAGTCCTGTAGCATATATCCAAAGGTTTTCCTTACCTAATGGCTTATAAGACTCTTGGACTACATTGTATATATGAGGTGAGACTCAAAAATAACCAGACTGGGCTTGGGACTTTCCTGGAAAACCGTCTGGAGGTCAGCCGAAAGTGAATCATAGAACTACTGTATATCCCCTCCTACACACTGTAATGGCCGACCCCTTGTTTCCAGCCGGCAGCTACACCTCCAAGACCTGTGGCCTGGATAATTTACTGAGAAACCTTTCCTGTCAAGCCGTACTCCTACACAGATAAACTTTCCCCACAATCGACGGTTTGAAATGCAAAGACACAGTAGGCAGAATGTAAAATTAAACAGGAATAAATGTATTAAATGAGACAAGACACGCCACAAGACAAATGCACACCCAAATATTCCTCCACCCCAATAATCCCAAAGCAAAACTGAAAATATATATACAAATCCCCTCCCTTGTCCATGTAACATAACACACACCACACAAACGACAAATGACTAGCAAACAGAATGATCGTGAACTTGAGTCCGAACGTGAATAAATGTCCTGAATACGGATACTGATTAGCGGCAATTGTAGTGTTTGTATTTCCCGGCGTTTGGAACAACCTCACCGTGATTCCTCGGCGTGGTGAATGATGATTCGACCCGGGGTCTTCAGCGGCAAGCAGGTTGAAAGGCAGTCCGATGAATGAAAACAAACTGGATCAAAGCGCAATGAAAATGATTCGCAGGCAGGTTGTATCGTGAATGCGTATTGGTTCTCCTCTTTCTCTCTCTCTCGTGCTAGTTTCCTTTCGTCTCCTTCTTTTCTCCTTAAATAGTGACGGCAGTAATTGATTAATTGATACACAGGTGCTTTCCAGATTAGTGGTTGTGAACTCCTCCCATCATCCGTCCTCCTTTACGGGGACAACATTAACTGATACACATACACGCAGTCAATGGGACAATGAAACGAGACACACACAGAACTGACATTTAAACACTAACTATGTGGCACCGCTACATTCCCCCCCCCAACCTTGGACAAGGGAGGGCCGAAGTACGGCTTGAGGTTGGCCACATGGATGGTGTCTAACTTGGAGGCAGCGCCGATACCCCTTTGGATCTGGAAATTGACTGGACCTGTTTGATGAATAATTTTAGCTGGACCTAACCATTTAGGCGCTAGCTTGGCGGAGAATTTTCTGCTGGCATCTGAGAGATGGTGAGCTCTAATCCAGACCAAATCACCCGGCTGGAAGTGCGCTTCCCTCCGCCGGGCATTATACAGCTTGGCGTGTCTGGATGTCGAACTCACCAACCTCCCTTGGATTCTCCGCCGTAAACCCTCTACCTTAACCAAATTATTGTAACTGGTGGTTTCTGGACTAGGGGTGCTGGGAAGGAGTCGGTCAGTGGGCCCTTAAGCTGTCTGCCCAGCGCAACCAAAGCAGGCGCCTCACCTGTGGCTTCATGCACCAGGTGTTCAGGGCAAACCCGGAGCTCGGGGAGCCATTTATCCCAGTCCTGATGGCGTTCACCCACATAGGAGGCGATCATGTTCTTCAGGGTCCGGTTCACTCGCTCCGTCATGTTGGCCTGGGGATGGTAAGCGGTGGTGAGGTTTTTCTTCACTCCCCAGGCTGCATAAAGTTCATCCAATATGGAGCTTGTGAACTGCGGACCCGATCCGAGATGATGTTTCTTGGCACCCCAGCGGGTGAAGATTTGTTCTTCAGGATGGAGCATATTTTGTTAGCCCTTGCATCGGCTAACGCAAACAGCTCCACCCACTTCAAAAATAGTCTACTACTACCATCAGGACGGTCTTCCTCGAGCTGGTGATAGGAAATGGCCCCATTAGGTCGACTCCCAAAGTCTCTCCTGGTCCATCTGCATTGTCGATTGAAGTAATCCCGCCGGTTTACCAGGTGGGTTTTTTAGTTGTTGACAGGTCACACACGTCTTCACGTGGTGGCACACGTCTTTCCGGACAGACGGCCACCACGCAACCCCAGAATCTTTAATAAAGTTTTTGTCCTTCCAAGGTGACCACCTAAAGGACTGTCATGGTAGTGCTTCAGAAAGTCGGGACGAGCTCTTCCGGGACCACAAGTTGATGTTGCAGACCCCAAGGGTGGATGGAATAGTCCTGTACAAGACCCCTGGAGGTCCACAAAGTGTACCCGGTCAGTCGCTGTTGCTCCAGCCCTTCCCTGATGTTCTGGCAGAATGGACTGGTAGCTTGTGCTTGGGCCAGGTCTTCAAGGCTCCTTGGCAGAGGGAGGATCATCTTTTTCGCCTCTGCCAAACACACCATCCCCGATGGCTCCGATACCCTAGACAGCGCATCCGGCACGATGTTACCACAGCCCTTCCGGTAAGTCACCCTGAACGTAAAATTCTGGAGGCGGAGGACCCACCTGGTCAGACGGGAGGAGGTCTTCGGGTGATTGAACACCCAGGTCAGAGCGTGATGGTCGGTGTACACTTCAATTCAACCCCCTCCAGATAATGTCTCCATTTCTCCACAGCCCACACGACAGCCAAGCACTCCTTTCAGCTGTCGAGTAGTTCAGCTCAGCGCCGCAAAACTCGTGAGGCGTACGCGATGACATGTTCAGCCTGGTTAATTCTTTGAGTGAGCACGGCGCCGAGCCCCAGGTTGCTGGCATCAGTTTGTACCTGGAAGGTGAGCTGTGGATCTGGTTGGGCCAGAACGGGTGGCTCTTGTAGGTGGCTCTTTAGTCGCTCGACCGCGTCCTGGCATTCTGTGGTCCACTCCCACGGGACATCTTTTTTTCTAAGCTGGTTCAAGGGAGCCGCTATATCTGCCATCCTGGGAATAAACTTATGGTACCACCCCACTAACCCAAGAAAACGCTGCAACGACTTCAAATCTGTGGGCGGGGTACTCCCGGATGGCCAAGGTCTTCGGGGTCTACATCGACCCCTCCGATGAAAGAATGTGCCCGAGGAAGCGTATGTGGGGTTGAATGAAGGTACACTTCTTCGTGTTCAGCGTAAGGTGCGCTTGATGTAATCGCTGGAAGATGGTGTCTAAATCCGAAGATGCTGATTTATAGAAGGGGAGTAAACGATGATGTCGTCG
The DNA here is from genome assembly GCF_016835505.1 of Polypterus senegalus. Lineage (NCBI taxonomy): Eukaryota > Metazoa > Chordata > Cladistia > Polypteriformes > Polypteridae > Polypterus > Polypterus senegalus. Next base: position 51,321,761 of record NC_053164.1, read on the forward strand.
ATATACACGAAGCAGATCTTGCCTATCAACCCCCTCAGAACCTGCTCCATGAGCCGCTGGAAAGTGGCCCCAGCATTTTTAAGCCCAAAAGGCATGACATTGAACTGGAACAGGCCTTCAGGGGTGATGACTGCCGTCTTCTTCTTCCTCCCCTCGCCCATCGGCACCTGCCAATAGCCACTGCGGAGATCTAATGTGCTGAACACTGCAGCTCCATGCAGTGACTCCAGGATTTCATGAACCAGGGGCATGGGATATGCGTCCAGGCTCGTCTTCTCGTTAACCCCCCTGTAGTCCACACAGAAACGATAGGAATTATCCGACTTCTTCACGAGGACCACAGGGGCGCAGGAGGAGGAAGATGGTTCTATTATTCCCTCGGCGAGCATCCGATCGAGGTGTTCTTTAATGACGCCCCTCTTCAGTGGATAAACTCGGTAAGCTCGGTGCCTTATAGGGACTTCGTCCAAGGTGTGGACCATGTGGGTCACCCCACGGGCAACTCCTAACTTCTCCGTCCACACCTCGCCCACTTCTTCAGCACCGGCCTCACCTCTTCAGGTTGTCCCTCCACTGGGGCTGCCGCCGAGGTGCTTGCGCCGCTCCTCACTGCTGCGTAAATCCAAAAATTCAGAGCCCAGATCTTCTTTGGATTTGTAAATGAATTCGCATATCCCTTCCCCCGGTACCGTATACCCCCTGGGACTGAGATGGATGGTCATCCTCATGGTGGTTAATGAATCCAGCCCAAGGAGTAACGGAACTGACAGGTGCTGGTCCTCCAGGACATACGTATCCATATCCCAGGTGGTGGCGAGTACACTGTACCTCAAGGGGACTCTGCCCAGGGCCTTGTGTTCACTCCCATCCGCCAATACAAATCGGACGGACGGGCAGATGTTAATTTGTCTGTCGGTCGGCTAATCTTCTCCCACTGGCTTGAGCGGATTAAAGTATGATGGCTCCCGGTATCCACCACCGCATCCATCTGCCACCCCCGCAGCATCACTGGGACGATCAGAAGGGACGTGCTCGCTTGCATAATGGCGAGATCGGCTTCCGACCGGCAAGGTTTGGCTCGTTGTGGTTTTAGGGGCTGGGTTTCTCGTGTACTGGCCTGAACTTTGTGCCAGTACGTCTTTGAGTTTCCCCAGTCCCGCTCCGCTTGGGAGCCTACCCTCACCAAGTCCTCCACCGATCCCACCACCCCCCTGAGACTCCCAGCTAACCGCGGGTTACAGGCATTAAGGACGCGGCGGACCACCTCTTCTTCAGCCATAGCCGGCCGCCACTTCAAACACAAAGCCCGGTATTCATAGGCTAAGTCCCGGATGGTTTGTGAAGGTAGTTGCACCATGGACCGCAGCTTGTCCTCCAGTTCGGTCTCGTAGTCTTCCGGAAGAAAAGCGCGAGGAAAGATCGACGAAAGGATCCCCAGTCGAAAATAGTCTTCTTGGCCGTCCAGCCACCAGCTCCGCACCGGTCCCGAGAGGGATGTCCCTATCACCCCAATTAGCTCTTCCGGGGTTAGAGGGTTAACGGCCAGGTCGCCTCCCGTCCTCCACAAAGTTCAGGACATCATCGACATTATATGGAGCCCCTAACTTGGGAAAAGACAGGCGCACCCCAGGAACAAATGGCCGATTGAGGCATGCGCTCCCCTCCCGAGATACGTATGGCGTTGAATGACGGGGCGACGGTCTTATCTTCTGGAGACACCTTTGGACTTCCCCCTGAAGAGAATCTTGCCAGCGTCGATCCCGCCTCTGGAGGCACAACACAATTTCCCGTCCCAGGAGTTGAACTTGCTCGTTGATGTATTCTTTTATTTCCTCCTGGGAGCTGCTGATGCGAGCCCGCAAGGCTGCTTCCGCCAGCGCACTTTCGGCAACCTCGCGGATCTTCTCCTCCAGCCGGGTCATTTGTTGCGCCAGATCCTCCCACAGAGGCGAGACATTTTCTAGGCCTTCCTCTTCAGGTCCATGGTGATCTTCAAGGTACAGTGACTGCAAAGAATCCACCACCTCTCGCACCGCTGAACACGCTCTGACCGTGACGTGCCGCGCCCCGGCTACTCCATCATCACACCGAGGCGAAGCAATGGTGTCGTCCTGCTCGGCACGCCCTAAAGACATATTAATTTGGGAAAGTTTAAAGGCAGACAGTGATCGAATTTAAATAAAGATTCCTCAGAGAGGGCACCACTTATGTAACGGCCGACCCCTTATTCCCAGCCGGCAGCTACACCTCCAAGACCTGTGGCCTGGATAATTTACTGAGAAACCTTTCCTGTCAAGCCGCATACTCCTACACAGATAAACTTTCCCCACAATCGACGGTTTGAAATGCAAAGACACAGTAGGCAGAATGTAAAATTAAACAGGAATAAATGTATTAAATGAGACAAGACACGCCACAAGACAAATGCACACCCAAATATTCCTCCACCCCAACAATCCCAAAGCAAAACTGAAAATATATATACAAATCCCCTCCCTTGTCCACGTAACATATAACACACACCACACAAACGACAAATGACTAGCAAACAGAATGATCGTGAACTTGAGTCGAACGTGAATAAATGTCCTGAATACGGATACTGATTAGCGGCAATTGTAGTGTTTGTATTTCCCGGCGTTTGGAACAACCTCACCGTGATTCCTCGGCGTGGCGAATGATGATTCGACCCCGGGGTCTTCAGCGGCAAGCAGGTTGAAAGGCAGTCCGGATGAATGAAAAACAAACTGGATCAAAGCGCAATGAAAATGATTCAGCAGGCAGGTTGTATCGTGAATGCGTATTGGTTCTCCTCTTTCTCTCTCTCTCGTGCTAGTTCCCCTTTCGTCTCCTTCTTTTCTCCTTAAATAGTGACGGCAGTAATTGATTAATTGATACACAGGTGCTTTCCAGATTAGTGGTTGTGAACTCCTCCCATCATCCGTCCTCCTTTACGGGGACAACATTAACTGATACACATACACGCAGTCAATGGGACAATGAAACGAGACACACACAGAACTGACATTTAAACACTAACTATGTGGCACCGCTACAACACCCTCTCAAACCACCAACTGACTAGGTATATCCTGTGAAGAGCCCAGTCAGTATTTGCACAACAATCGCTACACGAGTTACCGCTTTAATGTCGGGTGAAAAATCGAACAGTGAATCAACATCAAATTTCACATGGAATTGAAAAAAAACGGCCAAAGAAATTTATGAAATAATAATAACGGTGTACAGTGATAACAGTTTGTCTCACACACAAGTTTTTGAGTGGCACAAACGTTTCAAGGAAGGACAAGAAAATGTGAAAGACTTTCAACACCCAGGTTGAGAGAGGGGGTGGGTGCTTCAACAAGACAATGCTCCCGTGCACAATGCTTTTTCCATAAAGAAGTTTTTGACTGACAAAAAAATTCCTGCCCTTGATCATCCTCCCTATTCGCCTGATTTAGCTCCCTGTGATTTTTACTTGTTCCCAAAAATCAAAGTGACCTGAAGGGAGCACATTTTTCTTCAATGGATGAAATGAAGACAGAAACAGCAAGCCTGTTGAAGAGCCTCAAGCAAGAAGACTTCCAGCACTGTTTCAATCAGTGGAAGATGCGTATGGAGCGGTGTAGAGATCGGAAGACAGAGTACAGTAATCCCTCGCTATATCACGCTTCGACTTTCGCGGCTTCACTCTATCGCAGATTTTATATGTAAGCATAACTAAATATATAACGCAGATTTTTCGCTCTTTCGCGGGTTCTGCGGACAATGGGTCTTTTTACTTCCTGTACATGCTTCCTCAGTTGGTTTGCCCAGTTGATTTCATACAAGAGACGCTATTGGCGGATGGCTGAGAAGCTAACCAATCAGAGCACGCAGTTAAGTTCCTGTGTGCTGAATGCGATGTTAACCAGGAAGTCTTGTCTCACTCATTCAGCATCAACGTGTTTCACTGTGTAAAGAGTTAACTTTTGTGCTCTTTTGTGTTTATCTTTGTGCATAGTCAAGCCCTTCATTATAGCTTCCAAACGATCTGCTCCTGCTACTGCTTCAATGAGGCTATGATTCTTTTTATTTAAAAAGTAGGAAAGGAATATAAGATCTACGGCTACAGTGTCCTTTTAACCAGGGTGCTAAATGAGTTGTAATTGGATATAATAAGGCAGTAGTCTGGATAGAATCTGCTTTAGGGATTTGGATTGAAGTCAGCCGGAAGAAGAACAACGGCGGTGATATACAGTTGCCTGAAGAGGCTCCTTTAGAAGAGCTGTAACGCTCTCCTTAGTTGTGCAGTAAAACTAAACTCATAGTTATTGGACAAGTCGTTGTGTCATTGTTGGTGAGTAACTATAATTAATTTTCTACTTACAGTACTTAGTACATGTACGTACGTTAGGTGTCACTGTACACACATTTACTGTACAGTATACAATTTTTCTTGCATTGTACGTATTTATTGCTGGTGGCCTGTCTATTGTAATGGCTGTAACATAAGTGATATCGGAGATACTCGATATCTTTAAAATAATATTTAGGTTTTACTGTATATATACAGTGTGTTTACATACATAATTTCAATGAATCTTACCTAATATCTAAGAGAATAAAAAGGGTTTATGCTGTATAACTGTGCAGGGAATATTTATAAACAGTGTGGGAGAGTTTATAAGGGCTTAAAATATATAAAAATAACCATACAAACATATGGTTTCTACTTCGCGGATTTTCACCTATCGTGGGGGTGTCTGGAACGCAACCCCTGCGATCGAGGAGGGATTACTGTATATAGAAGGTGACAATGTTTAGAATGCTGTAATTCATCAATACATTTTTTTTTTTTGCCAATCCAGTTATTTTTGTGTTTGTGTAATTTGTATATATTACACCTAGCACAGAAGTGTGCTCAGTCAGGATCCTGCAGAATCAATGTAAAAATTCACAATTGGGTTTATTCACTTTACTGTATATGAGTCTAACAGGTATGATGACTATGATTATTTCATATATTCTAAAATATATTGGTTATTTAAGAACAATGCTAAGCTAACGATTAAAAAAATACAAATGGCATTGAGCTACTATTTTTTTGCAGCATTAATTTGATTTGCACATTTGTCAGTTGTTGGAGTTTTGATCCAATTAATAATTTCTACTTCTAATTAAACCTTTAGTTTGAAAACTGTTTTGTCATTCTTGCATACTTTTTCTGACTCTCCAGTATTTGTATCAGGAATGTTAATATTTGTGTCTTTTCATTTTTCATCATTACATTTCACTTTTTTTCTGTAAACAAAGAGAAGATACAGCTCCAACTGACAAACATTAAAAAGAAGTATTAATTTCAGTGTCAACTTCAAATCAGTCAATCCAATTTGATCATTATCTAGCAAGTGCTTAACTAACCAAGGCGTTTCATTTACTTCATTACTTCAGGACACATAACTAAATAATTTTAAATAAGATGAAATCCTTAATCAGAAGTTAACTAGAAATGAATACATAATTTAATAAATTACAGAAACAATGCAAAAACTTAGTGTGCATTTTATTTCTGTTTATGAGCCTTTGTGCTACATGAGGTAAAGTTTGATTTGCTGATTGATACATTCATGACCTCTCAAACCTTTTGATGGACTGGCACCTCATCTAGGTGTTTCATGAAACATACTGACAGGATAAGACAGATGGCATGCTGAATAATGACAGCCCAGAAAATAAATGAATTAGGATAAGGTCAGCATTTTTAAAGTCACAGTCATGGTATACAGTGTTTAAAAAGTAATGACTGTCACCCCAGCACCTGTTAGCTACATTATAAAACGTGAGAGCAGGCCGGTTATTTATTAAAATATATAAAACTGGTTTTACTTAAGAGTGTAATTTCATGTGGCAAATTACTATGTATAATCATTTTGAAGAAATAAATTAAGCTTGAAAATACTATACGTATCCTTTCAACTGTAATAGGGAGAGATATTGACAATAACTTGCATGACATTGTAAAATTAAAAGTACAAAAAATGTTGTGATGCTAGAAAATTTCAGGAAAATTCTTCTTAGAATATTCTTTTTAATTTAGTGCTAACTTCAGAACAGGTTCTTATAAATATTTTATGTAACTAGATGAATCTCTGTGAATAGCTCCAAGTATCTAATTGTAACTATTTTTTGTTTTTGTTTTTTTTTTTATTTCATAATTTTGTACGTTTGGTAATTTATTATTATTGTTTTCTTCTTTTTATTTTAAGACTTCCTTAATTTTGCTTATAATCTTAGCACTCATTTTGTTATTGTGGCTGTAGGCATCTTGTAGTTTATATATTTTTTTTCATTTTTGGTTTTACTGACCATTTTATTTATAGCAATGGATAAATGGATTGCATTACGTGACACCAGGCTGTTGCATGTTATCACACCATTTCCTGGATGTATATAAAGTGATGTCATGCCTTTTCATGGTGTGTAAAATTCTGGATTCTCAAAACAACCAGACATTTGTCAGCCGGTAGTGTTACTAAGGAGTATTCAGGACATAAGCCTTTTTTGTTTTCTTCTGCTTTGACTGTTGATTTATGTATTGATCTTACTTCACCTTCAGTTTTGTTTGGTTATTAGTTTTTACTTTTATTTTACCTCGCCATGTCCTGGTTCTTCTGATTTTATTCTTTTTCTTTTTAATATTGCATTCTAAATAAGAAGTACACTAAACATGTAAACAAAAAACATAAAAATAAAGTGTCACTGTAAACTAATACATGTTCATAAGAAGATGTACCCCACAGACGTTTTGAATAGTTTTTATGTTATGTTTGTGATACTGTGTGTCATGTTAATCTGTGAGGCAATTTTTCTTTCAACCCTACAATGTGAAGCATTGCAGTGGCTATCCTGTTTCATTTTAACTTAAGTCAGGGTCAAATAATAAATGACCAAAAATGGGTAGAACTGTCACTTTTACAATTCCATAAACCTGTGTTCATATCCCTTTTTTTTAAATGCTGCCCATGATTACTGAGTGTTAGTACAGGAATTTCTATTGGCCAAACATAACTTTATTATACAAAGCAGGAGTGAGAACACTTTACCTAAGACATAGTATGAAGAGTACATAAAGCTGAAATATCCAGGGTTCTATTATTCTCTTTACTCCAGTTGACTATATGTATTCTCCTCTAGATAATTCTGTTTCCTTCTACATCCCATAGACATGCTTATTAAGTTAACTGGCAGTTCTTACTTGCTCTCTGTAAATATAGGAAAGGGCCCAGTGATGGACCGGTGTGTTGTCCTGGCTTGGGTCCTGCCTTTAGTCTGGTGCTGCTGAAATATGCTCTAATACCTTGAGACTTTTTTCTTTTTTTTTAGTATTAGGTAAAAAATAATGAGTTCTTTACATAGTCACTATAAACATGTTTTTATTCCTGAAAGTACTGTTTATATTGTTGAAATCCACAGCTGCTGACAAAAGATTACACACAACGACTAGGATGCAGTACGGAGGGAGGTGCAGAAGTGAAAGCCCATCCATTCTTTAAGACCATTAATTTCAAGAGGCTAGAAGCTGGCATGTTGGAGCCATCCTTTGTTCCTGATGTAAGCATTTCATTGGATTTTTGAGATTTTGCTGTTTTGCATATGCATGCAGGATACCTGGCTCAATTTTCATCCTGTGAAATTCTGTTAATTGTATTTGTCTTTGTGATTAATATGTCACTTTTACATCAACATTATTTTCTCCATTCAACATTCTTGCATATTTCTGGTTTTCTTGTTTTTAGACCGTCATCTTTAAACTCTGGTGCATATTTACACATTAACTGAAGGGGTAAATGAAGTCATTGAGATAGTCTTAATCTTGGGCCAGGTGAAAGTAATTTATGATGCCCAAGAATAACAACAGTACAAGCACAAATAACTTATAGCTTGGCAGTGTCAATGCCGAATATGATGCACAGGACTCGGACTAATTGAGTCCAAGGATATATATTGAGATAAGACAATGCTTTAACTAGGACTGCCAAAATTAGATCCTGATTATTCTATGACTAGTACAACAAACTTCAGGCCCTTCATATAACCATGGCTGTTTGTTTCCTTGCATTGTCCTTTTCTGTTAAATATTACTGAAAGGTGTTTTGATTTTAAATGTAATTCAAAGATATGGTATCTGCATGGAATTGCAAAGTAAAGGTGTCTACAGCCATAGGTTGAATAAATCACATCCCACAAGAAGACTCCTCTAAATGTTTGTGTTGTACTATTTGTTGTCATATCTCACTGTCATAAATTGTAACCCAAAACTTGTAAAAAGTACTTGCACCACTGGAGCTTGGTTTTAATGCTTACACTTCCTTCTTGTTTCCACTTGCATTTTTCAGAATATACTGTTAAGTGGTCAATTTTGTTTTGGAACAATACACTCTCTATCTTATGATGCACCTTTTTGTGCACTCATTTCTGAGTGGACGAGTAAAAGGAAACCTAACTAGATTTACTACCACATGTTGTCTCTTCATTTGCTCTTTTATTTAGTAACTACATTCTCAGGATAATAGGGGTGTTGACGTCTCCTTGTAGTCTCAAAAATGAATGATGGTGCTGATAGACTTTGTTTGAATCTCCTGTAGTTTTCCAAATAACATGGAAGATGCATGTAGCCCTCTGGAACTGTAGGCTAATGAGGTCCATACTACATGGAATACCTGATATCTTGGTGTATGTACATTATGGGTTTGTCTCTCTCTCATTCCTCATCTCTCCTTGAGATCAAAAAAACAGTTCTTGCCTCTTGTAAGAAAAAAGAAATGTTATCTTAAAACCACAATCTTTATCAAATGTTCTTGCAGTCTGGTTTGGCAGGCCATATTTTTAATTTTTGGCATTTTCTGTAAAAATGTACATGGTGTAGCTGTGATAGCTTGTTGCCTGCTCTATTACAATTGACTACATTTTATGGTAACTGAATCTGTTATTATCAGTTGTTACACTGTAGTGAACATATAAAGATTTGGCTGTTATTTTTTCATTTAAGCAGATATGTGCCCTTATGAATGCAAATAATGCATGATGTATGTATGTTTTATGTATTATAAATTTAAATTAGGCTTTATGAACCTATCTTCCGTGAAGATGACTAAATAAGTACACACTAAAGTGAATGAATTGGGAAATATTTGTTTTATTTTTTAACTCGAAAAACAAGATCTAAAGACATTGTATAGTACCATTTATTTGCATTTTATTAGATGTCACATATTCTGTCTGAAGATGTACCTTAGTGACTGGAAACTTTTAAGCTTGACCAGGTTCTATGCAGTTTAAGCATAACATATGTTAGAATATGTGGTAGATAGTAATTTTTGTTATAAACACTGAAAACAATTGTATTTCCAAATAATCTTAAGTTTTATACAATGTTTAATTCCATTAATGAACCTTCTGTTCTGGGAAAGTTTGCATTAATGGAGTGATCTTTAAAAGGTCGGTCTTAAATTTTTTTTTTTTTTCTCTTTGAGAACTGTTGTTTAAAGCGAGAATGAGTGTAAAAAAACAGGAGACTTGGGTTTCTGCATATATACACACACACAAATTAACGCAGTCATATGAAAAAGTTTGGGAATCTCTCTCAGCCTGCATAATGATTAACTCTACTTTCAACAAAAAAGATAACAGTGGCATGTCTTTCATTTCCTAGGAACATCTGAGCACTGGGGTGTTTTCCGAACAAAGATTTTTAGTGAAGCAGTATTTAGTTGTATGAAATTAAATCAAATGTGAAAAACTGGCTGTGCAAAAGTGTGGGTCCCCTTGTAATTTTGCTGATTTGAATGCATGTAACTGCTCAATACCGATTACTTGCAACACCAAATTTGTTGGATTAGCTCGTTAAGCCTTGAACCTCATAGACTAGTGTGTCCAATCCTATGAAAAGGTATTTAAAGTGGTCAATTACAAGTTGTGCTTCCCTTTGACTCTCCTCTGAAGAGTGACAGCATGGGATCCTCAAAGCAACTCTGAAAAGATCTGAATACAAAAGTTCTTCAGTATCATGGTTTAGGGGAAGGCTACAAAAAGCTATCTCAAAGGTTTAAACTGTCAGTTTCAACTGTAAGGAATGTAATCAGGAAATGGAAGGCCACAGGCCAGTTGCTGTTAAACCCAGGTCTGCCAGGCCAAGAAAAATACAGGAGCGGCATATGCGCAGGATTGTGAGAATGGTTACAGACAACCCCACAGATCACCTCCAAAGACCTGCAAGAACATCTTGCTGCAGATGGTGCATCTGTACATTGTTCTGCAATTCAGCACAATTTACACAAAGAACATCTGTATGGCAGGGTGATGAAAAACAAACCCTTTCTGTACTCACGCCAGAGACAGAGTCGCTTGTTGTATGCAAATGCTCATTTAGACAAGCCAGATTCATTCTGGAACAAAGTGCTTTGGACTTGGAGACAAAAATTGAGTTATTTGGTCATAACAAAAAGCGCTTTGCATGGTGGAAGAAGAACACCGCATTCCAAGAAAAACACCTGCTACCTACTGTCAAATTTGGTTGAGGTTCCATCATGTTGTGGGGCTATATGGCTAGTTCAGGGACTGGAGCCCTTGTTAAAGTCGAGGGTCGGATGAATTCAACCCAATATCAACAAATTCTTCAGGATAATGTTCAAGCATCAGTCACAAAGTTGAAGTTACGCAGGGGTTGGATATTCCAACAAGACTGACCCAAAACACATTTCGAAATCTAGAAGGCATTCATGCAAAGGGAGAAGTACAATGTTCTGGAATGGCCGTCACAGACCCCTGACTTGAATATCATCGAAAATATATGGAATTATTTAAAGCAGGCTGTCCATGCTCGGCAGCCATCAAATTTAACTGAACTGGAGAGATTTTGAATGGAAGAATGGACAAAAATACCTCCATCCAGAATCCAGACACTCATCAAAAGCTATAGGAGGCGTCTAGAGGCTGTTATATTTGCAAAAGGAGCCTCAATTAAGTATTAATGTAATATCTCTGTTGGGGTGCCCAACTTTATACACCTGTCTAATTGTGTTATGATGCATATTGCATATTTTCTGTTAATCCAATAAACTTTAATGTCACTGCTGAAATACTACTGTTTCCATAAGGCATGTCAGATATTAAAAGGAAGTTGCTACTTTGAAAGCTCAGCCAATGATAAACAAAAATACAAATAATTAAGAGGGGTTCCCAAACTTTTTCATATGACTGTATATATATATATGTGTGTATATAACAATATATATGTATATATATGTGTGTGTGTGTGTGTGTGTGTGTGTGTGTATATATATATATATATATATATATATATATATATATATATATATATACACATACATACATACATACAGTGGTGTGAAAAACTATTTGCCCCCTTCCTTATTTCTTATTCTTTTGCATGTTTGTCACACAAAATGTTTCTGATCATCAAACACATTTAACCATTAATCAAATATAACACAAGTAAACACAAAATGCAGTTTTTAAATGATGGTTTTTATTATTTAGGGAGAAAAAAAAATCCAAACCTACATGGCCCTGTGTGAAAAAGTAATTGCCCCTTGTTAAAAATAACCTAACTGTGGTGTATCACACCTGAGTTCAATTTCCGTAGCCACCCCAGGCCTGATTACTGCCACACCTGTTTCAATCAAGAAATCACTTAAATAGGAGCTGCCTGACACAGAGAAGTAGACCAAAAGCACCTCAAACGCTAGACATCATGCCAAGATCCAAAGAAATTCAAGTAACAAATGAGAACAGAAGTAATTGAGATCTATCAGTCTGGTAAAGGTTATAAAGCCATTTCTAAAGCTTTGGGACTCCAGCGAACCACAGTGAGAGCCATTATCCACAAATGGCAAAAACATGGAACAGTGGTGAACCTTCCCAGGAGTGGCCGGCCGACCAAAATTACCCCAAGAGCGCAGAGACGACTCATCCGAGAGGTCACAAAAGACCCCAGGACAACGTCTAAAGAACTGCAGGCCTCACTTGCCTCAATTAAGGTCAGTGTTCACGACTCCACTATAAGAAAGAGACTGGGCAAAAACGGCCTGCATGGCAGATTTCCAAGACGCAAACCACTGTTAAGCAAAAAGAACATTAGGGCTCGTCTCAATTTTGCTAAGAAACATCTCAATGATTGCCAAGACTTTTGGGAAAATACCTTGTGGACTGATGAGACAAGTTGAACTTTTTGGAAGGCAAATGTCCCGTTACATCTGGCGTAAAAGGAACACAGCATTTCAGAAAAAGAACATCATACCAACGGTAAAATACGGTGGTGGTAGTGTGATGGTCTGGGGTTGTTTTGCTGCTTCAGGACCTGGAAGGCTTGCTGTGATAGATGGAACCATGAATTCTACTGTCTACCAAAAAATCCTGAAGGAGAATGTCCGGCCATCTGTTCGTCAACTCAAGCTGAAGCGATCTTGGGTGCTGCAACAGGACAATGACACAACACACACCAGCAAATCCACCTCTGAATGGCTGAAGAAAAACAAAATGAAGACTTTGGAGTGGCCTAGTCAAACTTCTGACCTGAATCCAATTGAGATGCTATGGCATGACCTTAAAAAGGCGGTTCATGCCAGAAAACTATCAAATAAAGCTGAATTACAACAATTCTGCAAAGATGAGTGGGCCAAAATTCATCCAGAGCGCTGTAAAAGACAAGTTATCGCAAATGCTTGATTGCAGTTATTGCTGCTAAGGGTGGCCCAACCAGTTATTATGTTCAGGGGCAATTACTTTTTCACACAGGGCCATGTAGGCTTGGATTTTTTTTTTCTTCCTAAATAATAAAAACCATCATTTAAAAACTGCATTTTGTGTTTACTTGTGTTATATTTGACTACTGGTTAAATGTGTTTGATGATCAGAAACATTTTGTGTGACAAACATGCAAAAGAATAAGAAATCAGGAAGGGGGCAAATAGTTTTTCACACCACTGTGTATATGTATATGTATATGTATGTATATGTATGTGTGTGTATATATATATATATATATATATATATATATATATATATATATACAGTATATATATATATATATATATATATATATATATACAGTATATATATATATATATATATATATAATTTTACAATATATTTTAAATACCTAACTATAAACTATCTGTCTCCTTCTCAGCCAAGGGCTGTCTACTGCAAAGATGTGCTGGACATTGAACAGTTCTCCACTGTTAAAGGAGTCAATCTGGACCAAACAGACAATGATTTCTATGTCAAATTTGCTACAGGAAGTGTTTCTATCCCATGGCAGAATGAGGTATTTTTTTTTATAAAAATTTTTTTTTGTATCTAGATTTTTACAACTTTAAATCACAAGTCTGACATTGTTGATTTGATTTTTTGTTGTTAAAAAAGACCCAGGAATGAATAGTGATCCACTGTCTTCTTTCTAGGTTATAAAGCTGGGTCTTTTTAGCTGTCAAGAAAATATGAATGAAAATACGAATGTCATTCATAGAGTAGGGATTAGAAGTGGTTACTTTGAACAGAAAGTAGAGTTGCTTATGTGTTGTCAATGTTTCCTTTAAACTTCTTGAGGTATTCAAGTACATGTCATTAATCAGCAGTCAGTCCGGGTTGCCTTTTACCGATTCTCCCTTGAAATGAGCAGTAAAATTTCCCTGTACCTTAATGCTACTCAGAGAACTTTCCAAATAAACATTAATAAACTACACCTTTGCAATAATGTGCAAAAACTACATCTACATTTTAAAAATATATATTCCAAAGATTCACTTTAAAAATGTAACATTAGGTTCTACAGTTTGCAAACATTTCACTGAACCCCCAAAAATGTAAAGTTGAATTCATATATTTAAAAATAAAGTGAGAGTAAAAAAGAAAAAATCAAAACAGTTCTAGACACAAGAAAAATGTACAGTAGTATAATTTTATAACACCATAACATAACTACCTAATTTATGTCTTACTATTTAACTGAAAGATATTCTCAAAGAATATAAAGTGAACATAAATAAACAAGTATGACTGAGGACTCTGTGGCTTAACCTAAGACTCAATCTTTAATAAATATAAAATAAAGCAAAACATAAAGAAATGAGAATAATATTATAGTAAATTAGTTTCACTGTTGTCACCCCTCCAGATCTGTAAAGTTGACATTCGCAGTTTAGGTTATTCATAAGTTAATCATGAACAATTAAATGGAAGTATTTTGGAGCTTGCTTTGTCTAAGCCAAAAATATATAAATAATACTTAAAATAATTTGTATCATATAGTAAATTAATATTAGTGTTATTCTTTAGTGTAAATGCATGTTGTATTGTTGATATATAAAGTTATTTTTGATTAAAATAAAAATAAAACTGTGGGATCTACAGCAGCTACCTTTTGCTTTCACTGCTTCTGTATTTATTCAGCAGATTCACACATTCCTCCAAGCTGGTTCATACTTCATAGCCTTGATCACTCGTACTCTTTTTCTCTCTAACTTGCCTCTACCGGAAGCCCATGTAAAGCTCTAGGTATCCTTTCTGCTCTCACCTTTCTCAAGCACACACTCACTCACTTACTTTTAAATTTCCTTTCTCACAATTTATTTTGCTCCTTCCTTACCTGCCCCTCTTCTTTTTATCCATGCGGCCAACCCTAACTGAAGCCGCGCCCTTGCCGTGCTGCTAAATAACAATCAAGTCATTAAGGCAAGTGCACGAGTGCCAGTGCAGGTTAACTGGCAAAGTATGAAGAAGAAGAAGAAAAAACTAAACTAAAAGAAATTAATAAATTGAACCACAAAAACTATCCCTCTGTGACATACCCTACCACAGCTAGATGGGCCTAGTTATTATTTACAAATTTTCAAATTTGCGGGGGTCTTCAGTCCCTAACGCTTGCGAATGTTAGAGTGACTGTAGTTTATTTTTCATTATTCACAAACGGCACTATCAAAGGGCACTTGGTAAGCAGCATCTATCAAAATATCTGACTGAAGAATAGTTAGTACTATAGGTTGAGTATATCTAATCCGAAATTCCAAAATCCAAAGCTTTTTGAGCACTGACAAGATGTTTCACTTCACTTACCCCTGTGGGACTCTGACTAATTTTCCATTTTTTAATTTTTTTTTTTTTTTAATACTTATGAGTGGATGTGAACAACTCGTGAGCTGGCACTTACTGTGTACAGAGCTGACTTCTTGAATACTGAGCAGCACGAAATCCAGTGCTCAAGTAATGGGAGGTTCCCAGTGAAGTATCAAGAACCATGTAGTACCAACAAATGATGAGAGGGGCAAGTCTGGTGGGGATTCTGGAGCATAAACAAAGGACGAAAGAGGCAATAACAGATGTATGGCACTTCCAAACTGCAGCACAGGAAGGGGGAGTTAGCAGCACGTCAGTTAGCAGTTGCTGACAGTTTATCAACCACCATCACTGACAGATCTACCTGCATTACTCGCTCAGTTTTTTGCTTTCTCTCTGTATACAGTAACCTTTTAATCATAACAGCATCGTAGATGGAGAGTGAAAGCCTGCCATTGTTTCTTGTTTCTGTTGTTTAACAGCTTCTTGTGGGTATCCTGCTGATGCTACTGTGCACAAATTTTGTTTCATGCACAAAAATGTTAAACATATTGTATAAAAGTACCTTCAGGCTATGTGCATAAGGTGTATATAAAACATACATTATGTGTTTAGACTTGGATCCTATTCCCGAGATATCTCATTATGTATATACAAATGTTCCAAAATCTGAAAGTATCTGAAATCCAAAATACTTCCCTTCCCAGGTAGTTTGGATTAGGGATACTTAACCTGTATTACATTATTATCCAGTGCTCACTAAGCATATGAATTCTTATTCCTCATCATTCCAAAATTCTGCACAGAAAATCTAAAGAAATAATATGGTCTGGAAGCATTACCAAGAAATATTGTAAAGATTTAAGGAAAATATTAAAGTTACATTATAATGATTATTATGTATGGCTCCTCTGTTAGTGAGAACTATTGTACAATATTTTATATACATTTCAATTAAAGCACCTCTGAACAAAATACATTTTAATATCAGTATCTCTTAGACAAGAAAATGTATTAGTTTGCTCTCTGTTAAGCAGAAGACAACAGTCCTTTAAATGTCTTGTTCTGCAAAGGTAAAAAAAAAACTAATCCAATCAATGTCCAAAAGCCAAACAGCCATCAGATTAACTAAAGGGAAGAAAGTAAAGAAAATCAATGCATATGAATTATCCACATTCCGTAGGGTTACATATATGGAGGAGAGTATAAAGTACACTGCAAAAGTAAATGTGTAGTACATCAGATGCACAGTAGTGTATTGATTAGTGCTGCTGGCTCACACCTTCAAGAACCTTGGTGTGAACCCTGACTTAGTAATGGTCTGAGGTGAGTTTACACTTCTGCCTATGCATAGATTTTCTCATCTTAAATGTGCATGCATGTTGAACTGTCAATTGGGAACTATTCGAATACAGTGTGTGTGTGTGTGTGTGTGTGTGTGTCATGTGATGGGCTTGTATCATATCCTGAGTTGTGCCTAATCCTTTGAATTGATTCAGTTCTGTAATGATATAAATGGGTTTGAAAAGCGGGTGGATGACGATGTGGTACTATATCTCATATACGCATTGTTTGAGTGTAGAGATCTTCTGATATGCTATGAAACTGTATGTTAGTGGTTAGCATGCTATGTGGCTTCATTGAGAAGATAAGAAGGAAAGATCCAGAAGGAAATACAGAGATCAATTTAAACAGACAACTTTAGTGAAGATTCCTTTAAAGATTTTAACAGCTTAACAATCATTTTGATTAATTGTGAAGTCTGAAGGAAATAACTAAAGTGTCATGATTTTATGTTAAAGTGAATTGAAGGAGAAAGTGAAAATAGATTTAAAAAAAGCTATAAAATGGTCATTGCACTGTGTGATTTACTAAAAATTTCAACAAACACTAATAACTGTTACTTCAAGTATCAAGTCATAATAATAATGAATAAATCTGAAGTCACCTGAATAGTCTGCCATAAGCTCATTGCATTATTCATTTTATTAGGTTAGGTTATAAAAGCTTATTGTCGTTTTTTGAAAAATATGTTTTATCAATGCATAACCTCCAGTGGGATAGTTTGACAACCTCTAGCATCATGTCATTTTGACCCATAATTGAATTAAACTGTTTGACAAATGAGGCCAGCATTAAACTTTAAATGAATAAATAGTATAATGAAAATCTGGCGTTACTACTTAAGCAATTGAACCGCATATAGCAAATTTGTGTTTTAATTTGTTATAAATAAGAGTGACATTGCAAAGTTAGGCAATTGTTGTCGCAAAAGAATTCATTTTGGTTGTGTTCTATTGACAGATGATAGAAACAGAGTGTTTCAAGGATTTGAATGTTTTTGGACCAAATGAGACTAGATCACTGGATCTAGACTGGAATCTGCCTCCAGATCCTCCAAAACGCAGCTTCTTCGACAGACTTTTCAGAAGACAAGTAAGAAAAATATTTATATTTTAAACCAGTGTTCCAGGTATGTTTGTCTACTGCTCAGCATGGTTGTTGGTTGCAATTTCCAGTCACTGATCATACCTCTGCTCAGGGCAAATACTTACACAACACACTGTGGTGTGTAACAACAAAATATGAACTGAGTTATTTTTTTGACAAATGGAATTTCACCCTAAACACACTATGAGTGCAGTTGAATTGTATAGTTAGACAGAAGGAGCAATATCAGTGGATGCTATCCATTTTCTGCTAATTCAGAAGCAAATGATGTGACTCCGACTTGTCCTGGGGCAGAAGTTGAATACCAACTCCTATCAGTAAATAAAGCTGATGTGGAATTTGATTACAGCAGGAGCTACAGAACAATTATTAGCATGCACTTACTGAAACAGGTTATAGCAGCCTTGAAATGTAAAATAGTGCCAGTTTGGCACTGCCAAGTTCCTTGGGGCAACTTTCAATCACAACATCTGCTGTTTTGTAGAAAAATAAGATTCCAAGGTTGGATCTGAACATCAAGGGAGTGATAAATACAAATTTAAGAATAATCAAGAAACCTTAATTTCAGATTAAGGCTTTTATCATAAAATAAAATATATGAACAACACAATGCACAGAAAAATATCAAAACTGTTTAAAATTTAGGCTTTATATTATAAGGTCAGTAACTCCCAAAGACTGTGGACCCTGTAGGTCTACCTTTTTCTTTTGGTCTTAGTTATTCTTCCAGAAAGCCTGTTTAGCACAATCACAGTATATGAAAAAGTGGTTAAAGACTTCAATATTGTTTATGTTAGAAGGAGAATTTTGAAATTGACATTAACTGTAAATGGAATATAATGTGGATACTTGTAACTGTAATGTTGTGATTATTTCTCCATCATTTTGAATTAACTGCAAACTGAAAAGAATGATTTAAAAGGAATTTTAGAAAAGAAAGTAGTCCGTGCAGTCCTGTATACTAACTACATAGTGAGAAACTGCTCTACTTTTTATTTTTATTATTTTAGCCAAAAAAACACAATAGTTCAGTAATTTGAGTACTAAAGACTACCACTAAGCTGATATTCTGAGCCCCGAACATTAAATCAATTGTTTGTTTACAGGATTTCCACCCACTAATGTAATTTTATATTTTTACAAGTTGAATGTTAAAAATCGTTAAAGCAGTTGATAAATGCAGCTGAGTGATCAACTCTTTCAAGTAAAAATGAACATTGTGATTTCAAATAATACATCCTAATGAGAGGATTTATAGAGAAATATATCAATCTGAGCATTAACACTAGAATTACCAGAGCCTATGAGAAAGCTCGTAAATCCGGCCCACCTTAAATCCATTCTCACCTCTCCTTCAGTGTCTTTTGTCCTGTAAATGTGTCGATAAGCAGCAAGCAGCCTGGTATCCCATCCCCCCTGCCAACCACTGTACTGCATTTCGCAAAGAGGTTTCTCAGTGCTCAATGTTTATCTTCGAGTGAAGTGCTGGAGCTTTATAGAGTAATTAGTACATCATCATTTGGAATACATACATTTCATATGTGTTCCGTGTCAACAACAATCTATGTAAAATGTAGTTAACACAGAAACGTTTTTCATCTTTTAGTAATAATTGGAAAAAATGTAGACAGGAAATGTATATGGTATGAAGATTGAAATACAAATATGAAATAAACACTTTCACAAAAGGTATAAGTATAACAAAACAAGTGCACTTTTATTTAAGAATTTAAGTGAAGAAAAAAAGCAGGTTATGGTAGGCGGTTGATATGACAGTGTGCATGGTGTAATGCTAAGAACTGCTGCCTTCCAATCAAGAGGTCGCGGTATCAATATCGGCTGCTTCCCAAATTTACCATTTTCAGTAGAGAGCTGCTCTTATTGTTAATATCATACAATAAAAGCATACATTTGATTTGCGTCTGTAAATTTATAGTTAAAGGTAGCGTTGTTTTTTTTCCAGTCTTATTCTCTCACTCACGTATCAGTATCTTCTAAGCAAACAGCCCCTCTGCTCACATCTCCTCCGTCAGGCGCAGAGAACGTCAGAGAGAGAGAGAGAGATTAAATCAAACAATCAAAAAATCAATAAGTATGCTTTTGGAAGCACCACAATAAAGCGGCATTTCTTAGAGGTGCGTCTGTATCCACTAGGCAAACGGCTTCTGTGCAAACAGCACCTCTGCTCACACCCCCTCTGTTAGGCGCAGGGAATGTCAGAGAGGGTGAGATAGAGGCAGAGACGAGCAAAGCACCGCACGGGAAGCATATCTTATAGCATTGAGGAGTTTTAGTTAATATGTAATACATGCTCTGATTGGGTAGCTTCTAAGCCATCCGCCAATAGCGTCCCTTGTATGAAATCAACTGGGCAAACAAACTGAGGAAGCATGTACCATAAATTTAAAAGACACATTGTCCGCAGAAATCCGCGAACTAACGAAAAATCTGTGATATATATTTAGATATGCTTACATTTAAAATCCGCGATAGAGTGAAGCCGCAAAAGTCAAAGCGCGATATAGAGGGATTACTGTATACAATCATCAGATTCAAATGTTAACAGTTCCCACACACACCCAAGGACCGTCTTTACGACGTGTGTAAGGTGTGAAGCCTCAAATCCAAATATCAAATAAACACTTTCACAAAAAGTACATGTATAACAAAACAAGTGCAGTTTTATTCAAGAATATAACTGAAGAAAAAAGAATGCAGGTTACGGTAGGCGATTGATACGACGGCTTGCGTATTGCAATGCTAAGAACTGCTGACTCCCAATCAAGAGGTTCTGGGTTCGATGCTGGCAGCTTCTCAAGTTTACTGTTTTGAGTAGAGAGCTGCTATTATTGTTAATATTATACAATAAAAACATACATTTGATTTGCGTCTGTAACAGCCACTGTAAATTCATAGTGCTTGTCAAAGTTAGCATTTTTTTATTCAGTTTTATTCTCTTAGTCGTGTTCACGTTTTCAAATAAAGACACGCTATAAAAGAGATGAACTCAGATCGGAGAAAGAGAACAGAAGAGCAATATGTGCTGTTTTTTTGAAGGACAGATGATTGGCAGGATGACGCCGGACTTTGTCCTATATCCAAACAATGCCATCTTTCGCCTTTACGCCTGGTGCGTCTCCGTTGTTCTTATATGTGAGTGGATGTTTCTTGCGAGGAGGCCTTCTGTTCTCTTTCTCCGATCTGAGTTCACCTCTGTTATAGTGTGTCTTTATTTGAAAATAGCCAAGTCAGATCAAGGCAAGCGTGAACGCGACGGAGAGAATAAAACGGAGTAAAAGAAAACATTAACCTTTACAAGTACCATACATTTACACCGTCTGTTACAGACTCAAATCAAATGTATGCTTTTATTGTATAATAGTAACAATAAAAACAGTCACTACTCAAAACGTTTATTTTGGGAGATGTTAAGACTCGAACCCAGAACCTTTTGAATTGGAATCAGCAGCTCTAACCACTATACTACCGGAGAAGTCAGGGCAACAAGCAACACTAACCTGATTTCTTTTTCTTCGGTTATAGAAAAAAAAGAACACTTGCTTTGTTAAACTTGTATCTTTTGTGAAAGTGCTTATTTGATATTTGGACATCAGTCTTCACACATTATACACTTCATGTCTACATTTTGTCGTTAGTACTAAAACATGGAAAAAGTTTGTCTTTTAGGTATGTGTTCAACATTTCTGTCATCCTACACTTACACAGATCTTTGTGGACACAGAACACACATGAAATGCATGTGTTCCGAATAACAGTATATTTTTTTAGCCTAGGTACCTGGCTCACTGATAAACAAGGCTTCATTTGGGAGTGGTTTTTGCAGTTTCTTTGGCAGTGGGGGGGATGGTATAGTAGGCTGCTTGCTGCTTGGAATTACCAAAACATTTACAAGACCAAAGACACTGAATGGAGACGTGCGAGTAGATTTAAGGTGGGCCGGATTTACGTGTTTTCTCGTAAGCTTTGGAAATTCATGTGTTAAAGAATGTTGTATGTAATTTCAGGCGGGAATGATAAAGAGCTATGATAGCAGTTTTGTATATAATGAAAATGATGTGATAAATAGGACAAATTATTTACCAGCAGGTCTCTGCTTTGTTATGCAGATGACTAGGCCTGGATAGAAATACAGATTTTCTTCCAATTAATCATTATTTTTCATTGAAATTATTCAATATCGATTCTTAAAGTCTCAAGATCGATCATGTGAATCTCTATCCTGCTCAATTACGTTATGTACATTTTTGCTTATCTTCGTTTTTCGTGTCTGATCCAGTAGATGTCATGCTTTCTATGGAAAAAAGCACTTTACTACCAGTAGCTCTTGCTCCCAGGATACAGGATGGGGTGGAAACAGAGCTCATGAGGGCAGAGTTGGACTTTCTACTAAAATCTCAAAAGAAATATAATAATAATAAATATCGAATCGGGACATCAGTGCCAATACCCGGCCCTATAGATGACATTCAGATCTTGTCTTAATACCAGGTCTACCACTGACCTGTTGTCCCACTGTCTCCTTGAGTGCATTTCTTATTTAAATATTTGGCTTGATACTTACTTTTTTAAACTGAATGCTGATAAGACTGAAGTGTTATTAGTAGCCCCCAAGTCAACTATCTCTAGGATTTTCGGCTTTACTGTTAACATTGATGGTGTTTGGATTCATTCTTCACAGCTTGTGTGTATTTTAGGTGTCCTTTTTGACTCATTGCTTACTTTTGATCTTCATAAGCTCATTTAGCAAAAATGCTTTTAATGAACCTCACGGTATCATTGTCTTTGCTTGATACTAAATGGGAGAGATGCTCAAACACTTGTGCATGCTTTCATTCTCTCCTTGACTACTATAACTCCCTGTCTGTTGGCTTTCTTCTTATAACACTTTCTAGATTGGAATATATCCAGAACTGAGCTGATTGAGTCCTCAAACACACCAAGCAAGCAGAGGTCATCTCTCCTGCTCTTTACCATCTGCACTAGCTGCCTATTTCTTCATCTATTAAATATAAAATGGCACTCATTACTTTTAAGCTTTGCATAATCTAGTCCCTGTGTATCTGGCCCACCTTCTTCACTGATAAGATTCTCCATGTGCTCTTAGCCCCTCTGGTATGGGGCCCCTAATGGCCCAACAGACCAAACATTCTTCCTGGGGTGATGGATCATTCTGTGTCTTGGCCCTCTGCATCTGGAACTCCTTACCTCAGCATTTGCATGACTGCTTTTCACTTCCTTTTTTTAAAAATAAATTGAAATCTTTTCTGTTTATTGCATATTGACTTCATTCTTAGATTTTAACCGTTGTAGAATGTAACTATATAATGACTATAGTGTTTGTTCTGTTTTGGCATTATTTGTTTCTGGCTTCTGGTTTATAGCCCATTACACTAAGCAACACACAGAAATGTAATTTTCTCTAGCATACTGAATTCTAGCCCATTACATCTGCATGGGTTTCCTCCGGGTACTCCGGTTTCCTCCCACAGTCCAAAGACATGCAGGTTAGGTGCATTGGCGATCCTAAATTGTCCCTAGTGTGTGTGGGGGGGTGTGTATATGTGCCCTGCGGTGGGCTGGCTCCCTGCCCAGGATTTGCTCCTGCCTTATACCCTGTGCTGGCTGGCATTAGCTCAAGCAAACCCCCGTGACCCTGTGTTAGGATATAGCGGGTTGGAAAATGACTGACTGACTAATGTATGTGTGGTTTTATATTTTAGCAGTACACCTAAATCCACAGTAGAAATCGGGGATTTGTTTATAAAGCTGAGCTGTTTTCCCTTCTTCTTTTTATAGTTGCAAAATCAGAAACAACTTACAGTACATTTACGGCTCACTTTATCTAAGGCGACTTACAACATTTATGGTACAATTGGTTACATTTTGTTTTGGATTACAATTGGAGCATAGGCAGGTCAAGTGACTTGCTCAAAGACACACAGTGTCAGTAGTGGGATTTGAACCCTCAACATGAGAGCTAGAAATCTAAAGCCTTAACTACCACACCACACTGCCTGCCTGAAATGTAAACTAAACAGGGTAGTCCCTTTACAGGGCTAATTAATGTATAAATCAGAAGAAGATAGTGTAGATTTCATGAGATCAAGTCCTGTGTTGCTCTTTCTCTCACTGGATACGTGACTTTACTAAATAGAACAAAGGAGAAGTCAAGCAAAGTAACACCTTTTATTGGCTAACTAAATATTGTAATCTTTTTAGTTAGCCAATAAATAATGTCATTTTGCTTGACTTCTCATTACATCCATAATGGCAAACATGGTACAACACCCTAGTACTACTAAATAGAAGAAAAAACAGAACTTCTGCAGAAGCAATTAACACTGTGCTTCACAATTTCTATGTCAATGCCTGTCTAAAGTCAGTTGCTAAAGAGGAACAAGCTATAAAATTAGCCAAAGATCTTGAGTGTCAAAGGAGGAGATTTCATCTGACTAAATGGATGAGTAACAGCAGAGCAGCCTTACTGTATATACCTGAAGAAGAGCTATTGAACAAAAGGACTTAGACATAAACCATTATTTGTTACCAACTGAGAGAGCCCTAGGCATTCAATGGTGCACACAAAATGACAGTTTCAAGTTCCAGATAAAGTTACAAGATAAGCCTGCTACAAGTTGTGGTATTCTGTCAGTTGTCAGTTCAGTATATGACCCAGTTGGATTTTTAGCACCAGTTATATTGCCTGCTAAACGTATGTTAAAAGACTTGTGTAAGAAGTAGTATGGATGGGATGAAGAAGTGGAAGTTAAGCATGTTCAGCAATGGAGAAAATGGATGGATGATTTGCAGCTACTTGTGGATTACAATGTAAGCAGGTTCATCGAACCAACAGGGTTTGGACACAAAGGCTGCACAAATGCATAATTTTTCATCAATGTCCAATGTCAGACATACAGGAGGGATATGCCTCTAGACACATCATATTATGGAAAACCATGTTTAGGGTAACATCCTTATACAGTACATTTTACCCATTAATGTGTACCGCATATGCATAAATCAACCTCAAAATCAAATTCATGACAGCCTGGTCTACATTTGAAAATGGTCCGAAATCACCTTGGTAGAAACACAATGATAATCTGGAATTTTTACTGTCAGAATGGAGCAAAATACTGTGCCTAAATGAAACAATGAGATGGAGCACCAAGACTGCCAAAGCCTGAGGGATTGAGGAGTCAGTGCAGGGTGGCAGTAGGCAGCGAGGTAAGGGCCATTTAATGTGATAATTAAGGGGGTGCGTAAACTTCGGCAATAGACAGTGGCAGTAAAGACACTCCAGAGGGAATTTATTAGTGTAGTTGCTGTGAAAGTCAGTTGGTGATTAGGAATAGAGCACAAATCTCTGTTTTGCTTAAGTGAAAAAAGTAATCAAAAAAAAGAAATATGCCAACACTATTCTCCATTCTTTTGCTAGGAAAGTGGTCTTCATTGTAAGAGAGAAAGGAAAACATGTAAGCATTTGTGTAATTTTAATTTGAAATGTCCTTCTTTTTTTCAGCCTCAGAATAATGTCACATTCGGTGACAATGCAAATCACTCCATGAATGTAAACTCCGCATCCCCTAGCACACACACTGGATCAGAAGGAAATGAAGGCTTGTGACAATGTGCCTTCCATCAAGATTCTGTGGACTGTGTGGTGTTTTTTTTTTTAAACACCATAAACAAAACAATGCAAGTCACCTCATGACCTCTCAGGATGTATAAATACAATGATGCAAAAGTCTGTAGCGTCACATTTCATTTTTCATGAAATGTACACAGCGCACTTCTTGATTTTTTTTTTATTGTAATTTTTTTAACTGTCTGAAAAGAAGCTGAAGTTTTAAATTTTTTTTTTACAGTGGATGGCTTCGGAAGACTGCTGATTAAATTTATAGAGACAAATCTAGGAATAAAAACGGCTTCAGTTCTTCAGTGAAAAAAATGACGAGCAGAGACGTCCTGAGGGATTCTTAGGGTCATAACCCAATTGACGAAACATGGACTTAGCAAGCTCACCTTCTTAAGGAATCGAAAGGCCATTATCTGTCTTACTGGTGCCTGGGCATTAAATGGGATTCATAGGACACATCCGGCAATTCCCATCCCCTTGCTTTCAGCTAGCTGAGGTTCTGAGCCAGTAGCCATGAGGATCATTACACTTCAGTCCTAATTCAAGCTTGCTTCCACTGCCCCCTCTGCCACAGACAACATCCTACAGAGTATCGTTTTTTTATTATTATTATTATTTTTATTTTTAATCAATAGAGTTCTATATTTTGGGAATTTCTGGTATTCATGCCATAGAATAAACTGTGGTGCTTTCCTTGATTCAGTTCTTGTAATGGGGGTTTTTCTATTACATAATTTTTCAAACAAAGAAAAATGCAAGTTATGTTTCTCTTTCTGGGGAAATAAAGGGGAAACTGCTTATGGTTTATTAAAACCTGTTGAGTGAATACTTGTGTTAAATGATGCTGGCTTACCCTTGCCTTGTAGGAGGGAGGGTGTGAAGGGATATTCGTTAATAAAATTGTCACAATCTTTTGAAGATATCCAGTGAAGAAACACGTACAAATGTGTTTTATGGCACATTACAGTCAAATGCTGTCTTGTATAAAAATACAACACAAAACAAGGCAAATGCAGTGAAGTGTTGATGACGTGAAGCATTAACAAAGGAAAAAAAAGACAATTCCCTGTGGAGAAAAATAAACTTGGTTCTCATTTCACACAAGAAATGCATGTTTCACCATTTGTTGTCCAAGTCAGTGTTTCACTAGCCCACTCTTTGCGACTCAATTAGTGAACTGATCTTTCTTTCCAACTTGGTCTTTATTGAAAATAATTATAACACTTGAAATAACCCGTTGTTTCAGTAGCACTTTTAATTTGGTTTTAATAAACCTCATGTGTGAAACATCAAGTGACATGGCAGTGCGCTTTCCAGCTAAACAAATACGTGGCATCTGTCGTTCGAGCACTGCCTTAAAGCTTCTACTGCTGTGCTGCTGCGTGTCTTCTCTTGTCAACATGAAGGTGCGCAGCGCCATTACTCGTCACTAAAGAGGTGAGTCTAAAAGAGATGACGTCGAAGGAGCGATTAACTGAAAAATAGACATCTGACAGACAAACAAGCAGACTTTTAATCAGTAGTGCTGCATGGCTCAGATTCAAGAAGCTGCCGTCCCCCTCTTGTCTCGTCGTGCACCTAAACTCGGCTAATGTCTAGCTCTAGGATGGGCTTACTCAGCCCTGGGTAGCCAGTTGTAGCCAATATTTAAACTAGTATTTCATTCATATCTGTTTGGTTTTTTTGTTCATTTGTTAATTCTTATCTGATTTTTGTCAATGTCTTACAGTACCTGCTTGTATTTAATTGTATCACCTTCAGGCTGATCCGTTTTTTTTGTTTGTCTTTAATCAAGTAAGCAATGTAACCCTGACAAGGCTCCTCTTAAGGTACTTTTATATGTTAACCCAGGTAGTTTGTAGTGGTGGCTGAGAATAAAAAATAATCTCATGTTTTTGAGGAGAAAGGACATAAATATTCAGATTGAACAAACCCCAATGGTAACCAAAGCTGGCCAATGGCAAACACTACCAAAAATATCCCTGAAATAAAAATCTAACATTACTTGTGTCATATAATCAACACGTCAAGTCATCTGTCCATATGCTCATAAGGTGCAATATGTGTGTATTTTTTGTTAAAATATTGTTAAATAAATAACTCCAGAAAATGCATGTAGCTCACAAACAGGAAGCCCCTTCACACAAAGTCACGCTTTTGAGTTGAATATAGGACGTTTGACCAGCAAATGAGGCGGCATGGAGTGCGACCCCAGTGTTGGTCATCATTGGTTCCCGTTGTATCAGAAACCTTTTCATCTCCATTCTCCACAAAAGCATGAGATTAAAAATTTTTCTCGCCCAACACTACAAACTACATGAAGTAAGTAACACCGTTTCTGGGTAAAGCACCACTTTAGCATACAATTTCAGCTTTAAACTGAACAAAACAAGTTAAAAATGGGTAAAGAGCAACGTGCAGCCTGTCGATCCCTGAGGTCCGCTACACATTTACAGCTGCACTGACCTGACTTGTGTCCAGCACCATTACTGTTTTAATCAGACTTGTACTGTGATTTGATGACTTCATTTGGAACACAGAAGTTTAGCGTGCTTGGCTATAAATGCACTCAGATGTTTGATTGTGGGGCCTTCTGGTCTGAGCTGGGACTGGACCTTGTGTTTTAGACCGAAGGCACCACTACCCAGTGTTTGAAATATACGCACCGCCATTGCCCTTGTAAAAACTGCTTGACATACTCTTGCAAGTGAGCTGTGTGTTTATCTGCATTCTAGTTACAAGTTCTACTGGAAAGTGACAACTTACTGCATGTTGGAGTGCCTCTGCACTTTGTATACAAGACAGAACATTCAGCTTAACTTGACCGGTTTAAACATCAGTCAAAACAAGGATTAAAGGGGATTTTTTAAGTTAAACTTTCTTTACAATCCTGGTATATCAGTTTGTTACATTAAATTATATTCTAAACTAATGCATTTTTTAATTAAAAATATCTAGCCTGTAAGTCACATTTTAAAATAAAAGCGATGGAGCCAAACATAAAAACAAAAATGCCTTAAAACTTACCAAATATTCTGGAGGATCATCAGCTATTGATGCACGTCTTGAATTTGCACACGTATTGCAGACAGCCAATTGGTGCTGATGTAGAAAGAGATCAAAGCAAAACATTTTTGTGAAATTCAGCCATTTTAAAAGGAGACTGGCAGTGTGCTTCACCTTGATGCTCGGCTACCTCCATGGAAACCTATCAGCCCAGTGCAGTGGTTTACAAAAGTCATTGCCAGGGACCGTTCTCGACATTTTTTAATAATGATGGCCAGATGTGTCACATGAGCACTTGCAGTCGTTCACTGCGTCTGGTAAAATGAGCAAAATGGTGATTTTTCATAGTTTTACATCAAAACTCATCATATTGTGAGCTTGAGTAGCTGTCTAACAGGAAGAAACTGCTAAACTTACAACAGGAATTACGTTTACCCGCTCAGTAACGTCCTCAGTTCTTTTTCTACGACATCCCCAGTTTCAGGGTTAATCGCATACTCCAGTGGAAATGAAGGTGAAAAGCCAAAGCAAACGTTGTCATCTCAGCCATATACAAGTATACAGATAGATGAAATTGCGAAGCTCAGGGTCCAAAGAGTAACAACATGACGTGCAAATAATAAATTAAGAATAGAATTAAAATTAAAACACAGACGAGACAAGACAAAGAAGTAGCAACAATATTGACGTGTAGTAAGCAATATGAACATTGATGCAATGTATGGTATTGCATTTGGATCTTGATCTTTGTTTGTCCGCGAATGAATTAGAAGAAGAAGCACTAGATGGCAGTATAGAGACAGCTAAAAACCTAGGCATTGCATTAAGAATCTCCTCCAGGCTTATACTACTGAAGACTGTAGTACTCCACTCACACCTCAAAACACAGACATTCAAACTAAACAAATTGTTGTGTTTTAAATTAACTAAAGAGATCTTCATTTAGATCTTGATCTTTGTTTGTCCGCGAATTCCACGCATGCGTAGACCACCTTCCAGTTTAGTACGTTGTTGCTACTCATGGATGTCAACAATGTGCCGGAATAACGAAAGGGGTGATGGACAGTGTTACGCTGGTTAGCTCCTGAGGCCTGGTTAGAGAATGAGATTGCCTATGTAACATGAATGACAGAAAGACAGTGGGTAAAATGAATGACAACGTAACAGCACGTTCCGGAAATTATTATTGTTACGTTGTAGCCGGTGAGTGCTGCGAGTCTCACAGTTGTACCGTGGTTTGCTCACGTGTCAGTTAAGTGATCCCTATTTATGCTTTAAAGAGTCTGGATACCTATGTGTCCCCCTTTTATAACCGTTGCTCTGTGTATATTGCCTTACTCTTTGGATTGCCACAAAGCAACCTGCGAGATTGGAGAATGGTT
Source organism: Polypterus senegalus (assembly GCF_016835505.1). Taxonomy (NCBI): domain Eukaryota; kingdom Metazoa; phylum Chordata; class Cladistia; order Polypteriformes; family Polypteridae; genus Polypterus; species Polypterus senegalus. The sequence continues at coordinate 51,351,380 of NC_053164.1, forward strand.
GAGAAGAGATCGTGAGAGGAAATGACAGCGTCGTGAAAACGAGACGGACTGTGAACGGACAAAAGCAGAAATGCTCCCACACCACCACATAATTACGATTCGACAGTGATCCTGAGTAGGCCGTTCCTATCGAATCAATATCCTAGGGTTTTCTTTTGTAATTTTGTTTTCCTTATAAAAAATCATAATGCTGTGCGACGAAGGGCCCAGTTCACGACTGGCAGCCACGTTTAAACAGGGAGCCCTTCACAGACAACTTTAACACGCGCAACGTAGCTGGGCGCACATGGCTAGTAGATATGTAATATAATAAATAATATAGATAATAATGAAATTATCAATGTAAAGTTGTTTAAGACATGTGTAAACAATGACAGGTCAGAATGTTTCACAGCAGAAGGATATCAAGAATGTCAAAATACTTAAAGGTCAGTATGAGCTTTTCAGTTCTCCTCTACGTGCCCACTCGTCTTTGCCAAAAAGTGGCTTGCAGGTATAAAAGTTCTGTTTTTAGAGGTGGTTGATGCCGTGTGGAAGATCCCGGGGGCAGCCTGGTGTTAAGGAGTCTGACAGCTTGGGGATAAAAACTCTCCTGCAGCCTGGCAGATCTGGCTTTGATGCTGCAGTATCTTCTCTTGGATGGCAGAATTGTGAGGGGTGTAAGGGGTCCTGCTCAATGCTGCAGGCCTTGCGGACACTGCGTTTGTAAAATGTGTCCTGTAGTGAAGGGAGAGGCACCCCAATAATGTTCTCTGCTCTCTTCACTATCCTTTGCAGGCGCTTGTGGTCGGATATGTTGCAGTTTCCATACCAGACAGTGATGCAGCTGGTCAGAACACACTCAATGGTGTGCATTTGCTTTAGGGAGACACTGCAGATGGTACATATTCCATGGTTTAAGGGCTACTCCTTCTTGTGACCCATTTTTTCCTAGTCCATTCTGTGATGTGCATTTACAACAAGCCAGGAAGCACTTCTTTGTGGACAAACTTGTGAGACATAGCTGTAGAGATGAAGCAGAAACCTTGACAAGCATTAAGATGAATCTGGATGAGATATTAGGACACCTAGAACTGTGAGCTAAACACATGAGCTCGACGGGCTGAATCTCCTCTCGTTTGTCAAACCGCTTATGTTCTTAAGAGCGACTGAACTAGTTTGTGGCGCCTCAGTCTGTTTCACTGCTTTTTGCTTGGTTTTTTATTGGGCACCCACACGACACATCAGAAAAAGGTGGTAGTGCTGAGTGTTGATTAGCACAGAGAACTTCAGCGTTGGTGTGCAGATGGTCTTGCTAAATTTAAGAAATGCAATGATCCAGTGATGTGCACGCTTGACCGACATGCACCATCACTTGGCATGAACCTCGTGCCACAGACTGTGCACATGAAGAAGTAGCCCTTAAACCACGGGTGTCAAACTCCAGGCCTGGAGGGCCGCAGCGGCTACAGGTTCTCATTCTAACCCTTTTCCTAATCAGTGACCTGTTTTCACTGCTAATTCACATTTTAATAGCCCTGTTAGTAGGATTTGGTCCTCTGAATTGATTCGTTTCCTCATTAAAATGCAGCCAAACAGAAATGAGCCAACAGATGACCAGCTAAACTGGGGCGCCAAACTCCAACCAGTTTCTTAATGAGAAGCCAATTCTTGCTGTTAATTAAACTCGTTATTTAATTCCACGGCTTGTTGTTTCTCTCATTCTGCCACAGCTGACATTTCCAACACTGTTGATTTTCTGTTTTTCATGAGAACGTCGTCAAAGTGTTTTGGTGAGTTGAGAGATCAACTTTATTGAGTCCTTCACCTTTCTTTATTTTCAAATATTGTGTGATGTGGCTGCTTGTTTTGTGGCTCATTAGTGTCTGGCTGCTAATTAAGGAAAAATAAACAAAGGGCCCAAGTCAAGTGAATTAAAAAAAGTAATCAGCAGCAAAATCTGGTGACTAATTAAGAAGATGGTTAGAATGAAAACCTGCAGCCTCTGCGGCCCTCCAGGACTAGAGTTTGACACCCCTGCCTTAAACCATGGAAGATGTGCCATCTGCAGTGTCTCCCTAAACCAAATCAAAGGGAGGGTTTCTTGGTTTGAGTGCATTGCTCACAGGACCAGTAGTACCACTTTCTGAAATGTGCATTTTGCAGGGGCACTGGCAACAGGATGTTGTCCCATGAATCCCTCACCCACCAGCTGCAAGGAGCTTACATGAACGTACGCTACCACAAGTGAGATGCTTTGTTCACTGAATACAGCGTGGGTTCTGCACACAAAGTTAACTAAAAGGAACAAAATGTGGGGATTGCCTGCTGGCTTCGGCGGCCTCCTTCCCAGGGTTGGGGCTAACGCCCTAAATATAGATATATAAAAAATTACATTAAGCAAAGGTTATTCTAACTAAGTACGCGTCTTCTAAAGCCATTTCTGTCGTGTCCCTTTCTGTCAGCGTTGCTTCCTCAGACACTTAAAGCATACGACTGTCGTGTGGGTCAGTGATCTTCAGCCATTAGTCCCCAGGAGTTAACGTGACTGTTAATATTCTAATTTGGCTGGCGCCTTTATACAAGGCCACCTACAACGCTTTGCGCTGCTTTTCTTTGCCCAGTGGAAGCACAGGCAGGTCCACATGTCAGTAGTGGGATTTGAACCCACAAGCCCCAAGCCTTAACCCCTGTGCCACAGTCTGCGCCATTTTGATTCACAGTAACTACAGCATTAGTGTTCTAAACTGTATTTAACCTCCTTAACATTAAATATACCCCGAAAAAATGAGACACAACAAGAAAACCTGTTATTATGTCTAATGGAAACGTGTTGGTATTAAAACATCAACCTAAATAAAGTAGAAAAGGCCTACTGAGTGTCCACGTGCTCCGTGTGACGGTCACCGGTGCGCAGCCCGCCGTCTCAATGGTGGCAGTAGAAGTGGGTTTATTTCTACAGGTCTTCCTGTTTCCTGACCAGACTGAATGTGGTACTGCGGACTTCCACATTTCAACTGACAGCCGCCACATTGTAAACGGTGCTTAAGGGGAGAACGCCTTGCTTGTCCTTGCACTTATTTTGCTTTTTTGTCAGACAGATACTGTGACACCACCGTGAAGCTTCACGTGACTAAATGAATCGGTCTTGTCACAGCAGTTCAGCTGTACTTTGCCATATTGGGCTTCAGTTTTCACTTTACGCGTCAACGTCTGTTGACCTGTTTGCTGTGTCATCATCTCTATCACTCGATTCAAGCAATACTTCAGTTTCAGTTCGTTCTCAAACTGCCTTTACGGCTTTTCGTTTGCCATTGTGGTGTTCTTAAAGGCTCCGTCCCACGCGTGAGTACATCGAGTGGCAAAATTCATGGAAATATTCTTCTTTTTTTTTTGGCAACATGATATTTTTGTCAGCCACTGGAATCAGAGTTGCTTGGGCTCAGCACTACAAAGCATACCGTCATGTGTCCCCCCAAACCTGACTCGAGTTTAGCCGTAATTGTATAGAATTCTGAACCCGAGTCACACTTGGGGGTTAATACCATGGAGGTTAATTTGTGCTTAGATTATTAGCTCCTCCATTTAGTGGTGAGAGGACTGATGGTTTAACACCATGAGGCAATGTCCTCTCCTGCCACGGCGAGTTGAACTTGAACTCCGATTGATGAGTCCGTCTTCATCAGTGTCTGCATAGGCTAAGCTCGGAAACGGATTGTGTGCTAACAACGGAAATCGTGGAGCAGTCCTAGGAAGCTAAAACACCTGCCAATGAAAGATGAAAGTATACAAGGTGTGATAAACAAACAAAAAAAAATACACTGACTGTTTTAAAAAAAAAAAGAAACGTTTATTGCAGTAAAAGATTTACAACTACTAGTCACCCTCAAAATACTTTCGTCCACGTCAAATGCACTTATCCCAACGCTCCTTCTGGAAGTTTCTTTCTTTCGCGAGTATCTTTAGTTGGGCTGTCATGGCTGCCTGGATGTCCTCAATGGATTGAAATCGTTTGCCTTTCACGGTCATTTTCAATTTAAGGAGCAGTCAGAAGTCGCACGGTGCCAGATCCTGCGAGTAAGGTGGATGCGGACACAGCGCAATGTTTTTATTGAACAGAAATTGTCGTACTAGAAGGGATGTGTGACGAGGAGCGTTGTCATGATGAAGAATGTCTCAACATTTTCCTCGGTTATTGATGTTGAAGGACGTCCTGATCTTTTCTCGTCTTCAACCGAGTCAGATCCATTATGAAATCGATCAGACCACTTGCAAACAGACTTAATTGTCACTGCAGTGTCACCATAAACCGATTTTAACATCTGATGGGTTTCCTGAGCTTTTTTTGCAATTTGAAACAAAATTTCATGTTAATGCGCTGCTCGCTGTCCGTTAACTTTAAAAACACACTTGACCTCAACGGCGGCTCACAAATGACTGACAGAATCTAACTCAGCTCTAGGATGGCCATGTCAGAAGCGGCATTGCGTTGCTCTTGGATGACGGCGTCCTTTTTGAGGTGCTCTTCCTACTGTAATGGCTTCACAACTAACAGAGTACAGAAACACACACAAGTAAAGGATGTTAGCAAAGGACAGCAAAAGAAGGTGTCGGGCAACACCAAAAAGACCTCCCGTGGCCGCCCTTAGTGACATCACACACACACGCCAACATGTCACATGACCATGACAAACATGCACTGTCACTGCATTGAGAATATCTGGGAGCCAATGAAGCTCTGCCAGGCGGGTCGGGTGTCCAGTGGTTTGAGCGGACCACCTTGATCTGAGTGACAAATGCAGAAATGGGGGGAGTTCCTAAGGGTCCGCACAATGTATTTCTACTGCTTTATTTTTCTAAAGTAACAAAGTCCTTTCATTTGTCCAAGTCAAAGCCCCAGGATGTGTCAGTGGGCTCAGTACAGACCCCTCATGTTTTTCGACGACAGCTCCTTGCAGTTAAGGCCACCTACTAAATTTAGATGTGCCACGTGGCCCGTGAAGGCTGCTCTACTGCGTTGTTTTCCGTTCCCAGCTGGACGCTGCACTCTGATTTATTCCTCGTCCCCCAGGGTTGAGTCACAGCAGTGGATTTATGATGAACTTCTAAGGAGACTTTTTTATTTTTATTTTTTTTTCTAGAATAGCGGAGGGCGAACGAGTTTTTTTTTGTCCCCCAAGGCTGTTTATGACAACAATAAACTCCTGAAATAACAGAGAGTGACGTCCTCGAGTCCGGCTTAAACTGGTCCTGTTTGAGTAAGCCACTTCTGAACCTTTCCAGTGCAGGACGTTAGCAAGACGTGGCCCCCTCCAGAAGAGAGCATCACAACTTTGAATGCTTTCGTTACGGGGGTCTTTAACGTCCTGAAGATATCTATGGTGGCTCAGAACGGAGTTACTTGTGCTATCGTGTCTCCCTAAGACTGGACTCAAAAAATAAGAGAAGGCTATGCAGCCGAAGGTGATGATGGCGGACGGTTCAATCGGACTGCATTTTAACATCGGGCGGCCACTTGTCAGTCATCTTGATTCTGGTTGTGGAATGCATGGTCTGTGAGACGTGAATGAAAAGACCACCGCAAACAATGCTTATGACAAACTGGTGCATCCTAAACTGAGTTACAAATCCAAGAGCAACCACCTCAACAACCAGTAGGACGTGCTAGAGGGGCAGACGTGGGGAGAAGACCAAACAATCGGTGAGTTTATGAGAAACATTAATACGAGCGACCCCTCCTAGTGTGTCAAAATGCAAATGACGGGTGCCCACCTTCTCTTTCGAGTTAAATGAAGTTTGCTGTTCTAGCCTTTCTGGCAACTTCAGATGGGTTCTGCTCCTCTGACCAGGACTGGTATATGAGCCCCTGACCATCGACTGCCTGTCAACTCCAATTCTTGAAGTCCGGCCCTCGAGTCAGCCCCGTAGTTCACTGCGCAGTGAGAGCGGTGGTCCGAGTGCTCATAGCAGCAGGCCAGCCCACTCACACAGACCTGATTGACTTCACCCAGCAAGTCGTCCAAGGGAAGTGCTGAACATCAAATGCAGGCGGCACTCGGATGTTGACCAGGCCTGTGTTTGAACCCAACATGCGGTGCCCACCCTCATCATTATAACCAACACACAATGGCCTTACACCGAAAACTGCCAGGGCAGCTTCAGCTCCTCTTGTCCTAAAACTTAATAAAGCAGGATGGATGTTGAAAATGAAAGATGAATGGTTCTATGTTTGTATGGCGCCATTTGTATTCACAGACCCCAAGGATAGGCAAGTTGCTTTGGACAAATGCTTCATGACACAAAATGGCAGCGATTACATCGTCACAAAAACTGGCCAAACAGTTCAAAAGCACCCAAATCCAAAAAGGGCTAAAAATTAGGGAATCCCCAAACACAAAATGGCTGAAAAGTACGCAAGCCTAGAGCAGCCCACCCAACACTTACTGTAGGTTAATGGGCCTTCAGTTCAGCTCCTGCTATGTGGCCGGGGACAGGGGGGCCAGATGGTGACAAACACACACAAAGGGTTCAGTAGGCAACACAACAGGACAACAATGGAAATCGTCCAATGAGACCCTGAAGTCTCCACCGCTCCGCTAACCGCCCTTCAGTTTCCGAGTTTGCACATCCATCCTTCCATTTTCTGGGCTGCTTGACTCTCTGAACTACCCTTTAGAACTGCACCATAAGTCGGACTTGGAGAAGAGATTGTCCTACCAAAGAGCTGGACGTGAACGTTCTACGGAGTATTAGAGTACAATTGACGTCACGATTTTACAGCTCGCCCGGCCACAAATGGAACTCGTGGAAGCGTTTTGTAGTTTCATTGGAAATCACGATGGCACGTTGTAGTTTTCTGATACGAACACTAAAGCTACACCACAACGAGGACAGCAACAACTAGTGGAACACGTGGACCTCCGGTCCTTAAAATAAAAGGGAAATGAAAGGAGTGAAAAACCTGGACCCTTGTTTATCTCCAAATTGAAAAGTCGCACTACGATGAGAACCTCAGAATGTTCACGTCGCTCCAAAGTCCCAGCGCCAATTCACGTCTGAGAATGAAGGACAGCATCCCAAACACTGAGGGTCCACCATGGAGATGATGATAAAAAAAAAATCAAAGAAGAAGGAAAATATCATAAGGTGAGAGATGTGCTGAGCTGCATGCCATTGTTATCTGTTAGCACCATCATGAATAACATTATAAAGAACACTGAGACAGAAAGGCCGCCCCACACACACACACACACACACACACTTATCTAACAAGGAACGCTCCACACTTTGAGAAGAGTCAACTTCCCACCATGCAGGCCGCAGGAAGCGCCTCGTAAAGCCACAGGTAGATTGAAAATGTTGCATTCACTCATCAGACTTGCGGGCCGTGCCCCTCTCGGTGGTCTCCCCTTATTCTCTGTGAGGCTCCACCTGCCTGTTTGAACCTTCAGGGTTTCATGGAGGCTGGAGCTCAGCGTACCTGTGTGACATCACACAGTCGTCACCCACCCAGCCCCATCAAACCTCAGGGTAATACATTGGCTACTGCACTCCAGCTGGCACCCAAGCCCACCACTGTGCTGAGAGTGTGATGTCGCTTGTCATTCACATGTGTGTGACCCACCACACGGAGGGCACTGAACGTGATGTGCCCGCCGCCAATCCCCAACAAGACCAAGAGGACCGGTGACTGGCATGAATGCGGTTCGCTTTAGCGTTTACCTCACAGGACGTGCAGTTCCTGATTCTGCAGGCAGCAGGGTGGTCTCAAGCAACACCACTTCGATCACTGAAAAGGCTCAGCCCCGGTGGTACTGAAGAAATCCAACGTTTCAGAGCCAATCCTGGCCTGATTGAAAGTGTCATCCCAGCAACGGCCCACACAGAAAGTACAGTAGGTGACGGCGGGTTGTGGGGTCTGCTGAGAAAACAACTGGCTGTGCGCTTCCGTCTGTGGCAGCCCTGTGGGCATCTCGTGTCACTACCTGTGACAAAAGGGTCTCCACATACCCGGCTCACCACTTGTTCCCAAGACCCCCCCTCTAGTGAATGCGTCAGGTCAACGCCGGACGCCTGACTGCTTCTTCCCCAGAGCCACGGCCTCAGCTGTCTTCTTTGTACAGTATATTCGTGTGTCCTGTCATGTACTGTATGAAGGCGAGTGTGTGTGTGTGTGTGTGTACACAGATCTGCCCGTATCCACACCCACTCACTTCTCCTCTAATATCGCACTTTACTTTTTGAACTGGTCGTGAGTGTTAGAAGCTCCTCGCATTGTCATCCTTGGCGGTGACGTCCCCAACTCCTTGCCATTGCAAAGCTTCATCTTCCCTGTGGCCACAATGTGAAACCGCTTTCATTTTGCCTGACAGCTCCTTGATGGGACGTTCACATAATGTATGAGATTTCTCATTATCTTTTTATTTATTTATTATTTTTTTTCCCTTAGGTTTCTTATTATCTTTTACACGTTCATTGGTGTGCAACATTTCCAAAACGTTTGTCTTGTTCTCCTGGGATGGGTGTGCCGATCTTCACCTGAATGCCATCTTCTTCTAAACCCTGGTGATCTCTGCTACGCCCAAGAGGCCCAAACTAGCCAGTTCAGACCATTCTTCTCTGAGCCACTTGATGGCTCACTATGGCCACTGGTCCTGCTCATCTCCCCTCTGTGGTCCCAGGGGATACCAGGTCACCCCTGGAGGAGATGCTAGTCTGTCAAAGGACTCAAAAGCTCCCATGAAGTCACTGGTTATCCCAACCTTGACGCTTTTGAGAATAGAGATGGAGTGTGTGAGCTCCACAAAGAAAGCTGGTGGGCTGTGCTGCCCTTGCCCGACACTAATATATCATCCTGGCCTGGCAGTGCGGCCCTAAAGGACGAAGCTCAGGGCGCAGAGGCTGCCGTTGTCCACGCTGTTTGTTTTTAAGACGGCCACTTTCTTATCAGAGACATTTTGTTCTCAGAAGAACTTGACAGTCAATCCTGTGACAGGCAGGCCGCGCTGCTGCGTGACATGAGGCTTAGTCATCGTTGGTTTGTTTGTTTGTTTGGCTTTCTGCTAAATCGCTGGCAAGGATATGGCTGATAAAACATGCAGCTGGGAAATGAAAAGAGGCCAAAGAGCTGAGCGTCCAGAGCAACGTTACTGGTCAATCGGTGTCCTCAAACGAATCTGCAGCAGGATCAAGAACTTACAACCTAAAGGTCATCACGCTGCTAACTGCTAACCTGCAGCCCACTCTGGGAACAAATTTGAGTCCATCTAGCTGGGGAAGAACAGGCCATTGGGAGCACATGGCACAGAAGACGGGCCGTTTGTATAATGGAGGACACGGCCAGGAGGAGCCACAGCCCGCTCACCATAACTTCTGTTGTCCATCCAGTTTGCTCTGGGGTGGGCCGAGGGTGCACAGATTCTGAAAGTGATGCCAGGCCATCACAGAGCCACTTCTGCCATCTCACCACTTAGTATTTACTTGTTTAGGCTGCATCTTCAGTGACTCCTTGTACCTCACAACGCACAGTCTGGGAATCGCTCAAGACCCCCCGACTAATATAGAGACCGAAACAGCACCCGATACACAGAGTGAAGCCACACGAGTGCCCCGCTGGATTACCTTGGTGGTGGACGTGGACACAAGTCTTTGCCATAAGGTGTGGTTCAAGCGTCAGAAACCCGTAACGACATTGTGAGCGGAGCTCTAACATGTAACCTTTATTTACATCAAACCCAGCTCAGCTTATTTCTGCTTTGGACTCTTCATGGAGATTCATACAAATACACAGTCGGGAAAAGGAAAGCGATGGAGCCCACCACCGTCAGGCCATTCATTCGTGGCTCAGCTACGGCCAAACAACAACAAAACAGCCTGCCGCATTGCCTGGCACACGTTAGCCCAGGTCCGTGTGTAATGACTTTACCTTTGGGTTGGGGATTTATTGGGGTGTCTACTAAGCCCCCCCAGTTTGGCCACTTTAGATGTGGTCAGCTACTGTATAAAATTAGGGGCACTTTAGTGAAAAACTAATGAGACAAGAAGTGGGCGCATCATCAACCAGTCTTATTTGGTACAATGCCCACTAACGCAATGTGCTTTATAGACCGTCAAATATTTTAGAAATAAAGTAACCAGTCTGGTAGTCTAAATCACCGGCTCCTCCTAACAGCCAATCCTGTCCCCACAACTCGACCATCTGACACACGGACAGGATGGCCAGGAGTTACGTGACCTGACTGAGGGCTGATTGTTTGGCATTAGAGGCCATGGGCGGTGCAAAGAAGGGCGACATGAAGACAAGCACAGCGTGCCAGACCACTGCTGTTTTGTAGTAAACATTAGTAGCCTCTGAAATACACTCAGTTACAATGCTTTAGTTTTACCAGCTGGCACAGAAGCAGGTGTCAGCAGTGGGATTCGAACCCTCAACCTTGAGGCCTGAAGTCCAGCCACCACGCCACACTGCCTGCGTCAATAAAAAGAACTTTTGTATTGTCATCGGTTGTTGCTGATCATGGCGCCAGAGGGCGCTGACAGGCTGCACGTTGGCAGGACGTGGACGTTTACTTCATTTGCTGTATATTGAGACACACTCACAAACAACAGCAGGCTCAGGGCTGTCATGTGTGCTGCAAGTCACGCTGCCATCTTTGTGGATTTGGCACCCTGGGACACTCCGCTCAGCCACCACAACTCTGACTGTGCCAAGGACTCTGCCAGTCAGGCCACAGTTACAGGACAAGGTCTTTGTGTGATCCTGAGGAGTCCACTAACTGGCCTGTGCTCCAATACCTGAGCTTGTAAGGTCCCTTAGAGGGAGGTGTCAGCCAACATATACAATCATAATCATCATCATCATCACCATCACAGTACTAATAATAATAAAACATAATAATAACTTTGTATGCCAGCCGTCGCTGAGCCTCCCTATCTTGCAGGTTTGCTCTTCAGTATCCTGGTGCTTGTGAAATGTTAACCTCCTGCAGATTTCTTGTCTTGTCCAAGCTGTCATCAGAGCTGCCATGCTTGGACCTTCATATCGGCAGCTCCACCAGCACACGAGGCTGACCCTGCCAGACATCAGTGGGCCGCACTTCTGACCTTCACCCATAATGCCAGCCACTTCACTACCTCACACTTCATGGGGTTACTGCTTTCTTTGGAAGTTGGTCTCGTCCAGCCTCAGCTGCCAGGGGCTTTACTTCCATACATTGTGTGTCTACCAGACCTCAACAGGCAGGAGCCTTCAGTAGGTTTACTCCTGGAGTTTTTGCGTCGCTGGCTTGCAGGCAGGTCATGTCCATCACCAGACCACCCGTCTGTGTTCAGCTTCACTAGCGTGGGGGCCTATCTTGTTGAGCAGGCACTTTCTCATCCTGTCAGTTTTAACATGTAAACCCCCTAAACAAATGAATTAATGGATGAAGAGGACTTAAAGCGTATCTACCCTTATGTGTGGACAGGCTGGTCAGCGGAGTCTCTGAGTTATTTCTGAGAAATTAGAAGGATAAGATTGAAGAGCTTGTTGGACTGAATGTCCTGCTCTCATCACAATTTATCTAATGTTCTAATGAATGAATGAATGAACAAACCCATGGGGTCTCAGGTTCCTCCGCCTGTAATCTGAGCTCATCAGGCTGCCTCTGACTTGGTATGTGAAGCTCGGGTGGACCAAAACTGTAAGCACCCGAGTCCTGAACTTGTAAGGCTCCCTGAGTAAAAAAAGAAGAGTAACAACAATTCATAAGAAGCTAAAACAGAAGCAAACCAAACCAAACCAAACTCTCCAGGGTGGATCTCCAGCTGTGACTTGGGGGCCTCTTCCACCGAGCGTGTCACGCCTGAGCCTTGGGCAAGCAGGGGCTGACGTGGACAGACTCCGGCGTAGAGAAGGTAAAGTCAGTCAGCAACTGTGTTATCAGCCCATCTGTGTTGTTTATGGGGGTCAGTGACTGGTTCTTTGAGAAGGCCCGGTGTCCTTGTCCTGGGGCTGGCGTGCTCTTCAAATGATGCGCCTGTTTATCTTCTCACAGACAGCCGTGTCCTTCAGGCCGCACATAAAAGGCGAAACGGCGGAGCGGCTGGCAAACGCCTTCAGCTTTGCATGAGAAACGAGAGCCGAGAGCAGACCACACAGCCTAAAGCGACAGCCATGCTTCCAGCCACCTTCAAGCTTTGTGCGGGCATCTCCTACAGGCACCTGCGCAATATGACAGGTATGGGGGGGGGTGAGGGTGAGGGTCTGCCATGGCGCCTGTTGGCATGGCCTCTGTGAATTAATACGTGGGCAGGGTAAGCTGTGCGGCTCCGTCAGAGTGGCTGTTGAGGACTGGGTAGGCCAATGCAAGAATGAAAGAAAGAAAGAATGAATGAAGCACCAAGACAGAGCAGAGGAGTGAGGAAGGAGGTGCCAGGCGTCTGTCAACAAGGTGTCACCAATGATGAAAATGGATGGACTAATGGAAATAATACAGGCGCAGGGTGGCACAGAGTTTAGAGGCGCTACGGCCAGGCTGGTCAGAGTCAAACCCCCCGCACAGATGTAAACTGGAGATCCTAAATTGGTTCCTGGCCAACTAGTGCCCCCCCCGAGACTCTGAATAAGATTAAAAAGGTCCAAGGCTGCTACGTTAGATATCTGACAACTGAAACATGACCTGCAGCGGAGACGTACTTGGAGGACAAGCAAAATGAAGCGTCTTTAGCACCGTCTCGATCAAAGCGGGCATCCTGTCCGTCTGGGCTGTGACCACAAGCTGCAGCTTTGGACAATTAGATTAGGACATCTTTACCTTATCTTTACCTTTATCTTTACTTACCTTTTAGATAAATCTCAGAATTACACGGGGCTTTGATCTCCTTCATGTGGATTGGGGGGCTAAAACAGCGATTAGCATGGTGGCTTTACAGCACCGAGACCCCAGTTTGACTGGCTGCTGGCCACTTTCTTTGTTTTTGATTTTTTCTGCTTGCTGAATGGCAGATCTTTACTGGCGCAGCCTGAGTGCTCATGTCATTTAAGACCCCATGCCTGTGAACTCCATTAAGTCAGTTTATGATGGATGGATGAATGGCGACCTTCAATCTGAATGAAATTCAGAAACCAGCCCCCCTTCAGTGCACTCCAACACATTGTGACAGACGGGCTGAACCACACTGCAAATACTGTACTTTGTATAGCGCCTTGCACAGGCAGCACACCTCCACCGTACCTTAACCTTCACTTTCCTTCATCTTTCTTCCATTTCTCACCAGGCCTTCAGAAGACAGCAGCCATCGCCCTCAGCCACAAGTTGCAGAGATTTGCTGACCCGGGACCTGGGAATTGGATCAGCCAAGTGCGCAGGAGGAGCTCTCTGCTGAGTGAGTACAGAAAAGGCAACAAGTTTAGACAACGTGAGTGAGTGAGAGTGTGAACGAGTGTGAGTAAATGATAGTGTGAGTCAATGAGTGTGTGTGAGTGAACGAGTGTGAGTGAACAAAAGTAACAGTGTGTGTGTGAGTGAGTGAGTGAATGAGTGCGAGAGTGAGTGAACAAAAGTGAGTGTGAGTGTGTGTGAGTGTGAGTGTGCGTCTGAAAGGCTCTGCTCTGGCCCTGACCTGTGGCTCGTGTTTCAGCCCCCAAGCCGTTTTTGAAATATGAAGCCCAGCCTACATTTAGTGGCGCATGTGAGTAGACATCACAGGTCAGCACACAGCAGGACTCAAAAAGCAGCCATTTTAATGAAAGGAGGCAGCGTAACAGAAAAGATGGGGCTGCGGTGATTCATGCCAGGCTGTGCATGGCAGCTGCAGGCCCCACTTTAGCATTAGGACAGAATGCAATGAGGAAGCCCCCAGCGCTCTTGTCAATGAGACAGTGAGTCTTTACTGGGGCTTCCAAAAATGAAATTGATGACAGCCCAACCATCAAAAAATGAAGAGTCAAGGCGCAGTGAAGAAACGTGACAACTGAAAAGGCAGGCCTTCCTTCATATTTTTGGTATCATTCTTATTGGCTAAAAAGAACAAAAAAAAAATATCAAGAAAAGTAAATATACATTTAAATGTGAATAAAGCAAATGGCCAAAGAAATCAACATTGTAGAAAGGAGACCGTGATAAAGAACGAGACGCCTCACCTCAAGACCTGCTTTGGGTCAGTCGGAGTGGCGAGATGGGTGAGCAGCAGCAGAAGCAGCGTAAAAGTTGTGCATGCAGGCAGTGAGTGGCACAAACAATCTTCTCAGGTTTAGAAGGCTGTACAAGCTGCTCATGCAGAGTAACATTCAAACAACAAACATTAAACCACACAGCACTGGTTACCAGTTCACTCCTACTTGTCCCATTTTAAGAACGTTAGGCTTCCACAACAGCTCAGCGTCATGAAGCTCCCTTTCTAAGCCCTGGCCATCACCATCGTCACGTGGCTGCTGAGCTCACTACGCTCCACTTTGTCATTCAGGCTGCAGGACGGAGGAGAAGCGGCCGTACAGCGAGGTGGAGATGTCCTACGTGAGACAGGGAGAGGAGGCCCTGCAGAAGTCTGCGCACATCCTCGGCGACTTGGATGGCTGGAAGACGGAGACTGTGGCTGTAAGTAGGCTTCTTGTTAGTATCTCGGGCGCGTCCTTGGGCTGCCACGAAGCACTGTCTAGGGCACGAGTGTCAAACTCCAGTCCTGGTGGACCGCAGGTTTTCATTCTAACCATCTTCTTCCTTAGTGACCAGTTTTTGCTGCTCATTCACTTCTTTTGTCTTAGTTTTAATGAACTTCATTCAGGCCTCTTTGTTGTTTCTTTTTCCTTTTCCAATAATGAGACACAAAACAAGCCGCCATATGACCAGCTCACCTGTACCCCTCACAAAATATCTGAAAATAAAGAAAGGTGAAGGTCTCGGTAAAGTTGATCTTTCAGGTCACCAATACATTTTGACATTGGTGTTCTTAAAAAAACAGAACATGAACAGTTTGGAAATGTGTGCTGTGGCAGAATGAGAGCAGAAAAAAGCCATGGAATTAAATAACGGGTTTAATTAACTGCATGAATCGGCTTCTCATTAAGGACCTGGTTGGAGTTTCAAGCCCCAGTTTAGCTGGTCATCTGTTGGCTTGTTTCACGTCTCATTTCTGTTTGGCTGTCATTTAATGAAGAAAGGAATCAATTCACAAGACTGAATCATTAAAAACAGGGCTATGAAAATGGAATGTAAAAGGAGTTAATTAGCAGTGAAAACTGGTCACCGATTAGGAACAGGGTTAGAATGAAAACCTGCAGCCACTGCGGACCACCAGGCCCAGAGTTCGACACCCCTGATCCAGGGTATCAGATGTATGTAGTGTGGTGAATTGCTCAAGTAAAGTTTTATCCTTATATGAAATTCCAGATTAATGAAATCTAACATACCTGATGGAGCTGCTAACAAAGTCACCTTCCCTGTTACAGTAAATTGGCTCAGGATATTCTGCATTGCTGTTCCATCACAATTCCTTTTTCTGTGCTCAAGGCCCTTGGCATCTGCCAATTGTTAATTTCTGGGAGGAAAAAGGGTGCAAAACCCAGTAGGCTCCTCTAGAGCGAAAATGAATGAGCCAGAAAAGCCGACTGCCCACATAACCAGCTCAGCCCTTTCATTGTGAACTCAACTTCAGGGATAACTTAACACGTCAGTACAGTCACTGTGTGCAAATAATAAAAAGAAAACTTTAATGAGCTTCATGCGGATTTTTAAAACGTAATCCAAATACACTTGTGTCAACAAACCTAACAATACAATTTATTTAGAACACAAGGACTGAAGAAGATGGATTAATCCATACAGCTGTACACACAACCTACATGATAAATCTTACCGGACTTGGTTTTCTTTCACTCTTTCTCCAGTAAAGAGGCCACACAGGAATTACGTTTCTCCTTTGTAGTTCTTTTTCAGGCAATGATGGACTTGCGTTAAAGGCCTTTTTCTCCATGTTGTGGCCATTCTCCTCTCGGGATGTTTCAGTGAGGGGCTGTGGGATTGTGTCCACACACTTTGAAGCTGCTGCAGGTCTACTGGAAGGCACTTAACTTCTACTCTCTTGAGCTTAGCTTGCTTTTCGATTTATATTTGGAGAAACAAATGTTGTAAAGATCTCCCTGGCCGACACTCGCTACTACTTTCAGCTGCAGCAATCTGAATTACATTTGCTAATACATTCTTTGACTTTACTCCACCACCAATGTTACCAAATCAAGCAGCACCAACCACATGTACGACGACATCTCCGCTTGGTTTGGTTTCCGGTGTCTCAAAGGGTGGAGGCGAGGCTTTGTCCCGAGGTCTTTAAGGGCCTCAGAGAGATTTCACTGTTGCTTGCAGAAGCTGAGCACATCATGTTGCATACCACGGTCCTTTAGGTTTGACATGTCGATCCACTCTTGACAGCATAAAATGTCTGCCGAGGATTACTGGTCTGTTTAACCGTTCTTCTTTGCTCAGTTGGTTATACATTATGATCCACTTTTCTCGGCAATGCACTTTGATTCCTTTAACATGGCTGGACTCCTTTAGATTGTACTGTGCTGTTGAGCAGATGATGGTGGCTCAGGCCTTTGTAGCAGATGACATCCTAGGCCCTAGACTCTGTTACAGGGAGCCAAAGCTGGTGCAGAGACAGCCAGTGCTAGCGCCAAGTGTGGGTTTCTTGGGTGTATAAAAGTTAAACCTTTTGGTTGATAATTGGTGAATAGCTTTGTCCATCAGAGTAGACAAAAGTGAGTTATGAGCTCCCTCCTTGCTAAAAAGGTGATCAAATAGTCCAAGACTACACACATCAATGCTGGGATGACATCTGATTGGGCTTGATATCGCCTGATGTTGTGTCCCAGAGATTCCCACTCTCCGAGTTCCTCAGAGAAGCTCATTCTTTAGTTTCCTGAGGAATTTCATTCAAGCTGTGATTTGATGTGAAATCTGCAGTAAGACATTACGGCACAGGCCTGAGTTACAATGAAACCTTACTAAGGACATAACAGGATAGTATTATGCAACACAGTTTCTAGCCTTTTCTAAATTTTTCAAAGTGTGACTTGAATTTGTTTTTTTTTATTTCCCCCAGCCTAATGGTGACCGAGTCCTAAGCAAAGTGCTGCCTGATGTTGGCAAAGTATTCAAGCTTGAGGCAGTCTTGGATCAGCCTCTGGACACTCTCTACACAGAACTGGTGGATAACATGGAGAGTATGGGAGACTGGAACCCCAATGTGAAACAAGTGAAGGTAACTGAACAAGGTTTAGATGCTGTTCTCAATTAACCGTTGGCCTGTTTTGTAGCCTCTGGCCATAGCTGTGCAAGTGTATGAAATAAGATCAACTGCTTATTTACTTGTGGTCCTGCAGATCCTTCAAAAGATTGGCCGAGATACTATGGTGACTCATGAAGTTGCCTCCGAGACTCCTGGGAACATTGTCGGCCCCAGAGACTTTGTGAGCGTGCGTTGTGCCAAACGCCGTGGATCCACCTGCTTCCTTGCTGGCATGTCGACTAAATACTCTAGCATGCCAGAGCAGAAGGGCGTTGTGAGGTAAGACCTGCTGGAAAAAAGTTGAGAGGAGACCACAGTAATTTGATAAAAGCAGCAGACAAGAGACAACACTTACTTGCTGTGGTACCCTGAGGACAATTAGTTCACATTTACATAGGATATCCATCGATTGAAAGGGTTAGGCTAGATAAAAAAAAAAAAAAGAGATCTAAAAACCGGTAAAAATGTAATTATTCTGAGTTGTCTGATGTCTTTAGCTAAGACAACATACAGCATGGGTGTTCATTACAGCTGTTATTTTTTAAAATGCATTAACCAATTGGAGCAAAGACAAGTTATATGACTTGAGGAGGATTATAAAGAGAGTTAGAGGTGGGGAAATGAGCCAAGAGCATTAAAGTTTAAAGACCACTACACCAAGCTGCCTACAGCCAATCACTCGAAGAAGAAACGTAAAACAAATAAAATGTCTTGAAACTTGCCAGACTACTGTGATGGAAATAGTTAAAGTAGAAATTAAAGATTTACCTAAATGTGGATATTCCATACAAAATATGCATAGAGGTTGTGCAAGGGACCTTCCTGGCCATATCTGAGCAGGACCAGACATCATACCGTAACAATACAACACAAGACTAACAGCAATAAATATTTAAACAAACAGTTCAATAAAGATATAATATTATGAGTGCTATTAGTATAATCAGACTATTAGGAGTCAATCAATTATAATTTACATTTTTATCAATTACCCCTTTCAGTCTATTCCTGTAAGTTCCTTCAATTCACCATATCTTACCTTTGTTCATTTCTGCACTAAATAAAACCTTGTAAAGCTAAAGATTATGTTAATGTCTTTACTTACTGGTGTATATCCATCAGCATGTTGTCTGTCTAATTTTATATTGCAACAGCTCAATCTTTACACTGTAAAATATCTTTTTAGTTGACAATTTCAGAATCATGAGTGGGCTGTTGAACCAAATGGCAAACCCCAAACTTTGTGTTTTCCAGGGCTGAAAACGGCCCCACATGCATTGTCCTGCGGCCAAATGCAGAAGATTCGACAAAAACAAAATTCATATGGCTGCTCAGTTTAGACTTAAAGGTGAGTGCTATCTTGGCTATTGAGAGAACCCTAAAAGACTAAGAAAACAAGATAATAAACACCATAGAAATAATTTCATGGTGTGAAACAGGCATAAAAAGTAGAAGGCACGGGGGAGACCCTTAGATGGGCTCATGTAAAGGTGCAGCTTGATAAAAACAGGAGAGCAGCAGTGGCTTAAGCTGGCAAACTTAACCGTCCTTATTTCAATGGCCCTGTTACCAACCCCACATATATAGTCCACTGCCATGAACCAAGCATATGCTACCTCAAAGCTTCAGCTGCGTCAGTGAATGGCAAGAACAACAGTAAGGACATAAATCATTTCATTCTGACACTGCTGATGAGGTGTGTGGTACTCTAGAATGACTGAAGAGTATCTTTCTAGCTTAGACTTGAGGCAGTGCTGCCCCCGATTACAAGTTCAATGAAGCTTTAAATGCAATATTTTGGACATGCAAAGCTAAAGTGGCTTATAATAATCTCATTTTTGGGGGGTTTCTTTCAGGGTTGGCTTCCAAAAACCATCATCAATCAAGTTCTGTCCCAAACACAGTTGGACTTTGCACAGAATCTGAGAACTCGCATGCAAGAAGGTGCACCCTCTGTAGCTGTCGCCTGCTGAGCTCACCTGTAAATGTACACCAACTTATGCCATTCATGGTGATGACACAGAAGAATAGCTAAATACTCTGCTTAATTAATAGGCTTTCAACAATTACGTCAATTCGCTTCAGCCTCTGAAATGCTCTTAACCTAAGTGTGCTTTGATGAATTAGTGTTAGGACTGTGGCACATTTGAAAAGAAGCATGAAACTGATTGCTCTATTGAAGGAAATGCCCAATTACTTAGGTGAAATGCAATGAGTCTGAAACATCTAAAAGTTACAGAGGAACTAATAACACTGCACTTAATATCATACCACGACAATCAACAAGCAAGCAATGTCAGAATTACAATATTATATAGGACAGCAAAGACAAAAGATGACCAGTGCATAGGCCTTCATAAACATCAATGGCTTCATAGCTTGTAATATTTAAAGCAAACTTCTCACTCAAACATTAGGGGAGGTGCAGATAAAGCTCTGAATGACCACTGTGGACAACCAGTCACACAATCACAGTTAAAGGGATCACTGGAAAGGTACTTCTGTCTTAATCAATTTGCTTTTAGGTACTGTTTAATATTAAAATGTTAATATTGCTATGCCATGTCTTAGAGCAGCTGTAGTCAGTTTCATCGGTTTGAGGCCGATCATTTTGAAGGAAATAGTCATTTTTCAATAATAAAGGACAAAATTTATAAAAGTCAATGCAATCATCCCAGAAGCCATATTTATTAGAAAATGTTTTAAAAAGAAAAAAGGTATAAATCAAAAGTGCAAGAAAACAGCTCAAACTGTCCAATACATGGCAGAAAATATAAAAATGTAGCAGAGGATGTAATTAAGTAAATAAATCCTTTATAAGCATAAATTGCAGTGACATTAGGAAAGACTAAAGAAACTGAACATTTTCAGTTTAAACAAAGATTAAGAAGCAACTTGATTTAAATTAATAAAATTATGAAACAAATTAGCTCAGTGGATCCCAGTTACTTTAAATGAATCTGAGAAATTAGGCAGAGAAGACTACTGAGCTTTGTTGGGCTGAACGGCCTTTCCTTCAAAATTGTTAATAAGGTTCTACTGAATTAGACAGAAATTCAAACTTTGCAGGCAGAATCACATTAGGGGACTTTGATGCCAGTCTATGACGTTGGAGCAGATGGCAAAACTAATACTGAAAGACAAGCAAGCAGCTTTTAGTCAGTAGAATGATGGGTTAAGCATTTTTCATATTAGTAAATGATTTGCTATGCAGTGATTTATGTCCAAATATAAATCAATTGTGAGAAAAAGAAAGAAAAAACGTTTGCAGCAAGGTCAATTAACTTTTCCAAATTACGTTATGATGACTTAAAGATGGAGAACAAAGTAAAGAATTCAGTGGCCCTTGAAAGCATTTTAATCAAAGCACAAACACTAAATAAACTGAATGTTACTGAGCAGTCATAACAGAATGGAATTAATGCTAAAATCAGTTGTCTTTTGCCTTAAATATCCTAGAGATGCACATTTTCCATTTATATTCATAAGTAATATTTATTTATCTTTTTAATAAAACTGTTTAAATACATTTGCATAAAAGTGAGTTGTGTGTATTTTGTACTCCGTGCCTTGAAGTGGGGCTTCAACAGAATACACAAGGCAGCAGACATATCGTGTGTATAAACACAAGGTGGCGGCTCATTGACATGGAGACAAATGACATCTGTAATGATAACATTTTGTCAGATTTGGGTTCTTTCCAGTGTGTGATTTCTGTGTACATTCAGCATCAGAATTACTTGCTCACCTTAATGCGGTGTCTTCCATGCCAAGTCTTGAAGTACCTGCCAGTGTGCTTGGAGTTGAACTCTTTGTCCCACTTCATTTAAGCAAAACATGCTGTTCATTAAAATGTTCCAATTGCTTGAATTAAAATTCACTCTGGACTCTACGGCTAGTAAATACATACATACGGACCAAGTAAAGTAAAACAACACAGCATATTTTCTTTTGTAAGACAACTTAATACACAAACATTAAACTGTGAATGACACATTCAGATCATGTACAGTAAAGAATATTCCAGTGTTCACCTTTATGGCCCTATGCAGTTATGATAAATTGTTGTTTGAATGTTCAAACTTGGCACACAATACTGAACACACTGTGGAGTTCAGGCTGGCTTTCCAGATGAGAACACTGAACCCCATTCAAAAATAACAAATTGATGATCAACACATCGTATGCAAACTCCTATTTGAGAATATGTTTTAAAACAAAGTTTCCTAGCAGAACCAAGAGGTTTGGAAGAATATCATCAAATGCATAAGGCTGGCACGTCATTTTGTTTTGCTCATCACTGAACCTCAAGTATGACATCTTAGCAACTGCTGTAGCTGCTCAGTCAGGGAGGACAGAACAATTTTCATGAGTTATGTCATGAAACTGTTTTGTGGATTTTCAAATATTTTATTTAAAACTTTAACAACCAAAATAAACAACATTAATTTACTTATTTTACTTTACACAGAAATAACAAAAAATGACATTGCAAGTAAAATGAACATAAATCACCAGCACCACATTCAAATTTTCACAGTATCTGAAACAAAACTGGTATGTGTCGATTTATAGTCCTTCATAATAAAGGGTCATGGTACTTAATGAAAACAAGATAAAGACATTTTAGCAAAAGGTTTATTCCAAATTCTTTTCACGAAAGCAAGGTTTTGCAAAAGAAAAAATGTGTCAACAGTAGCTGAAAATAGATGCTGTTCTTTTATGATTTGTATGTAAAAGTGAAAATGTCACCAAGGAGCACACATCTGGAAAACAGACCCCAATAACTCTTGCTTGATATTCCTCTGTTTTTATGATCATTTAAAAAATAATAATATTAGTGGACAAAAAGTAATATTTCTTATACACCTGTATACAAAACAATATTTAAAATACAATGGCTATAGAAATAGAACAATCTCAACAGTCTCAATAGCGCATTGTTTTATTACCTTTGGTTAGCTCCTTTTATTAAAGTAATGTCTGGGTCTAGCTAGGTTTACAAAGATAGATATGTAACTATTCTTTAAATTGAGCAGCATACTTGTATGGATTCTGCAAAGACCCATGAGATTAAATGTTCATTTACCTGCAACACAAGAAACTAAAAACAAAAGTTTAAGGACTGGACGTGATAAGGAATTCCAATGAAAATCGTTACAGTTTATGTACAGTGTATTTTCAAGATGTACTTTATGGTGTTCACCCTATAAAATGCAGATGGTGGATGATTTTCACCTTACATCAGGTAACAGAAAACAAAGTTCATGGCTCCCAGGGAGGACTGTGCCGGCCATCCACATCTGTTTCCACATGATAAAGGATATCAGCCAGAGTGTGTTCAATCACAGCTCCCCAGCCCATGTCATTCATCTGTTTAAAAGATATCCAAAGGTCAGGTTAAAATTCAGAGTCATACCATTTTTTAACTGAATTCATAATTTAAGAGAAAATGAAGTAACAAATCTTACGTTTTAGCAATGGGACACAAGAAATAAGAAAACACCTAGCTACAAACAACTGAAACTGTCTCATTTCATCTCTGTTCAGCTCTATTATATTCAGCTTAGATTCACAAATGAAACACTAAAAACAATAGGAGACTGTAATCTTCTGTTATAAATATATTTCTTTATGTATAAGAAAGAAAAATGTGCTGAAAGTTAATTAAATCTAATCTGATCTATGCTTGACAAACTCCTTTGCACTAATGGAAAAAAGGAATCTTGGAAACATTATGTTTAAGTACAACTGGGCACAGAGCTTAATACAGCTGGCATAAGGAACAGATGGCACAGTATGCAACATACAGTGTGAGAATTGCTCAACCTTGTGGCACAATTTTGCATGACCAGTCTATAACCCAATATATGCCACAATAGAAAAATCAACAAATTGTTAAAGAGGCTACTTTCGTTACGTTGCTTACTACTCTGTTTATGATGGGGTGTAACTTTGGTTTTTACATTGAAACATAACATCTTTTTTGGACTTTATGGTGATGTTATAAACTTGAAGTTGCAAACACTATCTCTCCTCTTGCACCACATCAAAAACAAAAACACATATTACATTGTGATCATACTGCTTGTTTGGTTGTTTATTTATTTTGTTCACCATCCATGCATTCCACGTACATCAGCAAAACCAGACTAAAAGCACACAGCCTTTGCCATTTCCCATAATAGGCTTTTTAAGCAACTGCTATTTTGCTTTTCATGTTAGTAGCAATGTGGTGTCCAAGCAATCAAAATGCTTCTGCAACTAAAAAAAGACAGACCAAGAGAAGACTCCACTATATCTTGCTTAAAGAATACATGGGAATAAGTAGTGAGTTCTAAGTATTAATAAATCTATAATCAATCAAGGACATCCATTTTGAATTCTAAAATTGAAAATATGGGTAACAAGTAGTTTTTCTTTTTTTAAAATGTGCCATCAATTAGTGTTCTTGAAAAGTAGGGTCTGTGTGTTCATTGCAAATTGCTAAACCACCAGTACTGGCCATCACTTTTTTTTTTTTTTTTAATTCAATCTAGTGCTAAACGTACCACCAAAATGACATTTTTTCTGTGTACCAAATATACCAAAACCAAAGGATTTATTACTGTTACATTTTTTATTATGTGTTAAGTGATCCGAATTATAAGACAAAGATTGAAGTTTAAAATACAGCTAAAAATGTATAAGAACAGCACTTGACAGTAGGTTAGGATCATGCACTGATACAGCGCGTTGTCGCACCCACCACACGACAAACCACCTCAGGATCCCAATTTAGGACCAGAGTGCAGCTGGCCTGGGCAAAATATTGATTGCCCAATTAATCGTTATTTTTCATTTAAGCGATTCAATATGAATTCTTAAAGTCTCAAGATCGATTTTGTAAATCTCTATCCTGCTCAATTACGGTATATAGATTGTAGTTTATCTTTGTTTTTGGCATCCATTCCAGTAGATGCCGCTAATGCTCCTATTATAGCTTTCTGCAGAAAAAGTTCTTCATTACTTCGCATAAAATGGTATGTCCTCTAACTGAAATCAGCATCTTAGGGCTCATTTATACTTCACGCTCAGAACGCATACGCGCCCGCATCATGGCTGCCACGCGTTCCCAGCGTTCATTTCACGCGTCCTCTGAGCAGGTCCTCAGAAATTAACGCGATGCGTGCACGAGTTGCAGTACTAGTCGGGGGGTGCAGTGTGCTAAAAGTCGGAACGTGACGTCACAGTCTCTGTTTACTATCTACATGTGACAGCAAGCCTCTATGGAGATCCTTCAGGGATGGATGTGCGCACTTTGCTGTTTGATGAATGGCTCAATACAGCTATACATTATGTTGCCGATGTGAAGTTGCAAAAAAAACAATAGACAGCACAAAGGATGGTATGTGAGACTTTTAAAATGTATCCTGTCATTTATATATGTCTTTTTTATTTTTTAATTTTTGCAACTTCACAACAGCAACATAATGTATAGCGTTATATTTGAGCCATTGAGAAAAAAATAAAGGACACGGTGAAAACGTATATTTTGTGATTAAAGTGGAAATTTCGGCTTCAATCTCGAAAATGTCCACTTTAACCTCGTAGTTTACTTTATCATTAAAGCAGACCATCATAAACGTCATCCCAGTTTTTAATCGCTACGAGCTTCTTGGACCTGACAGCAGGTAAAGTAAAACAATAAAAAATAGATGGCACAAAAGATGGTATGTGAGACTTTTAAAACGTATCGTGTCATTACGATCGGGAATATGCGACGCTTGAATATAAAAGCACCACGAATGCATCTGTATGTCGGCAGTTTCCTTCAGCAGCGGAAAGCAGCAATAGATCGCCAAACAGAACAAATTAAATGTATGATATTCCAAATCTGTGCACATTTAGAATCTTTAGATTTATACTTGATATCACTTTCATGATGAAATGCGTTAAAATGTGTATGTTACATTTTACATATAATTTCGTTTAAATAATGAATACTGTTAATAAACATACACATGGGGGAATAATTACATACATGGGGGTGTCACGGTGGCGGAGCGATAGCACTGCTGTCTCGCAGGGAGTTATGTTGCTGGTATTTCCTGCTTGTATTCCACACTGTGCTCCGCTTTCCTTCCAAAGATATGCAGATTTGGGGATTTGGTGCCGCTAAAATGACGCCAGTGTATGTGTGTGCTTGTATTCACCTTGCGATGAGCTGAGGCCTCGTCAAGGGACTGTTTCTCACTCGTGCCCAATGCTTCCTGGAATGGACACATACATCCCTGGATTTATGGATTTAATCAATAAACATCCTTTTCAGAGATATTGCAGTAAGGTGTTATCAGAATTTAATAGGTGTTTTAGGCAATTCACAACACAGAGAAGCCAAACATGTTCTCACCACGATAATATCTCGCACTGCCACCTGGTGGATTCCTCCAGATTTACGTAAAGTACACGCGCAAGTATAAACACTACAACGCTTGCGTAGCAGGAGCGTCCGCTGCAGCATGCGTCGCGTCGCGTGAAGTATAACTCCGGCCACTTAAATGAGATGTGTGGACTTACTATGGATTCAAACGGTGCATTGGTAAAGAACAACTAGATAAAAGCAAAGCCATATGCAAGCTGTGCAACTGATACGTTAATTATTGTTGTAACATAACAAATTTGAGAAATTTGTGTCAACATCTTCACCTATAAACATAATCGCAGTTGAGCCATTCTACACTGGAGACAGCGGGTAGCTCCAAGATTCCATTTATGTTGCCTTGTGCCCAAAAAATAAAATCTATAGCAGTTTTTATCTGTAAAGATAAGAGACCCTACAAAGCGTTTCACCTGAAGAAGGAAGCGGGCAATTGTTAGAATTTTCAGAGCAGCCTGCGATATAAAAGTGAGCTTCAGCTCCAGATCCTCATTTTAAAATGCTTCCTTTTTGTCTGCCCCATAATATATGTGGACTCTAATATGGTAATACACGTTAGTTAAATTATGGTGAATTTTGAATGAGTGCAAAATGTTTGTTTTTTTTTAAAAGAAAGAGCAATAATATTTTGTTCCAAATACTATTCAATACTAATCCAGTATTTCTTCTTAAATGTTACTCCATGCTTATGCATATGTTATGAAGTCACTATTTAGGCACCCTTTAAATAAAGTGCTCCTGAAATTTGTCACATTATATTAATGTTATCTATGCACGGTTAATGAATTTCTAAAAAAAAAGCCACCACTTCAAATATATCATTGCACAGTAATCCAGTCAAGATAAACTTGATATTGAATCGAATCGAGACATCAGTACTGATACCCAGCCTACTTAGACAGTACACCTCCTTTTGGGACTTTAGAGGCAATGGAGACACACAACACAGATGCCATAACAAATCTGTACAGTATTGCAACAATGTGGTACTCTGCTGTCTAAAGTTTAAATTGTGGGGTCTGAGGAACACTTTAATATTTCTTTTTATGAACTGATTTTCATAACTTACTTGTTTCAGGCTGAAGGCCAAAGCCTGAAAACTGGATAAATGTACTCCTTACTATTTAGCCAAAGTCATCTTATTCTAAAACAGAATAATACAAATGCAACACCCGGGGCAAAGTGAAACAGAATAGACTACCTGAGCCACCTTTGAGGTACACAAATTAATATTAAAGAACGGTACAAAACAGTACCAAGATAAAAAGTGAATGAAGTAAATAAACAGACAAAAAAGGAAAAGGAACAAACAGCACATAATAACTTACTCAATATGTTCTATGCAAGTAAATAAGCAATATCCATCATGATATCATCAATATACAAGAAACAACATTTTTGTCGTCTTTCCTGAAATGGGAAATGGAAGTAAGCAGTCTAACATGATCATTAGAATGCTTACATCTCATTGAAAAGTTTGATGGACACATAAGGTTATTTCTAGTGTGGTATATGGCCGGCCGTTCATCCCGGCCAATACCCCCACGCCAATAGGTATAGTTTATGAGTATTGTGGAGTGGAGTGTGCTTTGTGTACTTATTTATCATAATAAAGTCAACATTTTATCTGGTGTCTGGCATCCGAGGGTTCAAGGGGACGACAGCGCCCCCTATCTGTCACACTAGAAATGCATATATTACAGTATTTCCTATGTTTAACACTCTCTTTTTGTTTTCCTAATAGTTTGTGTACTAAACAATTATTTTATTTCAATCTATACTAATAAAAAGCAAAGACCTCACTGACTGACTGACTGACTGACTCACTACTAATTCTCCAACTTCCCGTGTAGGTAGAAGGCTGAAATTTGGCAGGCTCATTCCTTACAACTCCCTTACAAAAGTTAAGCAGGTTTCATTTCGAAATTCTACACGTAACGGTCATAACAGTCAACAACATCCGCCATGTTGAACTTTCTTATTTATGGCCCCATCTTCACGAAATTTGGTAGGCGGCTTCCCTGCGCTAACCGAAACCGATGTACGTACTTATTTCGGTGGTATGACGCCACTGTCGCCGCCATATTGAACTTTTCAACAGTCTTTGTTACTTATGGGCCCATCTTCAAGAAATTTGGTACGCGGGTTCCCAATGCTAACTGAATCCTACTTACGTACATATATACGTCCATAGCCTGCAGCTCGGTCACCGTGTGAGGCGACATCTTGTCCCCCATCCCAACACCTCCCATGTTCTTGGCTGCCTGCCTATATAAGGCTGCCTGTCGCTCCAGTCTCTACATTGCCTTCCCTGCTTCGCCATGGGATTCACGTCTCCCTGCTGATAACTACAGCCTTTTTATTTAATCCACAGCTTCTCCGCTGTTTTATTGTTCATTTATTATGATTATAGTTATTGTGTAAGTATTTTAGACTTACTTTACATTGTTCAGGTACCCATTTCCTTAATCGTTCCAACCGTACCCCCATTAACATGTCTATCGAGGTGATCACCATCGATCAAAGAACTGTCCCTTACCGAGTGGTTTCCATGCCTGGAGATGGCACCTGCCTTTTCCATTCTCTTTGTTACATATTGCATGGCCATATCAGGCTCACTCTTGATACCCGGAGGAACATTGTGTCTTATGTATTGAATGACTGGGACAGGTTCAAGGTGTGGACTGATGACGGTACAGGAGATAATTATACTACACAGGAGCACTATAAGAGTGAAATGCTTAAGCCCTTCACCTATGGTTCTGCATGTGAGTTGATGGGTGCCGCTGAATTGTTCGGTTGTCGCTTTCAAGTGTACTGAAATGGCCAAATATTTTACACCTTTTGACAACCACCAATGCCTCTTAAACATCTTAGATTCACAGGTGACAATTTCAGTAGTGGACACTTTGATGTTTATGAATGTTTAAACTCTTTAAAGCTGGATGCGAAGTTATCGATGAAACCAGTTGTATGCTTACAACGCTTGACAGATGCCGAATGTTACTTCAACACAACAAGTCCTGCAAATACTGTCGTAATTGAAACAGACCATAAAACTCAAACCGATTATGACAGCAGCAATCCAAGCTGTGAGATATGAAACAAGATTACTGTTCACATGGCCAACTGTATGTTGCATGCTCAAGAGTAAGCTCAGCGCACAGCTTGGTCATATTAAAACCGGAGGACCGAACTCACAATGTGGTATACAAAGAGATCCTTAACAAATAATTATTGGTATATTTTCCCTCAGTTTAAAAAGGTTTAATTTTCTTCTTAATAAAAATTTTAAGGCAGTACTTCACCGCTGCGAAGCGCGGGTATTTTGCTAGTATTTAATAAATTAAAGTTTTAATGCAAACTGCACTCATAACATAAATTCTGTAAATTTTATGTATTTCTCTTGTAAAGTATTCAAGATAACTTGAGGCTGAGGAAGAAATTTTAAATATATGTGTTTTATTTATAGCTGCTGTCACATTTATAGTGATGCTAGAAATGTTATCTTTCAAAATCAAGAAAAACATAAAATGTTGATCTATTTCACTGGGAATTTTGATGGAGAGCATAAAAAAATGGCACACTTTCCAAGGATTTAGGTGATTTGGATAAATACCGTATATACTCACATTTAAGTTCTCCCAAGGATAACTTGGGGCTTGATTTTACTGAATTATTTCCGGTATTTTATAATGTTGGTCATATAAGTTGAATGCAGAAAACTGACGCTGTTGGTCCAAGAGATTATGCTATGCTAACGCCCACCTGAGAGATTAACCACGGAGCACACTGCCTTTTTTTCTCTGTTTTGTGTTTTTTGTATCTCACACCCTATTATCTACGATGGAGCGTTCAATCAGAAGAAAATATGAAGCTGGTTTTAAATTAAATGTCATTGAAGTGGTGAAATAAATTGGTAACTTTGCTGCTGCAACAAAATTCGATGTGTCTGGGAAACTGGTGCAAGATTGGAGGAAGCATGAAGATGTAAAAATACATACATTAAGTGTCATTTTTTGATCAGGCATATAAGTCGGAGTCTGATTTTAGGATTGATTTTTCGGGTTTCAAGATCCAACTTATATGCAAGTTTATACCTTAGATGATTCACCACCTTACTCATATTATGTTGCCAGTGACTTGCAGAAAATGTAAAAGTAACCACATATATATACAAATTTCTGAAGTGATAGGATGAAAAAGTGTTATATCAAGCTAATTCTTTAATTTTTAAAATTAATAATAAAACTGTCATACACTGCAACAATTATTATTGTAACTATATAAAACCAAGATTATAATAAACAGTTTGGCTTATATTTTTCCCTAAATGCATTGCAAATATCAAAGTATAACAGAATTCTGTCCATATTCCTAAAGTGATTGGCACATCACAAAGGTCACATTGCAGATTTGATGTTTACCAGTACAAAGAGCGCAGCAAATAGGCCACATTAGTAAATTAAGGTTTCTTGAGAATGTGTTAGTTAGCAATAACATAACAACACTCACAGATTTAGCATCTATGCAGTATTTGCAACATACTTTCGGGTAAGAGCTTATTATAGTTACTAATCAGCAAAGTTTGTGCAAACTGTACATAATCAAGTGTTACCAATTACAAAAAATGTCATTGTACATTTTCTTAATTGTAATTATTGTTTGAGGTTTTAAATGATGCAGCTAATTACGAAGAGTTACCTGAAGAGTTTGTTTTATTTGAACACATAAAGCAAAGTGCTTATTAGTTCATACAAAACAACATATTCACCTGATTTTTGTTTTTGAACAGGCAATGTAGCCTACAAGCTATGGACTTCTGTGATCTGTGTTTATAATTTAACCTGCCTGTGCGTTTCCAAATATTGAACAATTTAAACACCTGTTCTGCATGTGTGCCATTTTAAGTAAACTGAGATTATAAAGATCTGCTAAATGAAGGAAAGTGTAACAAATAATTAAGGTAAAACACATACAGTAAAAAGATGTGATAACTTACTGGTTGGTACTTAATGTCTTTTGGAGCATATTTAAAATTTGGTCCAAAATTCACAGAAACCTGCAAAACAGACAGAAAAGTTGCATTAGGAAAAGCACTTAATTACTGATCATTATTTTTCCGTATTTTTTTTTTTAAGTTGTGTAGGTTAAAGTCTAGAATACTGTAATTAGAATACATTAAGAATTAAGATACATGTTAAAAAAAAAAATACACTTACAGTGCAACTTTTATATAATGAAATGGCTGGAAAATAGAGTCCTTCAAAAAGGTCTTCAAAGGCAACACCTTGACTTACACCATTTTTATAAAATATCATCTGAAAGAAGAAGATATTGTAATTTAGCCAGACACTGGCTGATCACCAAATGGTCAGTAAAATGCAAATTTAACTGACCTTACTCTTGGCTACTGGTCTCAGGCCCTTCTCGGCTTTATCGACAAAGTCTTTTTCTTCAAAGTACAAGTAACTTTTGAATTTGATCAAAGCCTAAAACAAAGTTAATTTTACCAGAGTTTAGACAACTACACCATAAAACAATTGTTAACAAACAAAATTAGTCTTCGGAAAATGGTTTTAAAGTAGAATTTGTATATTATCTGGAGGAGTACTGTATCTGTGAATTATTACTTTTTATAAACTATACAGTATTGCCCTATTTCATTTATCTATTACTCTGCTTAAGCATACTAATTCTCTTGTTTTAATTAACAAAAAACCCTTTACTGCGCTGAAACTCAAAATGTCTTTTTTGAATGTGACATTGTCTTATGCTAGAAGAAAGGAAATAAGATTTTTGTGCAAGTGTTCTGCTTCAGTGTTGTGGATGCTTTACATCTACACTGGTAAAAGAATGTGGTCTAGTGAAGATAAAATTGCCTTAAAGTTGTCTTCCATCAGTGAACCAATTAAAATATAGTAACTGCCCATTTTTTTTTTTTAATAAAGCACACAGTTCAGGAATCAGTTACTTAACCTGAGAACCTAAAAGACATCTGTGCAAGTGAAGACTAAGGAGCATTTTAAACAAGTTACAGTTGAAATAATACAGAACAATACCAAACTGATTTGGTGTCCCAATGGGCACTGTAGCTTCAATTATTACAAAGTGGAAGCTAAATGAAACCACTCCGATACTGTCTAAAATAGGTCATCCCTCAGCACTTTCTATTCCAGCAAGACAGAGGACTTGCAAGAAAAGCCACAAAGAGGGCAACAATCACTTTGAAGGAACTACATAATTCAGCAGCAGAATTCAGAACAAAGGTGCGCTACTTAGCCACATCACGTTACTGCAGAACGCTGGCCCTATATGCCATTACTTAAGAAAATCCACATGAAAGTAACGTACATATGCTGTTTGCCAAAAAAGCAGAAGGGTGACCAAATTGTGATCGGGGAAAATGTGAATTTTGTTCAAACCTCTTTTTAGCTAAAGTTAAAAGAGATATGTGTGACACAAATGTAACACTGCCCACAGCTCACAACATAAAATTCTACAATGGTGGTAGTAAGACATAGGTCTGCTTTTCATCATCAGAGCCTTGTTTTCTGGTTAAAAAAGGTAGAATGGACAGTGGAAAACGAAGTGGCAGAGTGATAGAAACTGTTAGACCTTCATCCTATCACAATTTATTAAACCTTTAGGAGATGCCTTCTTATATTTTTGGCTTCCTCAGTTTGCTGCGTTCATTACAAGGACTACTGATGCCAGACATCACTGGCTATACCCCCGCCCATGTAAGGTTCATTGTGGCTGTCTCCCCTATAAAGGCTTCGACAGGATCCACTTAAGCATCCTGTTCCAGGCCTGTAGTAACATACAGGAGGTATTTTAGAGGTTATAAGTACTGAAGACAGTCATGTTTCTAGCTGTTTCTTGGACTCCCTTGCTACATATTTCAGTCTTTTATCTGTTTTGATAATTTATGCTCCATGCATCTGAGCTAGCTTACCATTTGGCTGCTCATCAACCTGTGTTTACTTGGACCATACCTTCCAGCCACACAATTCCCCAAATCTCACAGTAGGAATGGCAAGTCACTAGGACAGCAAGAGGTTACTTAACTATGTAAAATCACTCCCCTGTGAAATGGCTGAATTTACAATATTCAAAACATCACTGGATGTTTTATTCTCATTTGCAGGTAAAAATGTAAATTTGTGGTGTACTGTATTACCAGGCTGATTACAAGAAACCACACCCAATCAAAAACTCTAAATCCAAAGTCCATGCTGTGCACACTATTGAGTCTAATTATAACTAGCTTGTATTTATCAACTTCCTGCATGATCTACAACTTCTTCCCTGTTTATAGAAGTGATTAGTATTTCTGTATCTGTCCCATAGCTACACATACAGTGGTGTGAAAAACTATTTGCCCCCTTCCTGATTTCTTATTCTTTTGCATGTTTGTCACACAAAACGTTTCTGATCATCAAACACATTTAACCATTAGTCAAATATAACACATGTAAACACAAAATGCAGTTTTTAAATGATGGTTTTTATTATTTAGGGTGAAAAAAAATCCAAACCTACATGGCCCTGTGTGAAAAGTAATTGCCCCTTGTTAAAAATAACCTAACTGTGGTGTATCACACCTGAGTTCAATTTCCGTAGCCACCCCCAGGCCTGATTACTGCCACACCTGTTTCAATCAAGAAATCACTTAAATAGGAGCTGCCTGACACAGAAAAGTAGACCAAAAGCACCTCAAAAGCTAGACATCATGCCAAGATCCAAAGAAATTCAGGAACAAATGAGAACAGAAGTCATTGAGATCTATCAGTCTGGTAAAGGTTATAAAGCCATTTCTAAAGCTTTGGGACTCCAGTGAACCACAGTGAGAGCCATTATCCACAAATGGCAAAACATGCAACAGTGGTGAACCTTCCCAGGAGTGGCCGGCCGACCAAAATTACCCCAAGAGCGCAGAGACGACTCATCCGAGAGGTCACAAAAGACCTCAGGACAACGTCTAAAGAACTGCAGGCCTCACTTGCCTCAATTAAGGTCAGTGTTCACGACTCCACCATAAGAAAGAGACTGGGCAAAAACAGCCTGCATGGCAGATTTGCAAGACGCAAACCACTGTTAAGCAAAAAGAACATTAGGGCTCGTCTCAATTTTGCTAAGAAACATCTCAATGATTGCCAAGACTTTTGGGAAAATACCTTGTGGACTGATGAGACAAAAGTTGAACTTTTGGAAGGCAAATGTCCCGCTACATCTGGCGTAAAAGGAACACAGCATTTCAGAAAAGATCATCATACCAACAGTAAAATATGGTGGTGGTAGTGTGATGGTCTGGGGTTGTTTTGCTGCTTCAGGACCTGGAAGGCTTGCTGTGATAGATGGAACCATGAATTCTACTGTCTACCAAAAATTCCTGAAGGAGAATGTCCGGCCATCTGTTCGTCAACTCAAGCTGAAGCGATCTTGGGTGCTGCAACAGGACAATGACCCAAAACACACAGCAAATCCACCTCTGAATGGCTGAAGAAAAACAAAATGAAGACTTTGGAGTGGCCTAGTCAAAGTCCTGACCTGAATCCAATTGAGATGCTATGGCATGACCTTAAAAAGGCGGTTCATGCTAGAAAACCCTCAAATAAAGCTGAATTACAACAATTCTGCAAAGATGAGTGGGCCAAAATTCCTCCAGAGCGCTGTAAAAGACTCATTGCAAGTTATCACAAACGCTTGATTGCAGTTATTGCTGCTAAGGGTGGCCCAACCAGTCATTAGGTTCAGGGGGCAATTACTTTTTCACACAGGGCCATGTAAGTTTGGATTTTTTTTCTCCCTAAATAATAAAACCATCATTTAAAAACTGCATTTTGTGTTTACTTGTGTTATATTTGACTAATGGTTAAATGTGTTTGATGATCAGAAACATTTTGTGTGACAAACATGCAAAAGAATAAGAAATCAGGAAGGGGGAAAATAGTTTTTCACACCACTGTAGTTGCCAATGAAATGATACAGCACAACACAAATTCTTTTTTATGGGTTTTGACCCAAAAGAATGCCACTTCTTGGCTTCTTCAATCCGTGGGCATCTGAGTTATGAGGGTTACATGGTCAGCAGGTGGTTTGCCAGAGCTGTTCCAGAAGAGACTGCATAAGATTAGCTGAGACGTATCATGGGGATCAATCCATAGATTCCTCTTTATCTAAACTCTCCTGTTAAGATTAGGTTGTCAAAGGTAAATGTAAAAGAAGCAAAAGGCTCTCAACAACATAACTCTAAGGAATGCTGAGGTACACATCATACCAAAATGAAAATCCTGGCAGAAGGAGAAAATATTAAGGGACATGAAGTAGTAGCGTATACTTTAACAAAATGAAACAGTGGTTCTAGCTTAATTTAATTTTTTTAATTTTTTGCAGATACACACTGATCTTCGCTCAGTCCTTCATATGTTTAAAAGTCGAATATAATGTAACAGTACTCTCAACTTTGTCTGAAGAGTTCAAGAAAAAAAAAATAACAAAAAAAAATTCTCTAATAAGCATCAACTTTTTATTTTAATGTGCTATGAAAACAGGAGAAAATACCTTTAAATACATTTGATGAAAATAAATAGTGCCTTACCTTGTCTTTGTAGGTGTCTGGTAGTGATCTGGCAGTTTCTGTATCTTCAGGTAAATCAATAAAAAAGCCAAGGACGTCACCTTGGCCGTAGCCTTCTGAATAATGCTTGCCTATGGACTGATGAAATCTCGTGCCCTTTTTACTCCTCCAGGAGTAGCTGAACTTATCATAACCAAGTGGTGCTTGTAAATTTCCTTAAAATAAACACAAAGTGTGAAAATTATTTTATTTACTATTTGCAAAAAAGAAGCGGGAGTTTTAACTTCAGCACAATACCATGTATTGTTTACAGCGGTTTGTACAGTAATGCAAACTAGGATGGAACAACAACATATTTCTGCTTAGTATATCAGTACCATTTCGATCTTGTCTAATATAAATGGTCACTCAGGGTTCTCATCACTACAGGACCAATGGTTTAAACATTTTGTTTGTGCTCTCGTCAGCTTTAAGATGATTCTGAAAAATGCTGAAGTAAATAAAGGTATTACATGTATTCAAAACTAACACCCTGTATCAGTCATGTTTAAAAATCCAATTGTAATTATCCCAGCCACATTTGTCAAGATGATTCAGAATATTAGTGCAATACAGAGAAATGTACACGTTCACAAAAGAGTGCACAGGGAAAAATGATTGATGAATCAGAATTTAATTGATTTAGTATCTCAGTGGAAGCTCATCACAACTTTCAGTAGTGACTTAGTGATTGATAATTAAAAGCATGTTAGTGGTTAATTCACCATCACTTCAAATTTTAGTGAAGAAAAGTATTCCAAGGCAAAGCACTGGGAAATAAAATGTTTCTGCTAATATAATAAATCTTTTTTCATAAAATGATTCATCAATGGCTTAATTTTGAATTCATTGTATGCACAATCATGCATAAAGTCAGTGACCACAAAAACTGCCTTGTGAATTTAATTTTATGTACCTAATGGCTGTGACCACCCCAGTCTTGAAGCGGTTTCAGGAGGCATGTCATCAATTGTTATCTCAAAATACCAGGAGCCTTTTCTTACACCATGAGATGCTCGGACCATCGAATAGCCTTTTTCTCCAGTAACTGTTAGTCTATCATCTGATATCTTCAACTGGGGAGCTGTTGCAAAACAAAATAAAAAATAACTAGTTAAACAAAATACAATGTATTTCTGATTTTTAAACAAAACAACCAGTACAGACAAAACAGCAATGAATGGGACAGGATCTAACCATTTCCAGACACCACTTAGTAATGAAAATGTTTGAAAAAAGTAAATCATGAATAATAAAGCACTTTCACTTACATTTTAGCAGCTGGCTCTGCAGGTAGTACAGCAGGTTTATAAATTCTGAGATTATTTAAAGTTTTTTTCTTCCAGCATTAATCAGAACACTTTCAAATTTACAAATTAGAGACATTAGTATCTCTTTACTCAAATTTTATCATCTTTTATTTGTCAGTTATTTGTTCACAATCATGCTATATATTAATTTGCCACATGAAATTACATTCTAAATTGAAGCATGTTTTATATATTTTAAACAATAACTAACTCACTCTTGCATTTTATAATGAAGCATAGGGGTACCAGGGTGAAACATGCCTAAATTGTCCTTTACAGTGTTTTTCTGTTAGCTGATTCTACAAATATATTTTTAATGTTTGTGGAGTAAAGTAATATGTTTTTTTTTTTTTAATTCAAATTTCTAACCATTCTGGGGGCATGATGACACAAATAGTTCTTTTACCATCCACTCTTGTATTTTTGTGCAAGGACACTGTGTTCAATGTACAATGCATCAATAGCTAAGTTGCATTTAAGCAATTCAGATTAGTAAAAACTAATTGATACTTTTTAGAAGAAAAGTTTCTCTCTATAAAATAAGTATTTTTTAAACTGAGATGCATACATTTAATAGAAAATACAGATAAATATTAAATAAATGAGTTAACAAAAATAAAGTGCTAAAATATAAGGATAAAAAAGAAAAAAATCATTCACCAGGACAATAAGTGAGATACTTAATAAAACATGAAGACAAGAAACCAGTCTGCTTTGGTCTAAACTGAATAGTACACCACGACACAATCTAAAGACTACAGTTAACCTACTGAAGTGCATTCAAATTATCACCAGTCCTACGAAGGTTACA
Organism: Polypterus senegalus; assembly: GCF_016835505.1. Lineage (NCBI taxonomy): Eukaryota > Metazoa > Chordata > Cladistia > Polypteriformes > Polypteridae > Polypterus > Polypterus senegalus. The sequence continues at coordinate 51,388,786 of NC_053164.1, forward strand.
AAACCACAAAAAGCTGCCTTGCACATAATTAGTTACCAAGCAGTTTTTAATACATTAGGGATCTAAAAAAAAAAAAAAAATAGAAAACACACCATTTCAGTTCAAATGTGTTGAACAGCACTTTCTTACACTTTCGAGCAAGAATTACAAAATTGTAAATAATGTACTGTTAAATATTATGTAGTTTATGTAATAGCTTCACTTATTAATAAATAAATATTGACACTGATCAACTCATACATAAAAAGGATAATGTCACAAAGAATGACTAAAGAAAAGACCACTGTGGTTGCCAGGTAAGTTTGTTCTCCAGCCAAAGAAACAAAATGAATAATTTCTATGTAGTAAAAAAAAAAAAGAGCTACTTACCGCGATCATGAAGAGCAAGAAGAACTCGTTCATATAAACATGCTCGATATAAATCTCCAGGTATAGGCTTTCCTGCCCAACAGTCAAGCTCAAGCTTCTCTGGGTCTGGTGCATGAGGATCTGGCTCGGCAAGAATGTAACGATAACCATCTTTATTGAAAGGGTGTTCTAGAGGGTATCCATGTGGGGGCAAACGTTGAGCTGCAAAGAGGGGGTCACTGTATAAAAGTGATATATTAAAAATATTTACATTTTGAAGCATCAAAGACAAAGCAGCACAGATATAACTACTTCAAATGCAGCTTTACTTTCAGATACTATAGAAGAACCAAACCCAAAGAAGCAAAACTCTATTGTCTTTCAGTATACGACCTGACTTTGGACTGGAAATGTATCAGTTCCAAATCATTTCACCTCAGTCTCTATCCAGATTCTCACATGCACATTACTCCAGAAAGTTACTGGTAAATCATGTTCATATATAAACAAAAGTCTAATCAATAAATGTGAAAAATCAGCTTTCCTTGGGTTTGGGACTAGTTTGATTACCAAGAACTACTTCAATGGCTTATATGTGAACAATGTAAAATTACTGTGTCAAGCATACTAAATATCATAAAAGCCAGAGAAAATATTACACACTGACTATACAGTTAGTAAATGGACCATAAATGAAACTTAGATTTACAGTCTAAGAACTAAAGAACTTGTATACAGTGCCATGCATATTCACCTCCTTGACTGAATTTCATTTTACTTAATAATAAAATAATAACTTAAGTTTTCTTTCCTATATTTTTATTTTAAATCACTGAAAATCATTTTTTTCTTAAATTGACATTGTTTTACATGGGAAAAAATGTAATGTGGGGTAAAAAAGAAATATGCTGTTTGCAAAAGTATTCAATTTCTGTGTGTTGGAATCTCTAAGAGAAGATTATTCAGGTTATGGACAAGCAAAGCAATATTCAAGTATTTATATATGTCATAATGGTCTTTTCCACTAAGGTGTGCAAGTTGGGGCTACCTGTGAATTTTAAGGCTTGGATTTACCGGCACTCAGTACTTCCCCAAATTCTCTGGCCCTTGCTGGTGTACATGGTACTAATCACCACATATGAGTCTCTGGAAAGAAAGATCAGCAGCTACCTGTGAAGGAGGCTAGGATGACCACGTAGCCTAAGCAGTACTGCTTTGCGTGGTACCAGCAACATTTTACAGTTCCCAATCAGTGGCATCACAGAATAGTTCATAGCAACACGGACATGGAATGCTCAGCAGTGTAGGGAATCCAGAGACCTGAAAGTGCCAACTGCAGGCATCCATGCTTGATAAAAAAATTAAGTACAAGTAAATCTCTGGAGATGGTGGAAGCACGAATGAGAAAAACGGGCTCTGGTGGGGTCTATTGCAGTAGGACGAGTGGGCATTGGATACTTCTTAGCTGCCAGGGTTGAGAGAGACCAGGGCAAGGAGTGGCAACACCTCTGGAATTCTCTGCCCTCTCATATACGTCAACTCGATTCAATAACACATTTTAAAACTGCACTCAAAACTTATCTTTTCAAACTGGCATACCAATTGTGAATTTTGCACTGTTACTGCCTGTTATCTTTGCTTGTTTGCTAATTATTGCTTTGTGATTTATCATTCTTTTGTTTTTATTTTACTAATGTTTTTAAATTTTATTGTAAGGTGACCTTGAGTGGCAAGAATGGCACCTATTAATAAATAGGATTATTATTATTATTCAGGAGGAAGTTTGAGTTAGCAGGATGGCGGGGCAGCAAGGAACATGGATGAGATAGGAAGGAGCATTACAGGGAAGGATCACACGTGGTAATACCTGGCAAACAGACTACCATCGGATAAGGTTAATGGTACAAACTGTCTATGATATCCTACCCAGGTTGGCAAACCACCATGTCTGGGGTAAAAGTGAATCACCTTCCTTCAGTGCTCTGGAAGTGGATCCTTGGAACACCTCAGCATCTGCCTAAAGGCCCATGTAGACTGATGCTATCACTGGTGCCCTGATCAGGTCTTAAAGGCAATCGCTAACAGTGTAGCTACACCCATTAAAACTCCAACGGCCACCATCATCTGGAGAAAATCTCCTTCCTGACAGCCAGAGAGAAACCCTGCTCACAAGATGGATTGAAAGTTGGTCTCTTCAGTACTGCCAATGACTGGCATATGAAAGTGGATTTGGGCAGGATGCAAAAGTTCCCAGGCTTAATAACATCATCGTGGCTGCGGCCAGACATGCTTATTGTTTCAGAATTCACTAAGCAACTGACTATGCTAGAGTTGACACTGCCATGGGAAAAGCATATTGAAGAGGCCAACTAGAGAAAGCAGTACCAGGTGCTCGAAGGTGTGTGCCAAAGGAGTGGCTAGTGAATGTGGTGTGAACCTGTGGAGGATGGCTGCTGGGGCTTTGCAGGGCATTCACTCTGCAAAGCATTTACAATTCTGGGGATAACAGGGAAGGCAAAGAGATGAGCCATTAGACATGCAACTGAAGCCACCAGGTACCTTTGGATAAAGAGGGCGGATCCTTGGGTGAATACTGCTGGGACTGATCTACCTCGATGGGGTTACATGGGAGATGATGTCTGATGTTGAAAGACCCGAAATACCCAACGACCCCAGGTTACATCACTGATAATGTGTCCCAGGGAATGTAAGATACTGTATGTATCTTTCATCATCATGGTTTAAGTATCAAATAGTGGAAGCTACATCAAAAAACTTAGATGCCATCAAGAAAGAGTCATTACAGTACTCAACAACGTAAAAAAGGAATCTTGAGACAAAAGCCACAGGGAGGCCAACCACCATCCTGAAGGCACTAAAGTGTTCAGCAGCTGTGACAAGTAAAGGTGCACCAGTCAATCACATCCAGAGCTGTAGAACAGTGTCCAGTATAGGAGGCCAGCACAAAATAAAGGCTCTGCTCAAACAGAGTCACGAGAAAGTTCATTTCAATTTTATCAAAACGTATGCGAGTGACCGAGTTGTAATTTGTTAGAATGTTTTGTGGTCACATCACACAACATAAAGGTTTCTTTTGACAAGGTTTAAAAATATATGCTTGTGGTGCAAATGTAACACTGCTCACACCTTAAAAAGCAACATCTGATTAAAGTATAAGGAAGAATGAACTGTGGAAACTATAAACAAATACTAAAAGACAACCTATATCAGTTGCCTAAAAAAACAAAGCATGGGCAAAAATAAATCTTTAAGTAGGAAAGCAATTCTCAACACAAGCCCAAAGTAATTTGGAATCGTTTAGAGAAAGGTGAATGTCCTAGTCAAAGCACTGACCTCAATGTGATTGAAAAATCTGTGGTATTGTTTGAATATTGCAGTTCATAATGATCATCCAATTAACATGGTCAATTAGGAGCAAATTTGCCTGGTAGAATGTACCAACATTATCCCCAAAATGTAATTTCTGCAAAGCTTTTACATATACTAAAATACCTAAACCTACTACTAGTACAAAATGTGTCTCTACAAAATATTATGTTATGGGGGTAAATACCTACCCAAACAGCATATTTCCCCTTTCCACCCCTTAAGATTTAGTTTTTTTTAACATTAAATAATCTTACAATTGGCCAGCATCACACTACAGGACTCGACAAGACCTCTAGCTGGAAAGCATGTCTAATTTAATAACAGTTATCTCACGTGTTGTCAAATTGCACAACAAGGAACTGAAGGTGGTTGACTAATTAAATGATATTACAGGAGTACCTTTTAACTTCTCATTACAGTTATAAACCTTGTATTGCACTGCTAAAGAATTATGATGCCTCATTTTGGCAGCCAGTCACTAAGAAAAACACCAGAATAAGCTAAAATCTTCCCAACTTTTCTGTTTTTCCACTCTGCCATGACATAGAAAACATACAATGTGCTGGCTCTAAGTTGGAACATCCTCACCTCGATTAGTAAAACACTCTCTTTCCTTGCAGAAGCCAAAAATCATCCTTTTTGTAGGCACTGCACTGTACGTCCAGTTAAGTGATGCTAACTATTGCAGACACAAAGACCCACCCCTACATTTTGTGGCTTACTACCATAAAATCAAACCAGGAGACGGAGTTGCTTGGGCTGTCAGACTGCACAGCTGACAATAATGGTTGTGTGTTTCTACTGTCCACAGCTTGCCATGATTTTGATAAGATTCTGCAAATAAATTCTACGAATGGAAAATAATACCTTCCTTTTAACACGTGTGAAATCCATTAAATTTCTGGTATAATCAACTCATTAACATTTCACTAGTGTTACATAGTGTGTTCGAGGTTTACATTTGATGCAAAAACATTCCATGACAACGATTTCTACAAAATAAGAATCTTCTATAAAAACTGAGTCATGATTGCTAGGGTTTATTCTGACCTCTTCTGAATGTTTCACAGAAAATCAAACTGTTTCGAATCCTAATGACTATTTACAGGCACTATACTGATTGCAAGTGTGATGTGAACAATTCAAATTAATAAAGCACAGCTATGGTTTTCCACATTGATTAAAACATTATAATTTACTGCTTATTCCAATTCATGATCGCAGGGCATCACGGCCAAATCCACCTACTTTATTCTTACATTCCTTCATTACTGAAAGCCGATTTCACTTAGTAAGATGGAAACAGAAGAAAAGCAGACTACTTGACCAAATGTGTTTTAAGATAATTAACAGTATTGTTTACCTCAAGTTTACCTAAATTAAAATATGAACACTTGAACATAAATATAAAAGCTGCACTTAACAGAATAATTTTAAAACTATACCCAACAGCTACTGAGCAGCAGTGTTGTATGTACCAGCATCATCAAAAATTAAAACAGTTTAAATTAAATGGGCTAACATGTTAAGAATATAAATATAAAGACATAATATCATGTGTTTACAGGTTAAGAATTAGAGATGTCTCTAAAAACTGTAAGGAGATTCTGTAGCCAAGTAGTCTGCAAACACGTCTCTAAAATAATATATTTAAATACAAAAATAAAACACCCTTACCTTCGTGTTCTCTTGGTGGTTCCTTGTGATCCACTATCCTGTTGCTTCCGTTTAGCACCTCTTCCTTTTCCAGGACCTCCTGGTGCCAGGCCACCTTAAAGACAGACACAATCTCACATAAAATGTAATGCATGAAAGACATTCAGCAATTTACAAGTAGTCACAGTGCTAAGACCATTCTGTTACAAAATACATACAACATGATTTTACATTAAATTATAGTAATTGAAAACAACATAAAAAGAGTGTAATTTTTCAAATACTGATCTAATAAAAAGCAATTTATAAAAATACCTCTATCACCTTAGTTATACATTCATAAATAACATATTATAATGCAGTATAATAAATAACACAGAGGCAACAAGCAACTATACAGTATTCTTTATTTCTTTTCTTTGTGACAGAGCTGTAGACCATTTTGACAGTGAGCAATATACTGAATTACTAGAGTTTTAGATTTCCAACAACTGCATTTAGTACAGCCCACTCCTCCTACCTTGACTGAAACATAAATAAACTGACTAATGCATACATTTAACTTATGACTTACAAAAACCTACAGATTGTCATCAAAAATTGAGAACTATTAAAAGCTTGAATCTTTAAATTCTGCCAATAATGCTAACCACGCAGAAAGAATACACACATTGGAAAGTGTTTCAGAGCATAAGGAAAGATGACAGGTTTCATACACATGCTTAAGTAACACCAAGCCAAAATAAAGAAAAGAAAAGAAAAAACAAAAAAAAAAAAAACTGGACCAGTCTCATTAAGGCATACTTCCTCTTTGACAAATTAAAAACAAAGACAGTCATCTAAAAGATGTAACCAAATTTTGTCTTTGAGAACATTTACCTTACAATACAATTATAATTAAGCCAGCTAAATTAAAACAGTATGGGTTTTATCACTTGATAGGTTCTGCTATTTATTAGTCTCATGTATAAAATTTCTAGCTTTATTCACGTAAGTCACATGTACTGTACAATGCGTTGGCGATATAAGGAGTGCATGCATTTTAATCTTAAGCTACTTAGCCAATGTGTTACATGATTTTTTTTCACCTATAGTCAACTACACCTATATATTGTATATTAAAAGGAGCATCTGAATAATAAATACTGCATGTGGTTTAATACAAAGTACCATATGCTTTGGCTTTATATTATAAAGGGAATTTTTTTTTGCTGTGAAAGAGAAAATTTGTTTTACTACTATTTTGACAAACCATGCTTTATTGAATAATGGCACTTCAGAGCAGAACTCACAGTTCCTTCAGTTATGGCAAGTAGTACAATTTCCAAGGCAGCAAAACATCACCACACCATTAGACTACCTCCACCAGGTTTCAGTGATGGTATGATGTCTTTATTGTGGAATGCTGTGTTTACTTGACACTGAACATAACAGAACCAATGTTGTTCAAAAATATCCATGTCTGTCATCTATCTGAGATTAAGTCTGGCTGCATTCAATCTGCTGACTCTAAATATCCCTTTAAATGGGCTAGTTTAATTAGATGGCATTTACTTCTTCACACAGTGAAATGAGTTAAAAACAAGAATTACTTATTCACTCAGGTGTCTTTTTTCTAACAGTTCCAATAGAATTTAGCTGAAGATCTTAAAATGTTCAGTGCTAAAGATGTGCAAAAATAGATGAAATCAGGAAGAGAACACATTCTTTGCCACAGCTTATAAAAACTAATTCATTAAGTTAACAGTCATCTTTAAGTGTGTTCCTATTTTCATTGGCTAAACAGAGTGATTAATTAAGAGGATGCCACAAAATGGAGCTGCATCATATTTGTGAAAATTCATTTTACTGTTACATAATTGGACAGAAAAAGTGCTGCCACCACAGTTAACAGCATAATTCAAACATACTATAAATTGCGAAATCTTAAAATGAACAATGTATATATTTATTACAAAAAACACTGGGTGATAATAAAAAAAAAATACTGCATACTTAGTTTTAGAATTATTTCCCCATAAAGTTTAAATTTTTTTTATTCATAAACTTCAGTATTGTAGATTGGTATAGTAGCATCATAGTATATAGCCTAACAAATGTCCTGTGTTCGCCTAGTCATCCTCTGTCTGAATGTGGTTTATATGCAGGAATACTAATTTAATTAGTAACATTTTAAAACTCTGCTATGTTTAAATGTTTTCATAAATTCCATTTTCTTCATGAAAAGACAACACCATATGCCAAATATTATACTTTTATGTGACAGATGGTTTATATATTGCATAATTTATGCAAATTAATCAAGACACTAATTACTTCTGCACAATAAAGGGGTAAAAAGCAGTACTTGTATGGCTGATGAATTTCTAGCATTTTTAAATGCATTTTTTCACCTTTAATTTTATGCATGTCAAAAGCCATGCCTGCCTGCAACTGTATGCTTTACCAAATTCCACCTCTAACAGTTTCCCTGTATCAGGATGACATCTGCAAAACCCAGAAAGTAGCCCAAAATTTATTGTTATTTCAGATTATAAAATACCCCTACAACCTTGGTTTATAAAGTACAAGGTCACTGTTTGTCTCGCAAAAGGTGACTAGGCTAGCATGAGGAAGTGCTTTAATTTTCCACAGCTTATCTGAAACTGGCTCGCGGGGGAAACAGTGAGGCCAATGCGTCCCTTTCCCCAGCAAGCCCTGGTTCTTCCCCAGGGTCTAACTCCAACTGGTTGTGTCTGTAAAACCTCCACGGGGACACTTGGAGATGCCCTGGAGGCATCCTTATCAGATGCTTGAATCACTTCAATTGGCTCCTCTCGATGCAAAGAGTCATTGGCTCTACTCCAAGCCTCTTCCAAATGTCTGCACTTCTCAGCCTCTCTCTAAGGGAGATCCCAGCCACCCTGCGTAGAAATCTCATTTCAGCTGCTTGTCCCCACAATCTCATTGTTTTGGTCATTACCCAAAGCTTATGACCATAGATGAGAGTAAGGATGAAAGTCAACTGGGAAACTGAGAGCTTCGTCTTCTGACACAGCTCCTTCTTCACCACTATAGATTGGTATAGTGACCATATAACTGTGACACTGCCACAGTTCATCTGTCGATCTCACCATCCCTTTTCCCCTCACTTGTGAAAAAGACCCTGAGGTACTTAAACTCCCTGAGTTACAGTAACTCACCTCCCACTCGAAGAGGACAGTCCACCTTTTTCTTACTGAGGACAATGGCCTCAGATTAGGAGGTGCTGATCCTTATCCCTGTTGCTTCACACTCAGTCGTACACCGTGCCAATGCATGCTGGAGTTCACAATCTGTTGAGGCCAACAGGATCATGTTATCTGCAAAAAGCAGTTAAGCAATTCTAAGGCCACCAAACTGGTCCCTATCCCCAGGAGCCCCTTGATATCCTGTCCATGAAAATCACAAACAGGACAGGAGACAAAGCACACCTCTGGTGGATTACCACACCACTGGAAATGGTGCTTTTGTTTTTGCTTGTGTATGTAGACACAGCTTTCACTGTGATTATACAGAGACCGATTAACCCTTATTAGGGTCCCTGGAACCCCATACTCTCCCAGGACCCCCCATAGAATCCTCTGAGGAACACAGTCATATGCCTTGTCTAAGTACACAAAACACATGCAGACTGATTGGGCGTACTCCCTTTTCCCTTCTAAAATCTTTATGTATGTAAAGATCTTGTCTGTTGTTACACTGTCTAGATGGAACATTGCTCCTCCTGGATGCTCATCCAGTTCCATGACTAGATAGAGTCTCAGGAGTGTGATTCCCTAATAGGTGGAGCACACCCTTCTGATCCACTTGTTAAAGTTAAGGACCACCACCCTAGTCTGCCACTCCAGACACACAGCTCCAGATGACCATGCAAATCTGAATAGGCATGTCAGCCATGACAGTCCAGCAATGTCAAGACTCTTCGGCATATCCGTGTGGATCTCATCCACACCTGGGACCTTGCCACTGCAGAGCTGTTTAACTACCTCAGTGACCTTTCTCAGGGAAGTGGGCATTGATTCCCCATCACTTTCTTGATCTATCATCTCAACAGAGATTCTGCCCATCGGGTTCAGGATCTTCCAAAAGTGTTCCATCTACCATCAGACAACATTCTCAGTCTGGGTCAGCACTTCTCTACCTTTGCTGAAAAAAACCTGAATGAACCCCTGCCTTCCCTTTCTGAGTTGCCCGATGGTTCGCTAGAACCTTTTTCAGCCTAATTGACCCTAACACCTGGGGTTTTGCTTCCCTGACTGCCAAGGCCACAGTCCTTTTGGGCTTTCAGTATCTCTCTGCTGCTTCAGGAGTCTCCTGTGCTAACCATACACGGAAGGCCTCCTCAGCCTGATGGCATAACTCTCCTCTGGTGTCCACCATTGGATCCTTAAGTTACCACCTTGAGAGGTACCTAAGGCTTTCAGGCTGCAGCGCTTTGCACAGTGGGTTCCACAATGGAGGCTTTGAACAAGGCCCATGTAAACTATGTTCCCAGCATAACGCAGGATGCGTGAGAAACTCATTCAGAAGTTGGAGTTAAATGTCTTCTGGACAGGTGTCTCCCCCAGAACTTTCTAGTCCTCCCACACTACTTGCTTGCACTTTCCAGGTCTATCCACGCTCCTCCCCACCATCTGACCTAACTCACCCCCAGGTGGTGAACAGCAATCAGCTCTGCCCTTCTCTTCACCCAAATGTCTAGAACATACAGTGCATCCAGAAAATATTCACAGGGCATCACTTTTTCCACATTTTGTTATGTTACAGCCTTATTCCAAAATGTATTAAATTCATTTTTTTTCCTCAGAATTCTACACAAAACACCCCATAATGACAACGTGAAAAAAGTTTACTTGAGGTTTTTGCAAATTTATCAAAAATAAAAAAAAACTGAGAAATCACATGTACATAAATATTCACGGCCTTTGCCATGAAGCTTAAAATTGAGCTCAGGTGCATCCTGTTTCCCCTGATCATCCTTGAGATGTTTCTGCAGCTTAATTGGAGTCCACCTGTGGTAAATTCAGTTGATTAGACATGATTTGGAAAGGCACACACCTTTCTATATAAGGTCCCACAGTTGACAGTTCATTTCAGAGCACAAACCTAGCATGAAGTCAAAGGAATTTTCTGTAGACCTCCGAGACAGAATTGTCTTGAGGCACAAATCTGGGGAAGGTTACAGAAAAATTTCTGCTGCTTGGAGGCCACTGTGCTCATTGATACCTTCAATCATCCATAAGTGGAAGAAGTTTAAACCACCAGGACTCTTCCTAGAGCTGGCCGGCCACCTAAACTGAGCGATCAGAGGAGAAGGGCCTTAGTCTGGGAGGTGACCAAGAACCCAATGGTCACTCTGTCAGAGCTCCAGAGGTCCTCTGTGGAGAGAGGAGAACTTTCCAGAAGGACAACCATCTCTGCAGCAATCCACCAATCAGGCCTGTATGGTAGAGTGGCCAGACGGAAGCCACTCCTTAGTAAAAAGGCACATGGCAGCCCACCTGGAGTTTGCCAAAAAGCACCTGAAGGACTCTAAGACCATGAGAAACAAAATTCTCTGGTCTGATGAGACAAAGATTGAACACTTTGGTGTGAATACCAGGCGTCACGTTTGAAGGAAACTAGGCACAGCTCATCACCAGGCCAATACCATCCCTACAGTGAAGCATTGTGGTGGCAGCATCATGCTGTGGGGATGTTTTTCAGCGGCAGGAACTGGGAGACTAGTCAGGATAAAGGGAAAGATGACTGCAGCAATGTACAGAGACACCCTGAATGAAAACCTGCTCCAGAGTTCTCTTGACCTCAGACTGGAGCGACGGCTCATCTTTCAGCAGGACAACAACCCTAAGCACACAGCCAAGATATCAAAGGAGTGGCTTCAGGACAACTCTGTGAATGTCCTTGAGTGGCCCAGCCAGAGCCCAGACTTGAATCCGATTGAACATCTCTGGAGAGATCTTAAAAATGGCTGTGCACCGACGCTTCCCATCCAACTTGATGGAGCTTGAGAGGTGCTGCAAAGAGGAATGGGCGAATCTGGCCAAGGATGGGTGTGCCAAGCTTGTGGCATCATATTCAAAAAGACCTGAGGCTGTAATTGCTGCCAAAGGTGCATCGACAAAGTATTGAGCAAAGGCTGTAAATACTTATGTACATGTGATTTCTCAGTTTTTCTTTTTAATAAATTTTCTAAAATCTCAAGTAAACTTTTTTCACATTGTCATTATGGGGTGTTGTGTGTAGAATTCTGATTTTGGAATAAGGCTGTAACATAACAAAATGTGGAAAAAGTGATGTGCTGTGAATACTTTCCGGATGCACTGTATGGATGCAAAAATGATGATACGATTATGAGATGAATCAAAGACATTTGGCCTAAGGTGCTCTGGTACCAAGTACACCTATGAGCCACCTTATGTTCAAACAGAGTTTGTTATGGACAAACCATGCCTAGCAAAGAAGTCCAATCACAAAACACTGCTCGGGTTTAGATTAAGGAAATTGTTCCTCCCCATCACGCCTCTCCAGGAGTTTCCATTGTTATCCACATAGGCATTGAAGTCGTCCAGCAGAATTATGCAGTTCACAGCTGGGACCCTTTCCAGAATCCCCTCCGGGCACTAAAAGAAGGCCTGGTACTCTGAACTGATATTTGATGCATAAGCACATGTAGTTCTCCCATCCGCAACACTCTGCAAGGAGACAGCCCCCTCATTCTCCAGGTAAACCTCCATTATAGCATAGAGTAGGGCTCAATAAAAACCCCAGTCCTGTTTGACATCTTTCCCCTGGGCAACTCTAGAGTAAAGGAGAGATCAACCTCTTTTAAGGAGTTTGGTTACAGAACCAAGTAAGTGGATGGGCATGAGCCCAATTATATATAGTTGGTAACTCTCCACTTCACCCAACAACTCCGGCTCCTTTCCCCCAAGTGAGAGGACATTCTATGTCCAGAGAGTCACTTTGTGTGTTTGGGTTCCAGTCCGCAAAGGCCCCTTCCTTCAACTACCGTCCAGGTTATACTGCACCCGGTCCCTAGTCCTAAAGGTGGTTGACCATGGGAGGGCAATCCCACGTCATGCTTTCAGGCTGTGCCTGACTAGACCCTGTAGCAGGCCCGGATATCACTCCCTCACCTGCAAGCACTCCTAACAGGCTTGGCTCCAGGATGAGGCCCCAGTAAACCCATACCAGGTGGGGTACTCTTAAATTTGTGTCTTTCCCTCATTAGGGAATATGACGGGGACTCAGCTGAATAAATTTGTTCTCCAATACTACTTTTGAGGCAGCAACCAGCCAACTTAGGTTAACCCAGAAAATGACTATTAATGTGGCTAAGTGGAAGAGTTTTTACAGAATATAACATACATTGCAAAGTATGTGCTTCTCTGTTGTTGATAACAACAGCTGATAGATCTATTGGCGATCTTCAGGTGAATTCTCAGTTCACTGTGAACAACTCTAACTAGACATTCCTAGGCTTATATAGATGTGGAGAAGACAGACAGCTAAAAAAAAGTAAAATCATCCTATAGACTGTGGAAAGCTGAAACTAAAGTTGGAAAATTAAAGTGCACAACTTATTACACGTTCTAATACACAAATTCTTTTTTATATAATAGAAATATGTAAGAACATATAGTAAATATAAAACTAATTTACTTATAAAGATACAGGAAAAAATACAAAATACAAGTAATTTCAGAAATACAGCTCTATTAGGAACACTTACTGCAAACAACAATTTGATGGAAGGGTTGCCAGAAAAAAGGCATCAAAACTCAACAAATCAAATTATTATTATTATGGCTTAAGTTTGACATCATGTATGTGGTCAGATGAGACACTGTTCACTCTCACTGTTAAAAACTTTTGTTAGAAGGTTACATGTCAAGAAGAAATCTAAAACCTCACCATAAAATATTGCAATATATGATTGATGCTATGGGGCTGTTTTGCAGAACTGGTCCTGGCACAATGTAAAGATCATATGTATTAATTATGAAGATAACTGAACATCATACATAACCAATCTGGACAAAAAATCCTGTTGTCACCAACAGAAAGTTGCAACTTTTGTTGGTTAGCTTTTCAAAATAAGAACTATTAACACACTTTAAAACTTGTGCTGATCAGAGAAAGTGGCTGAAGAGTTTTGCTGTATTTGCCTTGTTTGCCGAATATGATCCTAGAAATTCCCTGTGTTCCTGGCTTAAGCAAATATTGTTCTCCATTGCCCGATGATGCTGTGTGAGACCAAAGTGACATCACTGATCTGTATGAGCCATGCACAAAACTTCCATATGTGTGTACTGTAAGACCGTTGCCACTTTGCTTCGGTCATGTGTGATGTCACAACTCCATGCAGTATTTTCATTTGACAAACACATTAGCTGACCATAATGAGAATATTATTTATGAGTACAGGTATTTATCAACTTGCATACAAGTTATGTTATGCTACTGGACGTATCTCAATAATTATAGGGGAGAGGTCAAATATGCATTACAGCATAAGATACAATAATATCAGCCATATTTAAGTAAATCTCCTTGTTTCTCAAAATTGTTGCGATCGTTGAGTGGGACTAGACAAATTCACGTGCAATAACATTCACTACTTTGCCACTTTCATATTGTTTGATATCTTTTAAGTTTGTGTAACAACTCGACCTGTAGCAGGTGTGAGTCTCTGCAGAGGAGAGGTGTATGGTGTGAAAACACATGAGGACAGTGATGCCTCTTGAAGACAAAGGGGATGAGCATCAGAGTGACATACTGACATAAGCAGCTGTTTAACAATTCTTGAAAGGACCATTTACTGTCTCATTAAGAAAGGACCCTGATCAGCTGTTAATTTGCAAGAAACACCGCTCATCTTCTTCAAGGGAGATCAGTGTTCTCACAAACCTTCACATCGACTTCTTACCATTGCTGACCTGCCATGCTGTTAATCATACTTCTTTATAAGTCTGTAACATATCCATTAACAAATTAAAGTTTGCTAAATTTTTATTAAAATGTACTAAGCAGTTATATGGGGATAATGTAGTTTATTTCTAACAATATTTTCATCTTGCTTTTCCAAGTGATCTGGTTATTTATTCAATTATTTATTAATTATTGGGTCTGATGCTGAAGTAGTTGTAGCCCTTCATCACTCCATGTTGTTTGCCTGGGTGTCTGATCTGCTTGATTTTAATTGCCATAATTAGGATACAATGAAGGGAGCAAACTACATGGAAAAACTGCAGAATGTTTGGAAAACAACAAAAGAGAGAATCATTCACAGCTATAGCAAAAACAGAAATATTTCTAAATGTCTTAGAAATGTAAAAATCATACTGTGGTGCTTTTCTGAATACAGAATGAGAAAAGAGAAAAAAAGACCAGTTAATAAATTGAGATCCGTTATTATCAAATATTATCACTGATTGTGAATCTTATTGGAACAAAAACCTGCAAAATTGTCAAGAGATGTCATCATTTTTTATGAGAATTTTACTTATCTGGGCAACATGGCGGTACAATGCTTTGTGCTGCTACCTAAAGGCTCTAGAATACTAGCCTCAAAGTCTGAATACTATACTGTCGGTGTATAAGTCAGTGGCTACATGGAATTATTTGGAGGTACTTCTGTGTCCTTTCTACATCCCAAAGACATACTGTATATACTTAATACAATGATAACTGTTGAAAAGGCCTTGTAAGCTTGTGTCCAACTGTTACCGAAATAGACGATTCCCCATGTAACACTGAACTGAATTAAGCAGATTTGAAAAATTAATAAATGAATTAATTCAGAAAAGGTCTTCCTTGGCATAGGCCACAGACTGAAAATTGGTCCATACACAAGCGTCAAACATTTTTCTGAGTAACAAGATGCCTTTTTAAAGTTTTCATGTAAACTATTTTGCATGAAGGCTACAATAAATAATTATGCAGAATTGGGTATTAAAGCTGGCATAATGGTTTTAAGTTGGAGAGGATGTCAAAACTACTGGATTTCATTGACATGTGGATTTTCTTTTGACAAGAAATCTCAATCGATGGAAAATTATATAACTCTGTGCTGACTTTTTAGCACAGTGTACATTTCCAAAGTATTTCATGCCTCACAAATTCTGACAACAAATAACCTGTCTGTCTAGCGACTGTATGAAGACTCCATTGGGAACTTGTAACAGCGAGAATGTACAGAGAAATCACAGTTTAATCAGATATCTGAGGAAGTAAAGGCATTGTTAAGCCTTTTTAACAATTCTTGTACACAATGATTGTGAATACATAACTGTCTCATAGTGTGTTGAGTACATGTCAAAACAAGCTAGACAATTTATGCAGAGCATAATATTCCAGGTACATTCAGAGATTTAGTTAATGTTCTAAAACTTTTTTAATTTTTGTTTATTAAATATGCTCATAATGATGAGTCACATTAAAAAATAACAGCACTAACAGAACATAAAGGTGGTTTTTATGAGATACCTAGGTTTTGTTATGGCTGCAGTATTCTGACAAACTTTTTCTGTGATTTTTCATGTAAAGAAAACAAGTTTCAAGTTAAGGTTGTTACATATTTTTACCATGGTATGAGAGTGGGAGAACATGTTACATGTTGTTGAGTACATGCAAATACGATTCTCACTGTACTTTATTCACTTGACTATAATGACCATATAAATAATTACATGTATTAGTAGACTGCACAGAATGCATATAGTTAAAAACCAAGGCCAGAAATGCATGTGGTGTCTGAAAAAGATTTCACAGATACCGGACTTTGAATCAAATGATATAAAAATTGCATTGATTGATGTACTGTTGCTAGTTGTTGACAGTTTAGGGTCTAAGGGTCTATGGCTAATTGTAGTTCATATTTCTTAAGCATAATATTTTAAAACAATTAGTCAATGCAGACTTAAAATCTATTTTCAAGTCTTCAGCTAGAATTGTTGGCTATAATGGTGTTCGAATTTTCTTCACAGAGATTTTTGAGAAATTTTTTAGTGTCTGCGGGGAATTAATATATTATCAAAACTTTTATTCCCAGAAAAATGTGTTATTGTTTTTTCTTGAAAATTATTAAAATAAAAGATTTTTTTTCCAGATAAGCTTCCTTCAAAATGTAATTTGATATATATGGATATACCTGAAGCCTTATGTTGAATGCAGCCATTTGTAGAATTTATATTGAATAACCTCAGGAAACCCATAAATTTTAAGCAAATTCTTCAGTGAGATTGGCATTTTAGCTAATAAACTGTATAAATCAATAATTGAGGATGCAAAGTGCATCTCTGTTTTCAAACAGATGTTTATGTTTACGAATATCATTTAAATTACTTGGTACTACTTCAAGCAGCAGCAGTAGTGATTTGGTGTTGAGTGGTTCATGCAAGATGCTGATGTGACAGCGAGTTCTCACAAGGGAAACTCTGCTGGTGTTTCAATAACTTGAATACAGAGTCTGTTTTGCCATCAGGAGCGACCATTGTATGTGTAAAAGAAAAATATACAAGATGAAATAACCTCTCCCAAAGGCAAATTTAAAACAATAAGTAACTAATAATGAAGGTCACACAGAATTAGAATTATTATTCTTTACTTTAAGTTAACCAATTTCAATTTTTCTATGCGATTTATATGACAGCTTTTCATTTAAAAAATTTGCACAGCATGCTCTATTCAAAGTATCTCAACAATACCTGAACTTTCCAGACAAATTTCCCTGAGGAGTAATTGTACCAAATTTCAACAAAATCGGTCCAATTGGAGCTGGGTTGTTTCATGTGGACAGAAAGAAAGACATGAGAACAGCAAACAATAGGTTCTTTTGGCATTTTAAGTAAATGCAGCTAATAGCTTATCTACACTTGGATTCGATATTACAAGGAGAGAAAAATGTATGCAAAAGCTTGGACAATCCGATCAAATAGGATGAAGTTACTAGGCTTTTGAAATAGTATCTTGAATTTCACAGTGAGAATGTGGAGTGTGAGCAGCTAGGTTACCTAACACATGGGTGCTCAGTACACAGTTACAATTAAAACCACAATGCTTTGGATAATATAAAGAAATCAAAGTACAGTGTATACATGTATTAGAAATAGACTGATACCAGTTCTTGAAATTTTGGTTAAGATGTAATGCAAGAAACATTGTCACTTGTCTATCCTTTACTATGTCAACTGTTTCCAGTGTTCTTTGTAAGGATGTTAGTGTTACTAGAGGACTTATCTCCTGCTTTCTATAAAGACAGTTAAAGTACAATTGTTCGGCAAACAGATAACTGCTTTCTTTATAATTCTACTTTGAGCAGTTGAAACTAAACATTTAAAGCTAAATTAAAATTAAAGTATATACACCTAAAACATTAAGCTGTGTTTGCCAGTGCCAATGAAATGTATTACTCTTGTGCTCAAACTCTATGGTACTTCATAAAGCAATTTCATTTATTTGATGTAAATAATGTAAAATTATGCATAAAAAGTAAAACAAATATGTTTATTTTTATGAATTAATCACTTTTAGTCCTATACAGTGTGTCCTTTTTTTTTCTTGACACATACTGCTTAACAGATCACACCACATAAAATATCAGAGCAGAACATTACTGTATGTATTGCTATGATAACATATTTTGTTTGTTATGCCTTTTGACTGCATCACATCATCTGAGATATGAAAAAAAAAAGCAGAAGCATCATTATATCTTGAGGCAGGGGAAGGGTTACAAACGTGAACAAGTAGACTGTGGGAACATAGGAAAAGGGAACCTACTACACACAAAAATAGTTAGCAAGGATCTGGAAAAAGGCAAGCAGGCAAAGAAAATCAACAAAAGAAGCAAAAAGCATCTCTGTATCCAATCTATCCAAGTCAAATATTCACCTGTAAAAGAGGATCCACCTGGAATATAAGTTACAGTTTTTTTAGTGTTATCATAAATTTACAATTTAAAAAAAAAAACTATACATATAAAATAACATTTTATTACATTCTGAAAAAGAGCTTTTTCAGCAACTAATGCAAAATTTAAATAAGCACAACTACACTATGTATATATGAAGTGAAATCCTGTTCCTTGTAAAATTCAAATCAACTTAAATCTGATCTTTGCCTTTTCTTTGAAAAAACATTATGCATTTAAAAAAATTGCTATCCTGTTGCATTTTATAACCAATATCCAAAACATGTGTTTATAGATACAATGTGGCCTAATAACTAAAGTATTGAAATATACAGCACAAGGCTTAAGTTCATTCCCCATTATAATTCATGGTGTTACCCTGTTCAAATCATATGATCTATCAAAGATGAAATTGTAGAAAAATGTAAATGTCGGTACTTCCAAGTAGTTAAATTAAAACAATATAAAGGTATTACAAAATTTTCTTAAACTATACTCTTATCCAACACAAAATGAAAAACTTTCAAATAAAAAGGCACAATTTATTTATGCAGGTAGCTACAAAAAAGTCACTTTAGCGTTTCCAACAGTTCAAATATTCCAACAGGTATAAATATAAACGTGTTGTTTTTGTGGGAAACTCACTCAAAGCCAAGCCATAATAAAAAAATGCAATCAACATCAGATTTATTGCTACATACCATTGAGGCTGCCACTACTGTTGACAGAAGCACTCTGTTTTTGAATGTCATAAGCTGGTCCAATGTTAGCAAGATCCTGAAAAATCCCAAATAATTCCATTAGGTGCTTTCCATCTGAAGAATTCCATCTATTTCTTGAATCTGCCTTGTATTGTATAGTAAAGTGTGGTTGGAGTCTACTGCATTGAGTGTAAATGTTCCTCCCCTGTCTGAATGCTTCAGTTTCTTCTGACATGCCAAACATTTACATTTTAATAACTCCCAAGCGTGCCTACAATGACTGGTGTCCTTGCCAGAATCCAAAATTTTAAAGCTTTTTAGTGTATGGGTAAAGTAAAAAAAAGTGCACACCAAAAACAACAATAATAATGCATTTTATTTAACTGTACCTTTCTAAACAATCAAGGACACATTACAAGATAAAACCATAAAACAGTAAAATATATTAAACAAATACTATATAATTTTATAAGCCTGCTTGGAACAATTTACAAAGATAAAATGTAAAGCACTAAGAATACATTTTTATGGAGGGTTTTAAAATGCTTTAATAAATAAAGAAATGAAATCAAGAGTCTGGATATAATGAGGGAAGGAGTTCCAGAAGCATAACTGAAAGCCCAAACTCACATGGAAACAAGAAGTCCAGAAGCAGAAGAGCGCAGTGAGTATAATCTTTAAGTAGGTGTTTTAAATACCTAGGAACTAGATCATAGAGTGCTGTTCAAGTGCGGACAAAAATGTTAAAGTCAGTATGGTATTTAACTGGAAGACGTTTGTATAGAATAGGTGTGATGTGACTATGAGCCTTAGTTTGACTCAATCAGTGTGCAGCAGAATTTTGAATTAACTGCAGTGTTCAATAAAGCATTACAACATTAATGTAACAAATGCATTAACTAGTGTTTCAGTCACAGATTAGGACAGTTAGGGCCAGTGAGATCTTGAAATATTACAAAGGTGATAAATGGCAATATGAGATGTAGTGTTAATGTGAGATTGAAAAGACAAGAGTGTCATCAAAACACCACCAAACTTCCAGACTTAAGAGCGTAAAGGAATAGGGGTGTCAGCAATACAGATGTTTTTTTTGAAAGGGTAGCTTTACAGCCCACAAGGAGAATTTCAGACTTGGCATTAATAAGCTTCAGCAAATGATGCTTCATCCTAATTTTAATATCATGGAAGCAACTAACCAAAGAGGGAACACGACTGAGATAGTTTAGTAGAAAATATAAAGCTGGATCTCATCAACATAACAATGAAACTGAAGAACATGATGATGTATAATTGAACCAAGGGGAGGAAGTAAGTGATAAAAAGCAAAGACCCATTATTGAATCCTGTGGCACACGATGGGTAAAAAATGAATTTTGAGAAATGCAGTTATTCAGTTTAAAAAACTGAAATGTATTACCATGAATGAGCAGTACAAGTTACACACAGTGAAGACAGGCACTCCAGTAGTGTGTTAGAAATAAGGACAAATGCTGAACTAAGATCAAGAAGTATAAGAATACTCTGTAATCCAGAACCAGGAGCCTAAAGCAAATAATTTGTTACCTGAACTAAGGCTGTTTCAGTGCTATGTTCACAATGAAAAGCAGACTGAAAAAGTTCAAAATATTTACTTAACGCTCAAATGGTCCCATATTTGGAAAGCAACATGATGTTCGAAATTTTTGGCAAGAAAGGGATGTTTAAAATTGAGCAATAATTGTAAAATTTTTTAGATTATTACGAGTATTCTTGAAAACAGGGGTGAGAGCAGCAATTTTCAAACAATAAGGGACTGCACAAGAGGATAGGGAAGAATTAATAAATATATATGAGAGCAGTTAAACAAGCTTTGACTTAAAACAATGGGAACAGAACAATGCTTACATGTAGATACATTAGATTTACAGATCATCTCTGGCATCAAAACCTCAGTAACTCAGTAGAGAAGACTGAAAAGATGTTACTACAGATTAGGTAGTATTGATTCCGGTCTGAAGTGAAGGCAGTTGTGCAGTGCTGAATTGCTGATGACTGGAAGCAATTCATATTTGAAAAATCTTTTAAAAGATCAACAAACTTCTTAAGTACAAAAAGAAGAATTACAGTGGGAATGTAGAAGCTTATTAACTGTTGAAAAATGAACCTTATAATTTCTGTGATCAGTACTAATGATGGTAGAATAATATCGAACAGGAGGGTCAGCATCCAATCAGAACAGTTATTTAAGGACATGTGTTCCAATTAATGCTTAGCTGCTTTTATAAAGCATACTGTAGCTCAGGGGCATACCAAGGTGCCCCTTTGTTTAAATTATACTGTCTGTGTTTAAAGAGGAGCTAGAGTATCAACGCAATGTTATAAATAATTGTTATAACATGCAGTTAATTTAGGGGTGAAGGAATTAAGGTCAGATAAAGAAATCTTACTAATATCAAAAACTAGAACAAATGGTTGAAGATTTTTCAGATTACTTAAAGAAATAATGCAGGTATGATTTATCAAGATATTTAACGTAATAGCTTCTTCATTTAGTTTGTGCTTCCACTTAGCAAGGAACATGCTAAAATCATCAACTTCATCCTATTTGCCTACTTTATGTTTATTGAAAACTGGATAACTAAAATTTTTAGCTCCTAGGTAGTACTTTTTTTGTTGACAGCTTGTATATATGCACAGGAAATACTGACTGTTTTATCCCACCAGCTTTGATTTTCAAGTAGAAAATCAAATAGATTTTCAAGTAGAAAACAAAGCTAGTACTCTACTGTACTTCACTGATTCTTTCAAACATTGTCATGCTAACTTCATGTGCCACTCTACAAAATACATTGTGTTTTGAACTTCCACAGTGAAAAATAGGTATGTATTTATGAGACTGTAACAGAAAAACACTGTGCATTTAAATTTTTTTGCCGTATACAGTGCATCCAGAAAGTATTCACATCGCATCCCTTTTTCCACATTTTGTTATGTTACAGCCTTATTCCAAAATGGATTCAATTTATTTTTTCCTCAGAATTCTGCACAGAACACTCCATAATGACAACGTGAAAAAAGTTTACTTGAGGTTTTTGCAAATTTATTAAAAATAAAAAAAAAAATCACATGTACTTAAGTATTTACAGCCTTTGCTCAATACTTTGTCGATGCACCTTTGGCAGCAATTACAGCCTCAAGTCTTTTTGAATATGATGCCACAAGCTTGGCACACCTATCCTTGGCCAGTTTCGCCCATTCCTCTTTGCAGCACCTCTCAAGCTCCATCAGGTTGAATGGGAAGCGTCAGTGCACAGCCATTTTAAGATCTCTCCATAGATGCTCAATCGGATTCAAGTCTGGGCCACTCAAGGACATTCACAGAGTTGTCCTGAAGCCACTCCTTTGATATCTTGGCTGTGTGCTTAGGGTCATTGTCCTGCTGAAAGAAGAGCCGTCGCCTCAGTCTGAGGTCAAGAGCGCTCTGGAGCAGGTTTTCATTCAGGGTGTCTCTGTACATTGCTGCAGTCATCTTTCCCTTTATCCTGACTGGTCTCCCAGTTCCTGCCGATGAAAAACATCCCCACAGCATGATGCTGCCACCACCATGCTTCACTTTAGGGATGGTATTGGCCTGGTGATGAGTGGTGCCTGGTTTCCTCCAAATGTGACACCTGGCATTCACACCAAAAAGTTCAATCTTTGTCTCATCAGACCAGAAAATTTTGTTTCTCATGGTCTGAGAGTCCTTCAGGTGCCTTTTGGCAAACTCCAGGCAGGCTGCCATGTGCCTTTTACTAAGGAGTGGCTTCCATCTGGCCACTCTACCACACAGGCCTGACTGGTGGATTGCTGCAGAGATGGTTGTCCTTCTGGAAGGTTCTCCTCTCTCCACAGAGGACCTCTGGAGCTCTGACAGAGTGACCGGTTCTTGGTCATCTCCCTGACTAAGGCCCTTCTCCCCCAATTGCTCAGTTTAGGTGGCTGCCCCACTCTAGGAAGAGTGCTGGTGGTTTCGAACTTCTTCCACTTATGGATGATTGAAGGTCTCAATGAGCACAGTGGCCTCCAAGCAGCCGAAATTTTTCTGTAACCTTCCCCAGATTTGTGCCTCGAGACAATCCTGTCTCGGAGGTCTACAGACAACTCCTTTGATTTAATGCTTGGTTTGTGCTCTGACATGAACTGTCAACTGTGAGACCTTATATAGACAGTTGTGTGCCTTTCCAAATCATGTCCAATCAACTGAATTTACCACAGGTGGACTCCAATTAAGCTGCAGAAACATCTCAAGGATGATCAGGGGAAACAGGATGCACCTGAGCTCAATTTTGAGCTTCATGGCAAAGGCTGTGAATACTTATGTACATGTGCTTTCTCAATATTTTTTATTTTTAATAAATTTGCAAAAATCTCAAGTAAACTTTTTTCAAATTGTCATTATGGGGTGTTGTGTGTAGAATTCTGAGGAAAAAGGTGAATTTAATCCATTTTGGCATAAGCTGTAACATAACAAAATGTGGAAAAAATGATCCGCTGTGAATACTTTCTGGATGCACTGTAAGGGCCGATTTATACTTCACGCTCAGAACACGTACGTGACCGCATCATGGCTGCCACGCGTTCCCAGAGTTCATTTCACGCGTCCTCTGAGCAGGTCCTCGGAAATTAATGCGACACGTGCGCGAGTTGCAGTACCAGCAAAAAGTCTGGGGGCGCAGTGTGCTAAAAGTCGGAATGTGACGTCAGAGTCTCTGTTTAATATCTACATGTGACAGAAAGCCTCTATGCAGATCCTACAGGGATCGATGTGCGTGCTTCACTGTTTGATGAATGGTTCAATGTGGTGAAGCAAAATGCCGACATACAGATGCATTCGTGGTGCCTTTATATTCAAGCGTCGCATATTCCGGATCGTAATGACACGATGCATTTTAAAAGTCTCACATAACATCTTTGTGCCGCCTATTTTTTTTTTTTTTGTTTTTTGTAGCAGGGAGTTATGTTGCTGGTATATCCTGCTTGTATTCCACACTGTGCTCCGGTTTCTTTCCAAAGATATGCAGATTTGGTGCCTCTAAAATGACGCTAGTGTATGTGGGTGCTTTTATTCACCTTGCGATGAGCTGAGACCTCGTCCAGGGATTGTTTCTCAGTCGTGCCCAATGGACACATCCCTGGATTTATGGATTTAATCAATAAACATCCTTTTCAGAGATATTGAGGTAAGGTGTTATTGGAATTTAATGAGTGTTCTAGGCAATTCACTACACAGAGAAGCCGAACATGTTCTCACTGTGATAATATCTCGCACTGCCACCTGGTGGATTCCTCCAGATTTACGTAAAGTACACACGTAAGTATAAACACTACAACGCTTGCGTAGCAGGAGCGTCCTCTGCAGCATGCGTCGCGTGAAGTATAACTCCGGCCTAAGTGTACCACTTACTTCACTCATGGCGCGTAAGAAAGCTGGACAGAACAAACTGCTCATTAGGTTGGTTGTTGTGACTAGAAGATCTTAATGACTCTGACAGTTACTTGTTCTGGTGACTCTTTTAAGGTGTAGCATGCAACTTAGTGGTACAGCTTAGTTCCTTTTGCTCACATTATCATACAAAGCATCACTTCCATACAAAGCTTACATTCAAAAGTCACAGTTTTACTACAATTTGCAACAATACATCAAAGAATATTAGTAATTTTTTTATAAAGTATTTTTTTTCAAGATTTTGTGAGACCACAAAGTGATTTTAGTCATTTTATCACTTTAGAACCAGTTCTGCTGCAGGCTTTTACAAACTCAAAAGTATCATATAAGCATAAAGTTCTTGGTTCAAAAATATGTAATACCTGATCAAGAAGGCCAAACTTTGGATAGTCTTCCTCCGAGTCTTTGCTTCCAGGATCTGGATGCTCCTTCACCAAAAACACATCCCGCTCTTTGCTCTATTTATACATGCAAAAATACATTAGCTTTATATTTGCCAAAACATTAATAGCAGAGTAAAAAACATGAACCATATACTGTACATGCAGCAACCTTTGAGTTTCTCTGCTCAAGGCAATGTATGTGGATTTTCTAATATTCCCCTTTATAACAAAAATGGCAAATGGCAAATTAAGCTTATGTTAAATCTATAAATTACTAACACAAAGAGAATTCAGACCAAAGGTTTTATCTGACAGTGTTTTAATTGTGTTATATCGCTAAGATAAAAAAAAAAAAAAAAAAAATGTGTTACTAGAAATCTCTGAAGGAAATTCAAAAGTGAGTTGTGATTCACAGGTTTGTTAACAACTAACAGTAATTGACCTTGAAAAAGTGTTTCCTTTGCAGTGGATTACAAGCAATAGAAAATTGTATGCAGCTTTTGACCTTCTTCCCATGAATTCTAATTTCTTCTAGGCTGAAAACAAGGAAAATAAACGCAGTTCCTAAATTACCAGACATTAGAGGCTGTACAGTAAGATGTATATATCTGACAAATTATTCTAATTCTATACTTGACTGGGGAGGCTATTCTGTAAAACTTTTATATGCACAAGAACAGGCCTTTAATATGCACAGGCAGCTTTCCATGCAAAAGTCAGGATTTATAAAAGGCCACTTGATGGGAGTACTTGTGTATATTTATTGCAACTCTTACCCATATGTATACAACATTTCAGACAAAGCAGGAGATGACAACCTTAATAAGGAAGGAAAATGTAGGGAAACCAGCTAAATGATGACTCACACGTTTAATAATTCCCATCACCAAGACTTTACTATGTTCTTCGACACAACAAACATTAAACTTCAAAAGTGATGAATATGATGTAGAGTCTCTATTTTTTCTTCATTTTTAATAGGGCTAGTGCTGCATATTTGCAGCGGAGAACTTTTCTTTTTGTAAGTTCAAATAGCCTACCTGTCATCACTTCTCTGGATTAGAAACCAAAGCGCAGTAAAAACGCAAGTGTGATTCACACCCTAAGTATAAAAAGCTACAAATGTCATATTCATAGCCTAATGATTTGATACAACATGGTTTGTATGGTGCTACTTGAAGAATACTCAAATAGCCATATGCAAAGGGAGTGAGCTTTTAGGAACCAGCAAGTTTTTTTTTTTTTGCCCATGATGATGACTGGTCTCAACAGTCATTATCTTAGAACTGTGGGATGAATTGAGCTCAGCATTTGAAAGATAGACTGCCCATAATTGGTTTATACCTGTTCATAATCAGGTTTTAACAACAATTAGCTTTCTGGCAACAGGCCTCTAGCAGGGGGAACTGGTCTTAACGTCAGGAATATCTCAGCCAAACTTCAGCTCTGCCATGTCCATAGTGCTTGAAATCATAAATCGAGTGATGAGGCGCTACTGACAGTTTCTTTATGGTGTAGGTGTACAGGCTAGTTTAAAAAGGCAATCTGCAGCAATGTCTGGTTTTCCTAACAGAATATACGCAATTGACTGCACTCTTCTTCCAAAATGTACACCTACTGAGAATAAAGCTGCTTTTGTTAACCGTAAAGTACAAGGCAACTATGATGCCAAAATGAGACTGACAAATGTCAGAACTACTAGGGCATAATGGCACATAATAAGGTATCTTCAACTACAGATATACTTTACAGATATACAGACTTTAATATTTTATTTTTAAAAAAATTGTCTTCTTGTTGGAGATATTGTAATTGTGTTTTTACATATTTTAACGATTTCAAACTGTAAATATAAAATGAGTCCATAAATATTTAAATACAGCAAACATTTATATGCCTACTTGAATAATATGGTCAAATTTGTTGCTAGATAAAACAAATAATTAGTCAATAGATTAATCTTTTACAGAATAATTGTTTTTGGCAGCCCTACCCTCACATTGCTTTTCTCCAGCAACATTATTGTCATTATTCTGGGGTATATTTTGAATTCTTTTCATATAATGCAATAATATTCTATTTAATAATACACTTCCACTACAACCCCCATCCCCTGGGGGCACACCACTTTGTCTCTCTGCTGCTTTGGATCAGCTGCTGGCCTGCTGCTTCCAAGCTGCATGTTCTGCTTGTCGTGCTGTGTGTCGATTATTTAAAAGCCTGTACAGCAGCTGTCCTTTTGTCTCACCGCTTTGTCTCGCGGGATGTTAAAGTGTCTTTCTGAGAAGTTCACGTCCCAACCCAAGAATTTTTTATTACAATAGAGAGATTTGAATTACCAAAAAATACTTTAATATTTTAAGCATGCCACCATACTGTTTTCAGATACTATGGCAATTGCTATGCACATGCCACACTGGTCCTGTGGCCTATGACATTGTGGCAGCCAGCATACAAAATTATGGTGGTACAAAAATCAGAGTGTCCAAGCTTTAGGATTTTCCAAATACTCACAACTCCCCATGGTTTATTTCAATTCTGAATTATGGTTTAGAATTGTGGTTTTAAACTTCTGCTAAATTTCTTTTGACTATGAATTTTTAATTCTCATTTTGGCATTTGCTTTATGGTCTCCTGTTATTTTCTGAATGCTCTCAGAGGATTCTTTTGCCTTATCCCTTTTTGGTACTTTCATCTTTGGGTCCACCTGTCTATGTCCTATTCAGGACAAGCCACTTTTATGTAAGGCACAACAATCATCAACTAATATTTAATTTTGAAATATGAAACACACTGGATAAATAAGAATGTAACAGATTACTTTTGGAACAAATTCATGAGGAATTCTAATATGTACAGTCATATGAAAAAGTTTGGGAACCCCTCTCAGCATGCATAATAATTTACTCTACTTTCAACAAAAAAGAGAACAGTGGTATGTCTTTCATTTCCTAGGAACATCTGAGTTCTGGGTTTTCCGAACAATGATTTTTAGTGAAGCAGTATTTAGTTGTATGAAATTAAATTAAATGTGAAAAACTGACTGTCAAAAATGTGGGTACCCTTGTAATTTTACTGATTTGAATGCATGTAACTGCTCAATATTGATTACTTGCAACACCAAATTGGTTGGATTAGCTCGTTAAGCCTTGAACTTCATAGATAGGTATGTCCAATCATGAGAAAAGGTATTTAAGGTGGTCAGTTGCAAGTTGTGCTTCCCTTTGACTCTCCTCTAAAAAGTGACAGCATAGGATCCTCAAAGCAACTCTCAAAAGATCAGATAACAAAGATTGTTCAGTATCATGGTTTAGGGGAAGGCTACAAAATGCTACCTCAGAGGTTTAAACTTTCAGTTTCAACTGTAAGGAATGTAATCAGGAAATGGAAGGCCACAGGCACAGTTGCTGTTAAACCCAGGTCTGGCAGGCCAAGAAAAATACAGGAGTGGCGTATGCGCAGGATTGTAAGAATTGTTACAGACAACCCACAGATCACCTCCAAAGACCTGCAAGAACATCTTGTTGCAAATGGTGTATCTGTACATCATTCTACAATTCAGCGACATTTGCACAAAGAACATCTGTATGGCAGGGTGATGAGAAAGAAGCCCTTTCTGCCCTCATGACACAAACAGAGTCACTTGTTATATGCAAATGCTCATTTAGGCAAGCCAGATTCATTTTGGAACAAAGTGCTTTGGACTGATGAGACAAAAATTGAGTTATCTGGTCATAACATGGCGGAAAAAGCATTCCAAGAAAAACACCTGCTACCTACTGTCAAACTTGGTGGAGGTTCCATTATGCTGTGGGGCTGTGTGGCTAGTTCAGGGACTGGGGCCCTTGTTAAAGTCGGGGGTCAGATGAATTCAACCCAATATCAACAAGTTCTTCAGGATAATGTTCGCGTATCAGTCACAAAGTTGAAGTTATGCAGGGGTTAGATATTCCAACAAGACAATGACCCAAAACACAGTTCAAAATCTACAAAGGCATTCATGCAGGGGGAGAAGTACAATGTTCTGGCATTGCCGTCACAGTCGCCTGACTTGAATATCATCGAAAATCTATGGGATGATTTGAAGCAGGCTGTCCATGTTCAGCAGCCATCAAATTTAACTGATCTAGAGATGTATGGAAGAATGGCCAAAAATTCCTCCATCCAGAATCCAGACACTCATCAAAGGCTATAGGAGGCATCTAGAGGCTGTTATATTTGCAAAAGGAGACTCAATTAAGTATTGATGTAACATCTCTGTTTGGGTGCGCAAATTTATGTACCTGTCTAATTTTGTTATGATGCATATTTTCTGTTAATTCAATAAACTTAACGTCACTGCTGAAATACTACTGTTTCCATAAGGCATGTCATATTTTAACAGGAAGTTGCTACTTTGAAAGCTCAGCCAATGATAAACAAAATCCAAAGAATTAAGAGGGGTTCCCAAACATTTTCCTATTTCTTAGCAAACATAATTAAAGAATACTCTTGTCAAGCAAATTACTTTAAAAAAAAAAAATAAATACCATTGTTTTAACAATGTTGTTTGGCCAAGTAACCTTCCCAGGTCTTTGTCGTGTTGTCATACACTCCCAGTATTTATCAATAAAAGGAATTATATCCTGAAAAATAGCAAATGAAAACATATTTTAAACATTGAGACATTTTAAATTTAATGTATTTCAATTAAGCAAACTGACCAGTTCAAGTGATTACCTTCTGTCCAAAAACCATCAATTCATATTGTTCTTTATCAATCAAGTAGAATTAAACTAAATTTAAATTCTGAACATTGTAAACACTTTCAAATAATTTTAAACAATTTTTCTGTAGAATATGTTAATAGAAACGTCTCAATAAAACACTTTAAATCTTACAATATTTACATAAAATTTAAAAATACTCTGTTATATATGACACATCATTAGACTTACTATCTAAAATGCAAGTACCAAAAACAATAGAAAAAATAGTTTGAAAACATGCTGTTACTTACTATAAATGTAATTATCTATTGCTTCAACATTTCAGCCTTCCTAAAATTACTGTTTATTTGTACCCTACTATTATGGTTTGAAATGCTTGACTCAAAATAAATAAATAAATGTGTAAAGAAGATAGATGCAGCACAGTATTAACTTGAAAAACAGAGTTACTCTCATACAACATCATGCTCATGGAATTTGCTGGAAGATCTTTGCCAGAATGCTGAACGCTGGAAAATATTTTTTCTTATGTAGTAAGAAATTATGGCCACATGCAATAAAGTAAAAAGTAGTATCATGTGGGTCAGAGAGAGGTTATTCAGGACCAGAATGAAAGCCAGTACAAAAATATATGAACATGACAAATATGAAAAGTAAAATGTATCTTGTATTCTAATAATCTACAAGGAGAACAGTCATTACCAAACACTTACAGCTGCCACAAGCAACAGAAAAAAGAAATCCATAGGCAAATTAGGATCATAATATTATCCTATGTCATAAAATGTTGGCTAACAGACTGTGAAAGTTTACTAAATGGTGAATATATACAGTAGGCCAGGAGATACAATTGTAATACCACCTGCACTCCAGAACAAGTAATACACCTGAAATTAAACATGTTTGGATTCCAGTACTTGGATGGAAGACCAACTAGGAAATGCTTGGGTTGCTGCTTGAGGGGGTGTTGGTAAGGCCATTAAGGTGAAATTACCCTGTAGTCTGTGTGTGGAACCCAATGTCCCAGTGCAGTGACTGGGACACTGTGTTGTAAAGAAAACTTGTACCATCCTTCAGATGAGTCACAAAACCGAGTTCCTCACTCTCAGTGGTCATAAAAGATCTCTCAATATCTTTTGAAAAGAGAACAGGGTTTCCCAATATCTTGGGAAATTGCCCAACATAGCCTGGTCATTCTGGCCACCTAATCATCACCTGTTGCTTGTTAGATATTTCTCTCACTTTATTACCACCTAATAGATGCTGCAGATGTTCTATCAGACGGTTGTGGCGAGTGCCCTCTTCTACGCGGTGGTGTGCTGGGGTGGCAGCATAAAGATGAAAGACGCCTCACGCCTGGACAAACTTGTTAAGAAGGCAGGCTCTATTGTAGGATTAAAGGATTAAAGTTGGACAGTTTAACATATGTGGCAGAGCGACGGGCATTAAGCAAACTCCTGTCAATCATGAATAATCCACTGCATCCACTTAACAGTGTAATTTCCAGGCAGAGGAGTAGCTTCAGTGACAGACTTTTGTCACTGTCCTGCTCCACTGACAGACTGAGGAGATCATTCCTCCCCCACACTATGCGACTCTTCAATTCCACCCGGTGGAGTAAATGCTAACATTAATTTTATTTTAATTTTTTTCATTTTTATTACTATTTAATTTAATATTGATTCTTTGTATTAGTATACTGCTGCTGGATTATGTGAATTTCCCCTTGGGATTAATAAAGTATCTATCTATCTATCTAATGTGTGGTGAGCATATTGGTGCATAAATGGCAGCATTATTCAAGTGGACACTACACATTAGTGATGGTTGAAGTGGTTCATTACTGTCTATATAAAGAACTTTGAGTTTGTTACATACATGTAATTATTTATTAGATTTAAAATCCTAAAGTTGCACAAAATTAGAATTCTAAGCTCTTCTCATCCACCAGTAAGGAAAGCACATTACTATAGGTAAGAAAAAGCAGGCTATCTTCTAAATACAAACTGAATACAAAACACTTTTCAAACAATAAACATTATGAATAAAAATAATGAACATTAAATTATGTACACCAACACTGGATTTGGTCTTAACTCCCACCATGCCCCTACAGTATACATACCTTGTCTTTAGAAAACATGGTTTTTGGGTGCTCATCATCAGTTCTGGAACGCCAAGTCAAGTTGGCAAGAGCAGTAAGACACATCTCTTTTAGATCTAAAGAATGGGAAAAAATTTTAAACAGTTTTTACACTATGATTTCTGGGGTTACTATACCAAATAATTTTGAATATGCAAAAGCTAATACTCTAAACATGAATAGCAGCTAAAGAAAGGTCCCCACAAAATTGCACTGATACATATTTTACTTTTGATATTCCTATACTAAACAGCCTAATCAGAGACAACACTTTAGAAGGGTATTACTAATAAATTCAAAAATGATGTAAAAATGTTAATCTGCAGTCTGATTGGATTCACATCAGAATGCACCCACAAGTTGACCAGTACAACTTTCAGAATTTCTTGATTCCAGCCAGCAAGTATGTTCTTTAAACCAATTTCAAAAAGGCCAGGAATGGTATCAATCCTAAATACCTACTAAAATCATTACTGCTTATGTTTACAGCAAAAATAAAATGCATAATGACATTGAAAATGTTTATTATAAACGATCTAATTATGGTATGACAAGATTTGTTTTCTTTACTAGGAGTGAAAAAATACTAAAAGATACTCACCAATATAACTGAGTTAAGGCAAGATTACTACAATAAAAATATTTCTGCATCAATGGCGTTATGATACCAAATTTCTGAAGTCCTATACAATTCCAATGAAAATTTGGAACCAAGGTAAAAATCAAAGAAAAAAAATTGAGTTTTACTAATAGTTGCATCAATTGTATCAGTTGTTGGACAGTCATTTAAAATATTACCATGTCCGGTGTGTGTTGTATGGCTTTTTATAGGTACATCTCAGAGGTACACCTATAGTTTCTAAATGCATTTTTATCATATGGGTCTGCAATCATTACTAATATCTACCTTTCTGTGTTCTTTTCCATTTTTCTAGTGTGGTGACGTTCTGTGCAACCACCGCCTCATTGCTTGTGTGCTTGAATAAAGGTGGATGCACCAGCTGTCCACAAGAATCACTGTATCAAATTCTGTGGGATAAAGTCTAGAAACCATGGGGAATGACTTCAGTACATTTATGTTGGGTAGAATGTCCAGTGGGGGCTGGAGAGTCTTTTAGCCACGGAACTCCTGGAGATTGTTTTTTTTTTTTTCTTCTCCAGCTTTTCTGGAATTTTTAAAAAATTTTTCTGTCCTCCTGGCCATATGCCTTTGTTATTACTCCATGTCTTCAAAGATGAGTACATGATACTATATATAAGGACTCTTCTCTTACTGATGTGTTTTACTTAAGACTGTGTTGATATACTTTTTATTATGTATTCATTATTATTCATAAGTAATTAAATTTGTTTTACTTTTCGTTACTTTTCTTTTGGACCTTCTGTAAAGCACTTTGAGCTTCATTCAGTGTATAATAATGAGCTACAAAATGAATTTTGTTGATGTTATTGCATGTTTTATAGGGCTTGTCTAAAAGGCTTTTGGCATATGACATTTCTTGTGGCTGAATTGAGCTTTGAGGTTTCACTATACGTTAAATCAGAACAAACAGAAAGCTGAGTAATCAGGTGGCTGTCTGATTCCAAACTTCTCAAATGATGAAATTCTAACCTGATCCATGAATAGAAACTCAGAAACTGTTTATCTTAGTGCTTCTTTATAACTTTAGATAAAAAATGTACTGCCTCAATGCTAGGGACAGACTTTACTTCTCTGATAATGTAAGAAAAACCTGTGTAATTTTATACAAATGCTGAAATTTTAAATTTTATTAATAATAAAACATAAAGGCCTACTTATATATCTCATATATCATAATCAAACTTAGCTTTAAAATAAAGTGGATAATTTTACAATCACAACACCACAGTATAATGGCTTAAGCCATATTCACGCTGTAGGATATTCATGTTTATAAATGCAATAACTACATATAATTCATATAATGAAAAAAGCTAAGCATTACTAAATTGAGTACTAGCTATTTTATGTACTAAATTAAGATGTAATGCAGAAATATGTGACTGATGTAAAAATAAACACAAAAATGTATATATACACTGTACTATATATAGCCTGTGATACACACGTGCACACAGCAGACAGTTTAAGGGCTCGAATAATTGTATTTCTCCACTAGACCGGGGTTTGGTGCTGCACTGTAAATCTTTCTCCTTTTATTCCTCTGCAGATCAACAGAACACCCTGCTTCTTAGAAACTTCACTTCTGTTTCCAGTCCCATCAACCTGCCTTCCAAGGATGTCACTTCTTCTTCTGGTCTCTCTCTCTCTATATATCTCTATATAACCACCTCATGTTCAAATGTTACCCGAGTTCTGTTTTGGACTCTTGTCTGTGAAGACAACCTTTTTGTTACATCTCTGCTTCTTATTTTACACCTGTTACTAGCTGACATCAAGCTGAATGTGTTCTGATAATTTACACTTATGCTGGTTGAGACAATAGTCTATACACATTCTGTATGCTATTGAGCATATAATTAATAACAAAAGAAAGTCTCCCTGTAATAAGCAAATTTTCAAAATGGGCAAATGGTTTGTCTCAAAACATGAGCAAAAATGGTGACAATTCATTTCCACTTCATCTGTATCTCCTGTGGTAAAAGTAAAAATGACAGACATACTAAGAGATGCTAATCTGTCACTGCTGTTCTGAAATACAAAGGCTTAACAGAATCAATTTTAGCAGGATAGAATTTTATTAGTCAAATATATTTTAGATCCTCAAATTCTAAATTCTTATTTAATTCTTATTTTAAAAAAAAAGTAAAAACACCCTCCATTAAATTTTACACCCTAACTCATGAAAGATCAGAGGCTGGAGTCCTCTTCTGGATTTTGAATTGTAGCACTGGGCTTTTGACCTGCACTCGATTTGGAAGTATTAATCCCCATTTCCTTTATTTACATTCAATCCAATATTGTTGCCCCCAGAACCCTCTTCATCCACCTATTAACATCACTAAAACTAAAATTTCATAGTAGTAATTTGGGACTTTTAACCTCCTATGAAAAACATATTGATTACTGCACTCAATAATCCTGCTTTATGCATAGGTGGTTGTCCCATTTCATTTCCCTTCTGGGTCTATCAAGGCATGTCAACTCAAATTTTAACAATGCCGGGCTCCAGACATTCTAATTAGTTTGAAATTTCATCTTTTCTTTTTTTTTTTTTAACTGGCAGTTTAGGTCTGTTCTTAAAACGTGCAATGTTTCCCTATCTTCAGCTTTTTCCTCCCATTCACTTTACAACTTTTGTAACTCTTTATCCTCTGCCCCGAGAACAGTGACATTTGTTAGCTTGTCTTGCAAGACGTTTTAATCACACTTTATTAATTTGTCTTCATTTGGCAGTGAAAACTCACTCAATAAAAAACATTAACATTTATTTTATATTCATTTAACAGTCTTGAAAACATCCAATTTAGAATTGTTCACTGTCCTTTCTTTAA
This sequence comes from Polypterus senegalus, assembly GCF_016835505.1. Taxonomy (NCBI): domain Eukaryota; kingdom Metazoa; phylum Chordata; class Cladistia; order Polypteriformes; family Polypteridae; genus Polypterus; species Polypterus senegalus. Next base: position 51,423,997 of record NC_053164.1, read on the forward strand.
TGCTCTGTGAAAGCATTTTACCATGGATCTTTCAAATGATCCCTGCTGTTTCTTCTACCAAGTGAGCATCCAAAGTACTTTCTTAATGCTTTTAAACAATCCCAAATCTCATAATTTTACCTTGATTATCTTTCACAGAAAAATGCCTTTCCTCCCCAAGATTTTTCTTTTAATGGACATCTCATTTGTTCCTGTATCCTATGTCCAGCAGAGGTGGTTTTGTCTAGGCACATTGCTACAAAAAAGTCTTTTTGTTCTTGCTTGAAATCTGGTTAATTTTTGCTGGGTACATCATTGAAAGGTAACAGTCAACGTTTTATAAGAGTTATGTGTGGGTTTGTTTTATTGTTTTTTTCAGAAAGTTTTGAATTATTTTAATGTATTTTCCCTTCTGTTGTAATAATGCACTGTCCTTTACATTGTGCCTCGATTACTTGCGTATTGTGGATGAAACCAAAGGAGGCAGGGCCACCTTGACATCACCACAAATTGCTCCTTATGGCTATTTAAGCCAGGAGCTGAGAAGACTTAAATCAGTATATCTTTGTTAGTATATTAGGGGGCTCTGGCCCCTGCTCGCTTCGCTCACCCACCCCAGGGTTTGGTTTACCGGATATATAATTTAAAGAGATCATTTTCATGGGAATTGTTACATATGCATTATCATCACTTTTACTTTAAAACTTTTGTAAAAACAATACTGTACTTGTCCTTTATTTCCGGCCCCGGGCGTGGTTAAATCTTCTTCTTGCAGGACGTATAACACTGCTCGTGTTGTGAAGGGGGGGGGCAGCTGAATGCACACTAAAGAAAAGCAGATGGATCATCTGCTGGCAAGCTGCGTATTCTGCTTGTCACGCTGCGAGCCGATCTTTTAAAAGCCTGTACAGCAGATGTCCTTTTGCCACTTCGCATCTCTACTGCTCGCATTGTGAAGGGGTGGGGGGCATAACGCAAGCTAAGGAGAAGCGGTTGGGTCATCTGCTGGCTTGCTGCTACTGGTGAGCCGCCTATTCTGCTTGTCACGCTATGCGTCGATCATTTAAAAGCCTGTACAGCAACTGCCCTTTTGACACTTCGCGTCTCTGTCACTCGCGTTGTGATGGGGGGGTGGGCAATTGGGGTTTTTTTGGCCTAACGCATGCTAAGGAGAAGTGGTCAGATCATCTGCTGGCTTGCTGCGTGTTCTGCTTGTCATTGTTTTAAGAGCTGGGAGCACATAAAGCGTGTTTGCCAAAAGCATTCCAACAACTGCTAGGTTAGATGTCTGTGAACTTGTTTTAAATGTTGTCTTACTGCCTTGTTTTGTGTGACATTAAAGTGTCTCTCGCGGGACGTCAAATTGTCTTCCGAGAAGATCATGTCTAGTCTCCCTTCCAAGATTTTTTTTTTTTTATAATAAAGAGATACTGCTATTTTCTTGTCAAATTATCTATTTTTTGAGTATTTTCTTCTCCATCTTTGTATTTTACTACTAACTTGTTTACTACAGGACTGCCATTTAGGCAGCTCCTTTTTTCAACTTTGAGCATTTTTGCCAGAGTCTAATTTTTTGATGAAATCATTTATTTATGAAGATTTTTTGTTTGCTCTTTTATGTACAACAAACACCAAGTATGCAGAAAAATTTTTGTACAAGAAATAAACAACATAATTCCACCATGTACAGATGTTTTACCATAATTTACAAGTTGAAATTGCTGCTTAGTAAATAATAGGCTTCTTTTTTTGAAGATTTGTACTTATTATTTCTTGCCATAACTTTTGGAAGAAACAAGTATTAAATAATTAAAAATGTAATTCATATTTTATAAATACACCTCAAGAATGATGAATGTCTAGCTGATACACTGAAGGAAAACACACTTGTATAAATACAGTAAATGTTTATTTTAACAGCAAAAAGTTGTAGAGCAATTAATGAATTAAAATGCTTAAATCCTGAATCCTAAAGTGCATGTATATTTACATTTAAGCAGTGTTTGTGAGAATAAATAACTGCTCAAAAAAATTATAGGAACACTTTTTAATCAGAGTATAGCATCAATTCACTGAAACGTCTGGGCTATTGATCTGGTCAGTTAAGTAGAAGAGGGGGTTGTTAATCGGTTTCAGATGTATTAGTGTTAATGAAATGAACAACAGGTGCACTAGAGGGGCAACAATGAGACAACCCCCAAAATAGGAATGGTTTAACAGGTGGAGCCACTGACATGTTTCTCTCCTCATTTTTTCTGACTATTTTTTCACTAGTTTTGCATTTTACTATGGTCAGTGTCACTACTGGTAGCATGAGGAGATACCTGGACCATACAGGGGTTGCACAGGTAGTCCAACTTCTCCAGGATGGCACATCAATATGTGCCATTGGCAGAAGGTTTGCTGTGTCTCCCAGCACAGTAAGGGCACGGAGGAGATTCCAGGAGACAGGCAGTTACTCTAGGAGAGCTGGACAGGGCTGTAGAAGGTTGTTAACCCATCAGCAGGACCGGTACCTGCCCCTTTGGGCAAGCAGGACCAGGATGAGCACTGTCAGAGCCTTTCAAAATGACCTCCAGCAGGCCACTGGTGTGACTGTCTCTGACCAAACAATCAGAAGAAGACTTCATGAGGGTGGCCTGTGGGCCTGTTGTCCACTAGTGGGCCCTGTGCTCATTGCCCAGCACTGTGGAGCTCGACTGGTATTTGCCATAGAACATCAGAATTGGCAGGTCCACCACTGATGCCCTGTGCTTTTCAGAGATGAGAGCAGTTTCACCCTGAGCACACGTGACAGACGTGAAAGCGTCTGGAGAAGCCATGGAGAATGTTAAGCTGCCTGTAACATTGTTCAGCATGACCGGTTTGGTGGTGGATCAGTGATGGTCTGGGGAGGGAGGCATATCCATGGAGGGACGCACAAACCTCTACAGGCTAGAAAACAGCACCTTGACTGCCATTAGGTATCAGATGAAAGCTTTGGACCCATTGTCAGACCCTATGCTGGTGCAGTGGGTGCTGGGTTCCTCCTGGTGCACGCCAATGCCCGGCTTCATGTGGCAACAGTATGCAGGCAGTTCCTGGAGGATAAGGGAATTGATACCATTGACTGGCCCCCACGCTCGCCTGACCTAAATCCAAGAGAGCACCTCTGGGACATCATGTGTCGGTCCATCCGACACTGCCAGGTTGCACCTCAGACTGTCCAGCAGCTCAGTGATTCCCTGGTCCAGATCTGGGAGGAGATACCCCAAGACACCATCCATCGTCTCATTAGGAGCATGCCCCAATGTTGTCAGGCATGCATACAAGCATGTGGGGGACATACAAACTACTGAGTACGATTCGGAGTTACTGCAATGAAATTTCACCAAAATGGACTACCTGCCGCATCATTTTTTCGCTTTGTTTTTCGGGGTGTCTTTGAATTCAGCCAACTGTAGGTTGATAATTTTCATTTCCATCAAATGATGTGGCATCCTTTTGTTCCTAACACATTTCCCAGTCCATATCAGTATAGATATCCAGCATGATTTCTTTCCCCTTTCCTGATGGAAACTTCCTGTCTTTGGATAATCCCATGATGAACTGGCTGGTGATGACCCCCCTGAGCTGGTTTCCTAGGTGGGGTTTATTATCTATTGTTTTAATCCTACACATGAAGCATCGTTTTTTTAGGATGGGATTATTTACTTATTTCTTAAGACGATCTGCAACATTTGCACTTTATGGTTTTTAACCCTTGGCTTTTTTTTCTTGGAATAAAAGCACTTTGCACAATCGGCACCATCTCTTGTTTCAGGTTGCACAGTATCAGCCTGCTCTCTAAAATTCCAAAATCATCAAATTAAGAAATATGAAAAGCAACTGCATTGAGAAATTCGGCTTTTACTTACTAGCTTGTTTTCTTAGGAAATAAGTATTTCCACTATGATGGCACACATTGCAGTGAAAGACATAGTTTGTCATGAAGGGAAGACAGGTCCTATGAAGGCAGAAAGAGAAGAGTTCAGAATACTGGTTTAAAAACAAACAAAATTCTAGGTTGTCAAGTTATTAAAAATATCATAAGCGAAACAAAAAAAAAAAGGTAAGACAATATAGCATACTTAAAAATGGCCTAGTACAATGACGCAAGCCATGTTAATTTGCAATGATACATATGACAACATTTTTTTCTTTCATGTATACTATTAAATGCACAAAATGACCTAAACATTAAATTTCTAATGTGAAAAGTGTTAATATATTAAGACGCAATGATTCAAAATCATAATTAACTCACTTCCCCCAATTCATGGAGATTTGTGAAGGGAAAAAAAAGAAACACTATGAGATACATCAGCTGTGTTGATCGTGTAGATTGAAATTAGAGAAACAGATAGACGTAGAGGTCAATAAACTTAAGAACAGCATTAATAAATTTCTACCAAATTCTGAAGAAGCTTTTCACCACTCATCATAAGGAAAAATTTATTTTTTCTCTAGTATTAGATAATACAACACATAGTTTTCCCACTTATGGAGTTATGGAGGGTGGGCTAGGATTCTTCCAGTTAAGTAAGGTAAATAGCCATGCGTAGAATAGGTTTATATTACATTATGATAGAGTGCTCACTTAGTAAGTACGTGCCATTCAAACATTTTTGAAAGGAGGAGAAAGAGGATAAGGTTCTATGGTACCTGCAACAGGAGTTGATTTAAAAAAAAAAAAAAAGTGTACAAATTGTAGTCAGTCCAGGTGTAAGCCAATCAGGACATGTGGCATTTTAAAAACATTTCTTGAAATTAGAGTCAGCATTCTTTTTAATACTCTAAGTAAAGGGAAATGGGCTATAATGTAAAAACGTGTACATTTCGTACAAGCCTGATACAGACTGCCAAGATGAATTTTAGTAATAATCCAGTTTGTATGTGTAAAAATAGAAATATAAACACATACATATACATACACACATTACAATATGTTTGTTCACAAACACACATCACAGAAAATTGCTGGATGGAAACTTACGAAGTATCAATGCCAAATGTATCTGCTGTGAACCATTTCATACAGATACCACACTGCAGTTCTACTTCACCCAGCTGTCGGCCATTCTCTTCTTCCATAGATCCCATTTGCACATCTATGGGCTCTGAATTATCTCCAGGCACATCCTGAAAGTGAAAACATCTAAATGTTGGAATAAACAAAATGTCCAAAAAATGAGGATTATACTAAAATATATTTCACTGCACCTAATGAATATCACTACAACCATTTTCCTATTTTTCATTAACAGTCCAATAATATTTCTTAAATTAATCTTAAATTAAGCTGAAGATGTGCAAATGTGAACTATTATTATACTAAGCATCCAGGACATCAATGGTATGCAGTAGCTGGAGGAAAAGTCATGTGAGTATCAGGCAACTAACAAATGGAACTGATTATACAACAATATCACTGCCTACAATAACAAATCTGTACACTTAGTCCTAATTTTGAATTTATGCAAAAAAATGCTTTTAATGTATCTATTGGACTTTAGAATGAGGTTTCAACCAAATTCAACCATACAGCAGTTATATCTGATGGACATGTTAGATAAGAGAGTGACAGGAAATAAAGCATTCAGCATATATGAAATAATGCCACATATACAACTAAGTGGATGTCAAATTATTTCTCTATTGAAAATTAAACTAAAAGGAAGTATTATGAATTTATTCTTGGTATTGTGTTGGGTGTGGTTAAAAGGAAGACTATAATAAATTGATTAAAATATTCTAGTAACTGGTCATAGCATTTGATAATAAATAAGGAAGCAGACTAAAACAAAGTTTTTGGGAACAATTTTGTCTGATACCTAATTTAACTTAGAATTAAATACTGTGTACTTTTTAATGAGCTAACTATATGGCATTGAAATTTTTCCTCTCGTTTTTGTTGATAATCACATACTTTCTTTTGGAAAGACAGGACACTAGTTTAAAAAAAGGAAAATAAACTCAAATGTCTGGGCATAAAAACAGGAAAACTAATAAAGCAAATAATGTTTGAATGTATCCAAAACTGATAAAGACCTTAACAAATCAGTGTCCCATATACCTATGATGTAATGCAAGAACAAAACAATGAAAATCTACGCTCTGTGTGGTAAATTAAATTCAGCTTAATTCTTCCCAGTTCAAAAACGATATAAGCTTAAATGAACCTGTATATGTAATGTGTGTGTCCACTCTTCTAGTACAAGAAGAGATTAAAAAAAATACTGTTTGCTACTTGCTAATGTCTAAATTATACTAACCTCGGATGTCAAAAGTACTGAAATATAACTAAGCATTGTAAAGATGCAACACCGTTTTCACCCATTGACTGGTCTTAATACGGTAATTTCAGCAGTTGAGCCCCTCAGTGTCCAGAGTGCAAAGTCAGTATTATGAGACATTGGGTTGGGGGCTTGGGGGGTGGTGTGGGTTTGGATAGTCCCCCTCAGTATTCAGGGCACAAGCCCCATAACTAACCTAAATGGAGCCCCTTGGATGACGGTGGCCTAGGCGGGCAGTTATGTCACCTAATGGGTTGACCGGCTCTGCTTAATCGTCTGACATGCAAGTCAATACAAAGAATTCCAAGAGGTATCTCATTTCTAAATTACGGAATCATTAATAAGTATAAACATGCATACTGATAGTATTTGAAGAATGTGATGTTAATTTCTACAGGTTAAAATATTTTTTTGTATTTAAACTTTTAATGCATTAAGACAAGGGTCTGTTATTACTTTTACCTGTGTGTCAGTTTTATTTTGAGCCGTTTATTCAAGGGCAATGGTCTTTAGCACTAGGGCTTTTTCACTCCCTTAATTTTTAAACTGTCGCCACAAGGTGTGCTGCCATAGTGCATTACTTTCTTTTATTTTAATATGTGCGATTTTAAAATTATATTTCATCACATTTACTTTATAAGGAACTACAAGTTTTTAGTGGTCCATTGCATAAACAGTGGTGCCGGAATGTGCTCATACATTTCTAGCTGTGCTTCAGAGTATGCATTTGGTACATTTGAAACCCAACAAAAGTATGCCACACAGAAGGGCATGTTGATATCCTAGTTTTTATTGTAAAAATTTGGAAGTTACAAAGACATCGCAGTTTATTTGAACTACGAAACTACGAAAGCACTTAAATGTGTTAGTGGTTCATTTATGTTGCTTTTCCAAACAATTGCTTACAAAAGACAACATTAATGTTCTTTTAACTTGAATGTTTCTTTTATGTTTTTTTAATGTTTTCTTTATGTTTATCACTTACAAAAGTCTGCAATACATATTTAATTAAGATTTAAATACATATGAAACATTTAATTGTATTACCTCAGTAACTGTACTTGTTTTCAAAGTGAAAACTGTTGACTGGATTTAAGCTTTTTTTACCTTTTATTGTTTACAGAACTTTACTCCTACCTTATGCTTAAGATTGCACTATTTCAAAGTTATTTGCATTTAATTACCACAACTTCTATTATCTGGTTTTATCAATGTAAAGATTTTAATACATACATAATCAAAATTTATTTGTATTGAATTACATGATATACTGTATTTGGCATTAAAAATTAATGGTTATTAAATTCAAATACTTATTGCATCGAAGTTTGAAATTTTGGTAGCACAACAACCCTTTTGCAGAAAAATGAAGATTACACATTAAATTGGAGTTCCACCTGTTGAAAGCATGCAGACAGAAAAAGGCAGTTCAAGGTGATCTAACACCTTTAAGTCCCATAACTTCTTATATGGTATCTGTACTACAGAAGCAGGCAAAGAATATTTCCATCCCTTACTGCCAAAAATTCTTTCTGAAAGAAATTCATGGAAGAGAAAAACAAAGACTTGAATAAATACACTTGTAAAGGTGTTCAGCAATTTTCATGGAGACCTGGAACTTTACTGGACACAAGGCAAACACCAGCCAATCACAGATCACACTTTCACCCACAATGAGTCAGTGTGAAATTCTGTATTTACATTCGTTAATTAACCTTAGGACATGGGATAAAAAAGCAAAATACCTGGAGGAAAGGGGGACAATGTATAAAATTGACACAAGCAAAAGTCAGACTGCCTCACTAATCACTGTGTTGCCATGTACCTTAGATTATACATAGTATCTTGGAATGGTGGTCAAATCTTGACAATATACTTATAATATCACTGCACAAAACAGAATTTTAATGCAAGTTTAGTCATATCCTAGAGCTTAAAAAGTACAAGACAATACTGCTTAGCAATTACGTCAGAGATGCACAGTTTTTTGACTTTTCTATATGTATGACATAAAGGCAATAGTTTAAACTCTTCAACAGCATACCATTGCTTCTTTCCCATTAGAAGATTCTGTATCTGCAGGTGGAACAATGTCTCCTAAAGTGGAGTCTCTGAAAAGAGGAAACAAAGAATGAAGATAATTTTGAAAACCAGGGGAACATAAAATACAACAACAATTTAAGCATAAAAATGGTTCAATGATTCATATTAAAGGCATGTTCAACACAAAAATATTTTTAAGTTTCTTACTCCATGTAGTTTGTAGCAATGGCAGAAAAAAAAATTTTTAACCGCATGATTTTACACAGAACAATAGAAGAGTTATGATTATAATGATATAATTAGCTCCGTTACCCAGTTTCACCTGGAAAACTTCGTAAGACAATGGTCATCATTTATAGTGCCATTGATTAATCAGCCATACCAAAAGTACTAAATGTTTTCATATACAGTACAATATTTGTATTTAGTTTGGTTTTTAACCAAGGGCTAATACTGAAGCTGCTTACTCTTGAAAATGCTACACGCAATTGCACACGAGAAAAACATTCCTGCATTAGATCAATTCTTCATTTTCCTGGTGATCTGGTTTTTGTTTATGGTCACTGCGAAACACAATTGTACAGGAAGGTGTATTCTTTTGAACGGATATAAAAAAATCAGTAGGAATAATGTGAAATCTGAGTACACATTGTAATGAACCAACATAGTGGGATAAAGGAAATGAACACAGCATCATTCGGTGTTCCAGGCCAGGAATACGCCTGGCCGGTTCCGATGTTCCAATTCCAGATCACGTCATATGCTTCTCCATAAGACGCTCAGGCATCCTGGTCCCAAAACATGCCATGAATGTCTCTGTATTTTTCCAGCTTCGGACCACAGTAATATTATTCCCTCAAGTTTGCTCTGATGTCCTGGCCTCAAAGCACACCTGCTTCCTGAAGAGCGTTCCACCTGACAATCCTGCTGCATAATGGTCCTCCCTTTTATGGTCTGTTCGCTACAGTTTTTTTTTTTCTAGCGACATACTGTTCCGCACTGCTCACCCCTTTATGGTGTCTGGTACCTGACTGTTTATGCAGTTTCCTCTGGAGGTTTCACCCCTCAAAATATCAGGATGTGAATATATCAAGCACAGCAGTCATCCCTTTCAACACCACCCCCTGCACTGATGACTGGCATCTTATAATACAGAATTACAGGTTTACCTACTATTATTGGAGGTTTATGATTTTCATTTGTTTATTCCATGCAGTCAAGTACAGTATTTATTTTCAGGTCTTTTGTCAGTTGTATGTTGTCTCCCGTTAAAGTCCAAAGACGTGAATGTACAGTGCATCCGGAAAGTATTCACAGCGCATCACTTTTTCCACATTTTGTTATGTTACAGCCTTATTCCAAAATGGATTAAATTCATTTTTTCCTCAGAATTCTACACACAAACACCCGATAATGACAACATGAAAAAAGATTACTTGAGATTTTTTAAAAATAAAAAAATTGAGAAAGCACATGTACATAAGTATTCACAGCCTTTGCCATGAAGCTCAAAATTGAGCTCAGGTGCATCCTGTTTCCACTGATCATCCTTGAGATGTTTCTGCAGCCTATTGGAGTCCACCTGCGGTAAATTCTGTTGATTGGACATGATTTGGAAAGGTACACACCTGTCTATATAAGGTCCCACAGTTGTCAGTTCATGTCAGAGCACAAACCAAGCATGAAGTCAAAGGAATTGTCTGTAGACCTCTGAGACAGGATTGTCTCAAGGCACAAATCTGGGGAAGGTTACAGAAAAATTTCTGCTGCTTTGAAGGTCGCAATGAACACAGTGGCCTCCATCATCTGTAAGTGGAAGAAGTGTGAAACCACCAGGACTCTTCCTAGAGCTGGCCAGCCATCTAAACTGAGCGATCGGGGGAGAAGGGCCTTAGTCAGGGACGTGACCAAGAACCCGATGGTCACTCTGTCAGAGTTCCAGAGGTCCTCTGTGGAGAGAGGAGAACCTTCCAGAAGGACAACCATCTCTGCAGCAATCCACCAATCAGGCCTGTATGGTAGAGTAGCCAGACAGAAGCCACTCCTTAGTAAAAGGCACATGGCAGCCTGCTCCAGAGCACTCTTGACCTCAGACTGGGGCGACGGTTAATCTTTCAGCAGGACAACGACCCTAAGCACACAGCCAAGATATCAAAGGAGTGGCTTCAGAACAACTCTGCGAATGTCCTTGAGTGGCCCAGCCAGAGCCCAGACTTGAATCCGATTGAACATCTCTGGAGAGATCTTAAAAGGGCTGTGCACTGACGCTTCCCATCCAACCTGATGGAGCTTGAGGGGTGCTGCAAAGAGGAATGGGCGAAACTGGCCAAGGATAGGTGTGCCAAGCTTGTGGCATCATATTCAAAAAGACTTTAAGCTGTAATTGCTGCCAAAGGTGCATCGACAAAAGTATTGAGCAAAGGCTGTGAACACTTATGTACATGTGATTTCTCCGTTTTTTTATTTTTAATAAATTTGCAAAAACCTCAAGTAAACTTTTTTCACGTAGTCATTAGGGGATGTTGTGTGTAGAATTCTGAGGAAAAAAATGAATTTAATCCATTTTAGAATAAGGCTGTTACATAACAAAAGGTGGAAAAAGTGATGCGCTGTGAATACTTTCCGGATGCACTGTACAGTATATGCAAAGCAGTGCTTAAAATGGTTATACATAGGTGCAGATATATGTTAAACTGATGTATTAATGTGAACAGTGAGGAGCACTTCTCTATTAGTAATTCAAGTGACAATATCTAAGACTGATGTTTTGTCCATTGGAGTATGCAGCACCACGATCAAAGAGTGGGGTGCAAGATGGGAGAAGGGTCAGTTTTCAGTGCCACAAGTGGGGGCTGGAGGTTGATAGAGTGCAACAGATAACCAAGTCCCTCTTAGCCATAAAAATGAACTTAATCCCAAAAAACTATGTTTACTGCATTTCAGCCCTGCCACAAAAGGACCTGCTGACATCATTTTAGTGATCTTCTCGTTAACACTGGTGAGAGGGTTGATGAGGACAAAGCTGGAGATCACTCTGTCAAGGTAACTGAGTTAGAATAGAGAGGTTCAATTGTTGTGAAGGCAGCTTCAGGGAGCCCAAGAAAGTCCAGCAAATGCCAGGACTTTGAGTGCATCAGCACACACAGTGCAGCAAAGACTTTTGGAGGATGGACAAAACATCAGGGATGGACTGATATTCTGCAAAAGGTACAGGGATTAGACTGCTGAGGACTGGGGTAAGTCATTTTCTCTGATGAATTCCCTTTCCGATTGTTTGGGGCATCTGGATTGACAGCATCCCAGGGCTAGAAGGGCCAACACTAAAAATATTGACTCTTTGCATAAACTTAATGTAATTGTCAATAAAAGCAATTGAAACTTATGAAATGCTTGCAATTATACTTCAGTATACCATAGAAACATCTGACAAAAAGATCTAAAAACATTGAAACAGCGAACTTTGTGAGAACCAATGCCATTCTAAAAACTTTAGGCCACGACTGTACATATGTTTTACAAACTTTGAGCACTTTATTTGATAATGGACAAGTGGATTATGCAACACCAGTAACGTGAGAAATTGTTTCTTTTTTCCATGCATGTTTTCCACATTATTTGCAATTGGACAGTCGCCCTTACATTCTATTATATCATAAATTGTCTTCTCTCCTTCAACCTGAAAATATGAGATTCAAATTAACTTCTTCTTCTTTAAATTAAAAAAAATATATAATTTTTGGGAAGTATTCTTTTAAACTGCAATATTAAAAACCTGTATCAACAAAGGAAAAAAGAAGACATTATGGGTTTCTCTTGCAGCCTTTAAAGACATTTTGATTAATCAATATTTAGGGGTAAAAAAAAAACAACAAATAATACACAAACTAAGAATCCTAGAATGGGTGGAGAAAAGTGTCAGGAGTAATTTGTGGCAGACGGGTATCAGCAAGAGTGAAAGGGAAGGTCTACAGGATGCTAGTGAGACCAGCTATTTTATAAGGGAAGAAGATGCTAAGATTTGCACTGGGTGTGACGAGGATGGACACAATTAGAAATGGGTAGATCAGAGGGGCCAGCTCAAGTTGGACAGCTTGGAGACAAAGTCAGAGAGGCGAGATTGCATTAGTTTGGACATGTGCAGGGGAGAGATGCTGGGTATATTGGGAAAAGGATGCTAAGGATAGAGCTGCCAGGGAAGAGAAAAAGAGGAAGGCCTAAGCGAAGGTTTATGGATATGGTGAGAGAGGACATGCAGGTGATGGGTGTAACAGAACAAAATGCAGAGGACAGAAAGATATGGAAAAAGATGATCCGCTGTGGCAACCCCTAATGGGAGTAGCTGAAAGAAAAAGAAATTGGGTGTGCTAGTTTATGCAAATGTAGGCGATTTATGAAAGCAAAGTGAATGGAGCAAAGTTCTGTAAAGCTCAAAGAAGATGTTTTTAGCAAGTACTTGTCAGGCGTTATATGGCTGTGAGTATGGCTGTCAATTTTGCAAAATAAATCCATTAAGAAAGGTATTTAATATATATTACCTTCCTACTAGCTTCACCTTATCTGCAACCTTATGCAAATACCAAAGTGGGGACTACACTTCCCATCAGCCACTGTGCTGCTCCTGACGACTTCATCAGCGCTCACAAAATGTATATAAAATCATCATCAAATGGGGCATGTCACCAAAAGTAGAAGCCACCGTTTTATTTTTTTTTCTTTCACTCAAGCAATTTAAGATAACAATTTCATTTTTTAACTTGGTTACAGTTTATTTTAGAGCAGTGTTTCTCAACCTTGTCAAAGTTTCTTGATGACCCACGGCCAGTATTCCGGGATTGGGGGTGGGATGATTATGGCATCTCCCTTTGTAAATTAGTCCATTAGTCTGTCGCTTCAGCAGACTGGGGAGTGGTGTCACATGTGACAGTAAATCTGAGATATATCACACTCTTTTTTTTTATCATTTTATTTTTTAAAAAAGCCAAGACTGTTGTCCACCTGCACATCATCACTAAGTTCACAAAACCAATTAAATTAAATAAAAAAACACCCAGCAAATTAAGCAACAGAGCCAAGCCACAAGTGAACAAAATGAAGCACCATTTTTTCTATAGCTAATGGAGATACTGTTTGTCAGAAAATTGTTACTTTTTTTTAAAATGATTCAAAATCGATTCTTAAAGTCTAAAGATCGATCTTGTGAATCTCTATCCTGCTCAATTACTATATGTAGATTTTTGCTTATCTTCTTTTTTGTCATCCGATCCAGAAGATGCTGCTAATGCTCCAATTAAGGTTTTTTTTTTAACGGAAAAAGCACTTTACTACCATATCTAAGCTGTGCAATGCATATGTTACTTATAGTTGTAATACAACAAATTAGAGAAATCTCTTATCCTGACATCACCCAGAAATGTCGTCTCAGTCGACATCCAAACAAGTAGAGCCTAAACAATCGGCACTGGAGAAAGTTTTAAAATTATTATTATAATTATTAAATTATTGTGAATTTCAAATAAGTGCAATGCTGTGAAGTTTTTTTTTTTTTAAAAGAGCAATGATATTTTGTTTCACATCTTCCAAATAGTGATGTTAACTGTTCATTACTAATCAAATACAGGTATTTCTTCTTAAATGCCATTCCATGCTTATGTATATTAATGTTCTCTATGGATAGTTAAGTAATAATTGATCAAGTAAGTAGTTAAGTAGCAATTGATATCGAATCGAAGCACTATGAATCGGGATCGAATCAGGATATCAGTGCTGATACCCAATCCTACTTTTGAGTAAGCAAAAGTAATTATTTGCTTTTTTTTGGTAGAAATGTATTCAAATTTATTGTACAACAAGGCAATACTAATTTTAGGCACTGATGCTAATGGAGTTTTTAACAGTTTTTGGGTAAGAATGAATCAACTTTAAATCACCGTTGTCACATACCATTAGCATGTTCAACAGTAAGCAGCTCAAGTGAACCAATAATATCAGTTCCTTGAAAAAAAAATGAAAATACTGGATACAGAAAAGTACTTAGTTACACAGTAATTCTGATACATTTGATTATCCAATAACACAATAACTGAGGTCCACTGACTCAACTGAAAGTTTCCCAGGTCTCTGCAAAACATTCTGGCGACACCTGCACAACCAAACACAGTGTTGCCCCACACAGTTATAATTCCCAGCATGCCCTGTAGGTGTGCACAGAGGGCTCAGGGATGCTGCCATCTAGCATGCCGGAGGGGCATATAGTCTAAGAGGGACAGAGGGTGACAACCTGCCATTATACTGGTCTACCAGCTGGGTAAGGATCTTAGGCCAAGTCTGACAGGGACACCAGTGTATCCACTTCAATGCTTGCACCTCCTGCCAATCTCCTGGCTGAGGCAGGAAACAACAGGCCTTTCTTCTTGCTAACTAATTACCTTGGCCTCCTGGCCAGGTAAGAAACCATGAACCATCATGGCAGGGACATCAGCCCATGCCTGGCATCCACAATAGAGTGCAAAAACACTTTGGAAAGTAGCCTCTACAGTAAAACTTTATCAAAAAAAACTCTAAAGAAATTGTGTCACAAGTCAGATAAAGCAGAATTCTTAAAAAGACAAAAAACAGAAAAATAAATGAACATAGAGAATTTACAGATGAAATAGACAGATGCACATATATTCACAGCTGCGTCATCAGGTTTTCCCATGTGCTTAATTTGCCAGGGGAAGCTTACGAAAACATAAAAAAATTTCAAAATTGAAAAAACTTTCACATCAAAATATTCATCTTCATTGAAAATCATCCCAGTAGAGATTCTAGAAAAACAACAACCATTGAATTGAAACTAAAAGCTGAGCAGAGTAAGATAATGCTATTCAACTGGATAGTTGCTTCCAGTTTTGCACCATCTTGGAAGATGAAAAAATTTGGAAAACCCTTCAGTGATGCTGAATGTGCTAAGGAGTGTTTTATTAAAATAGTAAAACTACAGTTTACTAATAAAATAATTAAAAAAAAATTAAAAATCCAGTTTTCTGCAAAGACTGCGAAAATGACTAACAATATCAGTAGTCAGAAAATAAAAGATTTACAGTCATCTCCATATTTCTCTATTGCATATGATGAGTAATGAGATGTAGATGACACCGCTCAGATTAGCTCTTCTTTGTCATTGTGTTACTTTAAATGATCTTCAAGAAGGACTTTTCGATTTGCTCCCCGCTAAAAGGCCAAACAGTTACTCAAGGCTGTGGCTAACTGTTTTAGTGGCAATAATACCAGTACAAAAAATTAGATTTCTATTGCAAATAATGGTGCACAGAGTATGAGACAGCCACAAAAAAGATTTGTAACACTCTTGAAAAAGACAGTAGATCACAACAGTATATCTTTCATTGCATGGTTTATCAAGAAGCATGACCAAACATTTCTGGCTGTGTTTCATGACACGATGGATGATATAAACAAAATTATGGCAAAGAGATTAAACCAGAGGCAATTCTGTAAATTACTCAATTACACAGACGGCACATATTCCAACTTTCACATGCACAACAGTGTCCGATGGCTTTCCAAAGGACAGGTGCTGAAACGATCTGCAGCCTGCTTAGAGAACATTACAGCTTTCTTACATGAAAAGGGTTACCCTTTCAAAAATCAAAACTGCAACTAAAATGTTTACATTAGATTACTGCTGTACAAAGTGGATCAAAACTAGCAAATAATTTTGTTGCAAAGTTCATCGAAGAGGGCAATCATACTAATGTTGCTGAAACATTGAAAATAATGTATTTTTTATACTTTGTTGTTGGAATCTCATTAAAAAAATTGTTTTGAATATTTTTCTGTTTCTAGCAAATTGTTCTGCTCCAATCATTCTCAGTTTGTTTTAATAATATTCCCAAAAAGTGGCTTTTTTCTCATTTGGATTGCTGGACCCTGAAACAGACAAATATTTGTGTCCTTAATCCCCCCCAAAAAGACAAATCAATACAAGGCTAACACAGCCTTTCACCCAAAGATCACTGTACCTATTATCAAGCAGGTAGTGTCACCATCATGCTATGGAGCTTGTCAGCAATGACAGTAAAATGAAAAGATTAGTTTTGCATAAAACCTATTGCTCTCTGCTAGAAAACTAAAATCAAAGAATAATTTCAATTTACATCAACACAATAACCTGCACACAATCAACTAACTCAAGAAATGTCTTAGATTAAATAGATTAAAGATATAGAAAGGCTGAGGACCATAGTCCTACAGGAAAATCAGTAAAAGTACATGGGGAGCAAACTCCTACTGAGAAAAGTAGTTCAACAATTAATGGATGGATATTTGGGTTTTATTTATATTAATCAGTTTCAAACTACTTTGTTTCCTGTTTGTTTAAACAAAGCTTTGTCTTTATATGTATGGTACTCATTATATAATTTGTAAAGTTTGCATTTACCTGAGAACTTGTCACAGAGCTCTGTGTCTTACGGAAAAGTGCTATACAAAAACAAACTGAACTCAGTTTAATTAGTGAAATTTAGTCGTACTAAAGTGCACTTCAACCTTGATAAAGACCTAGCAAAATGTAGTGCTTTAATTAGTATTAAGATGCTTCTGCAAATATCAAAGGAGTAGCATGCTTGAACAGCCAAGGCATTTAGAGAACTTATTTTACCGTATTTTGATTGGAAATAGGCAGGCTTATGAATGTTAAATGTATTTAGATTTTTCCCCTAAAATACACCATGTGCTGTTCATTTCATTATTGATGGTTAAAATACTTTACTAAAGGTGAAGGAATCAGATATGAGCTTGTCTTATTTTCTGCCTTGATATAATCAAAAGATGAAGTTTCAATAAGAGTGTATAGTATTTTAAAATTCTCCACATATACCATTTGTTTCACCACTATGCCTAGTGCAGAACTTGCATACCATTAATTTAGCTAAACTGAAGATGAGATTGCCATCTACAAGAACGGCAAAAAACTGAAGGAAGCTATCTCCATCTACAGGTTGAAAAATGTTACTGTGTTTTTCTTCAGAATAAAGAAGAAAAAGGTCAATTAATAATCATTCTCCATCAATTCACCCATTTCCTAACTCGTCTGATCCAGGGCAGAGTTACTGGAAAACTGGTGATTATTCCAGCAAGCATCTGAGAAACATTAGAGAAATTTGGGTTTGGCTCGAACATTTGTGGATGGATCAAACTACTGTATACCAATCCAAAAGTTTCATTTTGTATTAACAACATTTGTTCAGACTGCTTTAAACTAGAATGTGGTATCAGACAAGGATGCCCCTTGTCACCACTGCTATTTGCAATCACCATTGGACCACTGGCAGTTCACTGTCGAAATGCTTAAAGGGGATTATCAGAGAAGGACTTGAACCGAAAATTTCTCTATATGCAGATGATATGGTACTGTATATATTAGACCCACAAAATACTGTGCCTGCAGTCTTAACAGCACGTACAGAATTTTAAAAATATCTCTGGTCTCAGAATTAATTTGAATAAAAGTGTGCTCTTTCCAGTGAATTCTCAAGCATACAATATCAGATTGGACAACTTCCCTTTTATCATTGCAAATCAGTTTAAATACCTAGGGGTAAACATCACAAGTAAATATAAAGCTCTTTATCAACAAAATGTTGCCGTCTGTATGGAAAAAATTAAGCAAGACTTGCATAGATGGCCAACCCTTCATCTCACTCTAGCTGGAAGAATTAACGTTGTTAAGATGAATATTCTTCCTAAGCTTCTCTTTTTATTTCAAAACATTTCAATATACTGTACATCAATAAATCATTTTTTAAGCAATTACATTCAACCATAACCTCATTTATTTGGAACTCAAAACATCCACGTATCCAAAGACTGACCCTACAAAGACCTAAGGCAGAAGGCGGCATGGCTCTACCTAACTTTCAGTTTTATTACAGGGCAGCAAAAATACAAGCTTTAAAAACGTGGACACAAATAGATGAACATACACAGGCCTGGTCAGCAATAGAATCCTGCAGTATATTCCCTGCTTTGTGCCCCAATAAATGTAAGTTATCGCCAATATACTAATAACCCAATTGTGCTTCACCAAATTAACATCATTCTGGACAAAAATTTTTTAAGTGCGTTTCAGACAGCCTTGGTGTCACAATCCCTCCTAACCCCATTAACAGCTGTGTTTGGTGTTCTTCCAGATGGGCTTAAAGTGGAGAAGGACAAACAAACTGTGATTGCCTTTAGTACTCTAATGACATGCAGACTTATCTTGCTAAACTGAAAGAATCCTAACTCTCCTCTTTTAAGTCAGTGGGTAACTGATGTTTTATACTATTTGATATTGGAAAAAATTAAATTCCCAGTTAGAGGATCTGTGCAGAACTTTTTCAAAACCTGGCAGGATCTAATCAATAATATTTTAGAAAAAGCTCTTAAAGCACTGAGGAAATTGATTTGCTTCCAATTTTTTTTATCTGCCAATTAAACTTTATTTATGTATTTTGACTAGCTAGTGGTGGGGTTCGGTTGATTTGTTTTCAATACTATTTTGTGTAAACATTGATCTCTCTGTATGGAATGATTACAATAAAATTAAAATAAAAAAAGGTTTATCTGATGACTTTTAACTAGTACATTAATACAAACTTGTGAATCTGATTTATTCAGTACAGAGTGCTGCTTACTATCCATTAAACAAGTTTCCAACAAAGAATGCATGCCAGTCCCTACTGTTGTAGCTAAAACTACACAGCTAAATTTATGAATGCGCAAAATAAATGTATTAAACTATACAAAATATCGTATTATTCTACCATTAATTAAGGCTTTTTCTCGCTCCATCTTCCAACCGGTAATGTCCTTCGGGGAGAGATACAGTTGGTGTCTGTCACCACCCATCCATGTCTGAGCCCAGAGGTTTGAAACCGTTCAGCACCCAGTGCCGACCACTGTGTTATCTTAACTTACTTCTAACTTTGTAAAAACGTGGTCTTAAAATTGTATTCTATGCTTCTACATGATAACCACCAGGACAACTTTATTAAAAGACAAGAATAAAACAACAGGCTTGTGGTTCTAAAATAACCTTCAAATAACATTTTTAAAAAGCAAATGAAATAAAATCTACTTAAGAGGTTTCACGGAAATTCAGAACTTATAAAACCAACTCATTTAATCTCCAACTCCTGTGTCTTCTAATTCAGTAAAAGATGATCAGGAGACTTTAATGTAGCTTATCGTTTGCGCATCCTACTACAGACTAAATAATAATTTAGTTTGCTACGGTATCAAGCTTTACAGTACTGTATATATGTACTTCTGCTTAAAGCTTGCACATGTTTTGAAAACGAACTGGCATGCCTTTTTTGTTTTGCCCACATCGTTGCCATTCAAAATACTGTTGACCAGCAAGCCACTACAACATTAGTCCCTCATTGGCCGATGCCTTCTAAAGAGCGCTGAAACTCTTACATCAGCAGATCTACATTAATTTGTTTTTACAATGAACAACTCTTCTCACCCTTCCTGCCCCTCTGTTTCTGTTACTGCTGCACCGGTCGACTCCTTCTCTGCCGCCATCTTCAAATATTGAAAGCTCGCGAGACAATCTTTCGACGTCAAAGACAAATCTCACAGTAGAGCGAGGCGAGGACCGGTCAGGGGTCGCTAATACGCGCCTTTCCTTCAGTATTGAATTGTGTGTCAAATTTTCACAAAAAGAGATATGAGCTGTGGTACAAAACGTTTTGCACTTTATAAAGGTATCGATTTACTATAAAACAAGATTATAGATGGTTATTCTGAACTCGATTCGCTTTCAAAGTTCCATAAAGTACAACTATTGTTTGTTGAAATGTAATATACATCAGTGAATGCTGCTTATTTCATGATATGCCTATGTGTGACGCCCCGTTAGCATAGTGGCGTCGTTCACTGTTTATTTTAACACTACTTTACAATTTTATAGCAATTTATTTATACAGAAATTTATGATTATGTACACAATGCCGAGTTTACAGCCTGTAGCTCACAGTTCCTGGGATTATTGTATCTATTAGCTTTTCCTGATTGTAGCCATGGTAAATTGTCACACAAAAACGTCAAAACTCGTACTGGAACGATCTATAGACCTCGGTCACTATAAAAATGTATCTGTGGACTGTGGAAGACACTTCGGTAATTGTGGTTGGAACAGCAAACATTTAATATTTCTAAGCAATATCTTATTTTTTTCTTATTTTCTTATTGTGTGTCTCATTATTACAACAGTATCAAAAAAAAGTTTAACTGCCTTCTATTTATTGTGAAAATTTTGGTTAATTAGTTATCCAGTTTTAAATTAAATTAAGAAAAGTATACTGCACAATTTTCAGTGGTACTACATCGCTCAGTTCCACAGTTATTTACAATTATATTGGTATATTAAAAGGAGAATATTTGATGCAAGAAGTTGAAGTGGAAACTTTGACAAAAATTCCTCAGCAGCTACCCAAACAAACTTGATGAAATGGATATTTTCCTCTTGTTTATCCAAATTTGTATGTTTGTATGTTGCAGGTATCATAGAAAAACAAAAGAACAATTCATAAATCAATGGCAAATAAGTCAACACATTTTTAAAAGGGCTAAGCAGTAAACCTGTAGAACTGCACACTGCAGGAGAAGAATTTAGGTTCCATGGCAAAACAAAATAATCCTTTAACTCATCAGGTTTGTTTGCCCGTGCTTCTGCAGTATAGCCACACTGATCATATTAAGGATGCAAGTTTAGCTCCATGGGTATGAACCTTTTATAGTAGATTTAAAATAAATACATTAAAAATGACAAAGTCACTTTCTAAAGATCAGGTGATTGTGAACTACTCATATATGGTTAAAAACTAATTAGCTAATATTGCTTATTCAGGTAGCATGGACTGAATATGGGCCAAGGATGGTTCTGTTAGGTACATAAATGTTCTCCCAGTGGACACAGGGATTTAGAGCTGGGACTGTAGTCTCTTCCAGACAATTCACCAGCTTGTTTTTTTTTTTACTGTATCTTATGTCTGTTGGTTATTGAAAACTTCTTCAAATCTGAAAAACCTTACACATGAATATATTTAAAAATGATTTGCTTTTAGTGTGTAGTTGATAATGGTGTCAAATTGAGTTTAATACATAGAGACAGTTCCAAAGTAAAGGCCCCTAAAGAGTGAAAAAACAATCACCAAAAGTAAAACAGCCAGGCTGTAAAAAGGGGCTTTTATAGCATACAGCACAAGAATAAAGCATTAAGCTAAAAGGAATACAACTTCTAGAAACAGCTTGAATTTATTAATATAATTTTCCCAACATTCTTACATATTGTTTGTCTTTTACTTCAAATATAATTATTCAGTTATGTTTCATACCTAGCTAATGATTATTAATAAACATTCCATACTCATCTCAATAGATATGACATTACGTTTATAAATAAATGCAATTCAGTTATTTGATTTACTGGTTTTAATAAGTAGACTCTTTAATACATGTATAGATGTTTTACCACTAGAGAGTGGAGGCAGAACCTCTATGTTTTTCCCAGTTGATTCTGGGGTTTGTCAGGAGTGTGTTCTTGCTTCTACTCTGTTCAATGCTTGCATGGACTGCGTATTGGGCAAGGTCGTGGGGTCCAGTGGCTGTGGGGCATCTGTTGGTGAAGAAAGATTCACTGATCTTGACTTTGCTGATAATGCTGTGATCTTCATGGAGTCAATGGAGTCTCTGACCAGGGCTCTTGAGGAGCTGAGTGAGGAGTCTGGGCTTGCGAGTATCCTGGATAAAAACAAGATCCAGGCCTTTAAACTCCTCTTGGGCACAGAAATCATTAGATGGAATGAGAAAGCATGGGGGATTATGAGGTCGCTGGAAAGTGGTGTGTGGCACTCCTGATATCTATACAAAAAGACGAAGGTCCAAGTCTGTAGACTCCTGGTGTTTCCTGTCTTGCTATATATATTTCCTGTCTTCGGAGAATCCTTGGGTGTAAATTTGTGTCAAATGAACGGTTGCTCGTGGAGTCCCAAATTAGGCACATTACCTACATTATGAGGGAGCATCAGTTACGGCACTACAGACATCTGATACGATTCCCCGAGGGTGTTCTGGCTCACAGGATCCTCATTGTTGCTCTTGGCTGGACCAGGCCAAGTGGGCACCCACATAACACCTGGCTGCAGCAGACAGATGGTCATTTCCGGAGGGTGGGACTAGACCACGTGACTGCCTGGGAGGTTGCCAACCAGGATCCCGAGCTGTTTCGTTGTGTGGTAGGTGTGGCAATGCACTGTACCATTGCACCCCAACCTGTACCCCAACTTGACCTGACCTGATAGATGTTCTAATGTTGTTCATAAACTCCATCCATCCATTGTCTAACCTGCTGAATCCGAATAGGGTCACGGGGGTCTGCTGGAGCCAATCCCAGCCAACACAGGGCACAAGGCAGGAACCAATCCTGGGCAGGGTGCCAACCCACCACAGGACACACACAAACACACCCACACATCAAGCACACACTAGGGCCAATTTAGAATCGCCAATCCACCTAACCTGCATGTCTTTGGATTGTGGGAGGAAACCGAGCGCCGGAGGAAACCCACGCAGACACGGGGAGAACATGCAAACTCCACGCAGGGAGGACCCGGGAAGCGAACCTGGGGTTCATAAACTCTGATCAATTAATCTTTTGAACTATATCAAATTACCATTCAAATAATAATGTAGTATTTAAAAGACATAGTGAAAGAGTTTGTTATAAAATGTCCTTTTCAATTGACAATGTAAAGGAAGTAATTATAATTAATAGTTTAGTAAACTGAAAACTATTACATTTTTTAGTTAACTGATGTTGATCATATTAGATTTTGTTAGTTTTACTATTTCGATACTGCATGACATATAGGAAGGACAATGCTTTTCAATGTGATTTTAGAATAGATCAGATTTATTTAGGCCAAGGAAATTTAATAAGCAATTGTAAATTGTCGGTAATAAATGAGTACCATTTTCCTCTCTCCCTGCTTCGCAGGTTGATACCTACAACGTTATGAAAAAGCGCTTATAAGTTGATTGCGCAGTCAGCTGTGGTAATTGCACGTAAGGTCAAGAACTGTCTCTCTGTATTCTCACTCTGATTTCAATTTTTGACTACAGTTCCCACCATTCCTCATTTATCGACCCCTTCCGAGTAACCTGGAATGGAGCATGTCGGGAAATATAGTTCCTGAGAATGTAGATATAGCTTGGCGGAAAATCAAACCTTGGTTGGTTACTTCCGTTAGGAAACTACAATTCCCAGAAGCAAAACGCAGGCTGTTGACGGGTTAGCGGTTGACGGTTTAAGAGCCGAGATTGGAGGGAGTTAAACTCTTAAGGTAAAAAAAAGCAACAAACAACAACCTAAAACAACAAACGCAATATCTTTATTCCAATCTTTATATTAAAAATGCATGATAAGTTTGTATTACGTTTGTGGATGAGTAACAGTCACAGTCTCGCAAAGTTCTGTTTCAGAAAATAATCAATTAGTTTTAAATGGATTTATGAGTCTTCATCGCATATAGACATACGGATTTTAACTAACAGTTGTTTTTCAGGTTTCGATTAAAGACAGAGAGTGCTGTAGTTAGAATTAGAAGCTCCTATGTAGATATGTGTACTGCTAAACGTGTCTAAAAGTAAACCGAATTAGCAGCGAACTTGTTAAACATTTAATAATGATATAATTTTAAATCAGAGCTGGAATTTTGAAACGGTGCATTTTCTGCATTATCCAAAAATCGAAATCTAGATGCCACTCGCATAGATATGTTGCATTCTTCACCATCCTAGGTTCAATTCCATTTTTTAATTATCCGATCCATCAATTGTATGAACCCTTTTAATGAAGCTGAAGTATATACTAGTAGCAATAATCGTAAACAGAAACAGCAGCCCAATCGCATTTAACACATCCCTACACAGGCCATATTTCTGTGGTTAAAGGATCTTGGAATCGATCCTTTACCAAACCACTTTCATGTTAATTTCATATTGCAATTTAAGAAAGCCTGTACAAATGAGTATGAGACTGTATGATTAACTAAAATCAATGCTTTTTAAGTTATTGGAAATTTTCGGCAGGGTCCCTGCCACTTCTATGCTTTGAAAATACTATATGAAATTTTATCCTGGAGATTGTGTAAATAATTGAAATGCGCTTGCATTATTAATTAAACCGATTCGCGGGAATGTTTTTTTTTTTAAGGTTTTATTATTCAAACAAGTTAGTTTGGTTTATTTACAGCCTTTCACTAATTAACCACCAAGCTAAGCACTTCACAGATACAATTGATGTATAATACAACTTGTTAACGTTTTTTACAGTCGGAGCACAGGCAGGTTAACGGACCTGCTGATCGCACATTGAGTCAGAGGTGACAATTAAAGAGTCAACGCTGGGGTTTAAAGTCCTGTGCCTATTAATCCCAAGGAAACTAATTACATAACCTGTGTTCAAGACTGTATCTGCTATTACAGTTAAAAAAATGACTCCCTCTTACCATAATAGTGCTCTGATTCCAGGAGACTAATGAAATAAGAAAATTCAGAAAATTTATTAATTAATGAATGGATGGATGCATAAAAGTGAGTTGCATAATGTGAATAGTACAGAATTGTTAAGCACAACAATCATAAAATTGCTTTGAAACTTATGCACAAACCATTGAGACGAATCAGATCTTGCTGTCATGAATTATCACTGCACCACTTTTGGTGACCATTGATTTCATTTTGTGGAACCTAAGCTGTAAAGCCTCTGCCAGTTTTTACAATGTGCCATCAGTTTAATATTCAAACTGAGGCTTAACTGCATATTTTCCGTTCATATCTTTTTTTTAGAATGGCTAAATTCACTAATATAGGCTGTGGTTTGCTTTAATATGCTTCACCTTCCATTGTTTAAGGTGTCTTACTATCTTTGACATGTTGTCACTTTTAGATCCTATATTTTAACTCCACATTTTTAATGTTTATTGTCTGCATGAGTGTGACACTCTATTTTATATTATTTGCCTTGTAAAGTGACTTATGATATATAAAGTGACTTATGATGTTGCATACCTTTAATTTCACCATAAAAGAGCAATTGATAGATTCAAGTCAACATATTCAATTTCTTTTTGTAACAACAGACGATGAAAGTCACAGTTTAAAGTGCTGCTCTAATCAATAATCATATTTACTATTTACAGTGCCACATATCAGAAAATAATTTTATTAGGCTGTTTTGTTGACTATACAGTCTTGAACATTAAACATAAGTATCAGTTGTAATTTGGAAATTATTGACTTACTCTGTATTGTTTGTTTAATCTTATGATCATTGGAATATTTCTGTTTATATAGTTCTTGAATTGAAATTTGTTACCTTGTAAGCTAAAGGTTTTTGTGCCAACCAGCTTATGTTTTTAATTGGACTCCTGGGCTAATTAAGTGAACGTTTTTTCCCCCCAAGTTCTGTGTTTTGGGAACAATATAGAAATTAGAAAACTAAGTTTGGTAAAAATAAATAAATAAAATGTACCAAGCATGGGAATATTGTATATTTTTTTCTTTTTAACAATATTTTCATCTTGATTTTCATTCTACTTTTCCAAGTGTTCTAATTGTTTGTTTAATCCATTATTTACTAATTAGTGAGTCTGACGCTAAAGTAGGGCAGCACGGTGGCACAGTGGTAGCGCTGCTGCCTCGCAGTTAGGAGACCCGGGTTCGCTTCCCGGGTCCTCCCTGCGTGGAGTTTGCATGTTTTTCCCGTGTCTGCGTGGGTTTCCTCTGGGTGCTCCGGTTTCCTCCCACAATCCAAAGACGTGCAGGTTAGGTGGATTGGCGATTCTAAATTGGCCCTAGTGTGTGCTTGGTGTGTTTGTGTGTGTCCTGCGTTGGGTTGGCACCCTGCCTGGGATTGGTTCCTGCGTTGTGCCCTGTGTTGGATGGGATTGGCTGCAACAGACCACCGTGACCCTGTGTTCGTATTCAGCGGGTTGGAAAATGGATGGATGGACGCTAAAGTAGTTGCAACCTTGGATTATTCAGTGTTATTTGCCTGGGTGTCAGCTCTGCTTGTTTTTAACTGTCATTAATAAGAAGGGGTGAAAACTGCACAGAGAAAGGGCAAAATATAATGAAATCGACAAAAGAGAGTTAAGCATTTAAATATATAGCAAAAGCAGAAATATTTCTAAATGCCTTATAAATGTAAAAATCATGCTGCTGTGCTTTTCTTAATGTAGAATAAGAGAAAAAATACCAGCTAATTAAGTGAGTTCAGTGTTTATCAGGTGTTGTCACTGATTATGAATCTGGTAGGAACAAAAACCTGCAGCCACAGTGGGTCGAGAGGACCGAGTCTGGGAAGCACTGGATTGACTACAACTGCAAAATATATATCGGCCCCACATGTTATGTTAAATTACATCCCTATCCCTATGATTGACTGGCACCTTGTCTGGGGATGTTTCCTCTCTTATGCCTACTGCTTTTGATGCCCCTCACACATGCCCCCTTCATCCCTGATTTCTATATGATCCACATATATATTTTTCAATACACGTGAACTTTATGAGAATAATTTATGTTGTGTAATTCTCTTTACTTTTGAAATTGATTATGCTAACTAGGTCATACAATAGATTTTACCAGTTGAAAATGAAACTACAGGTAATTACAAATATTGTAAGATAAACATAGACTACAGTACATCATATTTCAAACTGGGATTTGAAAAATATCAGTAAAATAAACAAATAAAAAATTCACAGCTAAAATATTTTTGCTTTTTTGAAGTAAAGATGCCGTATTTTTAAACCAAGTACAAATTTGACATATACTATAAAGTTGTCATTCTGATTAAAAAAACAGAAATGCTGTACTATTTTTCAGAAATACATCATTTATTAAAATAAAGATTTAACATTTTCAAAGTAAAAGTAAGCATTGCCAGTTTGTATTTTAATATGGACATTGCTGTGCATTTTGAATTCAATATTTACATTTGTTTATCTTATAAACAGCACTTTGAGCTACTGTTTGTATGAAAATGTGCTATATAAATAAATGTTGTTGTTGTTGTTGTAGATACAGTAGATAGATAGATACTTTATTAATCCCAATGGGAAATTCACATACTCCAGCAGTAGCATACTGATAAAGAACAATATTCAATTAAAGAGTGATAAAAATGCAGGTATAACAGACAATAACTTTGTATAATGTTAGCGTTTACCCCCCGAGGTGGAACTGAAGAGTCTCATACTATGGGGAAGGAACGATCTCCTCAGTTTGTCAGTGGAGCAGGACAGTGACAGTAGTCTGTCGCTGAAGCTTCTCCTCTGTCTGGAGATGATACTGTTCAGTGGATGCAGTGGATTCTCCATGATTAACAGAACCCTGCTCAGCGCCCGTCGCTCTGCCACAGATGTGAAACTGTCCAGCTCCGTGCCTACAATACAGCCTGTCTTCCTCACCAGTTTGTCCAGGTGTGAGGCATCCCTCTTCTTTATTCTGTGTGCTCAGCACACCACCGCATAGAAGAGGGCACTTGCCACAACCGTCTGATTGAACATCTGCAGAATCTTATTGCAGATGTTGAAGGACACCAGCCTTCTAAGGAAGTATAGTCGTCTCTGTCCTTTCTTAAACAGAGCATCAGTATTGGCAGTCCTGTCCAATTTATCATCCAGCTGCACTCCCGGGTATTTATAGGTCTGCACCCTCTGCACATAGTCACCTCTGATGATCACGGGGTCCATGAGGGGCCTGGTCCTCCTAAAATCCACCACCAGCTCCTTGGTTTTGCTGGTATTCAGTTGTAGGTGGTTTGAGTCGCACCATTTAACAAAGTCCTTGATTAGGTTCCTATACTCCTCCTCCTGTCCACTCCTGATGCAGCCCATGATAGCAGTGTCGTCAGCGAACTTTTGCACGTGGCAGGACTCACAGTTGTATTCAAAGTCCGATGTATATAGGCTGAGCAGAACCGGAGAAAGTACAGTCCCCTGTGGCGCTCCTTTGTTGCTGACCACAATGTCAGACCTGCTGTTCCTGAGACGCACATACTGAGTTCTGTCTGTAAGATAGTCCACGATCCATTCCACCAGGTATGAATCTACTCCCATCTCTGTCCGCTTGACCCTAAGGAGCAGAGGTTGGATGGTGTTGAAGGTGCTAGAGAAGTCCAGAAACATAATTCTTACAGCACCACTGCCTCTGTCCAAGTGGGAGAGGGATCGGTGTAGCATGTAGATGATGACATCCTCTGCTCCCACCTTCTCCTGCTATACAAACTGCAGAGGGTCGAGGGCATGGCGGACCTGTGGCCTCAGGTGGTGAAGCAGCAGCCACTCCATGGTCTTCATCACATGATATGAAGAAAATATTAGCTTTGTGTATGGTGAAATATAGCAGAATATTTCATACTATGTTTAGTTTATAGACACATTTTTTTCTGTTTAATATCCACTCTACATAGACTATAAATAGCATTAAAAAAAGACCAGGGTGGATTGCCAGGTAAACGAACCCTTTGATATCAAGACAAATATAAAGAAAACTAGCCATTTGCGGCCAACTACGTTGCGCGTGTTAAAGTTGTCTGTGAAGGCCTCCCTGTTTAAACGCGGCTACCAGTTGTGAACTGGGCCCTTCGTCGCACAGCATTATGATTTTTTATAAGGGAAACAAAATTACAAAAGAAAACCCTTGGTTATTGATTCGATAGGAACGACCAACTCGGAATCACTGTCCTAATCATAATTATTAGGTGGTGTAGGAGCATTTCTGCTATTGTCGTTTCCTCTCACGATGTCTTCGCAACCTTTCTCCAGTCTCGCAGGTTGCTTTCTGGCAATCCAAAGAGTAAGGCAATGTACACTGAGCAACGGTTATAAAAGGGGGAAACATAGGTATCCAGGCTTTTTAAAGCATAAATAGGGATCACTTCACTGATATGTGAGCAAGCCACGGTACAACTGTGAGACACACAGCACTCGCCGGCTACAACGTAACAATAATAATTTCCGGAACGTGCTGTTACGTTGTCATTCATTTTATCCACTGTCTTTCTTTCATTCATATGTTACGTAGGCACGTACCTTTTATCTTCGGCAATCTCATTCTCTAACCAGGCCTCAGGAGCTAACCAGCATAACACTGTCCACCACCCCTTTCGTTATTCCGGCATATTGTTGACATCCGTGAGTAACAACAACGTACTAGACTGGAAGGTGGTCTATGCATGCGTGGAATTCGCAGACAAACAAAGATCAATATCTAAATGAAGATCTCTTTAGTTAATTTAAAGCACAACAATTTGTTTAGTTTTAATGTCTGTCTGTGTTTTGAGGTGTGACTGGAGTACTACAGTCTTCAGTAGTATAAGCCTGGAGATGATTCTTAATGCAATGCCTATGTTTTAGCTGTCTCTCTACTGCCATCTAGTGCTTCTTCTTCTAATTCATTCAAGGACAAACAAAGATCAAGATCCAAATGAAGATTATATATAGAGATAATACTCTGTGGCAAATTTGAGAAAGAAAGAATTGTAATTTTGTTGGAGAATAATGAAGCTTGCACATACATGCTGTGCTTCATTTTATTTAACATTTTATGTTGCCAGTTTGAATATGCTTATTTAGAGAAGTGCATGATGGTTTCCATGTCATTTATAAATATAGAGTTAGCTGAAATTAAGAAGTGTATCTTTTTTCAAGAATAATTTTTTTTTTTGTTTTGTGTTTTTAATTGGTTTAAGGCTCTTTGAAGTATTGTTGGCATGTGGAAGGTTCACTTTGAATGCTGTCCATAAGCACCTGCTGCAAAGAAGACTGAAGCATGCTTTCCAATAACTAAGGGGAGTAGAATTTGTGAACTATGCAGGCATTTTATGTGAAGAACTGGATCTTTTTAAGTATTGTGACTTGGTTTCTGTATTGAAGGTCAAGTCCTGTGAAAGAAGAGAGAAACGGTTTAAGAAAATTCTTGGCACTGTATGAAACCTAACCTACAGTGTGTATCTTAGTGTATTTTGGTTCAAGCATTACAGAAGGATCAGATGGAGATGGAAATGAAGGCTTAATAGCAATGAGTTCCTCAATCAAAAACTGTCGCTTTGTGCAGGAAAAATGTCATTTCAAAGCTGGTTTACTACTTTCTGAAACAATTCTCTCAAGATTTAACAAAGCACACTATTTTGGAAATCCCCTTTGTGATCTATACTCATCGTTTTAACAAAAAGAAAAAAAATCTAGGTAGTCCTTTTTTTTTTTACGTCTTCTGTAATTTCCTGCATTTCTCTCTTATACTGAAACAAGTCAACTCAGATGACAATACACCCACTCGCTTGTGTTTCTAGTGACACAAGCATTATTACAAGTATGCTTGATTTCAATGCCATGCAGATCCCTGTGCTAGCAGCCATAGTTGCTGCCTTACTCCATCAGCTACTTGGCAGGCACTGAAAAACCAATCAAGTAGCCAGTTTGAGGATGGAACAGACCTTTGCAAATGCTGTTGAAGAGGACTACAATTTTAAATTGGTTCAAGAAGTGGAGGTGAGTTGTTCGTGGCAAATTTGTAAAGCTTAAAATCTGTCTCATAATATGAAATTTTCATAAATTTGGTGTTCACAGGTTCTCAAAGTATGTGATTATTTGAAAAGCTGATTAACAATGATTAAGTCTTTACTGTACATATTCTTATGGATCTCAGCCTTAAATACTAAATACAGTAAAACAGGATGGGTTACCTTTTACAAGAAAAGCTAAGTATTTTGCAGACAAGTTTTATTAATTCTTTCCTTGGTAATTTTAAAATCCAAAAAGACATTAAACTGAAGCTAAAAGTCATCTTTGGTGGCATAAGCATGACCTAGTGTACAACTTTATCTTCTGAAAGAGAAATTTTTTGAGAGAAAACTCCCTTCAAACAAACACATTCAATAAAGGAACGTGTAAGGTATTTCACGTTTGATTCTGGTTCAGAGGTATCCTCCTTTCTATAAGACTGAAAGTGCAAACTCCACTACAAAAACACTCCAGCATGATGTTGTGGAGCTTGATATATGTACACGCCAATGCATACTGCAACTGTACAGTCTTATTTTATTTTCATTGCTATCTGTCTACATTAGCAATTCTGCACAAGATGTGGCATACGATTGTATTTAAATTATTTGCATAAGCAGTAGAAAAAACAAAGGGGTGTCGGTTTGAATGTGACTTAATCGTAAACAACTTGTGTGCAAGGGAGTGTAAACAAGCAGAAAGAAACCACATTCTACTGCCTTAAGCCTTGCAACTATAGCTCCTGTATGCTGCTACTCCTTTAATTTAAAACCATGCAAATACCATGCTGATTGATAATGAGGTGTTTTTTTCTGTCTAATTGTTTTCTTTCACATTGAAAATAAACAGCAACGTCCACATTCTATAGGTAAACTGACATTTCATTGCCTCCTGTGCTGCTGTTGTCTCACCTTGTCAGAACTCCATTCATCTGCTAATAAGCGTATTCCACAGGGGATTACTTTTACAGATATAAGCATGATTCTGAGAAAGTAACAAATATTCCCAAAGAATGTTCTAAATATCCATCTACACATATTTCTGACAAGTCTGATAATTCTGTAATTTTACAATTTAAGTTTGCAGAATGTAAAAAAGTGTGTGCCCAGCAAAAATGCTCGACTTTCACTATATTAAGCTGTAATTTCACAAAATCGGTAAAGCAAAATCTTGTTAATCATTAGACACATGGATTGTCCTCATTGTAAAAACCATCAAATCATGTTTAGGGATGTGGCTTAAATGTTAAATGTGTTATAAACTTGAAATCAAATTTTGATTTTGTCTTGGCACCATTGCTACATTTTACTTGTTCATGGGATGTATAGAGAGAGTTAAAAAAAAAAAAAGAAGATACTGTATATAATACCATGTTGTCTACTTCCATTAAAAACCTAACAGTGAGTAAAACAGAAGAATGGGAGTACGACAGAATGTTACTTTTAAAAAAAATGGCTAAGTTTGATATATCAAATCTTTATTTTGATTTTATAAGCAACTTCCCCAATAATAATAGTGTACATTTTAGTGAAATGTCAGTTTTTATGTGGCTGTTTTCATATTTCTCCCCTATCCATTCATCCCATTTTTATGTGTTTATTTGGATTCAGGAGGTTGGGTTGCTGATGCATATTCCAGAAGCATCAGGGACAAGATATGGGATATGAAGTGCATCACTGAATCCAGTCACAAAAAGTGAACGTGTTTCTTGTGATTAGTGTCATATTTGTATTTCATCTTTATAAATACCTTGAGGTTCTAAGGGCATCAAAGGTGGAAGGAACAGATATATTCGTATATAGCAGCAGGTATACTGTATATGGGAGATGACCGGTAATAGCATAGGGTGCCAAAGGCAGAATGCAGGTAAGCCAAATGCTGTGACAAGGGGAAGTGGGGATGATATGGTAGCCTTTAATGCAAACACAGAAGTTTACTGAAAGACTTTTCATGATATTTTAACTTGATATATGAGTGAAACATACATTTACAATTCCCCTTTAAAGTTTGCTGATTTTAAATGCAGCAGATGCTAATAATAAGTACGGTAGTATGTCACTAAAACTTTGAGCAGTTACGGGGACCTCAATTTAGTGAATTGGTCACATCAGTTGAACTAAAGGAAAACTAGTGTTAAAGTCTTTATTTGGAGTAAGGACCCTTTTATTTTAAACCGATTCCCCCTTTTTTGATTTTATTGATTTTATTAAAATCAAATAACATTCCATACAAATAACTCAAGTTAAACTACAAGTTTTACAAAAATAGGTTAGAAACAAATCAACGCCCATCCCTTTTTACATTAGCTATATCATGGTGTTTTGTGGTTTTGCCTCAATAAAAATAAATGGATGGCTGTTAAAATTCTTAAAAGCCAGTTTAGAGCTGTCAATCGCCCTAACTCCTGTCTTTGGGATGAGTGGAAACAAAAATTATGCAGATGTGTTTAAGAAAACAGATACAAAAAAGTGAAATTATACTGAATTGTTAGGTAGTATGTACAGTGGATATTGCACTTCTTGAAATTACAGTTTTGTTAATGTGTAGGTTAAAATCAAGATGAATTTTCATATTTTAATAAGATCTTGTCACCAACAATATAATACATATGTTGGTAAAATTATGTAAAGTACAGTGTTACAGCTAGAAAATATTAGGATGAAACAGATTGTATTGAAAATCTTGGAAATGTAAAAATATGTTTTTAAATGTCATTTATTGCAATTGTAATAGGGCCTGAATGGTGGAATATCTGAATGTCTCTGTGCAGAAGAGGTGGACATTGAAACAAAGGAACTTGTGAGTTAAATAATTACCATGTTACACTCTAAAATTTCATTTTTGAAGCAGTTGCCTTGTATTTTTTTGGCAGTTTGTGGCAAGTACCAATTGAAATTGCAGAGTACTATTTATAAAGTGCAGTTTTGCCACACTGTTTGATATGTCTCATGCTCTTTTGTTTGTTCTTCATTTATCGGAAGGATATCAATGGGTTGGCATTAAAGTCTCACAGGCAAGAAGATGAAGCCAGTGGAAAACCAGCGCACAAATTGGCCCCTGTGAGTATTGAGAACAGCTCCAGCAGTTTTGCCTTGAAGTGCATACTTGCTGGTTTTCTTTCTAAGTATATGTTAGCAAATACAATATTCTACTTATAAGCACTTCATTATAAATTTAACAACATAATGTGTACCTGTTAATGACATTTTAAAAGGATTACAGGGTCTTTATCGTGGTTGCAGATGGTAAGATGGTTCATCTATTTTTATTCAGAAAGGGTTCCTTGCAGGTACCTGCTTTAATCATAGTGTTCATAGTGTTGTTGTTTTTAGATACTAAAATATACAACACGTTCCTTTTGTAGATTTCAGCTCTTAAGCAGAATGGCATATTGCAGTCACTCACTGCAGGAAAAAAAGAAGAGGCTTATGCAGGTAAGTTGTCTCCTGTTACTGTGGGTTGTTGATCCCTGTGGAGTAGATCATCATGAGGGAGGTAGTCTTAGTGGTATAAAGTTATATTTGTTTCAAGAGAAAATGATTGCCTTAGTATTGTACTAGTGTTTGCAGTGCTTATGATGGTTCATATGAAAGATGTCAAGAAACTTTATACAGTATGTGTATATATAATTATGAGTATAAGTGTTTGTATACATGTGTATATAAATATGTGTGTGTGTGTATGTATATAATATATTTATAAACCTTTAAGTTCACTAGTGGTGTCATGCTTTTACATTTCCACAAAGAATTTACTTAACTGCATAGACTTAATGTTTTGTGGTAGTGGTCATGATGTTTCTATTTTTACAGAGCTAAACCATGAGGTGCAGCAAGCAGAGGATGAATGGGCTGCCTTAGAGGCTGTACAACCAGGTAAGATAGATGGAAATGCTTTTTTGTTCATAGAGATGCTGATTCCTATGTTTATTTGAGTGCTGGATACAAAACTTTACTCTCCGCTGCTTACAGATAATTTTTTTTATTTTTAAGAAATGGGGAAAGAGAATTTTGGTTTTATTTAATGTGCACCAAAACTAATTTTATAAGAAAATCAAAAAGCAGAGATTTCTTTTTACATTGTGACCAGTAATAAGTGGTTTGGTACTTCACAAAATACATTCACTATAGATTTACATATACTGAAGTCAATTGTCAGTTATTTTCATATAATATTAGCCAATGTTTTCAGTGGTAATTATTAAAGGGAAATTTAATACTGTATGATGTATTCTTTGGCATAAAGCATAAGTCTTTTAAACAGCTCATTTTTATTTGAAAAAAGGATGTAATGTATTTAAAAATCTATTAATTGTCATTTTTGCACCTACTTTTTCTGGCATTTCATTCACAGACTTGCTTGGTTGAATTCAGTGTTTTGATTAGCCAATAAAAAAACTTGAAAGTACAGGAAGAATCTGCAAACTCTCTATAGATCAATGATTTACAGTGGAATTCAGAACCAGGATGCTGGATCTGCAAGGTGTCTACACTAACCACTGTGTCAATGTGCTACCTAATATACAGTATATTTATCTTGTAAGAGAAACAATCCTAAACATGAAAATGGAATAATCCAGAGTATGAACACCAACAATTGGAATAAGCTATCGTATCAGATGTCTGAGTGTTTAATTTCATCTTTGTAACTTTTGTATATGCACAATTCATATTTCCCGGAGAAGCAGATATGTTTTGTCAAATGGGAGCATTTCAGCTTTATTATTAGTAAGATGTCTTCTTTTCTTGTTTACGACATTAAGGATCTGCACTAAATTCATTCTCTACAATGCACCCTGTGTCAAAAAAACAGAATATACTATGGACATAGGTGGGTAGAGTAGCCCAAACATGTAAACGTACAGCTACTTTTAGTCTGTGTGTGTGTGGGTGTTTTTATCAAAAAAAAAAAAAATTACTCAAGTATACAAGTTAATTTAAAGTAGTTTTTTAACATTGTGAAACAAAAATCTTCAAAAAAAAAACAAACAGCATTTCTTTTCTACCACTTCATGTAGAACTGGAATATCTCAAAAGTGATTAAATAAAAAAATATAAGTTAACAAAATGTAACTTCTGTTTTATAAATTTTACAAATATCAACCTGTGAATTGTTTATAAATGTTTACAAAAGGCTACACGTAGGGCAAGAAAAGTATACCTTTCTGTTTTTCAGACCAAGCAAACATTGAAGTACCATTTTGAACGCTTCCTTTTTTATTTTTACTTTTATTTTTTATTTTACATTTAAGTAAGCTATTTGGATAGCTATTTAATACTACAGTTACTAATAATAAGTTATTTAGGACAACAAAATAGGATAGTAGCTGAGATCAAATTGAAAACATTATATATTTAATTTGTGAAATTATCAGTATTGTCCATTATAGTTAGTAAGTTTGTGATTTTTCTCGTCTAACAGTGACATTAAAGTGGTACTAAGAAAAAAAGGAAAGCTTGCTACCAGCCTAAAAAATAAGATGGCAGACTCACTAGAGACTATTGGGGAAAAGCAACTACTGTTTGAGTGTTTTTTTTTTTTTTGTGAAAATTGGAGGAGGAGCTCATTTATGTAGAAATAATTACCCCTTTTTGCATACAGAGATATAACTATTTTTTCATTTTCACTCTAAACATTGACTGAATTTGAGGTTAAGGATCTTCATTGAAACCATGGCTCTGTTTTTTTACATAGCTGGATCTTCAAGAAGAATGTGGAACATATGTTTGACCGCCTTTAAATTCCACAGTATGGTCAGAGTTGCATATTTCTCACTACTAGTGGAACATCTGTCATTGATGGACAATGAAATCCACTCAATAAGTCATCCATAACTGTTAAGGCTTCACTATTGGCTATCAATAAGTACTAGAAGGGAAAGAGACTGGTAGTTAAAAATGACCAGTGAGATCTACAGAATAAGCCAGCTGACAGGTAAAAGATATTTTTAGTTCTTCACAGTAGAAAAGATTTGAGGAAGTTAAAACCTTAAACATGAAACATTCAGATTTTATGAGTAAAATTGCATTTTTTTTTCTTTTACAAATGTAATTGAGTAAAAACAATTATTTTTCTAAAAACCTACCATGAAAAGTACAATTTCTCCAGAAATTTACTTAAGTGCAAATATTGGAGTAAATGTAACATATACCTACCCACCTTTGTTTGTGGGCAATATTGACTTTTGGCTTTAAAATAAAGACAAATAAGCAGTTCAAAATATGTGAACTTTCTTGTACTGAAAATTCAGAAAACCTGAGATGTGCAAAAAAAAAATAATAATGGCAAAGTTAAGATTTGCAAATCTCTTTTTATTCTATTCCAATATGCCTACTTGTTTCCAGTAGTAAACTCTCAAATAGAGACTATTTTTTAAACTTTCCTGCTTTAGTGAAAGCCACCTGACAGTAGTTTAAAATTTGGCTACACACATCTGGAAAATAAGAGAATGTCTTTGTCATTTTGTTTAAAGCTTCTTCACTAGGGTCATCATTGTTTCTCCTGTTGTGTGAGAATGGAAGCAGGACTGTCCAGTTTCCCATATTATAAGCTACATGCCCTGTATTTATATTCTGTACCTAAATATGTAAATGTTAACCTTTTAAAATTCTTTACACATTTTAAACAAATTTATTTTATTACTTTGGTTCTTTTAAAATATCATGAATGAATACTGTGACTTCTATAGTTAGATCCAGTCTTATTGATATATATTTACTCTACTGCTTTAGTCCCACACTCTTCATTATGTAACATATACTATTCGTATTTGGTGGTTCATGCTTTCTAAACTTTTCTTCAAGTTTAAGATGTGATTATTAAAAAGTCTTGTGTGTCATTACTTTACAAATTCATTTACATGTACTGTATGTTTATATGTTTGGTCTAACATAGTTATGAAGTGTTTGACAAGAGCTTGTTCTGACACAGTCAGTGATACGAATGCTTCAATATAAAGTCTACTGCATGTGCTGTCTCACAGATTAGTATTTGAGTTCAAATATAGTGCCTGTTTGTTGTTCATGTGGAGTTTATACATTTTCAGTGTAGCATTTCCTCAAGATTGTCTTGTTTTCTTTTCATATCTCTTAAGACATGAAGGTTACATCAATTGTCATCTCTAAATGGACCTTATGTGAGTGCTGAATGTACTTTTGAGTAGGCCCTGCAATGGATAGATGTCCTATCCAAATCTTCTTCATGCCTTCTGTGCATTGCTCCTAGTATATTATTTGGCAATGTCATCCTGACCTGTGTTAAGTTGGTTTGATATGTTCTAATATACAACTTTTGATAAAGTGGTTGTGATGTTTGCTTTCAAATACCTGCCAAAACAGAAATGTTAATTTGTTTAGCACTGCTACATATGCAATAAAATTAGTAAAAAACATTTAAATATTTTTATTATTAATTAATAAAAGAGAACAACCAAATGAGAAAAGTACAACATTAAAAATAAAATTGCCAACTTACAGGTACCCACCCAACTCCATTATTGTTCATAATATTAATAAGGGCACATTTCATCAGTAGACTTTGTATGCCGGCTTCTTCTCATTTTCAAACCTGCTTAATCCAATTCAAGGTCATGTTTAGGCAGAGCCTGTCTTTGTAATACTGAGCACATGGAGGGAAAAAGCCCTGGACAGAGCATCAGCCCATTGCAGGGTCTACTCAGTCAAGCACCCACGATCACACAAGAACCACTTCAGAATCGCTAGTTAACCTAACCTAAGTGCCTTTGGGAATGTGGAAGGAAAACCTCCATAAACACAGGTAAAGGGTGCAAACTCAACATCAGTGTCTGCCCGTGGGATTCAAAATCAGGATACAGCATTTGTAGGTAGCGGTGCTACCTACCACGCCATCCTATCGCCCCATGTCTTTTACAGCAACTGATTTATTATTAGATTGGACTAATGGAGCTGGCTGTTAAACAATTAAAAGGGTTTTCTTTTGTAGCACCAAATGGTTAAAAAAAAAAAAAAAAAAATTCTGGTCATTTTATATACTGCTTGTCATTCAGGCTATACAACAGTGCATCATAGCATATCTTGTATTAGAAAAGAGAAATACTGTGGTCTGCAGTTTTATATGCACATTTTGAATAATTCCACTAGGACTGGCTTCAGCCATCTATTTTCAAGCTAGTGTTGTCCTTCACATGGAGACAGAGTTCATTTTGATATCAGTGGGCACAAGCTATCTTTGGATGGGAAGGAAGGCAGGCATACCATCTTACACACATGCACTCACCTTATATATACTTATTCATTAATGTCCACATTGGAAGCACAATTTAATCTGAAATGTGCAACTTTTAGATGTGTAGTAATTATGCAAACATTGCATAAAGACTGGTGTGAGATTTCAGTGCACGTAGCTAGCCATAGTCCTATACCATCAGCACCACATCACTACAGCATTGCAATGGAAAACTCCTCCTCTCCTATGTGTGCTGGTAGTATGTCTATATTTAAACAAGCAATGGTCACAAAAGTATATGTCATGTTCTAACTGTTGTGAACTGTTTATTAAAAAAAAAGTTACAAAATCTGGAAAATAAACAAAAGATTCACCTTATAGCTGTCTTTGTTTGAAACCGCATATCAGCCTGACAGTCATTATCCATTAAACCTCATTTAATTTCTGTGCTGCTCATATGGCTTCTGAAAAGTTCTACAGCTAAAGGTGAAAATACTGTAAGCAACTTGCAGATTTTTTGTGAGGTATGGGAATTAAATACAAGTTAAATTTTGTTAATTTGATATTTTTGTAGTAGTGAAATATTCAGTTATTATTTGCAGTTTTTTTGTGTTAATTATTTATGCATTTTAAAGTTGTGTAGTAATTCATATTTTCAAGCTCTGTGGTCACAGTTGAATGTTACTTTTGACCTTCTAATTTTCTTTGCACTTGATCCTCGGTTGTTGGTTTGCAGCTGTAATGGAAAACATTTGCATTTGTTGCTGCAACTAAGTATTTTTAAGGCATCAAGAGAAGGTAATTGATGTTTCAAGTTAGACTGATAGCTGGGAAGGAAAATCAAGAAATGCCAAGGCAAATTTTGCATTGTCTTCTTAGTTGAGGTTAAACAATTTGCTTAATTTAGTCTACCGTTATTTTTAAAAAAAAAAACTGTGCTTAGTTGAATGCCCTCTAGGTAGGATTTAATTACAGAGATTAAAAATGTTTTTTAAAAACAATAAATCATGCAATAAAATTTTTGAGAACTATCTATTATTAAATGTGCACAGTTTCTTAGTTGCTGATATATCTTGCCAAGGTTGTAAGTTTCTGATGTCAGATGTACAGTGTGTGAATAGAAAG
The DNA here is from genome assembly GCF_016835505.1 of Polypterus senegalus. Lineage (NCBI taxonomy): Eukaryota > Metazoa > Chordata > Cladistia > Polypteriformes > Polypteridae > Polypterus > Polypterus senegalus. The sequence continues at coordinate 51,464,285 of NC_053164.1, forward strand.
ACAAACAAATGTAAGCAATATTTATTTTAAATGTATTTTAGCATATCAGATGTGATTGGTGCAAAACATTTTTCTGCAATGACTTTTTTAAAAGGTTGGTTGGAAATCAATTGTTCATTACTAATTGAAAAATGGTTCTAAATATCTTTTCATTGTTTAAAAAAATATATCAATATATCTATCTATTTTCTAATCTGCTTATCTAGTCCAGCACCAAGGGGAGGAATCCGTTTCTTGAAGCACTAGTTTCTAGGCAGAAACCAGTCCTTGAGAGGACTTCGGTCCTTCACAATGCAAATTCGCTCACAATGGGACAATTTAATATCACTAGTACAACCAAACGTAGTCTTCTTTGGAATGTGGGAGGAAAAGAACAGGTTCTTTATGATTTATTTAAGCTATGTTTTTAAATTATCATGCATCATTATTTAGAGCTTATTTTAAGTTATGTGTATTTGAAGAGTAGCATTGTATAAATGTTTGATTAGTGATCACTGCCTAGAGATGTACATTCTTCAATGTATTTATTCTTTAGTTATTTCAGATCACTCCGGTAGCTGCTCCTCTCTGATCTCATTCAATGAGGCACTGCAACACTTCCAAACTACAGACCTAGCTGATATAAAGGTGGGACATACTGTAAATAATTTAAATAAAAATATAATATACTGGCAAGCTTCTGCAGTCAAAATGTTTTTGTACCAGCAAAGGTGTCACAAAAGCATTTGGAGTATGAGCAAAGGAAAACCTCTAATGCAAAACCCATGCAAAAATATGGGTTACTGGTATTTTCCAGTTACATTTTTTATTCCAATGCATTATATCTAATAGATTTCTTATAATTTTGTTCAATTTTAGAAAATTACAACAATCTAGATGAGAACATGCCATTAAGCCCAACAAAGCTCACCAGTTCTATCCACTTAATTCTTCTAAAATAAAATTGTCTAGTTAAAAGATTAAAAACATTGGTGAATTACAGAAATTGTTAGGTAAGCTCATTTAATTATTTTCTGCAACTGCATTAGGCCATTTAGAATTGTACTCCTACTTGAAGTCCATACTGTTTTGCCAGCTGTTATAATGGCCACAAAGAGGGAGCTTGTCCTTTTTGTAGCATTACTTTAACACAAGGTGCCTTGATAATATCTGATTTAATATTTTATTAATCATTATTTAACCATTCAATCAGAATAGCTATTACTTCATTAAAGTTTATTTTCTTGATATGTTGCTCTAGATTTCTTTTTTCTGTCTATTCTTTTTAGGGGAATATCCAACCTACTTTGAGAAGGCGAGGCCTGGCAGCTGTGGCACACTTCCTCTTTGGACCACCACGTCTACATCGTGAACTTCAAGAAGAAAGAGATCTGGTGTTCACCATTGCACAGTGTAGGAAACAATGTTTACCTTTTACAGATGCAAAAACAAAGTAGATTGTGACATACAGTATTTTTTTTAGTCATTCATTATTTCAGTCTGAGATCTTGGTCTTTCTTTAAACAGTATTATTATATCTAGAGAAGACATAATATTTGTTTAATTAAAAAAGAATGTTAGAAAAATAGTGATTTGGACTTTGTGAAATTAATGTACAGCTAACCCTTTTACATTCCTGAAGATTAGGGGCAGAAGATCCCTGCAAATATGTTTTTTTTAAACTTGCCTTGCTGGTTAACTGGTGCTAAAACACACATACACTCGTCACAATAAGTTGATTGCCATTCATCAATTTCATGAGTCAACTGAGGTTGGCTGCACAGATAGAAAGGAGGAAGAAAAACGAGCAGCAAGAGCTGAAGAAAGGCCAGAGCCAAGAAGGATGAATAGAGCTCTACACTGGTTAATTTTTGTATAATGTATCATTTTATGTGATACAAATAATTTTCAGTGGTTTTTGTTTAATATTTTTCAGCTTACACATCATCTGTGATCCTTCAGTAAGCTCCTAAATTATTCCAATTGTATTAATTGCTCAAGACCAACTTGCAAATAACCAAAACTGCAAACTGGTGGAGTGACTATACTTAGACTCATTACTAGTACCAGATACTGTAGATCTGCTCTGCATTATTTGTTGGGCTGTAGCATCAGTAATTATATTTACTATCAGTATGATATTTACTTCTGTGTGAATATGCCAGAAGTGTATGTATGGTAATGGGCTGCTTCTGACCACCTAACTGTAATATGACAAGGGCAGGAACTAAATGTATTGATTTCATTTTGCCTCTAGAGTAGTTTTTACTTTTAATTTTTCTACTTTCTGGAGTTCTAATGTTTTGTCATCCTTACATTTTGCAGTTTCACTATTAGGAAATATTTAACATCATTGGAAGTGATTGCATGTATGATGGAAAATATAATGGTGTGGCTCACTACTGTATTCCCCCAAATATACCCTGCATACAAGCATAACCACACCCTTCTAAACATCTTTTTGTAATAAAACAATTGGAATTTTCTATCATATAGATAGTTGTTTCTGCTTAGGAATTTTGCTCTGAGAAGTTCATAGAATAGAACTGCCTGCTGCAAGCCAGTTGTAAACCAGTGGTCTTCAGATTTTTAACCAGCTATATTATCCCCATGCTGAAATCGCTTCTAACTTTTGCAAAGCCACACTTCCAACGTGTGACATAAGGCTGGTTCTCTTCTAACCCAGCTCCTACACATTCCTTGACTGTGACAATTTATTGCATGTGGCCGTAATGAATAACTTTAAGTCCAGTTTACATACTGTAACACACAAAGACAAATTTATCCCTGTCAAAATGGGTTATGAAGTGCATCTACAGAACTAGAATAAGGCTTAAATCGTCTGGTTAAAATGGACACCTAACCCTATAGGGGACACTATGACATTTCAAACTCCACTAAGAACTTGCCTTTCTTTGTCATAACTTTTGATTTGATAAGGTGGCAAATCTTTCTTTACCTCATCCTCCATTGATAATAATGTAAACATGTAAAAATGAGAAGTAGACCTTTGTCTAATGGACTGATAAGTTTAGAAACTCACAAGAAAGCTTTTCACCCACAAATCTAAGAAAATGGCTGTTTGTCAATCAAGTAAAAAAGAGATGGTATTGTACAGTACCTCAATTCATAAACACCTGAAGAGGACGCAAAGGGGAAATATAGCATAGTAAACAGAACTTTGCCATTAAGTAACTAACTCACTTGTACTTAGCTTTTCGACAAAAGTCATTTTAGTGTTAAGAAGCTGATTAACTTGAGAAATTCATGTTAGTGCCTATAATTGGGGCAAAAGTTAGTTAAAGCAACAGTATATTTTCAGACACAACAGGTAAATTGTCTGCTAAATTCACTTGTCATTTGCCACATTTATTACTTGCTGGTGCATTTAAGTAATTTCTGTAGATAGACTAGCTAAATACTATAGATTAGTCTGTTAAAAACACTTGGTAGTTCTATTTCGAGCAGAGTTGCATTTTCACCCTCTGCTAGATATTTACACCCAGACTGGCAACCTGTAATTCTTTGAATGTCACTTTGTGGATCCTAAAGAAATCTACATATCAGCAGCTTTTAAAATTGATCACCAATAACATCTTATATAAACACAGGTGGGCTTTATATTTTTTTTTCAAGATCCCCAACCATTAAATTGTAAATAAATCACATTCAATAAGTGAGCAGGTTGACTCAGTAAGATTCATTTTAATAATCCAGTGCAGTTGACATTGTTTACCAATACTAATAGAAAGTTTGTGGCACTCACAGGGAAGCTGATGCTGCTGTTGGTAAGTTGGCTTCTTTGAAAAGAAATGCAATTTTTATTGCAGTTTTTATTGCAAATACACAGCCTGTATCGTTCAGCAAAATCCTAGTTTTAGTATTAAAAAGTATTAACATAAGTATGTTGGTGCAAACACGCTGAACATCTTGCTGCCCTTACTTAATTAGAAAGTAGGGCCCCTGGAAAAACCATGTGTGAGTTATCCTGAATGCCACTTATGAAGTGTTCTGCAGTGTAGAGTTTTCTTCCATTTCATCTCTTTGGCTCCTATGTCTCAAACAGCATTTTTAGCAGAAGTTAATTTGCTTGTTGCACAGAGCCTTTTGCAAAAGAATTTTGATGAATTATTAATACGTACTTATGTGGTAACCTACTGATTACAACATGTGGTAGGTTACTTTTGAAAAAGTGGAAAGATTGCAGACAAACCATAATAATAATTAATTTAATTATATAGCACCCTTTCCCATGCTCAAAGCACTTAACATCAAGAATGTGAAATGAATGAACAGATTTACATGCATATTTCTGGCACTGCTTGTCACTGTTTTTATAACCAATGTTTAAATGTGTTGATAGTAGTAATAAACTATGGGAATTAAAAAAAAAACTGTTGTCCAGTTATTACTCCTTCAGAACAAAGTGCAAAGCTGTACTAAATTTAGTAGTGCAAAAATTAACAGTTGCTGAAAAAATTAGCTTACAATTATTTAATGCACATGTGGTTGCAAAAGTATAGAATATTGATGTTTTTCACCTCTTCTCATATCTTCCAGGTGAGTTGCCTGTCTCCTTTCTCTTTCAGTTGGTATCATTTATATCTTACAAACATTATTAAGCTGCTTTACACCAAATATGCCTAGTGTCTACAGTGGTGTGAAAAACTATTTTCCCCCTTCCTGATTTCTTATTCTTTTGCATGTTTGTCACACAAAATGTTTCTGATCATCAAACACATTTAACCATTAGTCCAATATAACACAAGTAAACACAAAATGCAGTTTTTAAATGATGGTTTTATTATTTAGGAGAAAAATCCAAACCTACATGGCCCTGTGTGAAAAAGTAATTGCCCCCTGAACCTAATAACTGGTTGGGCCACCCTTAGCAGCAATAACTGCAATCAAGCATTTGCGATAACTTGCAATGAGTCTTTTACAGCGCTCTGGAGGAATTTTGGCCCACTCATCTTTGCAGAATTGTTGTAATTCAGATTTATTTGAGGGTTTTCTAGCATGAACCGCCTTTTTAAGGTCATGCCATAGCATCTCAATTGGATTCAGGTCAGGACTTTGACTAGGCCACTCCCAAAGTCTTCATTTTGTTTTTCTTCAGCCATTCAGATGTGGATTTGCTGGTGTGTTTTGGGTCATTGTCCTGTTGCAGCACCCAAAATCGCTTCAGCTTGAACAGATGGCCAGACATTCTCCTTCAGGATTTTTTGGTAGACCATAGAATTCATGGTTCCATCTATCACAGCAAGCCTTCCAGGTCCTGAAGCAGCAAAACAACCCCAGACCATCACACTACCACCACCATATTTTACCGTTGGTATGATGATCTTTTTCTGAAATGCTGTGTTCGTTTTACGCCAGATGTAAAGGGACATTTGCCCTCCAAAAAGTTCAACTTTTGTCTTATCAGTCCACAAGGTATTTTCCCAAAAGTCCTGGCAATCATTGAGATGTTTCTTAGCAAAATTGAGACGAGCCCTAATGTTCTTTTTGCTTAACAGTGGTTGGCGTCTTGGAAATCTGCCATGCAGGCCGTTTTTGCCCAGTCTCTTTCTTATGGTGGAGTCGTGAACACTGACCTTAATTGAGGCAAGTGAGGCCTGCAGTTCTTTAGACGTTGTCCTGGGGTCTTTGTGACCTCTTGGATGAGTCATCTCTGCGCCTTGGGGTAATTTTGGTCGGCCGGCCACTCCTAGAAAGGTTCACCACTGTTCCATGTTTTTGCCATTTGTGGATAATGGCTCTCACTGTGGTTCGCTGGAGTCCAAAAGCTTTAGAAATGGCTTTATAACCTTTACCAGACTGATAGATCTCAATTATTTCTGTTCTTATTTGTTCCTGAATTTCTTTGGATCTTGGCATGATGTCTAGCGTTTGAGGTGCTTTTGGTCTACTTCTCTGTGTCAGGCAGCTCTTATTTAAGTGATTTTTTGATTGAAACAGGTGTGGCAGTAATCATGCCTGGGGGTGGCTGCAGAAATTGAACTCAGGTGTGATACACCACAGTTAGGTTATTTTTTAACAAGGGGGCAATTACTTTTTCACACAGGGCCATGTAGGTTTGGATTTTTTTCTCCTAAATAATAAAACCATCATTTAAAAACTGCATTTTGTGTTTACTTGTGTTATATTTGACTAATGGTTAAATGTGTTTGATGATCAGAAACATTTTGTGTGACAAACATGCAAAAGAATATGAAATCAGGAAGGGGGCAAATAGTTTTTCACACCACTGTATATTCACGCTGTCTATTAATGACATTTATCTCCATTTAAGATTTTTTTTAATATAGGGTGGTCCAGATCTAATTATGCAATTTTCATTACGCTATAACTTCTTAAGTTTCCTACATAGAAAATCACCCGAAAAATCCCGGACCATTGAAAAGTGTGTGAACTGATGACATGAAGAATCGTGTTTGTGCCGAACTGGAATCATCCCCGCATAAATCAAAGTCATCCAAACGATCTCGATCTGCACAATTAGATCTGGACCACCCTGTACATGTGAAATGAGTGAGAGTTGATTAAATGCAGCAGTGAGGTCTAAAAGTCTAATTATTTGGCATTTTTTCAAGTTGTCTGTTGTCACCAAGTTATGTTAATAAGTTCATTACTAATCAAATGTGTGTGTATATATATGTATATATATATATATATATATATATATATATATATATATATATATATATATATATATATATATATATATATATTTATTTTTTTTTTTTTACTTTTAGGCATGTTCGACTAGATATTTTACTGATATCAATGGTGTCTTGATGAAGTAATTTTGTGTTTTTTCCATATCTTAATGTTTTCAAGTTCTATATATCAAATTTTTCATATCATTATCCTGTCTACACAAGGTGAATATTGCTACTGACCGATACATATTTGTGTGTGTTAAGTTAATTTGAGGGTCTACACTGGACAGTTTTGATCAAGTCTTTGTGTATGCAGGAGTATACAATTTACTTGGATTGGTACTGGTACTTACTTTGCCCTCCATTCTTCCAGGATAGATTCTGGCTTGTTGGATCTTAAATTGGGTTAAGCAAATTTAAAAATAGATAAATGGATATAAAAAAAATATTTCTGGTGTTACTATTCAAATTTGCTTGCGATTTTGTAGTTTAAATGTAATCCACTTCTTCTTTTTTAAAAATATTATACAAATGATACAGATTGGAGAATAAGACTATAAGTATGTGAGTTTGTCATTACAAAACTGTCAGGATTTTATTGAAATTGTGTAAAATGTTCCCCCAAACCTGCTCTTTTTTTTTTTTTTCTTCTGCCATTTAGTTTTATGTAATTGTCGACTTTCCCCTCCCCATTTCTCTTTGTTTAATCTAGGCTCTCTGGACAACAATCAAAAAATTCATATCCGAGTACTGCAAACAATCTATAAGAAGCTGACGGGAGCCAGGTTTGACTGTCCCCGGTACGGAACACATTGGGAGCATTTGGGTTTTCAAGGTAAGAGTTCCTTTGACAACTGGCACTAGTTATCATTGTATGAGAAGTAGAGTATACAAGTACCCCTCCTTCTTAATCACTTACTTATTAACAACCCACAAAATGTGTTTACACTGCACTTGTTATTACTTCTTTTTTTTTTTTTGCTAAAATATTGAACTTCCATACCTGATTATCCAAATTATATAAGAGATTTCCATTCCTGTATCCTGATGTCTAGAGTATAAATACATTTTTTGTAGAGGAGATTTACTGTATAATGTAAAAATTATTAGCAATTAAGTATTAGATGACTAAGATTTGTTTTCATTCTAATAAACATTCGTTATTTATTTTTAATCAGTCTTATACAGAAATTTAATGAACAATCACTTTCACTTCAATTTTGTGTTTCTATGTTACTATTATATGGCTCGGGAATATTTTATTGGTTGTTTGATTGTTATATTCTCATTGGAAAATGGATATGACTATAAACAGTAATGGAACCTTTCTCTTCAGGTACGGACCCAGCAACAGATCTGCGTGGGACGGGCTTCCTTGGACTCATGAACACACTTTACTTGGTGATGGACCCCCAGATGCTACCTCTTGCTCGAGAAATATATAAACTTTCCCAGCACCCCGTGCAGGTCTAGTAAGCCTTTGTTTTATAACTGGGCAAGCACACACTTAAAGGAATTAGCAGAAAATGAGGAAAGTCATCTATAGAGAAATCAGAGAGCACTTCTTAAATTCTTGTGGTAGTTTAAGACAATCTTGTAGTTTAAAGAGGATATTGTACCTTATGACTGTATGAGTTAATGGAATACTTTTTCAATTACCAGAATAGCCAGATAAACTGAATAGTCTCATCTTGTTTGTAAGTTTTCTTATTTGCTTAGGTAACTTAGGTAAATCCTGTAAAAAACAAACATAATTTTAATAAACCAATTTAAATTATTATTCAGAAAGTGTATAGTGTATAGCATCTTTACTTCAAAGAATTATTTATTAAGCACTTGATCATTTCCTTTGTATCTTGATAGTGATCTTCATCCCCACACATCAGTAAGATTGCCTCCCGTCCAATACAGTATGATGATGTCACATATTGGAACATAAACTGCTGCCTACCACATTGAATCAGTAAAGGATGTGATTTGTCCCGTGTATTCATACACATTATTTTATTATATACCTGCCCTTTAAAGTGCCAAAAATCACAAGAGAACAGTTAAAATCAAACCAGTTCTACAAGCGGATTGAATGAGTTTCATTTTTGTGTTGCACTAACGTTGCAGATGGATAAGACGTTATTCTACATTCACACACTGAAAAAAGTTACATCCCACAGTATAATAGAACGTCCAGAACAGGATGGGATACGCATATGTTTAGCAGATTTTTTTTTCAGTCTAATCTATACACAGTTTCAGTCTAATCAATGACTCCTCCTTTCCAGGTAACAGTTGTGGAGTTGACTTGTATGTATTATGCAGTTAAGCACTATCTGAGCTATAACAGTGCTGATTGTGCACAATTGATGAACCAGGATTTGGTGTTTTTTTTTTAATCTTTAATAGTTTCTGTAATTGTTAGTGGTTTTGGTATGTTGCATTGCAACATAGCAGTTCCAATCATACGTAATACTTTTCCCAAATACTATTGTAACCCCCGGGGAGAGAAGTTTGATTATCGTTGTTTGTGTTACACAAAACTGTACAGTAAACTAACGGGAATGATATGCATAGGCAAGTGATTATTAAAACTGTCTTGTATTAGAAATTAATCACTGAATTATTTCTGCTTTATAGTAAAATATTGATATGCTTGAAAGAAATATGATTGAGATTATATGCAGTTAATTTTGATTAAAAATGTTTAATTATGCAGTTAATAACATTAAATATTTTTAATCAAACAGCAGCCATAGATTGTACGTCTGAAAGCAAGTTAAGATGTGCTTTATATAGCAATTTTCATGTTCTGTTCTTGTTTATTTCTGATTCTTCATATGACTCTGCATTACCAACTCTTCTACTTCTTCTTACTTCCATTAAGGGTTGCCACCGCAGATCATCTTTTTCCTTATCTTCCTGTCCTCTACATCTTTATCTGTGACACCCAGCACCTGCACATCCTCTCTTACCACATCCATAAACCTCCTCTTAGGCCTTCCTCTTTTCCTCTTCCCTGGCAGCTCTATCCTTAACATCCTTCTCCCAATATACTCAGCATCTCTCCTCCTGCACATGTCCAAACCAGCGCAATCTCACCTCTCTGACTTTGTCTCCCAACCGTCCAACTTCAACTGACCCTCTAATGTACTTGTTTCTAATCCTATCCATCCTCGTCACACCCAATGCAAATCTTTGCATCTTTAACTCTGCTCTCTCCAGCTCTGTCTCCTGCTTTCTGGTCAGTGCCACTATAGACCTTCCCTTTCACTCTTGCTGATAACCGTCTGACACAAACTACTCCTGACACTCTTCTCCACCCATTCCATCCTGCCTGCACTCTCTTTTTCACCTCTCTTCCACAATCCCCATAACTCTGTACTGTTGATCCCAAGTATTTAAATTCTTCCACCTTCGCCAACCCTACTTCTTGTATCCTCACTATTCCACTGACCTCCCTCTTATTTACACTCATGTATTCTGTCTTGTTCCTACTGACCTTCATTCCTCTCCAGAGCATATCTCCACTTCTCCAGGGTCTCCTCAACCTGCTCCCTAGTATTGCTATAGATCGCAGTGTCATCAGCAAACATCATAGTCCACAGGGACTCCTTTCTAATCTCGTCTGTCAACCTGTCCATCATCATTGCAAGTAAGAAAGGGCTCAGTGCTGATCCCTGATGTAATCCCACCTCTACGTTGAATGCATCCATGACTCCTACCGCAGACCTCACCACTGTAACACTTCCTTAAACTGTACAACTCTTATGTTCTTCTCTGCCACTCTCGACTTCCTCATACAATACCACAGCTCCTCTCGAGGCACCCTGCCATATGCTTTCTCCAGGTCCACAAAGACGCAATGTAATTCCTTCTGGACTTCTCTATACCTCTCCATCATCATTCTCAGAGCAAATATTGCATCTGTGTGCTCTTTCTTGGCATGAAACCATACTACTGCTCACTAATCACTTCTTAACCTAGCTTTCACTACTCTTTCCTATAGCTTCATGCTGTGGCTATTCAGTTTTACCACCCTGTAGTTACTACAACTCTGCACATCACCCTTATTCTTAAAAATCAGTACCAGTACACTTCTTCTTCACTCCTCAGGCATCCTCTCACTTTCCAAGATTCCATTAAACAATCTGGTTAAAAACTCCACTGCCATTTCTCCTAAACACATCCATGCTTCCACAGGTATGTCATCTGGACCAACGGCCTTTCCATTTTTCATCCTCTTCATAGCTGTCCTTACTTCCTCCTTGCTAATCCGTTGCACTTCCTAATTCACTATCTCCACATCATCCACCCTTCTCTCTCTCTTGTTCTTTTCATTCATCAGCCTCTCAAAATACTCTTTCCATCTGCTCAACACACTCTCCTTACTTGTGAGTACATTTCCATCTTTATCCTTTATCACCTTAACCTGCTGCACATCATTCCCAGCTCGGTCCCTCTGTCTAGCCAATCGGTACAGGTCCTTTTCTCCCTCCTTACTGTACAGCCTCTCGTACAACTCATCATACGCCTTTTCTTTAGCCTCTGCTACCTCTCTCTCTTCACCTTGCGCCTTATCTCTTTGTAATCTTGTCTACTTTCTGCATCTCTCTGACTATCCCATTTCTTCTTCGCCATCCTATTCATCTATATACTTTCTTGTACTTCCCCATTCTACCAAAGGTGTCCTATTCCTCATTCCTCTGTCCAGATGTCATACCAAGCATCCTTGTTGCTGTCACCCTTACTACATCTGCTGTAGTTTCCCAGTTGTCTGGTAACTTTTCACTACCACCCAGTGCCTGTCTCACCTCCTCCCTAAACTCTACCTTGCAGTCTTCCTTTTTCAACTTTCACCATTTGATCCTTGGCTCTGCCCTCACTCTCTTCCGCTTCTTGATCGCCGTCATCCTACAGACCACCATCCTATGCTGTTTAACTACACTTTCCCCTGCCACCACTTTGCAGTCTTTAATCTCTTTCAGATTGACTCTTCTGCATAGGATGTAATCTACCTGTGTGCATCTTCCTCCACTCTTGTACATCACCCTTTGTTCCGCCCTCTTCTTAAAATATGTATTCACCACATCCATGCCCATCCTTTTTGCAAAATCCTCTATCCTTTGACCTATCCTTTTGAAATCCGCTCCAATCACCACTTTCTTTCCCTTGGGTATACTCTCCATCACCTCATCCAACTCACTCCAGAAATCTTCTTTCTCATCCATTGAACACCCAACTTGCGAGACATATGCACTGACAACATTCATCATCACACTTTCAGTTTCCAGCTTCATAATCATTACTCTGTCTGACACTCTTCACCTCCTAAACACTCTTGACATACTGCTCCTTTAGAATAATCCCTACCCCATTTCTCCTCCCATCCAAACCATGATAGAACAATTTGAATCCACCTTCGATCCACCTGACCTTACTCCCCTTCCATTTAGTCTCTTGCACACACAATATATCCGCTTTCCTTCTCTCCATCATATCAGCTAACTCTCTACCCTTACCAGTCATACTGCCAACATTCAAAGTTCCTACCCTCAGTTCCACTCTCTTTACCTTCCTCCTGTCCTTCTGCTTCCGGACATGTCTCCCCCCTCTTCTTCTCCTTCTTCGGCCAACAGTAGCCCAATTTCTGCCAGCACCCTGTTGGCTTAACCGTACTGGTGGCAGCTGTTGTTAAACCGGGCCTCAACCGATCCGGTATGAAAATTTGTATTGTTGTTTGCATATTTATCTGGCAAAATTTTACATAGGATGCCCTTCCTGACGTAACCCTCCCCATTTGTCCAGTCTTGGGACAGGCATGAAGAAACACACTGGTTTTTGCATCCTCTGTGGATTGGTTTGTTTAGTGCTTACCATATTTTTTAACTGTATAGATCTATTTTGAATTTCATTGCTATGTAGAAACACTTTGTTGTTTGTATGTGTAATTTTAAAAAGGTTACAGGGTTGCTGTTACAAGTAATTTTCTGGTTGTCTATTTTTATTTCTAAAATTATTAACCACTAAAGACCCTACTCAGTATTTCATCAGGTTAATTTGATGATATACAGTAATACTGGGGAAAGTAGTAATTCATTTTTGTCAATGCTATTATTCAACAGATGAGTCCAGCCATGTGATGAAAAGCTACATTCCTATTTTTGTATTCCTAATTATTTGAATTTTTTTTTTGGTTATTGCAGAATTTCCCATTCTGTGTTATGTCCATTAATATCACTCGAATTGCCATACATGCTCTCAGAGAAGAGGTCCTTACTAAGTAAGTACCGTTCTGCTAACAGTCTCCCCTATATTGACTTGAATTTTGGTTCTGTTTATCTTTAACTGTGTGTGTCACTGTAACTGAGGTAGGTATTGTAAAAGCATCTGTTCAGAATGGAAAAATGTTAAACTAGGGCAGATGCTTGCTCATTTATATGATTATAAATACATTGCGCTTCTATATTCCTTAATGTGTTTTAGCTGTTAGTGTCTAGTGTGCATTTTCTGTGTAATTGTTGAAAGTATTGTTTATCGAGCCATAAATACATTTTGTAATATTTGTGAAATAGACAATAGTTTTTTTTAAGATATTGATACTGTCAGGACCAGGCAAAGGTCAAAATTAAGAGATCAGAAGTATAGTGAGCAACTACGTCACTTGGGTAAACCAAAATCAAGCTCAACAAAGAGATTTAAATTAAAAAGAACCTAGCATTTGGTTTACTTGCAAAAGTAGCTAACTACACTAAAGGTCTGAGTTTTATCCAACTGAAGGTCAGTTGTCATGGCTGTATTTTAATACCGGACGTTGCTTATACGGCCCTGTCACATGACCATAAATTCTTTTGAGTAAATAATAAAGTAAATTAAGCTTATATTGTTCGTAAACAAGTTAAAACAATAAAATGTTCAAAAATGATACTACAAAATATGCATAATGTAAACTACTAGTAATTTAAAAAAAAAACAACCTCATCATCTTTGCTGATTACCTTTCTTTAAAATAACCACAAAAGTAAGCACTTGATTTTTTTTTATGCTAAGAATTTCCATATACTGGTAGTTATGTATTCTAGTTTAGATATGAGTTATTTAGTGACTTTATAGTGCCTAATGTGTACTCATAAAGCAGATTGTCAGAACATTCTACAGGATTTTAGAATTTTTTTTTTAATACATGACACAGTACATAAAGACAATTTAAACTGTTCATATGATTAATTCAAGCATAAAAGAAGAAATTATTAAAGCACACAATCACTCCAAGATCATATATAGTTCAGTATGTTTGATCATCTTAATCTCCAGTGCATAAATGGTTCTAGTTAATTTTCCTGAAGCATCAATTGCATCCAGACAGTTATTGCATTTTTCTGAAATTTCCACATATAAGCTGACAACCTCCCAACAAAATAAAATATTACACTTAGGATGTGAGAAACAAAAAAACAGCCATCACTTTAATATTTTATGGTGCTGCTGAATGCAGATTTCATTGCTGACCCAGTAAAAGGGACATTTTGCTTCTGTTTACTGGGGAGTTGAAACAACTGACACAAGTCTAGTTATGAGCAGATGACAACCTGCATGCACCACATTGCACGCTTCATTAGAAATGGCAATGAACATGGACAAATTCCTCAAATGCCTTATAGTATCACCTTCCTTGAATTGGTAACACCTCAACACCACACTAGTTCCGATGGTATGGAACAGTGTGAGGTTTTTTATTTATCAACCATACAAGATTAATTCCAAAACCCTGAACCAAACAGGAATGTCAAAAGAACATACAGCCAACATTTTCAGAGGTATAGATTTACTGTTACTGTGAAGCATGGTGAGCAATGGTCGTTGTGGGTTATCTGTGAAGTAGTACCACCAAACGTAGGCATTAAGCCTTCAGCAATAAAAACATTTGTAAACAAAGCATGCTACTTACAAAAGTAAATTGTTTGAAGTGAATCCTTTTTTTAATTGTAAGAATGAAAATCTTGAAGCTTCACAAAAAACCTTTTTTGTGTGTTTGTTGCACGTCGAAATGCCAAATATAAAGCTGACACAATCGCAGAACAGCTTGACTTGCTTTACATAATAGAGGTGTGAACCGAAATTCCGGACAATTTGCACACCAGCAAACTCAAGAATATTATTCCTCTGTGCACTCTTTTCACTTACCCCAAAAACAGAAAAACCCATGCTATCCTTTAAAAAGACAAATAGACACTACATTTGATTCAGTATTAAATACCCATGTGCCAATTTATTTAATTTAATATGAACACTGTATTTAAATGTCAAATATATATTTATTTACTGTTATTTGTTAATATGTACCATCCAGGGTAAAATATTAGGTAGTTTACATAAAAATTACTGCTTTATAAATGGTCATCACTGAACAAAAATAAACTGTACACAATGCCAACAAGGTTGACAACTACTGAGCTATATAGCACACATGTAAGACCTTATTTAGAGTATTGTGTGAACCTCCATATTATGGAAAAGCAATAGCAACACTAGCAAAAGTCAAGGGAAAAGTGATGGGACTTATACCAGGAATGCAAGGTATGAGCTGAGAAATGTTTTAAGGAGCTGAACCTTTTCAGTGTAGGTAAAGGATTAAGAGGTGACATGACTGAAGTATTCAAAATTATGAAAATAATTATTATAATGGACTTTTACTTTAAAAGGAGGTCTCCATCAAGAACATGTTGCGAAAATGGAAACTAGTTAAGAGTGAAATCACAAAATATTAGAATGTTAATCCTTCACATTGGGAACCACAGATACTTGCAATAACTTACCAAGTAGTATGGTATGGTATATGTAGTACTTTGGAGATCTTCACAACTTGACTGGATTTTATTTTAAAGAAATGAAGTGACTTGTATTGACAAGGCTGTTGGGCTGAAAAGGCTGTTCACAAAAAATGTATACAATTAGTAAGTCTGTTCAGTCAAGTTTCTTCCCCCACCCAGCCCCCACTCACCATGCATCTTCTCCAGCACATAGATACACACAAAACATGTTACTGAAAAGTAGTGAAAAAATCCTTGTTTTCACTGTTTCCAGGTATTCCTCCAAATTTTAAAAAGTGCAGCTTCCCAAGACAAAAAATGCTATATTGACTTCTGGCCAGATGTCCACCAAAGAACTTTTTGAACACCACTATTGCTATATTGGATTCTTGGTGCAACTGATCTATATCATTTAACATTCACCACCAGTTCTTTAGTTTTGCAAATGTCGTGTTGTACTGTAGCTTCCTTGCTTAAAACATCAAATTTACAAATCTGTTACAATATCTGTATCACTATCTCCAGTAATGAGGTCAGTAATAAAAAATGATCAGGAAATCGGGGTGCAAGGATGAATTTTATACTTGACATCACTTTAGTATCAGAAAAGATAACACTGACATGCCTTTCTTCTGCACTGGAGCAGAAGTCTCATTGATTAGATAGATTAGATAGATAGAGGTGTTCCCAACAATTTAATGCTCAGTTGAAATGAGCTTGGTGAATCAACAGTAAAGATAAGATTACATGGTGTGAAAGACATTTCAGAAGTGAAAACTAGACTTTCCACTTGTGTATCTGCCTTCCCCAAGTGTTGTAGAGTAGACCATGGGTGCCCACACTTGTTCGGCTTGCGAGCTACTTTTAAAATGACCAGGTTGAAATTATCTATCTACATTAAAATTATATATATAATTTTGATCCAGGGCGCGTGATGACCCTCCTCCGGTCCCTCAAGGCATCCCGGCCGGGTCATTGCCCCTGGCATCCCTGACTCGTGTGTGTGTGTGTGTGTGTGTGTATATATATATGTGTATATATATATATATATATATATATATATATATATATATATATATATATATACACATACATACACACACACACTCACTGAGTATACTTTATACATATAAGTTGTCGTACCATACATAACTGATTAACCTTTATGGCACAATAACAATTCAATACATTTATGGTCACTACAGTATTTGGATTTAATAATCTTCATATGGGGAAAAGGCTGACTTGCATAAATAAGTAGAGCCGAATAATGCAGTCAAGGAGCTTTTGAATTCAGCCGAGTGAAAAATGACGGCTGTCTGATTAACTGTGGTTTTAGTTCCCTCTATTTTCTCTTTCTCATATTGCTTTTCAGAAGGAAGTCAGCTTCGTAGTTTTTATGAACAGTGCCTTTCCACATTTTCCATCTTTGGAATAGCAATGATAGATTGACAGATCAGAGAAACGCACTTCGATTTTGACATTGTGAAAAAAAAATCCTCTTCCAATTCAGCATCCAGCCCATACCCTCCCCAGACAATTTTTTTTTTAAATCCCTTCTTTAGTTGATATAAATTAGAAGGATAACTAGATCATAGCCGAAGTTTTGCAGTAGCTCGCACGTTTGATCGTGCGTGTGGGATGACCAGTGTGTTAGAAGAAAGGAGATCTGAGACTGGCTGCCCTGTATGTCAATCAAGTGGCAAATGCCATAGGGAGGATGTATGATAGACTAACGTTTAAAAAAAAATTTTTTTTGAATGCAACGCGATCTACCAGTCAATCGCAATCGACACACTGGACATCCCTGCTGTAGACTGTGAAACAATTATTTTATCCTGATATAACTTTACCACCTGAAGATATGCAAATAGCAGAGAAACGAAATGTTCATTAATCTCCCTTTTATGTATGCTTAAATACCTTCTTCAAAAGAAATCATAACATGAGAAAATAATCACTCTTCTACAGATCTCTTGCAGGGAAGTTTAAATAGGAAACTGAATGAAAACTGCATATCGCAATACAGCTGATCTGCAAACATTTTCAGTACATTTGGATTGTTCTCAGTAAGGTTCTGTGTGTGATTCATCACTGTCATGACTTGTTCTGCAATTAGCATGAAAGCAATAAACTTGCATTGCTAAAATCTGCACCATACTGAGAATTAGATCTGACTGTTAAATAAAATAATTTTGTTCATTTGGTTCCTCTGGTTTCATCCATGGGTGGGACATCCAACCTGTGTGTACCCTGGCCAGTATTTAGGATAGGTTAGGTAGAATGTATTATTTTAGAGGAAAATGTGTTTGCAGCAGGAAAGTACAACAACATAAGACATTGTTACACAGATACAATAAAATAAACAAAGATACAACAACTGACAACAAGTGTTATCATATATGCACACGCTCAAGATTAGTACAAAGAAGAATTACTTTTAACAGTTCACAAACTAATAATGTAGAATTTAGCATTTAGCGGCATCCCTACAAGTAACATAATTCAAAATACTTGAAGCTCCACAAATAAGAGTTCTTAAATCTGTAGCTCCTTAGTTATAAATGTATGTGCGGATTATCTCCAGGTTCACTCTTATTTTTATCTTGCTTGTTATCTAGATTCTTGCATACATCTGACTTAAGTATTAAGTATTTATTTTCACATCATTTATTGTTTTGGGAACTACATGCAAGCTTTTTGGGAACATCTGTGTTTAAGGAGAACATGCTGTGGTGAACCCCAGATTTTTAACATGCAAACAAAGTCCATAGTCTCTAGTCTCTCCAATTATGACAACACTCTGCTTGCCCGAACAAATAGAACTGTCCAGGAAAATTATGCTCACTGGTGTGTGATCATTCAGCCAGTTTTCTGTAATGCAGATGAGGCACACACTCTCTCTGTATAGTTCTTTAGTGGTGTATGTAGAATGAATCATCCCAGATCAGTCTTTAGTGCCTTAGTGAACACAGTTAAAAAGATCCATAAAGCAGTCAAGCTTTCCTTTATTGCAATGTTGTCCTTGGTTGAGGAACCAGAGACAATAAGAATTAAGAGATGTTGTTAAACACAAAAATATGTCAAGTGTTATCTTCATATACTATATGGTTTGTTACCTCCAGTAAAAACATCAAGCCAGTTCAGAAGTGTTTGTGCTTTGAATGTTGTACAGAAATATAGTAAATCTAAACATTTTAAAATGTTTATTATCTTCTTAGCCAAAACAGCATTGGCAAACAACAACCTTTGCTGCAGTCGTCACTCTAATTTTCTGTGGAGACATGTTTAATGATCAAGGAAAATATGCTAAGTAAAGTGTTATAGTCCATGTTTACAGCTGGAAAGTAGTTGCACACCTTTTTGTGTCTGCCCTGTGTGTGTTTCATACTGCTGGGACCCCCTTTTTTTTTTTTTTTTTTATAAAATACAGTATTAAACTCTACATTGACTATACAATGTACTTGTGTAAAAGGATTTTTTTTTTTTGCGTTTCACTGGGTGGCCACTATAAAAGACCATTCTAAAACAATAAATGTCTGATTACTTCTCCTTGTTTGTATGTTGTTGCTCTGATCCACAGGGAATGCAATAAAAGACAGCAGGTGGTGGGGGTGTTAAATGACTTTTATGTGGCCACATTTCTGCAACTGTACCAAATCTGGAAAGCTCAACACAAAACCATCTCAGATTCAGGCATCGTGTTGAAAGGTAAGATTTTAATGAAGAATTCCAAGGAAACCTCGCTGATTCTTATCCTTATTTCATTTTTGGCTTGTGGACAGTCATGTTATTCAGGGTTCCTTCTTTTGCCCAATGGTGCAAGGATCATCTGTGATGCCACATAAGGGAAGGTTGAAGGAACTACTTTTTTAACTTTAGACAGTGGGACTTTGAGGATGTTCAAAAACGTGTACTTTGAAGGAAAAGAATTGACAAGCTTGTTGGACTGAATCCGAAATGGGTTCTCGTCATTGGAAGTACCAATGGGGTGAATCACACACTAAGGTTGTGTCAAGGCATAACAGTTGTGCACCTCGCCCATTGACTGAATCTTTTTTTTGTTCAGACAAGCAGAAACTGATTCAATAAAAATTTGTCTAAATATAAGAGGATTAGTCATATTTTATACATAACATATACACAATAATTTTCTTTATTAAAATGTATGTCTTCCCTATTTCTTTAAGTTTATAAATTACAGTGAGTGTTTCGAGTATGGATTATTTTTTTGTACGATGTATGTATTATTTCAATATTAATCAAGAATTTTAAGATTTATTAAACTGACCAAAGCTGTATATCTTAAAAACTATAAATACTATATATACTTCTAAATTTAATATAAACTTCAAAATTTCCCCCTCTAATCTAATTTTAATCGATAAGGTAAATGTATAGGGGCTAACGAGTCTTCCTTATTACTCTTGTGCCTTTTTTAAGAGGAGTATAATATTTGTACCCCTGCTAAGTCAGGTAATACTTGGGGGCATACAATAATTTTTTCATAACTTAAGATCCAATTTTAAAACTATTTAGGCTAAAATATTTTTTTCTGCTGCTAAATGAACTTTTCTTGCAAAATTATTATATTTATAGTCTGAAAACCAAAAGTTGAAATTTGATTCCAGCATATACAAAAAATGAATTTCCTTTCACTCTCCTTTTATTGCATGTCTTCAGTAATCCAACACCTTTTTAGAAACCGAATAAACAAACGTATTCAAGTGCAGCCAGAAAGTACTTAGAGTGGGGAGAAGCCAACATAAATGTGATTATTGTAAAAGCTTATGGCTCTGTTTTTGTGTCTCCTGGTACAGTTTGCTTATTTTGTGAACATTCCCAGTAACTTGATTTTTACTGAGAGTAATTTAAGATGTGTCTCAAAAAGAAAAGAATTTTGGTCATTTCAAACTAGATTTTAAATTCTTATTCAAAATACAACTTAAGTTAACTTGTAGATAATTTTTTTTGTGTGTATATCGCTGTGTATTCCAGAGGTGGAATCATTTGCCAAGAAGAATCCAAAACAGCTACTGCGACGACTTGAGAGCTATCTAAGTGAGCAGAAATCTGGAGCATCGGCCCTGGACGTGACATCTCAAAGTCCCTCTCCAAACTTAAGAGTCGGGGATCCTTGGCTCAGTTCATCTTCTAGTAGCAAAGATTTAAAATTTATTGGTGTCTGTGAGCTACCCCCTGAGATGGAAGGTGAGGCAAGACTCATCTGATCTCGCTTCACCTCTTGACATTTTGGATTTCAGGGACAAACATTTTGTTATAAACTTTTCATTGCAAAGGCATGGCAGTTACTAGTAACAGAAACCTCTCCAATCCGCCATTCTGATTATTTTGTTACCAATTTTAGTCCAAGACAACAAACCATTGTCTTTAGCTCAGTCAAACCAGCATTAATGTATGCTTATGGTGATCAGCTATTTGTGTTTTAATGGTATCTTGTCTACAAACCACCAGAAGTTCTATTTGACCTGCATTGACAGGCATTGCAGAATATAATATTTATAATATAAAATACTATTAGCTTTTTCTTTTTTTACATTGTTATACCAATCATTCTAGCCAAAGCTGTTGAGATCATATTAATGTAAATATTAATATTCTGTGAGAAAACGAAATCTTCTTAAGAGATACTTTGTTATGAATCAGGATTCTCCTTAATTTTAGTAATGTGAAGGAAAAACGTCTTGAATGCAAACGCACTTTTGTTAAATCAGCTTAAGGAATGTTTTTTAATAGTCCTATGTTAGAACCACAAACACTTTATGAAAGTGTTATTTGCTTTTTCCAGCTTGGATATCTTTAGTAAATGCGCTATGTATTTGTGTAATAAGATGTTTGTTCTCAGTACTTTTAGATGAAGAAACATATGTAAGTTTTATATCTCAATTTTTGTTGTTGAGTTGCATGATCACTGTGATGGATGCAATGTAGTTTTTTTCTAGCTTGCTAACCCTTTAGTTATAGGGCTGCACAGTGAATTGTGCAAAATTAGTAAACTGTGAAACTAACTCAAAATTAAGCAGTGGGATAACTCTCTTAATTTATAAAATAAAAAAATTGGTAAAGCTTAAATTTGAAGCTGCAGATGGTAAATTATTACTTCAGTAAGGGAAAATGCACGAAGACAATAAGTCCACCTGTACTGGTTTGTATTTAGAACTGGTTACATAAAGCATGGCATTGACTCTTATATTGTCAAATCTTTGTTTTTCAAAAGGACGTACTGTAGTCTTCAGTGAAGAGAAGGAGGAGGAAAACTGCCTTTAAATATATTGAGTTGTCACTAAATGAACGAAGATATAAACACCTCCATACATAAAGGCACCCATGTAATAAATGTATTGAGAATTACTCAGGGCTTACTCTTGTACAGTGAATCAGACAACCAGAGAAAAACTCAGTAAGATCAAGGAGAAGTAAAATGCTGACATCATACCTTTTTTCAGCCAAGTGTGAGAGACTTTTCGCTACAGTGTTGAAGAAAAAAGTCTCTGTGTCTGTTTAGTTTTTTATTTTCCAATTTCTAATAGTGTTTCTTAATTATGTATATCTCAGTTCTTACTCTACTTGCCTTTTAATAATAAAAAAAAATCAGGAATAAAAATTAATGACAATCACATAAGCCAAATTTTAAACACAAGTTAGCAAAACAACAATACAAACTAAAATAGTGAACACCACAATGGTCAAAAAGTGAAGTACATTTTGAAGAAACCCATAGAGGATTAAATGTAGTACACCATTAATTGTGTATTTAGTGAGCGCCTTAATGCAAAATTCACTGTCTGTTGGGGAAAACCATGAACCTTTAGATTTAGTAACTTACAGCACCTTCATTGGAGCAGTTCCTAAATCAAACATTACCTGTAACTGTACATTCCTACAAATTCCTTGAAGCTACTCCTGTTTATAGAACAAACTGCTTTACCTCATTGAAATGTTTAGGTTGCCTCCCATAAAGTATTTACTTCATGTCAAGGTACAGGACATCAGCTAGGTTAAGGTCAGAATTTAAACTTTGAAATGTAAACTTTCTTCTTCAGCTGGTGGGTATCATTTTCTTGCCACACAGCCAACATTTTTGAAAGTTCAGTTCATAAACATTCATGTATACAAGCTGTTGGTGCAATACAAAAGTTATCATTCCCTTAATGACAGAAAGGCTATTCTGAATCTTGAAGCTACAAGGTAGTCTACAAATCAGTGTACTCCCAACTTCTGACCTTCATAGTTTGGATGAGATACTTTCATTGGGATATATTTTTATTATGCAAAAAGTAATGTTTCTGATTTATGCCACAAATCCTTCTAACGGTCATCTGGATCATTTAGGTGCTAACCACTGTGCTACTCCTTAAGAACAGAACTAATTCAAGACATTTTTCATTAATGTAACATAATTTAGAGTGAAATGGTGATGAGAATTTAGTTGAGATCTGAGTATTAATAATAATTGTATAAATTAAAAAAAAATCCCCTTTGAATGATCTATCCAGCAGTAATTACTGCTTTGCTCCTGTTGCTGCTAGGGTAGGCTTCACCTCTTTGTGATGATGGCGATGAGAAAGTGGATTTAAGAAGTTAAAAGGGTACTAGCTAAAGATGCACACTCGCCAAAAATACTTAAGAATGTGTCTCACAGATGTATCTTAATGACAATAATGCAGAATATCACTGAAGGAAAAATAATAATAACAATAATAAGTTTGAGAGAGAAGCAGAATGCTGCTCTTATGGACTGACTGCCTGTGTGATCTTGAAGACAGATGTCCCATTTGTACAGGCTTTGCTGTCTGAGCCACGTGCCAATGTCTGCCTGTTACACCTTCTTGATTTAATTCTAACTGAACCTTCAGTGCTATCAAATATTTATTATTGTTGACCGTTTTTTGTTTTTTTTTTTGTATCTAACTTTTGTAACATTGTGTACAAAAACCCTCCAGTATGGGTAAAACCTAACGTACTACTTCTATGTGTGGGGTATTACAGTACTTTTGTATGAAGTGCAGGCTCCCACTTTTGTCACATTAAACAGCTATCTAGCAATACTTAAAATGCTTTGAAAACGGTAACCAGAATATGAATCCATTCACAGCCTTCCCTTCTTTGTTTTGGCGCTCTCACTTTTTAACACTTTTGCTGTGCTAAACTTCCTTTTAATAAATGTAAACTGTCATCACAAAAATTTCATTAGGGTGGTCAGCCTATTGCGCTCCTGACTGCCGAACAGCACAGCTAGAAAAACCAAACCCCTATGTCAACGAAAAGGTATAATTAAAACTTCTATATATCAAGTTCACATTTTTAAATGACATTAAAGTGTGCAAAATGGTAGTTCTTTCTTAGAGAGTTCTAGTGTCATGGTAGCTTAGGTACTAAAGAAATCAAGCATCCTGGTCACCTGCTGCTGAAGACCAAATCTCTTTGTAAAAAGAACAGATTGCAGAACAGCAGATAGAGGTTTTGTCTTGGCTACACCTCCACAGGGGGCTTCTTTTTAAGAGGGAGCAGTTAGGGGTCCAAATGTAAAATTAGCCGCTGCTGGTTTCAGAGAATTACTTTAAACTTTGCTTATAAAGACCCTTGAATTGTGTTCAGTGGGTTTATTGTAGTGTCTGTTAGTACAAATTAGCTTGGAATCAATCCTCCAGCATTTACCTTCAGGGCATGCATTATTGGGTTGGGTTGTTGTTTTTTTGTCGTCTTCTTCTTTTCATTGTTCTTCAAACATAAATTTTATTTTTTTTCCTCTGTCCAGATTCCTTTTTTGTAAATAAGTAGCTATATGCTTATAATGAGTGGCTAATGCACTCCCCAAGTTGATGGAAGGACTGGTGAATATCTCATTGATAGCTTCACTGATCTGTGTACCACTTTCAACAAATAATGTTAAAATAAACATTTTTTTATTCACACATTGCTGAATCTGTGGATTTCTGTGCTGTATCTGGTATCCCTGCTGAACTGTCCTCCCAAACTAATTAATGTTATGATTTTAGTAACTTACTGCTTGTTTTAGCGTTTACATTATTTTTAAGCAAGGACGTTCTACGTGAAAAGTCACCTTTATATTTGGACTCTTTAATATTTTCAGCCGTGAAGAAAGTTTAAGCAAACAAAGCCGACCTTGTCCCAACATAAAACTGATTAAAGCATGACTTTCCGACCCCATATAAAGGTTTCCATTTGAGACATTTTTCTAAGTTTAATAAATAATGGAAAAGTCAGTAACACATTTTTTTTTTCCTTGTGCTTGCTCTTGGAAAGTAAGAAGTTGCTGAGCTTCCAACGGTGATCAGATGAGCCAAGCATTACAAACAAACTGATGTCAGGGGACACGGTGGCTCTGTCTGGTTTTGGTTTATGTATGTAGTTCTGAGTCCCAGCTTTTGTCACCACAGCAGAAGATGTTAAAATATTGTCATTTTGAAAACACTTAAAAGGCCTGAAAAATGACTGATGCATTGGCTCATTTAAAAATACAAAACCATCTTCCCCATTTCTGCTCCTGCTTCGTCCAATGCGGGGTCATGGAGGGTAGGAGCTCATCTCAGCAGGGATTAATCTTACAGGAGCTCCGTTCATTTGAAGTGTTGCTTTCTAGTTTGTAGCTTTACTTTATTTGTTAATAATATTTAAGGGGCAATAACATTCATTTGTGGCCTCTGTGTTCATCTTTAATGTTTATTATTTGAATAATAATAATAGAATAGAATCTTTAAAGTAAATTTGATTGGGATCATGTTAATGTGTGGCCCTTGTGGCTGAAGACTTTTGGTCCAATCTAGTTCACAATCATTGTGTCATTTCAGCACTGATTGCTCTCATTACTATAACTTTAAATGCTTAACTCTTTCTTGTAGTATTTCTGTTAATGTTTTCTGTGTATTTTGCCCCCTTAATTGTATCTTAATAATGACAATTTACAAAGAGCAGAACAGACAGCCAGACAGACACTGGACACCGAAAGGCTTCAGCTTCTTCTTCTTCTGTCAGCCCCACTAACATGTTCATTAGGAAAAAATGGATTATATACCTGGAACACCTGGAAAAACGTGGTGATCATGATGGACAACTTAAAGACCAAGTTAATAAAATCACTACATTATTCCCATGTGCAGTCATATGAAAAACTAAGTTTTGTGCCTCCCCTGAAATTAAAATTTGTTGACATATCAAAATCAGATCTTCGTTTAAACTGTATTATCAGATAAAGGTGACATAATTAAATTATAATATATACGTTTTGAATGCAAAATTAACAGTTATGCCATTTCCATCTCTAGAAAAAGCAAGTCCGTCCTTGGCTCTAAGAGCTGGTGGTATTGCCCTCTCACGTAGACATTTCCTATAACTGTCTAGCAGACTCACACATTGACTCCTCAATACAGAATTCTTTTCGCTTTGTGAATTTCAAGGGGTGTCTCTGCACGTTCTGTTTCAAATCCAACCACTGCATCTCCATTGGAATCAAATCCAGGCTTTAACTTGGTCATTCCAGAACCCTTTTTTGTTGTTTCTTTTCAGTTATTCCTTGATGGATTAACCAGTATCTTTAGGGTCATTGTCCTGTTACAAGGTCCACTTTCAGTTGAGCTTCAGTTTTCTGGTAGATGGTCTCCCATCATCAAACGCCCTGTGGTACAATGAAGAATTTGTAGTGGACTCTATGTTGGTGAGCTGCCAAGACCCTGATGCAGCAAAATATCCCCAACCATCACATTTCCACCACTATGATTTCCATCTGGTATCTGGTTCTTCTGGACAAATGCTGTCTTTGGTTGTCATCAAACGTGCCTTCTGGTACTATGACCAAATAACTCTATCTTTGCCTGACCTGTCTAAAACACATTGTCCCAGGTGTCCTTGTCTTTGCCTAGGTGTTTATGGGAAAACGTGTCTCACCTCACCCTGATGTTCCGTCTGGACAACAAAGGTTTCCAATCTCATTTGTGTAGCTGCTTTCTAATGGCAGACTCCTGCCTGCCCTTTAACATCAACAGTGGTAACAGCTTCCTGTTGGTCATGTGATGAAGTTCTGGGGTCCTTGTTTCAGCATCTTGCATTCTGCTGTCAAATGATCTTGCTGGGGCAGGCTGGCCTGGACAAGTTGACAATTATTTGAAATCTGCTCCACTTGTAGATGACCGTTCCTGAAAGTGGAATGGCTTGTTTCCAATTATTTGGAGATGTTTTAATTCAACCCCAGTCAAATAGGAATCTATAACCTAACTTCTGAAGGCCTCAGAAAGAAAACACTCTTCAAAAACAGGATATCCAAAAACAAGGAACCCAAGCTAAATGTCTGAGGTTTATATGAGACAGATTTAGATAAGATCCTTTCTAATCATGTTCTAAACAATTCTATGTGTTTGAGGCAGTGCTCAATGTATGGCTGTGCTTCATTTTTCCATGCGGTAAATTTGTATTTATGGTTACTTAACTTATAAAATGGACTACAAGATGTAAATGATCTTGTCATATCACATGACTGCCCCATCCAGACCTGGTTCTTACTTAAATGCGGCTGCTACCAGTAAAGTCCTTAGTGCCTCATGATCTTGCATTGGAATAAATGGGCGCAGAAAAAAAAGGATGAACGATATTTTCATTATCTAAAGGTACTGTTTAAGTGAAGATCAAATCTTGATTTGTCTACATATGTTAAAAAAGAAACTCCATTTCACATGCCTATAGCATACATAAACGTTTGGTACTTTTTAATAACAATTTACCAAACTTCATTTTGTTTTTTCTACACTGAGCCCAAAACATAGAAACTGTGCAATAACAGCTTGCTCAATCAGACTATGAGTCCAAGTAAAAGCAGATGTTAGTTGGAACAAAAGCCAGCAGCTGCATGGACTGAGTCCGAGAACCAGAGATGCAGGGTAACGTCACAGAGCATTACGTATTCCTTGTCCAAACTCAATTAATCCAACGTGGAGCCACAGAGGGCCAGAGCCTACCTGACAGCACTGAGTGAAACGTCACGCCAGTACAGGACACCCTCGCTCATGGTTAGTCAGTTCAGAGCCAGCAATCGGCCTCATCTGTGACGCCTTTGGGATTTGGTGGCCAGACCGGGCTTTGAGCTGCAAGGTGCTAACTACTTTACTACCATGGTGCCTTATAAATATAAATACGTGTGAAATTTAAAGTCATATAAATTATTGATGAGGAATAAATAAATATGAGATTGAAAAGGACTTTGACTAATAATTATAAAACATCCTTACCCGGTCTGCTGAATACACAAACAGTAATGAGACCAGGGGCCCCATTGGTAAAATATTACGAGTGTGAAAATGTGCAAATTCCAAAAATGAGGAAAATGCGTATACAAAAAAACACCCATCTGATTTAAAAAAAAAATCTAGCATATGCACATTTCTACATAATTTACCCTTTATAAATCACAGTCGTCTTGTAAATGTGGGTTTTGAGCCCACCTCAAACCCGGCCAAGTTCTACTCTTAATCAACCATATATGGTCAATGCTAATTAACCTCATACATATGCAATCTCGATGCTGCAGACCTTCATTGGCTAGTAGAGCAGCCTCCTCCATGACACATCCGGTAGTGTGAGATAAAAGTTCTTCTCTAAATTCAAGAACTTTTATTTCGTGTCAACAACAAACGCAAATGCATTGGATAGTAACATGTTACTGCTGCTGTAAAGGCGTGAGCTTCAGTCACAACATGCCTGAAACGAAAAGAAGCAAAAAAGAAAGTCTGAGGTCTGGCACTAAGCAAATCGCTAGTCACCGGCAGTGTGTGTGACGGGAGAAGGAAAAACACATTTATGATCTCTGATTTCATTCTATGAGTGATATCTGTAATTGGAGATGCTTGTTTATACAGCAGTATGACGGAGCAGTCCTCAGTCTCATCTTGGCACCACAGATGACTTGGCATGTTAATGGTATGTCACTACTTACAGTTAACAAAAACCGCTTCATTCTCGCCTGGTGCCCTTACTGCAATATGAATGCATTAAAGTGATCCAATTACCGTACGTTAGAAGAACCACACACTTCTGCAAAGTATCTTTTTATGTCATAACATGTTATGTTATATGTATGTGTACCCACACCACACGAGAACTGGATGTTGCACTTTGTCAGGCAGTTAACTGATTCCAGCACGGTGGGAATGATGGAGTCAAGCTTGGCCGAGATATTTCCGATCTGTTGACCAGTTCTCTGAGAAGTGACAAGAAATAGCCGATATAAACTGAAGAAAAAACAAAAAGTTCTTCAGTGCAAATATGCAGCATTGGTCCTCTTGAAATGGAATTCAAATTGAGTATGCCTGTCATATTCATTACATTTGAGCTTTAATTTGTTTGTCATGTTAACGCACATTCTAATAGTGGCTCAGCGATATGAATTATTATACATATGAGTTGTCGTTTAACTTGTCTGACCGCATTTCCCTATTTGATCAAGCATGTCGTCATTTCCAGTTTTGCCTGAAATGTTGTGTGTAATTGGATGGATCTCAGTTGCTGTAAATATACACAAACTTTATCATGAAGTTTTCTCATATAAATCCCAATGTTTGTGTAGAAAGCTGTGCACACGCATTTCAAGCCTCTTTTTGTTTGTACACAAGATTTATAAATGTGACCCCAGGTTATGTAGCTTGCAGAAATTCTCAGATGATTCCGCGGTTATGGAATGTATTGAAAAAGGGGATGAGCTACAGTAGAGGAGTCAGGTGGAAAAGTTTGTTTTCTGGTGCAAAGGAAATTGTCTGCAACTAAATATCAGCAGAACCAAGGAACTGTATTGACTCACCGCAGCAAACAGCCACAAAGTCTGGTCACTGTTCAGTGAGAATGTAGAGGTGGTCCACTCCTACAAGTACTTGGGGTCCACATTAATGACAGGCTGGACTTGTCTCAACACACAGAGGAGCTAATCAAGTAAGGGCACCGCGGGCTCTTTTTCCTTACGAGGCTGCGTTCCTTTAATGTGGCACATCTTCTACAGCTCTGTGATGGCCATGCTGTAGTATGTTGGGCTGATAACATCACTTGAAGAGAGGCCACACTACACACCAGTACTAACATTAAATACAATGAATTATTCACCAGAGGTGTATCAAGCTTTGGACATACTCCTTTACAATGCCTCACTGGAAAGTCAGAGGTTTTGTTATATTTCTTTCATCTTTTGTTGTAGTGTTTTAGAGGATGGTTGTTGTTGTTTGTTATTGCTATTATCTATATATATAATTCACTAAGGGCATGCAAGACACTGAGCGCAAGCAAGACAGAGCCCTGCCCGCCAACTCTAGGACCATGGGATACGCTCGACAGAGCCCTGCCCGCCAACTCTAACCCTCCTACCGCATCATGGGATAAACACGACAGAGCCACGCACACCAACTGTAACCGTCCTCCCGAGTCCAGCGTCACTCTCGAGGAGCGCAACAACTCACCAAACACAGCCTCAGTCGCTTTCATCAGTGCAAAAGTCCACATGCACCTCTGAGCCACGTTGACTTTACACCACACGCAAGACAGAGAGCCACGATCGCCAACTCACAGAGCCCCACCTGCCAACTCTAAGGGCAAGCAAGACAGAGAGCGCATGCAAGACAGAGAGCCACGCCCGCCAACTCTAACTAAGGACAAGCAAGAAAGAGAGCCCCACCCACTAACTCTAAGACCATGGGATACGCACGCATTTACTGTATAAATGGATATAAATAATTGCATGTAAACGATTCGACAAAATCTGTTGTATGTAAACGATACTGTTTAAAACGTTACTGTTTTTTCATCAGAAAACCCGGTTTCCACGTCTACCTGTATTAGCAATTTTACCACTTGCGTCCGCCCTAACTTATCGTGTCGACTGGGCAACACAGTGAATGCGGCGTCTATCTATATATGTCTATGTTTTCCGTAGCCTGCTACAAGAAGGTACTCTCTCGACCATTGGCATTGGTTTCGCTCCTTGCTATTTTCGTTCTACTGCAACGGTGGTTTCCTAAGCCTTTGTTATGCTGAATTCCTTTCTCATCGTTTTCCGTTCCTATTCTTACACCGCCGTATGCTACGGCTTGCTTCGGCTAGTTTTTTATATTTCTTGAGCTTATGTAAAAGTTAAATTTACTCTTGGGATAAGTAAAGTACCTGCCTCTTTATCTATCTATCTATCTATCTATCTATCTATTATATAGTGCCTTTCAGATCTATCTATCTATCTATCTATCTATTTTTGCGGACGGCTGGGAATTATGCCCAACCAGGATGCACCTTTGACACTGGGACCGGGGAAGCAGCCATGCTCCAGGGTTACATCGGGGCCACAGGTATGGGACTTCAGGTCTCAGCCCTGTTGGGCTCTGTGGCCACCACTGGGAGAAGCTGCACAGCTTCTGGGCTGGAATGTAGCCACATGTAGCCTGGAGCACTGGGGAGGGGGGGCTATAAAAGGAGCCTGCAGCCATTATTAACAGAGTTGGGAGGAGGAGGATGACAAGGACAAAGCAGCAGTGGAGCAGAGTGTGTTTTTGGTACTGTGTAGGGCCTGTTGGACATGGGGAAGGCTTGCTCCACGACTGAAGACAAAATTAAAACCTTTTTGTTTATTTTTATATGTTCCTCTGCTGTCAGTCTGTGTCAGGTTGACACCAATATAGTGTCTTTGCAACTCTATCTATCTATCTATCTATCTATCTATCTATCTATCTATCTATCTATCAGCTAGCAGCTCAGGCAAGTCAACTGAAGACTCCAGAACTGCCAGTTTTCAGAATATTCCACGCTTTCAGGAATCAATGCCATCAAACTTTTAGAGAGTAACATACTAGTTTTCTTGAATGTCATCATAAATTCTCTGAATGGCCCATCACATCACGTGTTTTATAGCTGTTATGACAGAGGCCTGCATCGCTTGGTGTCCAGAGATGGACTGCTGACACTCCCATGGTTGTTTTTTATTGAGAAAACTAAACCCAATACCACAGGGAAATGAACGAATGAATGAATGAGGATTCTGATAATCCTCACAAACTAACTGCAGACTATCATTTGGAAGTTTAAAGAATATATTAAACCACTGACGATGAATTCAATTAGAAATATTATTTGTGTTTTCACATTGATGCAAGTCCTCATTCTTCACATGTCCTCCTGGGCCTTTTGCTGGTGATTTGGTCTTTTTCAACATCCCAAAGATGTGTAGGTTTATTTAACACTAAATTGGCCACATAAGAATGCATGAGAGTCCTGTACTTGACTGCTGCCCCATCCAGACCTGGTTCTTACTTAAATGCGGCTGCTACCAGTAAAGTCCTTGGTGCCTTATGATCTTGCATTGGAATAAATGGGCGCCGAAAAAATGGATGAACGATATTTTCATTTTTTGAACCTTAGCCTGGTGTTTCTTGTTAATAGCACTATATAAAATGAAAACTGATTGTTTGTTGTATCCAGTAGATTTAGTAAATGTATATTTTCCCAAAAACACCATGAGCAGCACTTTGCAAAACAATGATCGACTGATAAATAATAAAGTAGTCCTTTTATCTTTTTACTGGCAGTAAGATTAAGCACTGCATGTTTTAAATGAGGAGCACAGGAGTCCTGGGTTGCAGTAAAATTCTGGCAGCCTACCTTGAGTGGTCCCCCGCTGTAAGTACCCTTATTGTGACTAGTTCAGGTGTTGAACCGCTGTGCTCTCAATCAGCTTTAATTATTCATTTGTTTTCTGAGTTGCTCTTAATATGTTGGTTCCATACTCTTTTAAATGTGCCTTTCATATCGGTGTATAAAGTATCCTTATCTTTCAGAACACTTTGTGGTGGTGGTCACACTGAATTAAATATGAAATCCAATTTGGCAGAAATAAGCAAAGTGTGCATTATAAAAGATTGAATGTTTTAATTTTTCAAAATAAGGTACAGTTAATAAAACCGTTTTTAATAGCAGGCTTTAACTCATCCAAGACGAGCAAGCTGCTTTGGAGAAGGGTCACACTTTAGCAATCAGGCCTACTAGCATCACCCATAGAGCTCAGCTGGAATGCAACATGGGGCCATTCACCAGTAAACCAATATGCACTGCCCTCCATGCAACAGAGAGGCCTCATTCCGGTAGTAAAGCTCAGCCCAAAGGCACACTCCAGCCGACAAGCCTTTGTCTGTTCCTAGAGACCCCTGGCTATCCCTGCCATTGAGTGCCAAACAAAAGGCCAGGTCGTAAAAGGTCGTGACAAGTTGTACCATCTGCTAATTGGCCCAGTGGGCTGGCTGCATGTCACACTTCAATTCTGCACTTGCAACCGGTTCACAAAGACAAATTCAATAGTGTGACAAATCGTGCTCTCAGCTTGCTGGAC
This sequence comes from Polypterus senegalus, assembly GCF_016835505.1. NCBI lineage: Eukaryota > Metazoa > Chordata > Cladistia > Polypteriformes > Polypteridae > Polypterus > Polypterus senegalus. Next base: position 51,497,110 of record NC_053164.1, read on the forward strand.
ACCATTAAGAATGAAGTTAGGTACAAAGGACATAAGCTCTTGGTTCTCCACTGAATGCCACTTGACTATTTTGTAAATGTTTAATAGAGTGGCAATTGCATATAAATGATAATAATCATACTGAGTCATCCATCCGTCATCTAACATGCTTAATCCATTTTGGGGTTGGGCCTACCTATCCCAGCAGCATTGGGCACATGACAGGAATCAGCCATTCCATCGCATGACATACTCACTCAAACTGGGCCAATTTAGGAGCCACCATTTCACATTGATGTTTCTACCATTAAAAAAAACTTCTGACTGGGAGCAGTGGAGGCATTTGTTGTACTCTTTTGAAAATAAATTGTTACAAACATCAGTCAATTCATCCTTTATTGAACCTCCCTAATCCAGTTCAGGTTATTGTAGACCTTGTGCATGTTAAACACAACCAATTTAACTGTGAAAGAGACCATCAGCAAGTTTCCATCCAGTTTTTTGCGACGTTTTGTTATCGACAAACAGAATATACGTTAAAAAAATGTGCGAAATTTGCTGTCTCCAGCCTGTTTCCATCCAACTGGCTTTTTATCGATAAAATGGTGTGCGTGATGACGTCATCCCCCCCAAAACGAACTGTCGCATAAGTTTTGTTGTATCGTGAAAAAAAATCTGCCCTTGAGCCGTTTCCATACATAATTTTGTGTATGTCGCAAATTATCTACCTTTTGTTTTCCACGTTACACCCCCTCCACTAAACAAAGAAATGGAGAGATTATTCAGACAGTTTTTTGAAATTTGCCAGCTTACTGTTATTTCAGTTTCACAAATAATTGGAATTGTACATAATATCCGAAGACAACAGCAGAATGAAGCAGTTGCTTGTCTGATAGCCCTAGAGCTCGAAGAAAATACCCCAGCGCGACGAAACCCACGGGTATGGGAGAGACGACGGAATAAGACCTTCTGGGAGGAGGTGGTGGGGAGACACTTCACAGAAAACCTCTGGCTGCAACATTTTAGAATGACACGGCCGACGTTTGAGATGTTGTGTGGATTCATCAGTCCTGATGTTGCGCCCATCACAGGTTGCCACCGACCACCGGTTCCAACCCAAAAGCGGATTGCCATCGCCCTTTCCAAGCTGGCAACCTGCGCAGAGTATAGAGTAGTTAGAGAAACTTTCGGGGTTGGTAAAACTACCGTCCATCGATGTGTATATGCTGTGTGCACCGCTATTAAAGAAAAATGAATGCGCCGTTATATCAGACTTCCGACTGTAGCAGAGGCCAATGAAATTGCATACCGCAATTCCTTGGTGCATCTTGTGCCACAGATTTACGGTGCGCTGGATGGCACGCATGTGCCTATTCTTCCCCCGACGGAAGGCTACTGCGATTACATTAATTGCAAAGGGTGGCCATCTATTGTTCTCCAGGCCCTTGTTGATGACAGGTGCATGATACGAGACATTTGCGTTGGCACTCCTGGAAGTGCCCATGATGCAGCTGTGTTTGCAGCATCGGATCTGTACAGGTGAGCCTACCTTTCAACATCCCTTCTCTGTGCGATAACAACTGAATTAGTACTGTAACCTGCTTCCCTTAAGGTTTTTAATTAAAACTGAAATTTGAATTAATACAAAATAATGACATTTAATCAAAAAAAACTAAAGTTAATATTAATGAGAGAATTTCTCATATATGCTAAAACATCTGCCATTTAATAATAAGAAAACAATGTTTAGATAATGAAACACACGGTTTATTAAATATTTTGACTGGCACAGTAAATTACCTTTGCGGTTTTTGTATTATATAGACATCCTGAGAGACACCCCCAGGCTACAGTTGGTGTGGAGGGAGTTCAGGTACCCCTTTTAGTAGCAGGAGACCCAGCCTATCCGTTACTGCATTGACTCATCACAAGAAATAACGAGTCTCTTCATCAGACCATGCGAACTGCTCCGCCATTCTTGTTTTGATTGCACGTGATGAAAATGTATCATGTGACACATTTATTTGCGTTAAAGCTCTTTTTTTTCCCCGACAAAAAGTGTTTCCAATGTAGTTTTTGCAACATCTGAAGTATTGGTATGGAATTTATGCGCTAAAGTTAAACGGAAAAATATTATGTCGACATGTACAACATTTTATCGATAATTAGCATTTCCATCAGCTAAAATTTGAAGCGCTAAATATTTTTTTCGCAAAAACTCATTGGATGGAAACCTGGTTATTGTGAATCAAAGCACACAGTAACTTGTGTTAAATTACTTTCCAAAAGGATTCCGTAATTCAAATCTATTTTGTTAGAATGTATAATTCATAAAGAAACTTAAGATAAAAAGGTACTCTATAGATTAATCGGTTATAAATAATCCTCACAAGATGGCTCAAAGTATATTCAACTGAATTCAAATTTGTTGTTACTTTTTTCACTACAGGGGCTCTGTGGCGCTACAGATTATTCCATCAGAAACAGGCAAAGGTCAGGAAGCAGCCTTGAATAAGATGCCAGTGAATCCCATGGAATACAGCTATACTAGTTCATTCTCACTCATACTGAGGAAATATGTGGTCACCTGAACATCATTGATCTTCTGTAAATACAGGTACCAAATGGCCTGTTTTTTCAGCTTCACCATATTCGCTTACTGTTGGTGTCCACCAATAGGACCTGGGATTGCCACCCTGATGAGATCAGAATCATCCCTCCAAATATAACATAATGGCCGGCTCCTGGAAAAGAGGCGATTGATCCCCGGAGATAAGATGTGAGCTGTAGCCTCACATGAAGCACTACAAGTACCTTGGGTTCTTATTCATGGTGACTGTAACAAGTGATTGTGAGATTGATTAGCTAACTACAGTGACAGCAGATTTCAGATATCATACCAATATGTTGTTGTTGAAGCAGAAGCTAAATATGCAGATGAAGCTGTCGATTTGTGGCTGAAATTGTGTTACTGCTTGGGGCGACTGTGCTTACTGTCCTCGACAGGGTGAAGAGCTCTGCAATACAGGAGAACCTCTCAGTCAGGTCCATAAGTATTTGGAGAGTGACACCATTTTCATAATTTTGCCTCTGTACGCCACCACAATGGATTTTACATAAAACAATCATTATGTGATTAAAGTGTAGCTTTATTTTAAGGGTTTTACCAAAAATATCATATGATTAGTTTAGGAATGACATCTATTTTTCTGCATAGCAACCCCCACCCACACCCTCTTCTGTGGGCTCAAAATTATTTGATTGACAAGCAGGTAAAAGGTCTGGAACTGATTCCAAGTGTGGAATTAGCATTTGGAAGCTGTCACTGTGAACTCTCAATATGAGGTCCAAAAAGATGTCCATGCAAGTAAAAACAGACCATCATTAGACAGAGAAAACAAAACAAACCCATCAGAGAGAGAGTAGAAACACCAGGGGCTTCATGTATAAACGGTGCGTACGCACAAAAATGTTGTGTACGAATGTTTCCATGATGTATAAAATCTAAAGTTGCCGTAAAGCCACGCACATTTCCACGGTAGCTCATACCTTGGCATACGCAAGTTCTGTGCTCGGTTTTGCAGACTGGCGGCACCCAGTGTCAAAGCAGTGCTTTTGTTCCCGAGTGGTTTTCCTTTCTTTTTTAGGTCCACATCCCTGATGTGGCTTTATAAATACACTGAAATTAACCGCATATTGTTTATTAGTGTAATGCATCTGATTGTAATTAACTTGTAACAATATAATGGTCCACAGAATGGTCAAACTATTCAAAATACCATAACTGCTTTAGCGTTGTTACTCTCACTGCACCTTCTTCTTCTTTCAGCTGATCCCGTTAGGGGTTGCCACATCAGATCATCTTTTTCCATATTACTCTCACTGCACCACTCGGAGTATTTATATCACTGTATCTGAGTGTTGAAGCACAGCAGCAGCTGATCAGAAAGAGAATTATTGGTATACAGCATCAAGCATACGCTGCCTCAGCCTCTATTGAACTGCTCTCATACTGCAAACGCTTCAGAGCCTTTCCTGTACGGACCTCGCGGTTCAGAAACAGTTTCACCCCAAGAACTGTAAATGCACTCCATCAGTCCATCGAGTGCTCCTTGTAGAACTGTTTGTACTTATAAGTACAATTAACTTACTGTAAACTTGTGATACAGTTATAATATTGCACAACATGAGCCACTTTATAAAGCGCGTATTTACATATGATGACGATATAATTTTTAAGATGAAATGCAGCAAAATATGTTTATTATATTATACAGATAAAACTTTAACTTCATTTAAATAATCTATATTGTTAATAATTAAACATGTGAGGACACTGTTTCGCAACACTAGCAAGGAGCTGGCGCTCTGTTCACTGTCCAGAGATTGTTCCTGCCTCACGCTGTGTTCTTGCTGGGGTTGGAGCAACACTGGAAGGATAGATGAATAGAATAATTAATTGTGTACTATGAAGATATTTCAATGTTTCTTGAAAAGTTTTGAAGAATCTGCATTCTAAGCTTACAGATGGCTTAACATCTATTACAGAGCTGATTGTGTGGCGATTGGTTACTTGGAGAAAGAAAAGTAAGGACAGGAATTGGAGGTTAGTACGTTTGAAAGACAGTACTGCTGCAATAAATTATTTCATCGAAGGTCGCACACGGCGCAGCAAGCATCTTGCATGAGGCAGGAACAATCTCTGGACAGGGCACCAGCTCGTCACTATCACTGTGCCACTGTGTTCCCATGTTTAATAACATTTTTTATCTCCAATCATCACGAAAATTATATCAAGTATACATCTCAGTATTTTAATTATTCAGAGAGCTGTAATATCACGAATGCAATGGGTTCTGTGTCCTGTCGGAGGAAGAGAAAGCCCATTTAAGAAGCGTGTACTGATTCACACACATAGAGCACATAGAAGATCAAATACAAAACAAAGCATTTAACGTGCTACTTTAGTTGAGATTTGAGAAATTAGTAAATTAAACGATTTAAAGATGAAGTTTATGATGTTCTGCTGTAATGACAAAATAAACTACATGATTAAAGTGGAAATTTCAAAATTAAAGTTGACATTTCGTGCTTTTTTCCCCACTGTGTGCCTATTTTTTTTTCCTCTGTACCTTAATAAGCTTTCATATGACACTCAGACGGTGGGCTACGACTCGCCTTTTCATGCCGACTTTGATATCTGACAACTTCTTTTTTATTTCGGGCACTGTGGGACTTTGTGAACTTGAGCTTTCGAGTTTCTCTGACACTGTATGTCACTTGATCAACTTCCTTTTGTTGTTTATACCACTGTTTAAACCAACAAATAGTACGTTTTTCATTGCCTCCACTTGGTATTTGCTAAAATATCTTCTATTCCCCCTGCGTGCTTTTGTCATTTCCTTTTCACAGAACACTGAGCTTAAACGCTATTCATATTGATTTGCATATTCAAAGAGGCGTAATTCTGGGAGGAGTAATGTGCATTACTTTTCACGCTGACTGGGATTTACAGTATGTAGCGGAAAAATGTGGAAGTTGGCGAATGCACACATTTATGCATCTGGATTTTTTTGTGCATAACACATTTCCGCTTTTGTGCTTACGCCATGTTATAGTGTGAATTCTATGCATGGCATTATGCATGAGGCCCCAGGAGGGGTCAAATCAACCATCTGGCACATTCTTAAAAAGAAAGAATACACTGGTGAGCTCTGCAACACCAGAGGGTCTGGAAAACCACAGAAGACAACTGTGCTGGATGATTGTAGAAGGCAGTCCTTCAACATTTAGCCAATCCAAAACAATGGCAGACCTATCATTGCCAAAGTCTGCAATCAAGAGAAAACTTCATGAAACTAAAGACAGAGGCTATACCACAAAGTGCAAACCACTGATAATCCTCAAGAATAGGAAGGGCAGATTAGCCTTTGCCAGAAAACTTTTTTTAAAAGCCTGTCCAGTTCTGGAACAATTTTCTTTGGGCAAAGGAAACAAAGGTCAATATATACCAGAATTTTGGAAAGAGTAGAGGATGGAGAAGAGAAGAAATGGCTCATGATCTGATGAGTGCCACATCATTTGTGAAAAATGGTGAAAGCAATTTAATGGCATGATCATGCATGGCTGCAAACGGAAGTCAGTCGCTAATGTTTCTTGATGATATGACTGCTGGCAGAAGCAGCAGGATGAATTCTGAAGTGTACAGAGCTATACTATTTGCTCAGATTCAGGCAAATGCGGCAAAACTGATAGGATGATGCTTCACAGTACAGATGGACAATGAGCCACAATATATTGCAAAAGTGAATCAAGGGGTTTTCAAGGCGAAGAAGTGGAATATTTTTCAATGGCCAAGGCAATCAACTGACATCAACCCAGCTGGACATGCATTTCACTTGCTAAAGACAAAACTGAAGGCAGAAAGTCCAATGAACAAGCAGCAACTGAAGACAGCTGGAGTAAAGGTCTGGCAAAGTATCACGAGAGTGGAAACCCAGCACTTGGAGATGACCATGGATTCCAGACATCACGCAGTCATTGAGTGTAAAGGATTTTCAACCAAATATTGAAAACAATCATTATATTTATGATTATGTCAGTTTGTCTAAATAATTTTCATCTTCTTCTGGCTGCTCCCATTAGGGGTTGCCACAGCAGATCATCTTTTTTCATATCCTCCTGTTCTCTGCATCTTGTTCTGTCGCACCAACCACCTGCATGTCTTCTCTCACCACATTCATAAGCCTCCTCTTAGGTCTTCCACTTTTCCTCTCACCAGGCAGCTCTGTCCTTAGCATCCTTTTCCCAATATACTCTCCTCTGCTCATGTCCAAACCAACACTATCTCACCTGGCTGATTTTGTCTCCAAGCCGTCCAACCTGAGCCGATCCCTTAATCTCCTCATTTCTAATCCTATCCATCCTCGTCACACCCAAAGCAAATCTTAACATCTTTAACACTGCCACCTCCATCTCTGCCTCCTATCTTTTGTCACTGCCACCATCTCCAACCCATATTACATAGCTGGTCCCCTTACCGTTCTGTAGACCTTCCCTTTCACTCTTACTGGTACCCATGTGTCACAAATTACTCATGTCACTTTTCTCCACCCATTCCACCCTGCCTGAACTCTCTTTTTCACCTCTCTTCCACAATCCCCATTACTCTATACTGTTGATCCCAAGTATTTAAACTCATCCACCTTCGCCAACTCTACTCCCTGCATCTTCACCATTCCACTCACCTTCTTCTCATTTACACACATGTATTCTGTCTTGTTCCTACTGACCTTCATTCCTGTCATTTTTAGAGCATATCTCCACCTCTCCTGGGTCTCCTCAACCTGCTCCCTACTATTGCTACAGATCAGAATGTCATCAGCAAACATCATAGTCCACTGGGACTTCTGTCTAATCTCCCCTGTCTACCTGTATATCACCATTGTACCTGATGTAATCCCACCTCCACTTTCAACACATCCGTCACTCCTACCACAAAAATAACCTTTGTCACAATTCCCTCGTACATATCCTGTACCACTCTTACATACTTCTCTGCCACTCACAACATCCTCATACAGTACCACAACTCCTCTTGAGGAAACCTGTCATATGCTTTCTCCAGGTCCACAAAGACACAAAGACTTTGGCCTTCTTTATACTTCTCCATCAACACCCTCAGAGCAAACATCGCATCTGTGGTGCTCTTTCTTGGCATGAAACCATACTGCTACTCACTAGTCATCACCTCACTTCTTAACCAAGCTTCCACTACTCTTCCCCATAACTTCATGCTGTGGCTCATCAATTTTATCCCCCTATAGTTACTACAGTCCTGCGCATCCTCATTATTCTTAAATATCGGCACCAGTACACTTCTTCTCCACTCCTCAGGCATCCTCTCACTTTCCAAGATTCCATTAAACAATCTGGTAAAAACTCCACAGCCATCTCTCCTAGACACCTCCATGTTTCCACAGGTATGTCATCTGGACCAACAGCCTTTCCATTCTTCGTCCTCTTTGTAGCTGAATACTTTTGAACCCCTGAAAATAGGGTGACCATGTATAAAAATGTCTGTCTTTTCTAAACAGCTCATGCAATGTTTTTCCTAAACCCATTGAATTAAAGTTGAAAGTTTATACTTTAGTTACATCTTGATTGCTTTGTTTCAAATCCAATGTGGTGGTGTTCAGAGCCAAAATTCTGAAAATTACGTCACTGTCCAAATACTTAGGGACCTCACAGATCAAGAGGAGCCAGTGGTGGTTTGGGCACAGAGTTAGAATACCCCCTAAACAACTTTCCTGCATGAGGTGTACAAGGCAAAACCCACTGATAGAAGACCGAAGGGCAGAGCCAGGACAAGGTGGAGGGATTCCCCAAAAAAAGGCAGGAGGAAGTTTTTGGAGATAAGGGAGTCCTGGTCAGCAGAGGTCATTGTTCACAACCCTCACCAGGAAAGAACAGAAAGGAAAAAATAATGAGGGCAATCTTTGGGATGTGAGAGAAAATCAAAGTGAGCACAGAGAAAATGTACAAACTCCACATAAACCCTGAAATGAAGTTATGAGGAAGAAATGGTAACCACTGGCCCAGTCCACTGCCATTCACTTAGCACATTCATAGTTAATGTTTAGATTAAAATGTAAAACTAATTATAATCTGATTTAATAATTTAATAATTAATATTAAGTAATACATTTTTTTCTAGAATTCTCTGTAAATTACAAACTAATATTTTAAACTGTGAATTCATTCTGTGAATGTAAGAGAAGATGCATGTGTTTAATTGCTGCCTTGTACTCAGTGTTGTGATCTGCAGCCTCCACCATCAATGGGAAAACTGGCTTTGGTAAATGAATGTGTTATATTTCAACCATGGTTCCTCCTGTGGCTGCAGTTCAAATATCATTTTTATGTCTTTTTTCATTCTAGAATTTTTTGTTTATGTTAATATTGGTGGTCTCTTAGTTTCTGTTATCTATATCTTCTTTAATGTTGTGTGTGTTTTGTGGGTGGTCCCCCAAGAGGTGGGGCCACTTGCCCATCACCACAAGGGACTGCCCTCATAGGCTGAGGAAAGCCCCCAGTCCCCAACAGTTTATTGTGAATGTGCTTGTGATGTGGTTAGTGGGCTTATGTTTATTCTGTGCCCTTTAGGATTTCTTGGAATTTTTACTTCTGTGCTTTGAATTTGCATTTTTGGAACATTGTTTGCCTTGGACTGCCTTATACTTTTCAGCCAACTCCTTTGCCTTTGTGCTCCTTGATTTATGTTTGTTTAACAAACCTTTTTGTTTAAATAAAACTTTTTATTAATAAAGATCCTTTGTTGACCATTTTGTTACTGGCTGGGGGTGGACAGCATTTCCTTCTCTGCACTTTTAAAAATAGTGGCTCTTTAATAGCACTAGATAGATAGATAGATAGATAGATAGATAGATAGATAGATAGATAGATAGATAGATAGATAGATAGATAGATAGATAGATATGAAAGGCACTATATGATAGATAGATAGATAGATAGATAGATAGATAGATAGATAGATAGATAGATAGATAGATAGATAGATAGATACTTTATTAATCCCAAGGGGAAATTCACATAATCCAGCAGCAGTATACTGATACAAAAAACAATATTAAATTAAAGAGTAATAAAAATGAAAAAAAAATTTAAATAAAATTAATGTTCGCATTTACTCCCCCGGGTGGAATTGAAGAGTCGCATAGTGTGGGGGAGGAACGATCTCCTCAGTCTGTCAGTGGAGCAGGACAGTGACAAAAGTCTGTCACTAAAGCTACTCCTCTGCCTGGAGATGATCCTGTTCAGTGGATGCAGTGGATTCTTCATGATTGACAGGAGTTTGCTTAGTGCCCGTCGCTCTGCCACAGATGTTAAACTGTCCAACTTTAATCCTACAATAGAGCCTGCCTTCTTAACAAGTTTGTCCAGGCGTGAGGCGTCTTTCATCTTTATGCTGCCACCCCAGCACACCACCGCGCAGAAGAGGGCACTCGCCACAACCGTCTGGTAGAACATCTGCAGAATCTTACTGCAGATGTTGAAGGATGCCAACCTTCTCAGAAAGTATAGTCTGCTTTGACCTTTCTTACATAGAGCATCAGTATTGGCAGTCCAGTCCAATTTGTCATCCAGCTGCACTCCCAGATATTTAAAGGTCTGCACCCTCTGAACACAGTCACCTCTGATGATCACAGGGTCCATGAGGGGCCTGGGCCTCCTAAAATCCACCACCAGCTCCTTGGTTTTGCTGGTGTTAAGGTGTAAGTGGTTTGAGTTGCACTATTTAACAAAGTCTTTGATTAGCTTCCTGTACTCCTCCTCCTGCCCACTCCTGATGCAGCCCACATTAGCAGTGTCATCAGCGAACTTTTGCACGTGGCAGGACTCCGAGTCATATTGGAAGTCTGATGTATATAGACTGAACAGGACCGGAGAAAGTACAGTCCCTCGGCGCCCTGTATTGCTGCACACGATGTCAGACCTGCAGTTCCCAAGACGCACATATTGAGGTCTGTCTGTAAGATAGTCCACAATCCATGCCACAAGGTGTGAATCTACTCCCATCTCAGTCAGCTTGTCTCTAAGGAGCAGAGGTTGGATGGTGTTGAAGGCGCTAGAGAAGTCCAAAAACATAATTCTTACAGCACCACTGCCTCTGTCCAGGTGGGAGATGGTTCTTTACTGTGTTGGGTGGTTCTTCGTAGCTCCTTTGCTAATGTATGGTGATCTTCAGGACACTAACAGATTAAGAAAACCTGGACTTAGCCTGTCTTGCTGGATGTATGCAGCAAGAGTCCTTTTAAAATTATAACCCATTGATACTTCACAAATCTGTCACCATCTATTCGTGGTTATTTACTGTATGGAGCCTGTTACCAATCTAAATAAATAAAGGTTCTTTCTGGAAACTTTCTGTGGATGGGTCTTTTTGGAACGACCTTTATTTTTAAGAGCATAGTGGGTATTTTTAGCTTGGATCACGATCGGAAAGGTAGTGCAGGTAGATTGCATTGCATTCAAAAAAATTTTTTTAACTGTTAGTCTATCATATATCCTCCCTATGGCATTTGCAACTTGATGATCTCTTTTCTTCTAACACACTGCTCATCCCGCACACACAATCAAACACGCAAGCTACTGCAAAACTTTGGCTGTGATCTAGTTAGCCTTCCAATTTATATCGACTAAAGAAGGGATTTTAAAAAAAAATTGTTTGGGGAGGGTATGGGCTGGATGTGGAACTGGAAGAGGAATGTCACAATCAAAGTGCGTTTGTCTGATCTGTCAATCTATCATTGCTATCCAAAGAAGGAAAATGTGGAAAGGCACTTTCGAACTGTTCATAAAAACTATGAAACTGACTTCCTTCCGAAAAGTGATCTGAGAAAGAGAAAGGAGAGGGAACTAAAATCACAGTTAATCAGACAGCCATCATTTTTCACCCAGCTGAATTGAAAAGCAAAGTCAGACACAACAAAGCATCGTTCCGGGTGAGTCACTCGATCATTAAGGATAAGAAGTCCTTCCAAGATGGAGAGATGATAAAAGATGCCTTCGTTGAGACAGAGGGTTAGGGAGAAATTCCTGCTGAGATTTCAAGACCCCTGGCCAGAGAAAAAGGAGTTTCTCCTTGTCATTAAACATGCAGAATACAAGTAACTTAATAATGATCAGTGGTCGCTAGACTTGGCATTTTTTTTCAATCTGACCAACATGTTGAATGAGCTTAATTTACAGCTGCAAGGAAAAGAGAAAACTATAGTCAATAAAATTAGCTCAGTTAATGCTTTCAAATGAAAAATGCAACATCTGTCCTCAAAGCTGCAGCGCCTTGATTTGGGGAACATCCAAAACCTCGTGTCAGAGCTGGAGACACAATAGAAGGCATGCGCACAACTTGACAACATACGCTACACAGAGTAGATGGAAAATTGCCTGTCAGACTTTGACAGACGTTTTCAAGACTCAGCTTTACTTGACTTTATATATTCCGCCGCTGACTTTATATAATCAGATTTTGGTGTTATATATTACGAAGACTGACTTAATATATTCCGAAAATCATTATATTTGCCTGTTTGGCACCCCATATAAACTATACTCAGTATATATATATATATATATATATATATATATATATATTACATAATTTTATTGTCAAATAATGCAAAGAGTACACAACACGTGTTTCACCCTAATTCTGGGCTCATCAGGCGTACACACTCACTACACCCACTCTCGGGGATCGAACCTCGGACGTTAGCATCAGAGGTGAAGCCTCCTTACATTGTGCCACGGCATGGGATACGTTTATTTGACAGCATGTAGATCGAGGTAATTACATTCATGGCATTCGTAGTCTGAATCACAATTTGATTGTATGGGTGGTTACCTACTTGCAGACTTGCAGACCAACCACAAGCGTTACCTGTTAGGTAACCACCCACACAATCAAATTGCGAATCAGACTATGAATGCCATGAATATATATATATATATATTCACAATACTCATTAAATTCACACAAATACACAATAATAATCACTCCACCACTCCCAGACACGTTGCCACCCTTCCACCCAGTTCAGCTCAATGTCTGGGGATTTCCCATAGTCTTTTGTAGTCCCTGACCCAGAAGTGTTTCCAATCCTTCAGTCCATGATTCCTTATCACTTCTGGGTCAGATAAAAAGTCCTTCTCTTCATCCCGGAAGTACGTCACTTCTGCTGTCGCTTTGCCTAAGATGCACTTCTGGGTTATAGGGCACATATGACTCTCTGGGCCTCCCTGCGGCGTCCTCTGTTGGCCCCTGGGGTATCCAGCAGGTTTGTAGGGGAAAACTCCATAGTCCATGATTTCCTGCTGGTATCCGGGGCACCTCCATGCTGCAAGGAGAGCTCCATCTGGTGGCCTGAGGGTATAGGCCGTGATGACAACCCGGCCATAGACCACTATATATATATATATATTGTGAAGGACAGCCGGGTCCCATGCCCAGCAGGGACGGCCCTGCTGCTTATGTTCCGGGGAAGCCACCATGGGCACTCCAGTACCTCCCCCGGGACGCTTGGTGGCAGCCTCCATGGCTGATTCCCCAACCACCCACAGGGCTCCATGGGAGATGGAGTCCTCCACAGCCTGGTTGGCGGCTAGGGGGAGCTGCATGGACTCAGCAGCCTGGCTGGACGAATCTTCAGCCCCATCCGGAGGTGCAATTAGGACCAGGTGGTCAAGCACCTGGAACACTTTCGGGTGGGTTATAAAAAGGGCCAGCCACCACCATTTGAGGAGCCAGGGTTGGGAGGAGGAGGACTACGCTTGTGGAGGAGTGGTGGTAAAGGAAGAGAAGTGTTTTGTGCTTTGGAACTGTGTTTGGGCTGTGTGGCATGGGGAAGATGTGTCCCACAGTTGAAGAGAAAAATAAAATCTTTGTGTTTTTATACGTGCCTCTGTGTCTTTCTGTGTCGGGTCAGGCGCCTATATAGCGCCTTTGTTACTATATATATATATATATATATATATATATATATATATATATATATATATATATATATATATATATATCTCAACTGCGGTGGGTTGGCACCCTGCCCAGGATTGGTTCCTGCCTTGTGCCCTGTGTTGGCTGGGATTGGCTCCAGCAGACCCCCGTGACCCTGTGTTCGGATTCAGCGGGTTGGAAATTGGATGGATGGATATATATCTCAAACTTTTTTATGTAGGTAGATCATTTCAACCTGGTCATTTTAAAAGTAGCTTGCAAGCGGAAAAAGTCTGGGCACCCCTGCTCCAGTTTATATGAGACTGAACAGACAACTTCATACCTAAGAACTCCCAGAACTGAACTACAGTAAGAGCAGAAAACTGGCACCTTTGAATTTGTTTTTCTTCTTCTCTTTCACTAGAACAACACATTCTAATGAGTGGAATCTTTTGTGTTGGCAGTAAATGCTTATGATCTTAAATTCATTGTTATACGCCTATGCTAACACTTGTCAGGGTATTAAATTACTTTGCAATTACAAGGTATTATGAAGGCATCAAATGCAAATGGGGACACTTGTATGTCCTTTTATTATTCCAATATAAATGACATTTTAAATAATGTATGACAGAGTTAAGGTTGTGCTCAATGGTCACAGTCCTGTAATTTTAGCACAAGAAAAATGTGTATGAACTATTCCACACAAATGTTTGCACAAATGTTCCAATTGTACATCTGTCTTCCAAAATGTGGCAAGAATGCAATGTTATTTTAGAATAAGCACAGTAGGCTTGTGACTAACACTCTTACGCTTCCATCAGGTTTAAAGAACTGGGTAAGACGGTGCTGTCTGCTTGTGTTGTCCCCTATTTTGGTTGGGGCTGAATGTCGATTTCACTAATAATATGCAGTTTCTTTAGATTGATTTTGAAGCATTTTGTTATATGTGTTATGTTATTCTTATGAGTGTAATGAGACTTTGTGCTAGCAAAGCAGCAGGTCCAGATGGAGCATCACCATGACCGCTGAAGGCCTGTGCGTTGGAGCTGGGGAGTCCTCTACAGCACATCTTCAACCTGAGCCTGGAACAGGGGAGAGACCCAAGGCTTGGAAAACATCTTGCATCACCCCAGTCCCAAAGGTATCACATCCTGGTGAGCTGAATGACTTCAGGCCTGTCACCCTGACGTCACATGTGATGAAGACCATGGAGCGGCTGCTGCTTCACCACCTGAGGCCACAGGTCCACCACGCCCTCGACCCTCTGCAGTTCACATACCAGGAGAAGGTGGGAGCGGAGGATGCCATCATCTATATCCTACACCGATCCCTCTCCCATTTGGACAGAGGCAGTGATGCAGTAAGAATTATGTTTCTGGACTTCTCTAGCACCTTCAACACCATCCAACCTCTGCTCCTTAGGGACAAGCTGACAGAGATGGGGGTAGATTCATACTTGGTGGCATGGATTGTGGACTATCTTACAGACAGACCTCAGTATGTGCGTCTCGGAAACTGCAGGTCTGACATTGTGGTCAGCAGCACAGGAGCACCACAGGGGACTGGGATTTCTCCGGTCCTGTTCAGCCTATATACATCAGACTTCCAATATAACTCTGAGTAATGCCACCTGCAAAAGTTCACTGACGACACTGCTATTATGGGCTGCATCAGGAGTGGGCAGGGCAGGAGGTAGAATATAGGAACTTAATCAAGGACTTTGTTAAATGGTGCGACTCAAACCACTTGCACCTGAACACCAGCAAAACCAAGGAGCTGATGGTGGATTTCAGGAGGACCAGGCCCCACCTGGACCCCATGATCATCAGAGGTAACTGTGTGCAGAGGGTGCAGACCTATAAATACCTGGGAGTGCAGCTGGATGATAAATTGGAAGAATCCAATGCAACCACTGAACAAGATCATCTCCAGACAGCGGAGAAGCTTCAGCGACAGTCTGCTGTTACTGTCCTGCTCCACTGACAGACTGAGGAGATCGCTCCTCCCCCACACTACGCGACTCTTCAATTCCACTTGGGATGGTAAACGTTAACATTATACAAAGTTATCGTCTGTTATACCTGCCTCACACTCTCCACCCTGCATTTTTTAACTTGCACTGCATTTTATCACTCTTTAATTAATATTGATTTTTATCAGTATGCTGCTGCTGGAGTATGTGAATTTCCCCTTGGGGATTAATAAAGTATCTATCTATCTATCTATCTATCTATCTATCTATCTATCTATCTATCTATCTATCTTTTCTTATTTGTATGATATAATTGTGTAATGATAGTAATTTTGATAGTGACTTGTGACTAGTTTTTGAATAAAAAAACAGTTAAGTCAAATGCAATCAATATTGTTTCTGTGTGATCAAATTTCTTTTATGAGCAAACATTCAATCAATATTTTTTTAATGTAGCACCCTACACAGAAAATTCAGTCCTAAAATGCTTTAAAAAACTTCAACAAGTCCCAAACCTGTCTAATCCAAGTCAGAGTCATTTAATTGTCACAGAAATATCAAGTGAAGAGAGGAACAAACATGGGAAGGGTGATGGTCCATTGTAGGGCCTATTCATGCATATACCCAAACAGAACCAATATGATATGGCCATTTACCCCACCACGTATATGTTTCAATTCTGAAAGGAAAACCAGACTACCTGGAAAAAAACCCCAAACATGCATGTGGAAAATGTAAAACTCTCCATAAAAAACAGCACAATATTAAACTCAAGATGCTGACTCCTTGGCACAGCAGCACTAGTCACCCACCATATCAGATAAACTTTGTTAATCCTAAGAGGAAATTCAGATGAATACAGCAGCAGAAAAAAAAACAATAACAGGACAAATAATACAGCCAATCAATCAATCAATTAACCAATCAATAAAAATAGATGAATGTATGTTATGCAGACATTTCAAAATGAACTTAACAACTTGGGATGGAGCATTAAATTCCATGATAGTAGTGGGCAGAAAAGACCTCCAGATATGTTTTTTGGCACACCATGGTTAAATAAGCATGTGGCTAAAAGAGATCCAAGAGAGTGCCTTCTGGAGGGGATGGATTTTTCATGGTGGCATCCAATTTTTCCACCATCCTCTTTTCCAGAAGAGTTTGCCCTGAGTTGGAGTGGGCTTTTCTGATAAGTTTATTCAGGCATTGTGCATCTTTTGAGCTAATTTGCTTCCCCAGGAGACCACAGCACAGAACAACACACTTGGTACTATGGGCTGCTAGAACATTTCCAGCAGCTTGTTGTGAACATCAAAAGACCTGAGTCTCCTAAGTAAATACAGTCTGCTCTGGCCCTTATTGTACAGTTCCACTGTGTTGTTAGACCAGTGAATCCCCAGATACTTGTAGATCTGCTCCACTTCCATGTCCTCCCCTGAATAGTGACTGGTCTCAGAGGCTCCTTGACATGTTTGAAGTCCACCACCAGCTCTTTTGTCCTGCTGATGTTGAGCTGCAGTTGGTTCTCCCAGCACAACCAGATGAAGTCCTTCATAACTTTCCTGTACTCTGATGTATCTCCATTATTAATGCAGCCTATGATGGAGGAGTCATCTGAATATTTCTTTAGGTGGAAAGTGCTGGTATTGTTCTGGAATTCTGTTGTATAGAAGGTGAAGAGGAAAGGAGATAGGATAGTCCCCTAGGTGCTCCAGTATTACACACCACCATTCCTGACACACACTTCCTCAGCCTCACAAAATGCTGTTTGTAGGTCAGGTAGTCCATGATCCAGGAGACTGTGTGGGCATCAAGACTCAAAACCTTGAGCATTTTCCCCTGTTAATAGGGACAGAATTGTGTTAAAAGCTCTGACTGTGGTGCCAGCTTTGTCCAGGTAGGAGTTGGCTCTGTGGAGCATGAGCATCCTCCACACATAAATGTGGCTGAAAAGCAAACTGCAGACTTCAGGTTCACGTGAACTTGGTGCTTATCCCAAACATATAGGATTTGAAAAGGTTAAAGAAAAGCAGCATCATCATTAATACTGAGTAAATAAAAGAATTAATTATATAAAAAAAATTTAACTGGAAAAGGGAAAAATTAAAGAGAGACAGACTGGGCTTGCAGCTGAGGCAGGAAATCTGCGAGCTTCAGTAAAGACCATGTAGAGTGGTCCACAGAGCAGAAGACCTCATCATGAGCAGAGCTGAGAGACTTCGGGATGTCAAGATCTCAGGTGTCTACCCACTTTGTTTGGTGCAAGCATTACTAATGGGAATATTCATAGCGTTTTAAGTTAGTAAGTGCTCTTCATGTCAGTTCAAAACTCAGAGCACAACACAAAGCCCTAAAGGTATACCATAAATCTCTGCATGAAGAAGACATTACACAAACCAAACTATTGTTTGTCATATCACTCAGTCATTTGTACAGTACAAGTGCCCCACTATACTTGTCACAACTAATGAATTTAAAAATCTGCGTGTAGGGATTTGATGCATGGATCAGATTGGCCCTATCTTAAAACGTCTTTGTTAAAGTCCTGTCCTTTAATTTCTTGCGCTCTGTCTAACGGGGTAAACAGTCTTTACCAACGCTCTTCAGATTAATTCTTATCCAGGTAGGATATTGGAAAGTATCCAAGGAGAACACTTTAAAGTAAATGCCCAGTTCATACACTTTGTTCATCTTTTATGCTACAAGAAATGTTCTTTCTTAATCCAGCTGGAAGAATTTCAAAGAAAAGTAAAAGTGACCCTTTGCACCCCGACCGCACCACAAAAAAAAGACACAACAAACCCTAAAAGGCTGCCTTTGTGTACGCAATTGGATATCCTTTATGCTAATTTAAAGAGTATTTTAAAACTCTTTCAACAGTGAAATCTACATGATCACCCTTTTCTTTCGATAAAAAGCCGCCTGTCTTATGAAAAGAGACACGCTGCCTCGATTACAGCATTTGCACCATAAACGCGTGAAAATCAGAAGATTGCAAATAGAGGACAATAAACAACAGGCGCCTTCATTGAAAAGAGAACACGTTTGAAATTGCCACTTGGCGGTAATAAAGCACACGGCTTGTAACCCCCCCGGCGCGATACGTTATTGCTGATGACAATGAGAAGACACCTACCCCGTGAAGGCAAGCCCCTCATCTGTCGGTAACTTTGCATTTCGATTGAAGAGGTTATACTTCAACGAGGCTTCCTGTAGCAAACGACTTGTTTGTACTGCTGACACGGTTTGTAAATCATTTAGTGGGTGGCTCTTTTACATGTTAATCATACAAAGTAAGGGTCGTGTGTTGCCATTCAAGTGGGCGCTTTATAAACTGCGCATCCAGTGCGGGTAGCCTAAAAGCAGTTTAACCCGCACACCCTTCAACTTCCTGTGCATGTAAAGAGCTAATATGCCGGCGGGGAAAATCTCGGAACCAGCTAAAACCAACTTTTCTGTTCAAAATATACTAGATCCCGAAAAATTCACGGGAAAGTGCGAGCGACGTTGTGCAACAGCCATGGGACGCGACCGTGGGCAAGTAGGAAAGCGAGTGTACTGTCAAGGTAAGGCTCGTCATTCAAACGTCTTTATTAGTTACCCGAACGACGAAAAATGATTCAGATTGAGTTGCACAACTAATTTTGAAAATTTTTATTGTCAATTTTAGGTCATTACAGTATCCTCTCTTATCTCGGCCTCAAACTCGCTAAATGCACTTTATGGTTGGCGGGAAGGCATGGTGTATGGCGGGCAGGTGGGATGGGGTGCTAAAGCCAGATCACCTAAACGGGATGTGGGGGAAATGTCCACACGGACAAGAACTGGAGGTGGTACTCGGTCCTGGGGACACTGGAACATGTAGTAGCAGCGTTGACTATGCATCATCCTCGTTAGCGCAGAGTAGAATAGAATGCGCATCCCGTTAGAATGGCGTCCCGACTAGGGTATTCCATGTCTTATTAATTTCAGTATTTAACCGCTAAATGTAGCAAACCAAACTTAACCAGTAACGCTGCAATGCTCGCAGTGGTCTGTTTAATCGCAGTTTTATGGTAAACGCACGGATAATTGCTTCAATTTATTACAAATTAAATCTGTACCAAGTGCTACACACCCTCCTGTCAAAAAGTGGGCGTTTATCTTTTTCGGACTGCCGGACCCTTCTACGGCCTATTGGGGTTGCTCAAGAAACAAAGGCCACGCCCACTTCAGACTTTTTTTTTTTACTGGTCTAAACCTATCTTTGACTCCTCTAACAATGCCAGTGCTTGCTTTTTGCGTCTAAACTCAATCCCCAAACCTAAACAAAGACAGCGATCTGACGTCTGAGCTTCAAGGTTAAATTCCGTTCCGTTGGCGGTCTGTTTGTTTGTGTTCCAATACACGTCCCACGGAAAGGCCAGCCTGTGAATATGTGTGTGCCCGGAGATTGGCAGGCAGGACTGGCCCCTGCTTCGCTCCCGATGATGTTAACTGTGAATTTGTCAATAGGATCGGAATATAAATTATAATTAAAAGTGCAAATCAACAATACTGCAACGGTAAAAATGATACTAAATTGCTAAAAGAAAGAATACACCTAAATAAATATACGCCACTGTTACAATACTGTTTGCATGTTCTCTTTGCGGATACATGGATGACCTCCCCATAACAGACGTGCACATTATGTTAATTTGAAACTCTATAACTTCAAAGTGTGTGCGTGTGTCACAAATGCCCTCTCATTTCCAAATAGCTACAACAACAACAATAATAATAAATGTTTTTATCTATATCGAACCTTTCACATGCTCAAGGCGTTTTTCACGGCGAAACTGAAAAACTGGAGTTCCGTGTGTTTTCTGTAAACCAACATGATGAACGAGGGGCATTGCAGCAGGTGCAGAAGTCACATATCAACATTTATTATTAGTTACCATTTACGAGTAAAAATAATCATAAGAATGCAAGTGAAGAAAGTTGCAATTTAAACACCATAGTCTGCAGTTTTCTCCTGTGTCGTGTTTTCCAGTCCATGTTTACATACAGACGTGGTGAATTAGCGTCTATTTCCACTGACGATCGCAATGTGGCGCTATATTCACAGCAGTCGCAGAATGTCACACCGCAGGTTTTGCAAACGGAAGAATGTTATATTGCGTTATACGCCGATTTTAAATTCATTTACACCATAACCTCGCCCACGCTTTGCAGGCGTTTTCCTTTTACTGTTAACAGGAATTTTTTCTCCAAGTGCCTCCTTATAGAACGGTGCTTGCTCTATAACATATAGTGCTTAACATTTATCGAAAGCCAAACCTTAACCCTAATGGTAAAATTTTACACAACCCTAACCTAATCTTAAATACTGGCCTAAGGTTTAAATATACGTTTATGGGAGTCTTAGGTTCATAGAATTTAAAGACCCCTTTTAAATATATATTTATATATCGCAATTCCATTATTCTTATCCTTATTTTAACATTTCACTTGAGGCTTTTTACTAATTTTAAACCCTGAGGTTATAAAAGGTAATTAAGGTTTTAATTACAGGGGTGTATATAACGCCTTTTTAGATTTTTAATCTTATCCAATGGTATTAAAAAGATTTTCCCTTGGGTGACAGATTTTATTAAGCTTTCTTAACCTTTTTCATTTTACCCCTTTCCATGTTTGCTGTCGTCACAGTTTAAGTTTATTCCGAATCACTTTAATATATCAATCGGTCATCTTCCAACCTCCTGTATCCTAACACAGGGTCACGGGGGTCTGCTGGAGCCAATCCCAGCCAACACAGGGCGCAAGGCAGGAACAAACTAATCACTTTAATATGTTTTTATTAATTTGAGATATTTTCTTTAAGATGGGGAAATGGTGGAATCACTGGGCCCGTGCATTTTACTACCCAGTAATTGGTTTCAATAAATTTTCCGTAACGTAACCTACACCACAAACACTGACCCTTTGGTGGGTCCCTGTCTTACATTACAGTAGGTCCAGATACCTCAGCGCCCCACTTTGTCAGCCAGTGCGCAGCGTCAAGCGAACACAAAATAAGAGTACTGCGCGTGATCCGCTTTGTCTTGCGCAAATGGGAAATGCACCCTTTAGTGGTGAAGACCAGTAAGCGGTGGAATCTTGAGAGCTGTAGTTAGAGCGTGGAGTGTACTGTACTGTAATCAGGGGCCAGTGCCACGCTCGCACGGTGTGCGCTCGATACTCTAACACCCTCTCAGTTTTGGGCTGGTCAACGCTTACATGTAGTCGGCGATCTGTCGCCAGTGTTGGCTTGGAGGTACAGGAATGTTTTATTTATTTCTGTATTTATTTATAGCAATTTCAATTCGCTGATTTCCTGGAAAGATACCACGTTATTGGCAGATTTGTAATGTCGTGTGTAGAATAAGAATATTTTGCTCCCGTGGGCAGGAACCGATTAAAATTTCTCTCCGAATCGAATGATTGTGATTAAGGCAATATTCAATCCACGCATGGGGTTAGAACACTTCACCTACAGAAACAGGCGGATGGCAAACCCCAATACGGATAGGGGTGTGTCGGCATCGCACCTCACACGTAACTTGTTTGTCGTCATTAATCATTGTAGCCTGCATGTCTTTAGAATGTGAGAGAGTACTAGGGTGTTGTACCGTGTTAGCCATTATGAATGTAGAGAAAAGCCAAGCAAAATGAAACATTTTATTGGCTAACTAAAACGATTACAATATGCAAGCTTTCGAGGCAACTCAGGCCCCTTCTTCAGGTAAGATGTAACCCATGTAGTCGCGTGGAACATGCAAAAGGGGTTCAAATGCTGATTCCGGGAGAGATCAATCAGTAGCCCAGATCACCACGTCATCATATTGCCGCAGGTCAGGGTGTTTCGCTTCTTTCTTAAGTAAACTTTTGTATTTAGCGTATTTGACTGAGCTCTGTCCATACCTATGAGCCTTACACTCGCTGCTGCCAAGACCGGCGCTGTTCGCCACGCCCGATTCGGTTTAAACAGGACTAATGTTATGAACGGTATGTTTGAGGCACTAATTGTAAAGATTAGTACAGCAACAGAGAACATGTATGCCTTTTGTGTTTTTCATGTTCTGTTTTTTAATGAGCTTCTAATAATTTTAAAGCATTTTATACGGATTAAAAAAGAGGGACGTTCAGTCACTTATGCCGTGTAAGGAAAAGATGTTGTCTAAAGCAGCCCACTTGGGAACAAAACGGCTTTCCCTGAAATACTGGGGAGATAGTTGGATTTTTGAGACCACATAACACCATTAAAGGTATACCGTTCAGGCCGGGTGTAGGGTAGCTTCACATGATATTGAGGGGGTCTTGGCCCAAGTAAATCTCTTCTTGGAGATGGGCTTGGTCTGAACGGTGATAACCACATGTAAATTATAATATGCAGAGGCAGCGAAGACTTAAAAAAGGAATTGAAATCTGTGACAGCTTTATTTTATTTTCAGGATGCGAATGCACTGTTAAAAACAACGTTTTCTTTTAAAGGCACTTTATGGTCCGTAGAACTATTGCTTGACAAAGCACCATTTCATTTTGGGAAGGTGATGTTGGCTGTTTTTGATTTGAAAAACTAATATGCAGAAAAACCCAAAATCTTTATTGTATGGTAGGCTACCTCACAGGACACTAACTGCTGTAAAAACAAAAAAAAACCTGAAACCAGCCTGTGTTACTTTACACATGTGGCAAAAATCCTTTTAAAATGCGTATTGGCCTTTCACAAATCTGTGGCCGTCTGTTAATGGTTATTTACGGTTTGGATTCTGTTACTGATCTAAATAAATAAAGGTTCTTTCTAGAACATTCAAGTAGATGGGTGTGCTGGGAACCAAAAATGTTTCCCCTATGACATTACTCTGAAGAATCACAATGACGCCTTTATTTTTAAGACTGTAGTGAGGAATTTCTGGAGAAGTTGAAGTGTTGCTTTTTGTATATGAAACATGAAATCTAGTCAAATAAGGGCACTTTTTTCCAAATGACAATACTGTTTGCGTTAAAGTCACTACATAGAAAGATAGATATTTTGTTATTTTTTACCTTATACAGTGTCTCTAAATGTAATGCTGAGTAATGAGAGAAATAAAAGAATAAGCAATAGAATAAAACAATGTACATTTCTTTGCTTTAAAAAGTCTTTCACAAAGGCTCTTAACATTCAGACTGTACCCTGGTTTCAATATTTCATTTATGAATTTGATGACCTTCTGAATAAGAAATGTTTTTGGATGTCGTTTGTTTTTTTAGCCTTGGCAATTGATCTTCCGGAAATTGGGAACAGAACAGGGCAGAAAGTGCAGGCTGACTCAACCCCAGCTGATGCCAAGCCAGGCCTCGGTGATGATGTTCAGACTGAAAATAAAACACTTCACATTTCCTCAAGGAGTGACTTGAACAGCAAGACAAGACCCTGCCGATCTCGACGAATCCGCACAGCATTCACACTGGAGCAGCTGCGCTTCTTGGAGAACCACTTCCGTTTCAATCACTACCTGTCTGTCTATGAGCGGTTTGGTATCGCCAGCACCTTGCAGCTTTCTGAAACGCAGGTTAAGATTTGGTTCCAGAACCGTCGTACTAAATGGAAAAAGAGTGAGGGACAGGATAAGGACAAGTTGATGAAGGAGGAGGTCCCACTTGGTCAGACTCAAATTTCACTTCCACAGTATGACCCGTTTCAGTGCCCACCTAATTCAAGGTTCCCAGCTCAGCCAGTTTCTGCCCCTTTAGGCTTTCCCACATTTCAATACCCAGTCCCCTCACCCCCAGCTTTGTACCCCCAACCTCTTTGTCTTCCTTCAGTCTTTTATAATTGTCTAGCTTGAGAAAGATGGAAAAAAAACTCCATTTTTTTTTAGGCATTCAAACCTCCATCTGAAGAATGGTTACTATTCCAGGACTTTCTGTACTTGATTACATTTTTATAAAAAGAAAGTTGAAAAGAGATTCTAGGATGGCATTTAAAAACCTGGCACTCGTGATTTTGAAAACATGAGAGCACATTTGTAAACTCATCATTGTCTTTCAGAAAATGGTGGGTGTTTCATAGGGAAATATAATGTATTTAATATATATTTATTGTTCTACATTTGAAAAATAGTAACTATAATTGTACTAAGTGTACTGTACATTTGTCTTATTTCACCTTCTCTAAAGAGCCTTTGCTTTAAATATGCTTTTGAAAGTCTGGGTAATTAGATTTTGAGAAGGTATGGGGGTGGATCTGTGGTTCTGCAAGTCTTTGCCTCTGGGGGTTGGCCCATCTGACCCTAAAAAGAGTTCAAGTCGGCACTGCACATTTCTGCACGCTATAGTAATTTCCTATCCTGAACTGCCTGTCTCTATAGATATGTTATCAGTCTGTGATCTCTAGCCAGAATGGAAGGAGCTGCAGTTTAACTGCTTACATCAGCATTATCCCAGAAACTAAAGTCACTCACAAAATGGCAGATTGCTAAAGAGTGGACTGAGCAATACGGCATTTTGAAAGCTACTTTGTGGCTTGGCAGTACTTTTATGGATCGTTTATTACTAACAACATTAAAAAAGAACACAGGGCTCATCTGGCCACTTATTTTATGTACCCATGAAACCCTGAAGGAAGGTTCAGATCATCAAACTACAAATCTTAGTTACGTTTAGCTTGTCAACACTTCATGTAACAAGATGTCACTGTCTGCTGGCTGTGACAAACATTTGTTTATTTCGCTTATATGTAGTGCACTCTACTCAGTCTAATCTTCTTATGGACTACCTGGGAATTAATTTTGTTGCCACTATGCAGCAAGGAACAATTGGGAGTTCTCCAATTTAATAGCTGCACAAGCACTGACGACTAAGTGAAGTCCAAGGTGAGAGAAAGAGGCCATGTAAAGTGTATAGTCTATACAGTACATAGCAAACCTATCCAATGGAGCAGAGGCAACTTGGCTATTAATGTACATAAATGGCACAAAAGCCAGACAGTGACATCCCTCCACCTGTTACATCCTGCTGTGTTATTAAATAAGAAAATGGGTAATTTTTGTATATAATGGCTATATAAGTCAGATGTCATATTTTTATACTGTTTGATTATTAAAATTAAAATGTGTGTCCTTTATTTAATTTGTTTATTCGCAATTTTCATTTCTATTTTATTTATTGCGAGGAGGCAAGATTTAAATTCATTTAAAAGTTTGCTCCTCTCAAATCTCACATTATCATATGTTATAAGCACGTTTTGGTCCAGTTCCCTTTATTTTGCACCTAGCTTTCTTTAGAACAATAAAAAGTGTTTTCCAAAAATGAAATGCATGTAATTTGGAAGGTGGATGACTTTGCATGCCGGCAGTCAAGACGGGCATAGAGTTTCTTTAGGGTTCTTTATCTTCATATTACCCAGAAGTGTAGTCTATGCATCTGTCCTTGAGCACACTTGCTTATTTCAGTTCAGGTTCTCCGGCCCAAGGCAGAAGCCAACTGAGAACATTACACTAGCTCATCACAGGGCATGCGCGCACACACACACACACACACACACACACACGTAATCAAACACAAAAAGAGCCTATTTCAATTCAACAACAATAACCTAACACTTACAGTGCCCTCCATGATGTTTGGGTCAAAGACATATTTTTCCTTGATTTACCCCTCTGATCCCCAGTTTAAAATTAGACATCATGCAAGTGTAAATAATATGCATATTACAGACTTTAATTTAAGGGTATTTGCATACATTTTAGTCTCGCCATGCAGAAATGACAACACTTTTTCTAACCTTCCATTTTAGGGCACCATAATGGTTGGGGCATAGCAATGGCAAGTATATTAACACGGTCATACAGTATTTAGAGCTTTGTAACATATCCCATGCATGCAATGATTCCTTGAAGTCTGTGATTCCTACACATCTCCAGGTTGTGAGGATCTTCTCTGCAGATGCCCTGCCAAGCCTCTACTGCACTCCTGCTTGTTCTGGGGGCTTGTCCCCTAAGGTTTTCTCTTTAGCAATTGGAAGGCATGTTTAATTGAATTTAAATTGAGTGACTGGCTTGGCCATTCAAGAATTTTCAATTTTGTAGCTTTGATAAACTCCTGTGTTGCCTTAGTAGTATGTTGGATCACTATCTTGTTGTAAGGTGAAGCACCACCCAATGAGGATGAAGGTTTGATTGAACTTGAGCAGATGTTTCTATATGCCTCAGAATTCATTGTGCTGCTGCCATCAGCAGTTGCATCACCAATGAAAATAAGTGTGCCAGTACCTGTAGCAGCCATACATGCCCAAGCCATAACACCTTCAGAACCATGTTTAACAGATGAGGTGGTATGCTTTGGATCTTGGGCAGTTCCTTTTCAACTCTGATGCAGGTTCATCCTTGCCTTGTTTGTTCACAAGACCTTTTACCAAAATTTTGCAGACCCTTTTAAGTACTTTTTCGCAAGCTGTAATCTGGCCATCTTGTTCTGGTAGCTAACTAGTGGTTTGCACCTAGCAGTATGGCCTCTGTATTTTTCTTCATGAAGTCTTCTGCAGATAGTAGTCTCTGACACATCCACATTTGCCTCCTAAAGACTGTTTCCGATCTGTCAGACAAGAGTTTGGGGCTTTTTCTTTGCCATATTGAGGATTCTTCTGTCATCAGCAGTGGAAATCTTACTTGACCTACCAGTCCCTTTGCGATTACTGAGCTCACTAGCGCGTTCCTCCTTATTAATGATACTCCAGACAGTTGATTAAGTTAATCGTAACGTTTTATAGATGTCCCTAATAGTTTTATTCTTGTTTTACAGCCTCATAATGGCTTCTTTGGCTTACAAAGGCATACAGTAGTTCTTGTCCTCATGTTGAACAATGGCAACTACAGGCTCCAAAGGTTAGAAGCAAGCCCAGGTACCTCATGCCTTCACTAATGAAGCAATGAAACACACCTGAGTAATCACAAATGCCTGTGACACCAAATGACCCAAACATTATGGTGCCCTAAAATGGGGGGACCACGTTGAAAGAGTGTCACAAATACCCAAACGTTAAAGTCTGCAATGTGCACTTTAATTATGTCCAAATTGTTTAATTTGTAATTTTAAACTGTGGAGCAGAGGGGAAAATCAATAAAAATGTGTTTTTGTCCTAAACATTATGGAGCAACCTGAGAAAAACTCCACACACATAGTGACAAAACCAGGATTCAAGTGGTAGAAGGACCATTATCAGCAAACTATATGGGTGATGTGACAGCAGTTTTTGAAATGGTAACAAAAAAATTGCAATCTTATTTTCAGATAAGGAAGTCAGGAGTTTTTTCAATTAGTATGTGCAAGTAAGAATGTCACTGTACTCCGTACACACGACAAGAATGACCCTATAAACCTTAGTGCTGTGAGTTTTGTGGCACCAATGACTGTGCCACTGTGACTTTTTATTTTCTGTGCAGTTACCCTTAGATAACCAAGGTGACTTCTGATATACAGTATGATGGGTTAAGTTATTTTTAAGTAAGTTAAATTTTATATGCTGACTTCTTTTTATGTAGTCTATTACTCAACAAATAATTTTTATAGACCTTTTCATAGTGGATTGTATTAACACATCTTTTGCTACATGCATCAACGAGAAGAGACCCACAAATAAAACGAGATGTCTTAAATGTCAGAGTGCAAGGTATTTACATAAGCTCAGGCTTTTTATCTGTAAAGTTAGAAGCCACTTGTTTTCAACAAAATGCCTTTGTTTTTGGAAGCGTTTTTCTAAAAATATCTTCAGTACTTTTCATGGCCATATATGGCAAGACAATTTATGTCTTGTTAGTGCTGTGATTGGCTGGACTCACCTATCAGGGTAAAATGACAGATTGGAAGCTAAGTCAAGGGCTCTCAGAAACTTCACCCCTCACTTTCCAACTCCCTCGGGCCAATAGAAGTTTCCCGCTAATCTCTGGCTTGTCTGGTTTTTCTATACGTGTTGCGGGCCGTTGATCGCAGAAGTATGTGGCCTGTGAACAAGCCTCTCTCACTCAGCCAGCAGGGCCTTGCCAAGCCAAATATTTTTGCAAGATGTGAGATTAATGTGTTTAAGATCTGAGTCATTGACATACTAGGCCTGCTCTGTTTGTGTTCAATGTGTAATATCAGTTGGACTGACTGACACAGAGTTAGAGAAAAAATAACATGAAGCAGCCCCATAAAATGTTTCATGAAAACCTCATTAACCTATTTTTCGAGACTGATTAAGTCAATTGCGTAATGGTCAAAGTTATGAAAACCTAGTTAATGGCAAGTAATTTTCTGCCAGTTTCATTTACAGCCCAGTAATAACATTTATTAAAATTTAAAATGTGCTTTGCATGTTTATAATTTAGGCTATTCATCATTGGTTGGGAGGGGGAGGGGTCACTAAAAATTGAGCAGCATCAATCACTTCACTTTTTAAACTTGCCAATCTGCAGATACTGTAGTCAGTCTGTCATTAAACAGAAAAATAAATCAACTTATTTGGAAATGGAAACATGTGTGAATCTCACTGGAAAGAAGGTGAGCTACAGGCTATGTGGGATTTACTGAGCAGGAAAGGCACTATAGGATGTAGAAAGCTCACTGAGTAGGATGAAGGCTGTGTGGCTGTCATTGTGCAGAATGGGCTCTGTAAGCTGCACAATTTTTTATTAAGCTGAATAGAAGTCTGATACTCTCTTGAGCAGGAGGGGCATTACAGGCTGTGTGGGTGTTGCTGTGGAAGTCCGAGTGCTGCCCTCTTCCACTCTCATAGTGCAAGTGGACACTACTGGCAATAGGAAAAGCCCGGCTGAATGGACCCTATGGATTGTGTGAGCCTCTCTGTGAAACTCGCAAGTTGATTGATCCATGTTGTACTCCAGTCAGTAAATGGGATCAGCCGTTGCAAGTAGTGTGAGTTTCGCTGACCAGAAACTGGACTGCAGTCTATCTTACTCTCATTGACCAGTAGTGGGAGCAATAGGCTGTTTAATATTCAATGAACAGGACTGGTGAAATATACTGCCTTACTGTTACTGAGCTGAAGGGGCTCTATACATTTCACTGAGCTGTAAGTGGATTGGAGGTTATGTTACCCTTATGGAATAAGAAGCACAAAAAGCAGTGCATAGAGTCTGACAACAACCTGAGGTTGTCTAAGTTTCATTGAGCAGAAAGTAGACTGAAGGCACTGAGCTGGAATGTCGGCTGTTTGAGTTTCATGAGAAAAATGATCGATTGCTACAGACTATGTAAGCGTCACTGAGTTGAAAAGGATCATTTGCTTAACAGCATGAGTAATGCAGGTTGTGCGGTAGTTACTGAGCAGAATTCATCCTATTAATGTTTGTGAGTTTTACTAAGAAAAAAGTGGACTTTCTTTCACAACAAGATGCAGAGGACAAAAGGATATGAAAGAAAATGATCCAATCTGGCAACCCCTAAAAAGAAGCTGAAAGAAGAAGAAGAAGATTAAGAAGAACGTGGACTAGAGGCAGTGCTACTTCATGAAACAAGATGGACATTACTAGTTGGGTGATTTTAATTAAGCAGCCTGAGTACTGAATGTTCTGTGACTGCCACTAAGCTGGAGTGACTCTATAAGCTGATTTTCCAAAAGAAGAAAAAAAAAGAATTTTCACAAGGCTTAGAGATTACAGACTATGTAAGTCTTATTAAACAAGGAGACTGCATGCATTTTGGCTTTCACTAAGCAGAAGGAGTGCTACATCCATCCATCCATCCATCCATTATCCAACCCGCTATATCCTAACCACAGGGTCACGGGGGTATGCTGGAGCCAATCCCAACCAACACAGGGTGCAAGGCAGGAAACAAACCCTGGGCAGGGCGCACACACACACACACACACACACCCACTAGGGTAGTTTGAATTCACTTATATAGGATGGGACAATGCACACTATGTGTGACTGCTATTTGTCAGCAGTGGTTGACATTTTATGTAGGCCCTCTACAGGGAACACTTGCAGAGTGCTGTCTGGTTCAGAAAACAAAAGCAAAAAGAAAAAAAAGAAGACCCAGTGAAATGTGCAAAACAATGAGTCAGGCATTTCATTTCTAGAACTGGATGGAGCTCCTGTGAAAACAGGAAACACTCTTTCATGTGGCTTGGATAGAGATGAGCATTTTCTTCAGTTTAAATTCCTCTATCTGCTTATTATTGCTTATGATTGAAACCAAAAAACTATGACTTTGCCCGATATGTAAGGCTGCTCTGGAGAATAAGGCTGTGGAGGAGGCATTTGAGCTCTGGGACTTGGACACCAGCGAAGCCAGCTTACATTAACCAAAGCAGTGGACTTGTGCTGGCTGAGCAGCCAGGACTTAAAAATGGGCTGCTGTTATGTACATATCCATAATTACTGTTCATTTGCTGGGTGTAAACTCCTTTTCACACAAAGCTAAAGCAGTAGAGCTGCAAATTGAGCCAACTTTTGAAATACCCAAAAAATCTGGTTTGAATTCCATAGTGTACTTCAAAGTATATATATATATATATATATATATATATGAATGAAGGCTAGGGGTGCCACGGAGTCCCAAACCCAAAACACAAACACACAAGACATTCCCAGGTTCAAATAAAGAATGTTAATTACACAAAGTACCTTTTACCACCCCAAAATAAGTTTCTTTTTTTTCCATTTCCTCCTCCTCTCCTCTTTCTCTACTGCACTGATCTCCTCCAGTCGAGTGTTGCCTTCTTTTCTCCCAGTTCCAACTGGACAAGGCAGTGCAGTCCCTTTTATTAAAGACCCGGGAGTATTTCCGGTGCTAGTCCTCTGGCCCGTTGGAAGCACTTCTGGGTCACATGGAAGACTCAAATAACAGGGAGTTTCTCTCCCTGTAGCACCCTCTTGCCACACCCACGGACCCCAGCAGGGGTGCTCTTGCGGAATACAAGACCCAGCATTTCCTGCTGGTTTCTGACCGAGCACCGATCTCCAGGGCCACTGCCATCTAGCTTCCATCTAACATTCCCTAGAGACAGTCCTTCTTGTCAGTCTTTAATCCTGGTCAGGGAAGGATCTACAAATATATCTGGTAGGGACACCTGTCCATCTACCTGGGGCAGAATCTTCTTTCCTGGTTGGGCTTTCTGTCCATCCACCTTGAGAAGCCTCTTCCTCTCCATTGGCTGGGATGCCTGTCTGTCTACTTCGAGCCTCCCAACCATCACTTCTCTTGGCCAGGATGCCTATATATACTGGTGTATGTATATACACACACACATACACACACACACACACACACACACACATATATATATATATATATATATATATATATATATATATATATATATGTATATACACTGCTCACAAAAATTAAAGGAACACTTTAAAGAAACACATTAGATACATCAGATCTCAATATGAAGTTGGATATCTATACAAATAACGACAAGGCAATGTCTTAGGAACAAAAGGATGCCAAGTCTTTTAATTTAAATAAAAGTTTTCTGCCTACAGAGTGCTCAATTGTGTAGACACCCTAAAATCAGAGTGAAATGAAGATGTGGCAGGCTAGTCCATTTTTTCAAAAACTTAATTTCTGCTTGTCAAAATGCTTTTCAGTATCTTGTGTGGCCCCCACGAGCTTGTATGCATGCTTGACAACGTCGGGGCATGCTCCTGAGGAGACGACAGATGGTGTCTTGTGGCATTTCCTCCCAGATCTGTATGAGGGCATCCCAGAGCTATTGTACAGTCTGAGGAGCAACCTGGCGGCGCCTAATGGACCGAAACATAATGTCCCACAGATGTTCTATTGGGTTTAAGTCAGGGGATCGTGAAGGCCATTCAATTGTTTCAATTCCTTCATCCTCCAGGTACTGCCTGCATACTCTTGCCACATGAGGCCAGGCATTGTCGTGCATTAGGAGGAAACCAGGACCTACTGCACCAGCGTAGGGTCTGACAATGGGTCCAAGGATTTCATCCTGATACCTAATGGCAGTCAAGATGCAGTTGTCTAGCCTGTAGAGGTCTGTGAGTCGCTCCATGGATATGCCTCCAAGATCATCACTGACCCACCACCAAACCAGTCATGCTAAACGATGTTACAGGCAGCATAATATTCTCCACGGCTTCTCCTGACCCTTCAACGTCTGTCACATATACTCAGGGTGAACCTGCTCTCATCTGTGAAAAGCACAGGACGCCAGTGGTGGACCTGCCAATTCTGGTATTCTATGGCAAATGCCAATTGAGCTCCCCGGTGCTGTGCAGTGAGCACAGGGCACAGTAGACATTTGGGCCCTCAGGCAACCCTCATGAAGTCTGTTTCTGATTGTTTGGTCAGAGACATTCACACCAGTGGCCTACTGGAGGTCATTTTGTAGGGCTCTGGCAGTGCTCATCCTGTTCCTCCTTGCCCAAAGGAGCAGATACTGGTCCTGCTGATGGGTTATGGACCTTCTATGGCCCTCTCCAGCTCTCCTAGAGTAACTGCTTGTCTCCTAGAATCTCCTCCATGCCCTTGAGAATGTGCAGGAGACACAGCAAACCTTCTGGCAATGACACGTATTGATGTGCCATCCTGGAGAAGTTGGACTACCTGTGCAACCTCTGTAGGGTCCAGGTATCGCCTTGTGCTACCAGTAGTGACACTGACTGTAGCCAAATGCAAAACTAGTGAAGAAACAGTCAGAAAAGATGAGGAGGGAAAAATGTCAGTGGCCTCCACCTGTTAAACCATTCCTGTTTTGGGGTCAGCTCATTGTTGCCCCTCTAGTGCATCTGTTGTTAATTTCATTAACACCACAGCAGCTGAAAATGATTAACAACCCCTCTGCTACTTAACTGACCAGATTAATATCCCATAAGTTTCATTGACTTTATGCTATACTCTGATTAAAAAGTGTCCCTTTAATTCTTTTGAGCAGTATATATATTTATATATATTTGTGTGTATATATATATATATATATATATATATATATATATAGATATATATATATATATATATAGATAGATAGATAGATAGATAGATAGATAGATAGATAGATAGATAGATATTTAGAAGACTGAAAGTGAAATCATAGTGGATACATGAACAATAAGATCCCATTAATCACTGGCAGCTTAAGAAAAACTGTGTAAACACTGTGCTGTACTGCAGAAGGAAGTAAATATAGATTTTTCTCATGTAATTATACTTTTAGTTAGAAACTGGCAATATCAAGAATGCAGCCCGTCTCCACCAATTTCAGCTTAAAGCTGCAGATTTGCAAAGTGTCTTTAACAAAACCCTCTTTTTCACTTCTCTTATGCAGCCACATAAGCGATAGTGAACATTGAAACATCTTTTTTGTATTGTAGAATATATTTACACTTTTTTTACTTTGAGCCTATCAATGCTATGACTTTTTATTGAAAGAGGCAGGATTACAAAGATGCAAGATGTATATTTCTTCGATAGCAGGGTTTCATTCCAGAGTGGCCCAGATTTTCCTATACATGTCACCAATGGGAAAAAAAGAAATTGAGAAACAGTACCCATCTGAAGTTTATATAAAGTCAAGTCCACTTTTCTTTCCAGATCCACTCCCACTACAGTCTACAATATCTGCCAAATATGAAGGTGGAAGTCATATTCTGGACTTTTTCTGTGTAATTTCCACATTTTATTTTGCCCTCTCAAGCTGATTGTTTGGCTGTTGATCTCCTGTTGCTTATTAGGTTTTGCTTTATGTGGTGTGCATAGCCCTGCACTGGGTCAGTTACAGTTCACACAAACATATGCAAGTAAAGTATAATTTTTAGGAGTTTTTTTGCAGGTTTGTGTGCAGTGCAAAATTTTAAAAATGACTTTTGGATCTCGACATAAACAATGTAATAGTACAATAACATTTTACTGCAGTTTTCCGTTATGCATTGCTTTTCTCTCTTCTGTGTCACAGTGTAGCAGCAAAGCTTTGGTCAATGTTCAAAGTTATGTTTTTAACTGCTCCTGAGGGGCAAGGAGGGGAAAGAAACAGCCTTCTCTCCATTCTCCAACAGGACAGCCACTTCCATAATCTTTATACAAATATATTACTTGACAGTGCAAAGGTCAAATGACATACTGAGAAATATAAATAATTTATAATGCATTTTTGAAGTTAAGTTGGGAATGTAAGGACACTTCAGTAACTGAAAAAAAACATGTTGCCAAAAAACGTATTGTTTAAGACAGACAGAAATTAGATACATAGCTAATAAAGCATGCTACAGTCAAAACATGTTGTTTGTGGATATATATGTTGCTTATTAACTTTTATATATTCTCATATCACTATACTATCATGTCTAAAGTCAGCTTAGCTAATTTCTTTTAACCACTAAAAAGATACAATCATGCCATCTATTGAAAGCAATGTCAAAGCTCACACTTCAGACCATTCAGTAATATCTTCTTGTTTTTGCACCCTGAATGATGTGAAGGTTATGGAGGGACAGTATGTGTGCACAGGCAGAGGAAAAGAATGATTAAAGATGTCAAGGACAGGAAGAGAAGCAAAGCAGAGAGGAACAGCAAAGCACAGGAAATGGCTTCAGTTTTTGAGCAAAGTGCTTACCTGAGCTGAAAGTTCAAAGGATTTGGAAAATTCTCTGGAGCAAGTGAATAGCAAAAACATGCTGACTTTCAAAAAATTAAAGTTCAAGCTCAAACAGTGCATTGGCTTGTCCAAGTTGTTCAGAAAGGCAGACACCAGTTACAGATAAAGCAGAGAGTACAACAAGACACAAAGTATTAAATACAGGAGAAGTGACAAGTTATACATAAGAGAGTGCTTATTTTACCAAAACCAGAGGGGTGCAGTCATGCAGAAGGATTTGCATTAATTATCTAAGATTATTACAATATATTATGGTATAAATGTATCAAGTTCATTGTGACTGCTTATAGTAGATTATATGCAAATATGAATTGTTTAGGTGAAGATTTTTTTATATATTTGAAGTGAAGTTGAAGTTTACTATCATGTGTACATTGGTCCTTATCCACCACAAACTCAGCCTTGGTGTATTGGAGGTTATCCCTGGGCTTGTAAGAAAGGGTATTCATACATTGTTCTGGGTAAAATATTTGATAAGTCAGGCCCGCAAACATTCCACTTGCCAAAATATCCCTTGTCTCTCCATTCTTCTTTCTACTTCTTTTATCTGTTACTTCGATCTGTTTTTCAAGCTCTTGTCTGCTCTTACATCCCACAATTTTTTACAAATTCTCACTTAGTTTGAAACCAATGTTGACTTTATTTTCAATGCTATGGAGTGACCATATTTTAATATATTTCACAGTACTCTGACAGAGTGGATATTCTTAAACAAAAACAGTTCAATTTCATTTCAGTAGAGCAAAGTTTGAGATGATGGAGCAAAGCCTAAGTATGACAAATTTGGATAGGCTTTCAAGTGTGGAGAAAGTTAAGGAGAAATAAGTCATGTTTAAAAGTATTTTACATGGTATAATGCATGACAAGTTCATCCCAAAATTTAGAAGCAGTAAGAAATTAATGAAAATTCCCAGGTGGAAAAATAAGGAGCTAAAAAAGAAGTTTGAAAGGAAAAAAAAAACAGCTGTATAAGGTATACAAGAGTAGTGCCTCCAGTGCTAACTGTAGGGCATATGAAGGCATGACAGCAAAAGATAATAAGAATACAAAGAGAACTGGAGAGAAATATTGCAGTAAAGGTGAAAGATGACCCAAAGAGATTATTTCATTATTTCAAGAGTAAATGAATGGTCAAGGAGGAGGTAAGGAGTATTAGGAACAATAAAGGTGAGCTAGAGTATACCAACAGTGAAGCAGCAAATGCTATGTCGAATGTGCACTCTGTTGAAGTTTATATGTGTGAAGAAGTCAATAACTTTCCAAAATTAA
This sequence comes from Polypterus senegalus, assembly GCF_016835505.1. NCBI lineage: Eukaryota > Metazoa > Chordata > Cladistia > Polypteriformes > Polypteridae > Polypterus > Polypterus senegalus. The sequence goes on from NC_053164.1 coordinate 51,533,464, forward strand.
CATGGACTACTTAGTGATTTGGAAATGTAAGAGGAAGAAACACATAATGAAGTTAGTGAGTATATTTACAAACTCTTAGCATCTCTCCACACTGGGGAAAAAGGTTATTCTAATATATAAAGAGGGTGATTGAGCTGATCGAAATAATTATAGGCCAGTAAGCTTAATGTGCATCACAGGTAAATTAATGGAAACAATATTAATGAAAAGATTGAGCAGCACATGTCTACAGCAGGAGTAATAGCAATAATCATAAGAACACAAGAAATCTGACAAGCAAGAAGAGACCATTCAGTCCATCAAGCTAATTTGTTTAGCTAAGAGCTAAGCTGTCCAAATATCACAACCAGATACTGTACATATTAAAGTTTGTCAAGATTTCGGTTTTGACTACATGTCTCAGTAGTCAAAAGTTTTTCCAGATTCCCACAAATCCTTGGGTAAAGAATTGCTTCCTGACTTCAGCCCTAAATGCTCTTCCCCTTTATTTCAACTGATGTCCTCAAGTATGAACATGATTCATAATTAACTTGAAAGAACTGAATTAGGTTCCCATGCAGTCTTCTCTACTCGAAACTATGCAGGTTTAATTCTGTGAGTCAGATGGAGAAGTACCGTATGTAAGCACTGTGTATGTCCTTAAGTCCTGGCTGCACTTGTTACCCCTAGTTTGCACAGCTTTAATTGTTGATATGTCTTTCTTGTACTGAGGTGACCAAAATTGCACACAATACTCCAGATGTATTCTCAGTAGTGAATTATATAAACTAAGCATTACATCTCTCCATTTATATTCAACAGCTTTTACAATATAACCCAACATTTAGTTTGCCTTTTTAATAGCTTCTGAGCATTGTTTAGATAATGTAAAGTTTGGGTCAATACAAACCCCTGAAATCCTTTTCAGAGGCTGTTTCCTTTAGGATATTGTTTTTTATCATATAATTGATATTCCCTTTGCCTACATATTGTACTTTGAACATTTCTACTTTAAACTGCATTTTCCATGTGTATGCCCAGTTCTGAAGATTGTTCCTCTTGAATAGTTTTGCTTCCTCCTCAGTGTCTGCCATTCCTCTAATTTTAGTATCATCTGCAAATTTCACATGTTTACTAATTATACTGATATTTATGTCATTAATTTAAATCAGAAAATGTAAAGGTCCCAGGACCGACCCCAGATAAACTCCATGTGGAGCATTTACCTCTTACATATACTTTTGTTTCCTACTGGCTAATCAACCTGAGATCCAAATGTTTAGGAGTTTGTGGGCCTTCAAATCTCAATTTGTTATTATTTTGGACATTCTAGATGAACAGGATGGACAAACTTGTTGGCCTGTTCTTGTTGGATTTTTTCTAATGTCCTAATGTAAGGCATTTCATTATTCATTACCAATTAAATTAATGTAGAAAATACATCTTCCATTTGTCCCTTCTATTTATTAGAGTTTAGCTTTTAAACATATCTCTTTGGTGTCAAATTATCATCATATCTAAATCAAGTTTATTTACTATTTAGATTCCACTCCATGCGAACAGCGTGCTTGGGCACTGATTTCATCCATGTAGGAGGAGATGAATTAAATAAATCCTTGTAGGCTTGACAGTTAGGCCTGTGTATTGACTATTTACTCATGTAAGTATCAGTGCCTGTAACGAACTTTAGGCCCACATGGTTTTTTTTTACTTGGTACAAGGTAACAAAATGTATTTTTGGGAAGTATGCCTTAATTACAAAAAACTATGACAAATTTAGAATGACTCACACACCACTCTGGGCTTATTTTAGCCTTGTGCTTGACAGTGCAGTGATATTTTACAGCCCCTTGTGACCATAAATTAGATTAAGGGCATCAGAAAATGGTTACATTTGGAACTGATGCAGAACATGATGGCAACAGTGTGAAAATATATTTTGTGTTGTTTTCTGTTGTGCGGTACTGACTTCTTTACCCACCGCATCTTGCATGATATCAGGGTATATGTCATGTCTCTGGTTATGATTTCCAAAGAAAATAAACCAAATCTATACTGCTACATCAGTGTTCCACAGCAGAAACAAAAATGCAGCCTTCTTGTACAATAAAAATCTTTCAGATTATCTGCAGCATGGATTTTTATTGGTTTTGGCATTCAAGATCTTAGGCCATTCTCCAAGAAAGTGTTTACCTCTTGTATCTCGATCTGGCTTCAGCTTTCAGTCCAAGTTCAACATTCACTAAGATGCCCAGCTGTGCTTTACAACTGACACCCCATTAGATATCAAAGGAGATCACAGAGGACACAATCTTCCTGATCATGTAATTGAAATGTAGGGGGCCCTTTTGATTTAGATCTGCAACTTTTATTCAATAAAAGTACACTACATTTGATCTAAATCTGACCTGAGCAGATGTCGGATATAGTTTCTGAAAAAACATTTTATAAAGAAACATTACCCTCCCCTTAAAAGCTGATTGTATCAAATGTGAGTAGTCGTGGTGCCTGTTTAATGTAGTCTGATGCATCAACTTACCTGCTACTTGTATATATAGATTCCCAGAGTCCAGTTTACTTTCCGTAGAGTCTTCTCATTTCCTGTTTTGATAATATACTTCTTGATTTCTGATAGCTCACCAGACTTAAACATCCACCCATCCAGTATCCAACCCGCTATATCCTAACTACAGGGTAACGGGGGTCTGCTGGAGCCAATCCTAGCCAACACAGGGCACAAGGCAGGAAACAAACCCCAGGGCGGAGGCACACACACAGACACACACCAAGACAATTTAGAAACGCCAATGTACCTAACCTGCATGTCTTTGGACTGTGGGAGGAAACCGGAGCACCCGGAGGAAACCCACGCAGACACAGGGAGAACATGCAGACTCATGGGTCTCCTAACTGCGAGGCAGCATCGCTACCCACTGCGCCACCATGCCACCCCAGACTTAAACAATAGATTAAATATTGACTACTATCATGTGGATATGAGATGACACTCAAAAATATTTAATCAAATCTCTCATGTTTGTTGTTATATCTGTTGAAGTTAAAGGGTTTTGCTTATATTGTAAAATATGACTTTGTATAAAGGAGATTTATATTGGCTAGGGGCCAATAGAAGGTACAATTGTAGTTTTAATCTCTGAAAGATCAAAATCTAAATATTGCCAGTTTTTGTGTAGCAGTGCATTATTAGTAATGGAACAACATTGCAAGAAAAGACAAAAGCAAGAAACAGTTTTAAACACTGGAAGCTAGACAATATGAGAGCACACCAGAGAAGCCAGAGTCCTGAATATCAATCCCTTGCAAACTTACTAAGTTCAGTAAAGTTTTTTAAATAACTCTAATGGGTTACACAGCTTCAGGTGTGCTTGACAGTCAAGAACTACTGCAAAATAAAGTAGAAAAGAATTCCAGTCATATGTCCTACAGTTAATAGCCTGTCAGGCAAATTTAATTCTCTTACATTGAAAAGGTCTGCTCAAGTCCAGTAGCATTGTAAGGAGAACTGCTTTTAGATTCCTAAATGGCCTTATCATTGAATGAGTTTGATCTGTCAATGACACAAAAGGCCAGAATAAGGAAAAAGGACCAAGAAGAGGTAAAAAGTCATAGCCAAAAAGTCTAGTCATAAGCAAAAATTCTGTAAACCAGAATGTCAAAGCTTCATACATAGTCATTAGAAAACATGTGATTCCTAGTGCTCTAATAAGGTTTTTTTGCTAAGACAATAAAAATTCACTGCAATATCTGCAAACTCAAATGGCAGACAATCCATAATGCCAACCTTTATACCATTGTAATAATGATGTCATGTGTTATTTCTTCTGGTCCTCACAAAGTTGTAGCCAAAGGTCATTACCAACAATGAAATGGGCTTTGAACATATAAAATGGTGGCTCACATGAGAATCAAAATGACAGTGCGGGAAAAACAAATATATTTTAAAAAATATTAACATCTTCAAAAAGTGCAAAAGGTGTGTAGATTTATGTTCTGAATGTTCTAAAACCCCTAGGATTACTAAAAAACAACTCCACAATCCTGAAGCAGGATAAGCCATGAAAAAGTACTGACAAATTATTGAAGTGTAATATGAAGAAAGTAATGGCAATTTTTTGTACTAAAGAATTAAAGGGAAATGTATCTTATCCCCAAGCTGCACAACAAATGTAGTGCATGTCATATTTCAACCATCACCGAAATACAAATCTATCCATATTGCTGGTGATATTTACAACATTGTGCTTATTGTTCCCATTATTTGTAAATGCCCTGCAAGTTTACTATCCTACTCCAGTTTTACTGATTTATGAAATGATTAGACACAAAACTAAATCTTCACTCTGCAAATTTAAACTAGGTAGCATTTTAATGCTAAATTCATGTAACAGGTGAGCTGGATATTTTGGTCAGCAAAAAAGCTTATCATTTGAAATCTGTAAATGCAAATGGGGTATCCTCAAGTTTAGCAAAAAAGATCACAGCTTGTTACAATATAAATGCTTTTAGCAACAATCAATGAGATAATCAATTATCATCATGGATTAATCCAAAATCAGGCTGATAGCGGGCACAAGGCAGGAACCAATCTGGGCATTTTCCAAGTCCAACAGTGGCAAGAATTCAATTTAAATCCTTAAATTTATTTGTGACAAACTGTAACCAAGGACACACTTTTAGGAAACTCAAATATATTCTGTGTCGGTTTGTGATAAAGTAAAATACAATAAAATTTAGGCTTGTGAAGGTGACTTTTGCTAGTGTTATAACAGAGAATGCAAGGTGCGTAAATCTGAAACAGACATTTTACAAACAGGTATATGGGGCATATTTTGATGTCTTCTTATGCCTAGTTCTAGAAACAAAAAATAAGAACTGAAATTTCAACAGGAAATTAAATTATGGTACATGGATTTGAGTCTTAAAACAGTGTAAAAGATGCAATATTTTATCATTGCATATTCTGATTTGGCTACATATCCAAGATTGGCAACTTTCCTAATTTAGTTCAGTCAGATATGGCTGATTTCTTACAGAGATTAAATGTTATACAGTGTTGTGCCTACCACAGTGCAAGGTCTTTGCCAATAGTGTGGTTTAGTGGTTTTTGTTATAGTTTATGCATATCTGTTAGCGTATTGTGTTTAATAAACTCTTATGTTATTTTTCAAACAGGATGCAGAAAGAAAAGCCAAACATAGGATTATGATAAAAATGTTCTATAGGGATTACAACTTATAAGTCCAATAGAAAGCTAAATGTAGGCGCCAGGATGCTATTTAGAGGTGACACATGCTTTGGAGGTTACAGAGCAGAATATAAGCAGTGACAAGACAAATCTTAATTATGTAGCTAAATCCCATGTAATTTTGGTGAAATGACACCACTGATGTTGACAAAACATCCGAAACTCTTTCATGCAGAACATTTACTGTGAAGCATCAATCTCTCATTTCCTCCAAGTTTATCCCACCATGACACAAAAATGACCTTCATAAAGCTTGATTGTCTAGCGCTTTTAACCAGTTCTCTGTTTTCTGCTCTTCCAAGCCTTTAATTGATATTTTGAATTATTATACTGTACAGTGAAAGCTGTCTAATTAAAATTCTTGGCACTGTGTAAAGTAGACTGTGGAGGGCAACGGGTAATGGAAAAGAGGTTCCAAGTTTTCATTCCAACTCTGAGCAAAAAGCCCTCTATTCATTTTTTTTTTTTGCTGCGCAATTATTGAAGTTGTTGAGCAGTCAAGACAGAAAGGTCATAAATGACATTACCTCAATCCTTCAGTTGTTAAGGCGTCACCTATGCTCACAAGAAAATGAGAAACTTTTATAGGCAGGATTCCATGCCATTTGAGTCAGGGTATAAAGAGAAGGGAGAATTCATTAAGAAAAAGACAACACAGGAATAGGGCTATAAACCTTAGAGGCCTGGATGAGGTCCTGGAGCTGGTTTAGGTTAGGTTAGGTTAGGTTTAACATACCCCAGTAAACTAACACATGTTACTGTATATATCATCAGTGAATGTAGTCTTATTAGGTTTTAAGATTACATACCTAAGATACCCTTATTTTTCGTGGTGCTCAAGCAGACTTGGTATCTCTTATACATAAACCAGTATGAGAAGGATTAATGTAAATCCCACTGTGTGCCTCAGCTACCAGGCCAACCAGCAATTATAAGAATGTCGGAGAAAAAGATGAATGAATGAATTGTTGTTAATCAATTTTTGGCTTTGCTTTTGACAATGCCAATTACTTAATAAAACATGTCAATAAAGATCCCACTTCTATTTTCCTTACCTTTTGCTTTAGATGGAGCTAAAGGCTGTTAAAACTTACATCAAGATAATTACCCTGATTACAGAAACAGAATACATGTGTGCATAGAGAGACAGTTTAAGGGCTCTAGAGATGGAAGTTACCTACCAAACCAGGGGTTAGCACAGTGTGCTAATAATGCCGTCTCTCTTCCTCTCTCTGTAGAAAGGAAGATTGATGGCTGCTCCACCTCTGAAGTCTCTTTCATTTTCTGTCCTCTTAGACCCACCCCTTTCTGTCTGGAGTCCATATGACCAGTGGTTCAGCCATGTTTGAATCAGTTCTACATCAGACTACCACCAGAAAAGACATTGACATTTCTTTATAAAAATATAGCTCTCTTTTTGCATTGTCATATTACTGGGTCACAGATGTGCCCCAAACCTTTTTTCTTGTCTCATTCTTGTTTTACATTGTTTATGCATTACGAAGAGAGGCACAAAAACATATTATTGTTCACTTTAAGGTTTTCTGAATTTTATAACCTTTTTTTAGGTTTTCACTTTTAGAATTTTATTGTGACATCACAGTCAACTTGCCCTTGCTCTAGTGTGCGACAGCTGCAAAGCGAGGGGTAAACTACTACTATGTTATGACTCAAGGCTTTTGCTTCAGATTAGTTAATAGCTTGTAAAAGTTAGACCTTTACAAACCCAGTTTAATCAAGACCTTTTTCAGTAAACATAAAAGGGTATTTAACTTACTTTTTACTAGCTACTTAGAGTAAATTGACGTTGGCAATGATAAATAGTTTCGTGACTTTACAGTATGGAGTTACATGTAATGTAAAGAAGTCTATTTCCAGTGGAGTGGACTCATTGTCTTTGCCAAGTGGTCATTTGCCTCTGTGTGATATGGTGTTGTCTTCTTCAGCACACTGTTGGCACTCTTTGATGTGTATTCTACCATTTCATTGGGACTCTTCCTAATGCAAATGTACCTGTATAGGCAGTGAAGTTCCCAGACTGGGCTCAATCACTGAATAGCCCATTACTTGAACAAAATCTTTACCCCAAGTTATGGGCTAGCATCTGCTGTCTGTTTATTATAATTGTGCATTTCCATTGACATTAATGTTACAGCCATTCCTCCACATGTCTATAGGGATATACCAGCAGCAGCAGCAGAATTCTCCCGCTGATTCACATTTGTGTAAAAATCTGCCAATTGCTTATTCATATCCTTGTTTCCCAAAAATATTTACGTCATGATCCACCTCCATAAAGAACACACATTGGTCTCAGTTATGCTGTTTAAGTCATCAATGAAAATATCAGCCTTTGTAATCAGCAGCGATAAAGGAGAACATCTGGATTCTTTCTTGCGTTATATGGCACATCTGGATATATTTGGATACTTTTTGACAGCCTGAATTATCATTATGCAGTCACTACAGGGCTTTCAGGGGGGAGTAAAAGATTTACACTTCTGTCTGAAATATTGAAACGTATGCAAAAAAATTCACAAACTCGCTGAGAAGAAATGTACCATTGCTGTGGTCACGTCGTCTGTGCAATCTGAGTCACTGCATAGTAAGTGAGCTGAGTCTTGTGAAAATGGGCCATTGGCTCCAGTAAGTGGCTATGTCTGTTGTGGTCGACGATGGAAAATTTTCCTAGAATGGCAATTCTCAGGCAACAGCAGTATCTGCAAAAGCCACCAACCCCCCACCATTCTATCTCCTCTTTTAACCATGTCTTTACTGCTTGTTTTATTTTTAGGGAGGATTCCATTCTAGTCATCGCATGACGGATTAGGCTCTGTGGATCACTGAATGGTATTTCTGATTCATCTAATTCTATCCACTCACCCCCATCTCCTTCTGGCATTATGTGACTGCTTTTGGACTTTTTCATTTCTTCTTGAATAAACAATGCAGTTCTCCTGAAGGTCTTCTAGAGATGCACAAGCTTCAAATTCTCCTGTTTAAATCAGTCACTCTTGGTATGTGCCACTAGCTTTTCAGGGAAGCTTATTACCTCTTTTTGCAACTTACAGGCAAATCAGAAAGAATGTCCACTATTTTGAGGATTCAGGCAAAACAGTTGTCAAACAAAGTAATGTTATAAAAAGATTTGGTGCAGGATCCTGAAATACGAGTCTTCCAAGGCTGTACCAAAAGACCATTTTCACAGTAACACTCTTTACTAGGTTAAATTCTTCTTTTAAGCAAGATTTTATTTGCTTTGTCTGTAAAGTTTTAAAATGGTTCTGTATATTAAACGATAAGTTTGGTATTTTTCAAGTTAAATGTATTTCTTCAAAATCATATGTTTTAATTGGTCACATTAAATTGTCTTCTGAAGTGAAGTATTTTTTACAAATTGTTAAAAATACATTTAAGAAAGGATCCTTTCCTGGAACTGGTCAATGCCTAATGAGTAGGGTTTAGTTTTCGATTATAACATCAAATGTAGTACAATCTTGTTAATCAGTCTACCAAGTGTCCTGATTTGAATTTGTGCATATTTCTGACATTTATACTGCCATCATATATGTGACTTTGGCAATTTTTTTTTCTCCACACCTAGGCGCCTGCCTGAAAGCATCAGGAAAAAATGTCCGGCTCAGTGATGCACACAAAGCTTGTACTTTGTACCATGACAATGCACCTGCACACTCCGCATTGTCAGTAAAAGAGTTTTTGACAAAACAAAAATGTGGTTATTACTTTGCACCCCCAAAAATTGGCCTGGTCTTGCTCCTTGTGACTTCTTTTAGTTCCCGAAATTAAAACTATTAAGATTGAAGGGAAGGCAATTTTATACCATGGAAGAAATCCAGGAAATAACTGCAGAAGGCACTAGACATTTTAATAAAAGATCTGTACAGGAAATGTTAACAGGAATGGAAGAAGCACTGGCACAAGTGTATTGTACCTCAAGGGCAGTATTTTGAGGGTGACTAAAATGAAATTGCTGCAATCTGTATAATATTTTTTTTTAATCAATTCCAGGAAAGTCCTTAAAACTAACCAAATATGTTCACTTTAAAGCAGCAAAGATTTTGATTTAGGACAACATGTATTTTGCTTTCAGAGGTATGCTTATGACATAAACGTAAACCACAAATAACACATATTGTTGGTACTATTTTTTATGGTAAGGATACATTTCCTGTTCACTTGTTTTCCTCTTTTCAACTCTCCAATTATGCCAATGCTTGTAAAAAATCAAGCTCTCCACAAAAGTGCACTGAATATCTCATATAGCAGCAGAGCTGTCAATATCCCATTAAATCATTTGCCATTTAATATCTGCCATCAAGCCATTGGGACTGAAAGAGACTCAGAATGTAAACAAGCTCTGGCAGCACATGCATGCTCAAATGGTATTTTTCTAATGCCATATGTGCTCAAATGATACTTTTTATGCAGTGCTAACACACATCCAGAATCACATACAGACCCAGTGGTTTGATGATTTTTTTCCTTAAGTAATGCTTTATATACTGTCAAGTTACACATTACATCGTTTCTTCCAGCTGCAGCAACAGCAAAATCTAAAATGTGCATCAGCATCTAAGAAAGAAAAATAAATATTTATTGTCACATTTTCATACATCGCCATACTTTTGTGTCTGTGAGCATGCTCCTTTCAGCGCTGTGCTCTTCACACATGGCTTGTCTCATCCTTTCTTTTTTCCTCATGGAAATTGGTGCAGGCTGTGTGTTAATTACTTTGAGTGTGCAAAATCATAAATTTTCTGGTGATTTTGTATACAGTCTATTTTACCCAACAGGACATGTAAACCATGGAATGCACAGGGTGGTTAGATTGCAGCATGAAATATTTTCCACCTATGTCATTCTTTGTTGATATGATTTACATGTGCTACAGAGTGAAATTCACACTTAGCGACAACTTTGTGTGTTTTAGTCAAGCATGCACATACAGTACAAGTTTCATTGTAATTTGCACGCATGCAAATACATCTGAACTAAACAAATTACATGTTTTACCAAAACTTTTTTTGAAAGAGGCAAGGCTACCTCCACTTGATATCATGTGCACAATACCAATCAACTCTCAGCATTGTGCACTTTCTGTGGTGTTTCATGTGCATGAACAATAAAAATAATTAGCAAATTAAAAAGCCAGAGTATCTGATAGAACTAAACGCTCATGAAACAAATAGAAACACAAAATGGAAACTGAGATTTTATAGTGTTTCTTTTTTTAATTTATTTTCAGTCAGGTCCATTTTGGTCTGTGCAGGACATAAAGCCTGATTTTAAGTTTGTGGCTAGGCTGATTACTACTAATTGGTCTTATTTGGAGTGCTGTAATTAGGTGTCCCGAGCATAGCAAAATGGGTGTGAGGCCTCCTAAATATAGTCTTAAAGCAGACAAGGATCTTCACTGGCTCGACCCAGACCAGGCTGCCCCAGACTACTACATGCTGTCTTTGGCTTGGCTCGACCCAAAGTAAGGAAAACTGTCTTAACTGTTCAAAATATCAAGAATAGCCCCACAAGAGGTTGGATGACCGAGAACTCTCAGCTTATATCAGGCTTATTAAAAAAAAATAGAAACTTAGGCAAAAATGCCTAAAGAAAAGCAAAAATAGCCAAAAAGATACCATTTACAGGTTCTTTTTCCACAATACAGTCACATTTTTTTATTCTTTTTATCCTCCTCCACTCTCTTCCAGGCAAGTTTTGTCTTCTTCTTCTTCCCGACTTCCTGAATGATTAAAGGTGGCTCCTTCTATGCAGGATCCAGGAGTACTTCCGATGTCAGGATTCTGCATGGAGGAAGCACTTCTGGGTCACGCGGAAGCCCCACACAGTAAGAACACTTACCCCAAGGAACCCAGCAGGGCTGCCCCCACAAGACTACAGTTTCCAGCATGCTCTGTGGGTGCGTGTATGGGTACACCAGCCCAGGACTTCTGCCACCCAACACACTGGGAAAGCTGTCAGCCCATGTCCATCCACCACATTTACCTCCTGGCTGGGCAAAGGTCTTCTTTTCAACCCCAGCCCATCCATTAACCTTTCCATGTTGGCATGGCATGCCCACCTTCTGACTGAGGTAGAGAATACCTTGCCTCTGACCACCCATTGTACTGGCCACCCGGCTAGGCATGGGAACAGGGTCCATTCTGGCTGGAATGGATTGGCGTCCATCACAAGGTACAGTGAGTGTCCCATGGCAACCATATTAAGGGAACACCAAGGGAACTGAAGAGTGAGTTACATTGCTTATAATACCAGTTTCCATTCCTGTTCTCAAACCAGAGGTTTATATACCAGAGTCCAGATTGAACAATTCACAACATCACACATAGTCCAGCTTGATCTCTCCTCTTCCATCCTTGTCATGTTTAATGAGTATTACATAAGAAAGAAAGTCGTCTTTTGACTCACCAAATCCACAAAGCGTACATCCCAGCTGAAAAAGACTATTTATATAAGTCTATCTTGGAGGTTTTCATTTGGACTGTTTTTATTTTTATTGTACCAAATGGAGTTCCTGGACAAAACTTAAAACAAGAACTCTTTATGCACCTCATTGTCCTTTACTTTTAGATCATAATAAGGAATCATGTAACAAAACACTTTACAATGCAATAAATTAACTTCAACTTTATGAAAACTGTCAGAAATTCTTCCATAACTCAAAACTTTGTGCCCAGTACTAAGGTAGGCTACAAGTACCTGCAACCTAAAAATGCATTTAAGCCATTGGATAAAAAGATGAATTGATGAATACAGTCTCTGTATTCCTCACAAACAACTTTATGATACAATTAAAACAATATTATTTTCTTAAATAAAGACAAATTAACATTAATTTTGTCATAAGTATATATATTGTGGACGCTGGCCCGGACACAGACAGACGGACATCTTATGTTCACCCAACACACGTTTATTTATAATATTTTCACAGTTCAGTGCACTCACAAACCCCAGTGCCTCCAGCACCGATTCCCCCAATGTCCAGGCCACACACTTCCAGTGCCTTTCTCCTGGCCACCTCTAGTCCTCCCTCCAGCTCCGTCCTCTTCCACCCGACTTCTGCCGATGACTGGAGGGAGGCGGCCCCTTAAATGGGAACCCGGATGGGCTCCAGCTGCTTTCCAGCATTCATCCACAGCCACACCCCAGTGTGGCGGAAGTGCCGGCTGCACACCCGGAAGCCATCCTGGTGTCCCCTGTCGTCTTCCCCCCAGCACTTCCTGGTGTGGCGGAAGTGCTGGGCTCCCGGAATATTCAGGCATTGGGGCGCCGCCTGGCCGTGGCCACAGGTTCCTACAGGGCTGGGCTTCCAAGCCCTTCACCCGAGGCCCCCAACATAACCAGGGTGGACGCCCCCTCGTGGTCTGGAGGAGGCACAAGCCCTCCACCCGGCCGGGGACCACAATATATATAATATATTATATAACACTCTTCATGAATAATGTTGCACATGAATTTGTAAAACAAATACTGGACGTTTTCATCACTTCACCAAACTTCTTATATTGTACCTTTCCTGCCCTGAAGTTTTTGGCAAAACAAAAAGAAACATTTCTGTGGTGGTATCTTTACCCAGCAATCAAAGCTATCTTACTCTTATACAGAGGCTGTCATTTCCAGATGCCAAAGAAGTACATATCAGGTTAACTGGTCACTCTGAGTGAGTGTGCCCCTGATGAATTGGCACCCCTTCCAGAGTTGGTTTTTGTTTTTCATATGATTCAGATGATATAGGCACCATCTCCCTGCAGTCCTGAACTTAGATGTGCATGCTACAACAGTGGTTCTTAAACTCAGTCATGGGGACCCAACGTTGCTGTGGGTTTTTGTTCCAACCAGTTTTAACATCAGTGATTTTGAGAACCACTGGGTTAGAATGTTTTACATAGTAACTGATATAATCTTTGTTTTATATTAGTCTTTTATGATAAAAAAGCACAATGCAGTGTAATAAAAGCTGTGTTTAAAATTGTACTTTCATAGTAAACACCATTGCAGAATGCTGTGCAGTAATTCAAAGAAAATACCATCAAAAGTCACTTGACAAAGCAATTAACCTAATATTTACTATTTCTAGAGTCTCACAGAGCACTGTTACCAATGCCAGTGAGTACCAATGCAAAAAACATTTAAGACACATGAAACAATGTCTTCTGTTTAATATTCTTGTGAGAGAAGGGAGCATGGGGTCATCTGTACAGTTAAGTATAAATACTTCGATAAAATGAAGGGCCATAAATATTTTCAAATCATTTGAAAAGTCAAAGCCATGCCATGCTTCATGAAAACATAAAGTGCAAGGGAAAGTTTTTCAAAAGTAACTCTAAAAATGCTCTGAACTGTCGTTATCTCCCAAAACAACATGGACGGCATTTATCAGGATTGTTTTAGAGCCACTGAAAGAAATGTCAAAGGCTGCAAACCATATCTGTAATATAGAGCTTTATTGTGTTCCAAGTCTTCTAATAAAGTTGAATAAAACTTGTGCATATTTTTTTTTCTTTGAAGATTGACAGAAAAACATAGCAGGTGAATTTGGACAGATTAAGTGAAATCCGAAAGAAATCTTCAAATAACCCCCTTAACACTCATAAACACATTATTTCTGTATTTTCATCGGAAAGGCGTTTGTCCTGAGGCAAAGAACAGTCAGACTCCCATTAAATGGAAACCAACATCTTCATACATAAAATAATAAGTATTATATTGAAGTCAGAATCCATCTCCTTCATTACACTGTTATGCTGTATACTATTCAAAGATTCTCATCATGTGTCCTGGAAAGCAGCCTTTGCTTGTCTGCATCGTGGAGGGTCTTTCATCAATCCCATATGTTGTATACATGCAGAAGGGCTAGATTTGTGTGTTGTGCTTTAGAGTGAAAAGTAATCAGTTATTATTGGGCTTTGCTTTATGTGTAGCTCATCTGGAGAGCCAAAGATTTCTGCTTTAGATTCCAGATGCATACCACAAAAGAATCTTTTTTCCGGTGCACCTGGTAGGATGGGTGGAGTGAGCCCATGTCTTTAGGCTTTTAAGCACAGCAGCATTTTTTTTCAGTTCCATATCTGCTCTGTCATCTGATGCACCTGCTGACTGTTTTAACTGTCTTCTCTGTATATAAGAACAATCAGAGTCTAAAATAGTTTTTCACCAGAAAAGCAATTTGTAGGCATATGTAGTATAGTTGAAAGAACCAAATGTTCTTTAGCTGCTTGCCATAATTTGACTTTAATGACACAGTTTAAATCAATCAGATTGTGGGCAAGCCTTAAAAAAGCCAAAACGTTTACCATGAGGTGGGGATATCGTTATAGGGCAGCCAAGTGCCATACTCTTGGGAATGTCTGTTATGATCTGTGCAAGGATGTACAGGAAGATCAATGAATACAGTATTTTTAAAAGGGAACGTGGGAAAGGCATAGTCACAAACAAAACTAAATTGAAAAATATAAGACAAATACCAAAACTTGTATTTAAAATAAATCTGGAGCAAATTGTCATCCAACCAACTTTAAACACAAGCACTTTGCTTTCACTCTGTCAAACCTAGACAAACAGGAAATGTCCTCACCGTCCTTTATATGTTTGACCTACGATTATAATGAGTTGTCAGCCTTTTCCACTATAATATTCATTATATTAGTCAGTAGGCAGGTTCTCTCTATCTTTTTGTTTAACAAAGCAAAACATTTTGCTTGGCTTTTCTCTATTTAACACTATGAATGGACATTAAGCCAAGAGGATAAAGTTTGATTATACATGTTCCCCATCATGCCCTTCTAGTGACATCTTGTGCTCAGTGTCCACTGCTATTTATTACCAAGCAATCTATTTGTCCTTTGAGTTTAGAGCCTCGCAGCCTTGCATAAGATGATATCTGAAGGTCTATTTTGATCTGTATAGTATTATCAATCCAAGTTTTTGTTGTTGTGCAGCTAGCTCTATGATTTGATTTGAACTGAATCTATATACTCAACTTTGGTTTCCACAGCCTTGTTGTACCTATTTATGCTTCCTTCTAAATACAGTATTTAGCCTTATCTGTGTCTTATTTCTGAAGCAAATAAGAGAAATATCATTCATCTGTCCATTATCCACCTTTTTGATACCCACTTATGCAGTTTCAGGATAAAGGACAGCTGTGTGTTATGTCAAGGTTGAAAAGTGACAAAGAAAAAGATATTAACTTATAAAGATCAGGAGATGAAGAGACAGAAATGTGGTAAAAAGTTGTTTTTTTTTACCAGTAGGCTTACACCAACCCCCAACTTAAATTCTTCAATCAATCAAAAAGAAGTGCATAGTTCTTCGTATAGACACACTAAACCAACACATAACACCAAAAAATACTTTTAGAAAGAATGCACAATATTGGACAACGTGTTAAGCACTTCACCAACCTTTATATACTTGTGCTCAAGATATTATGTTGCATTACTTCTGTGACTATAACCCTAGGGTTGCCTTGCTATAGCTATGGAACAACAAAATGATGGCACTCAAAGAAAAGAAAATGGTGGCACAGGAGAATTCAAAAGATAAATGTTTCATTCACATTTAATTTTTGGGGGCTTTCCTGAGGCTTTAAAACTGCATTATATATCTTTTCCAAGGGTTGCTTTTTGAGGGTTTTGTGGAACTTGTTACCATAGTAATACATCACAGAATACTTTGGGATTGTGTGATGTCATCATTAGTGTGCCTATATAAAGGTCACCACTTGTGCCTCTTGTTCATCTGAGATTGAGTTTATTTGCGACCTACTGCTTTTTTCATAAAATTTTGGGATAAAACATTTGATCTGTGCTTTGATTCTGAGTTAGTATTTCAGGTTTTGTTGCTTTCTTCTTTGATCTCTGATTTTGATCTTTGCTATGATCTTCTCCCGATCATTCCTCATAAAATTTTTCTAGTTTTCACTTAGTTTTCAATAATTTCAGTTCCCTAAAGTTCCAAATCTTAAATAAGTTTTTTGAAAAGTGGAAACATTATTATATTCAGAAACAAATATTCACATAGCAACAGCCAGAGGCTATACAGGCAAGTGTAATGCAAAAACTAGTCCTGACAAACTTTGAGTGTAGCTTTTGGATTCTATGCATCATTGCCTTTTAAGAATATTTTTAATCAACTCTAAAAACGTTTGTTGGGAAATCCTACCTAGCAACTTTTTCAGTTTGAGTAGGCACATTGTGTCTATACACTCAGATTAAGACAGCAGAATAAGTGGGTGGGTGGACGGATGGGGTTAATTGGCCAGTTATGAATGACAGTAACAGTGTGCCTGATTGTGCCCCGAGGTGGTCTGCACCCATAATTAGTGCTTGATGATGTTCTGTCCGAAACGTGACAGTGGCAATTTTAGGTGAACTATTAGATAAGGATCAAGTGCATTGGGATATAAAAGAATACCAAAAGAGTAGTCAGGAGAAAGGCCAAAGATTATTGTCAAATGAGAGAGAAAAAATGGAGCTATAGTCTCAAAAACAAAAGCAAAAGTTTCCTCACCAAATGTATTAACAGAATCCCTAACCACAATATTTACACAGGATGTTGTTAGTTTAGAATTCAATAAAAAAAAAACTTCGACATGAATTACTGTGTGCCACCACCTTTATAAGTGGGAATAATTACATCATGTCATGTGATTTCCTGGTCACATGACTGGCAATGGGTACCATTGCTATAAGCTATATTGCCATAGCTATCCGAAAACACCAGAAAATAACAGATAACATACGTAACACAATGTATAAATATGTGAAATAAAATAAACAAAATAACAATATAATTAAGGCTTTCCCCACTTTGCAAAGCTACTACACTCCTGAAAACCCCTTCTTAAGTTGAAGTTTCATCACTTTAAATGAATAACATTTTTAACCTTTCTCTACCTGCAAAAATGACCCTTATTTTTGATCAAATAACACCTAAGAATGCTGGCATCTTTCAACGTCTGCAATAAGACGCTGCAGATGTTCAATCAGATGGTTGTGGCGAGCGCCCTCTTCTATGCGGTGGTGTGCTGGGGAGGCAGCATAAAGAAGAGGGACGCCTCACGCCTGGACAAACTGGTGAGGAAGGCAGGCTCTATTGTAGGCACGGAGCTGGACAGTTTGACATCCCTGGCAGAGCGACGGGCACTGAGCAGGCTCCTGTCAATCATGGAGAATCCACTGTATTTACTGAACAGGATCATCTCCAGACAAAGGAGCAGCTTCATTGACAGACTGTTGTCACTGTCCTGCTCCACTGACAGACTGAGGAGATCGTTCCTCCCTGACACTATGCGACTCTTCAATTCCACTCAGGGAAACATTAACATTATACAAAGTTATTATCTGTTTTACCTGCATTTTTATCACTCTTTAATTTAAAATTGTTTTTTATCAGTATGCTGCTGCTAGAGTATGTGAATTTCCCCTTGGGATTAATGAAGTATCTATCTATCTATCTATCTATCTATCTATCTATCTATCTATCTATCTATCTATCTATCTATCTATCTATCTATCTATCTAATTATACAAAAAACCTCTTAGTTTAATAAAAGTGTTAGCCATCAAAACAAATTCTAATAATTAATTTAGCTTTCATTAAATGCTGTTTAATAAAGCTGTTTATCTGCTTTTAAAGGCATAACCTTATGATCTTTCTTCAGCTTTTTCACCTGTTTCATATTTTTTGCCATCTTATTGCTCCCCATTAAGCAAGAAGACAAGTGATTAGTTGACTGAATCATAGTATATGAATACAGCATCAGCCGCAAGAACTGAGACTATGATTGCAGATCACCAACATCCAGCCCTATCTCAAATATTCAGCCCCCAAATGCAAACATCCAGCTTTGCTCTGTTCAGGAGGTTGCAGAGAAGCATACTTGGAAAGAGTATAAAGGTGATTGAGTGTTAGCACTCGCTATTTACATTTGAAAATTGTCTTTGTAACAGCATAAATTCAGCTTTATTATGGAATGTAAGACAAGAAAGACTATTAAAGGACATTCTTGATATAACTATTTTCATAAAGTGCTTGTGCATAATTTGGGGCAAACCTGTATTAATATCAATTTGAACATAATCAGAAATTGTGCAAGAGCCCAAAATTAACTTTGAATTTGTCAAGATAAGAATTTTGACAAATGATATGTTGTGTACAATGTAGCTGATGCAAGGTCTGCCTTCCCATGTCCATTTTATGGAAAAATCTTTTTTTTGCAGGGAAAAACTCTGTTATTGTTTTTGAATTTATTTCTACTATGTTTTTGTTTGGAATTTTGAGTTTTGCTTTCCAGGTTGTTCTGACTTCCTGGCATCTAATGCTTAGCCTGTTCACAGTTCTCATAAATATAATGATTTTGGCTGCTAGTTTATATCTTGGAAACATAAGATGAAAGCAAAAAAAAAAAAATGAATTTGTTGTTCATGCAGACATGAGGGCAGTGAGATGCCTTACACAAGGTTGTACTAGAGATATCTGCAATGCATGACATGTGCGGGAAAGGAAGAGGGTTCCATCTTGAAATTTGTGAAGAGAACATTACTTTGAATTACAGTAAGTAAGCATCATGCTAATAAAGTTTCCTTTAGTCTACCAGCTCAGAATGTTATAGAAAAAAAAATTATTGTGAATTTGATATTAAAATCAATGACTTTTAACCATGTTTTGAAATTCACACTTCTTTAGTCTGACCTATTACTACATGAAAACACTTTCTTCTATTTGATGAGCCACATCAACACATATTTCCAGACTGAAAATGGGTAACACGAGACAGATCAAATTCTAAAAGGTAGCCAAAGCATAGAATTACCTTTATTTACAGTGGCTGTGTAAGTCGGAAGCAGAGCGTGAGGAGGTTTAATCTCCTGGGGCTCTTTGCTGTTCTACTGCTTTTAACATTGCTGTTAAACCACACAGCTGGTTGCAATATTTCTCTTGCTAGTGATTCAGTAGGTCAGCTGTAATCCATTCTTCTCAAAACTGACTCAGTGATAACTAATATTTCTTCACATTGGTGTTATGTGTAGTTGTCATTCTCTGGTTTGTAAAGAAAACGTTTTAAGCAGGCAGACAGACATATGAACAACATATTTTAAACTTTCAATGCCTTAATTCTATTCTCACTCTTCAAATCACCCAAATGAATAAAAAAAAAGTATAAAGGAAAACAGAAAGGGATCAGTTATTTGCAAAAGACAAAAGCTGCTCAGATATTAGAATATTATAAGTGATCCTTCTGTCCACTGTCTTCATCTCAAAGTCTGCAGTCTCATAAATGCACTTGTAGGGATGTCATTTTCTGCAACAGTGGCATGTGTCAGGTCTGTAACTCACCTGTCTTGAATTTACTTTTGTTGTTGGGGGTTCCTATATTTAGAGAGTGGGTGTTGATGCTCTGTTAATTAAGTGTGCACTTTCTCAAAATGTAAGCCCGGCTAGCGCTTGCTTTCCCTGAGGCACTCTTGGCTTTGACTCAACATGAACAAAGTCAAAAAGCATTCACAGCCGTTTGCAAGCTGCGACATAGCAGAGCAGCGCCTGCGCCAGTTCACTGCTATAAACATGATGAGGAAGGAAGTAGATTTTTATTACCAAAAGGAAGGCTTTCCATTTGTACCTAGAGATCCTGCTAGCTAATGTGACTTGCTGTCTGGTAGAAACTAGGCTTGATTTGAAAGGTTAGGGGTGCAAACTAGGGGTGTCTAGGCAATCCAAAAATTACCTGGTGTATCAATAGGGCAAAACCTCAAACATTTTATTTTATTTGCATGTGCTGATTACTCTGAAGCTTCATCTTAAGTTTCACTTCAGGGCATTTCATTAAAAAAAAACAAAAATACTGTATTTTATACAAGGATAAGTATGCCCAACACATGGAAGTCCAGTGGTGCTCATGCTGATCTGCCAAACCTGTAAAATGCATCAGACCTTTTGTTGCTTTATAATTTTGCTCAAAGATGGAATTTCAGTATTTCCAAAGTTCTTTAAGACTGAGTTCTGTTGTCGCCTTAGCTTTGGGCAACCCTTGTGTAGACCCCTTCTGGTGATCTGCAGCACCTCAAAATATATTACATTGAGCTATCTCAAACTTTCACTGGATTCTGCTGTATCATTTCCACCTAGTCCCAGTCCTGGGGAATACATTTTCTAGGAAGCCCTCAGAATGTTACGATGACTCTGCGAATTCCACATCCAAATAGTTACCCTATTTATGCTTAAATCTCTTCCTCATTAAAAGTTAATAAAAATGTTAGTTAAGAATTTATTACAAAAATGAACCAGCATCATGATAACTGGGTCTTTGATATTTTAATCTAATTATATCTTATGCTAAGTACATCCTATCACTCTTTGGGTCCAATCATGTCTAGAATGCCAATGACTATGAGGAGTTTCTCTTTTCTTCCTTTTTATTTGTTTCCAATAAAGAGTAGTGGGAAGCTGGAAGATATGAGAACATTAGAAAATTATAAAAGTTGTGATGAGAACAGGCCATTCAGCCCAAGAAGCTTGGCAATTACAGTATATTCACCTTGATTGTCTAGATTAACATTAAGTCAAGATTTGAAGGTCCCTAAAATTCTATACTCCACACTGCTTGGTAATTATTTAATGTGTCTATTGTTCTTTGCATGAAGAAAAACTTTCTAACAATTCTGTGAAATCTGCCCTTAACTGGTTTTCAAATTTGTCCCTGTGTTCTTGTTGCAGAATCTATCTTAAAGTAACAATTGGGACCTACTGTACTAGTTCCTTTTATAATTTTAAAAACTTCAATCATGTATCCTCTTAATCTCTGTTTGCTTAAACTGAAAAGGTTCAACTTCTTCATTCTCTCCTCATAACTCAGTCCCAGTGAATCAGCCTGTTTGCTCTTTCTCTTGCGCTATGTCTTTTTTGTTATATGTTGACCAAAACTGAACATAATACTCCTGGTGAGATCTCACTAGTGCATTATATAACTTAAGCATAACCTCCCTTGACTTGTACTTGTGGTATATAGCTTAACATCATGTTAGCTTTCTTGATTGCTTCTGTACACTGTCTTGACATAGAAAGTGATGAGTCCACTATGACTCCAAAGTCCTTTTTATAAGTTGAACTTTCAAGTTTCAGGCCTTACATTGTGTATTCAAATCTAACATTTTTACTAATATTTTTAACATTTTCCTACATTGAATTTCATCTCCCACAAATCTGCACAAGCATGTATGATGTCCAAATTCCTCCTCAACAGTTTAGTTGATTCTACATTATCTGCCCTTACACCTAATTTGGTATCATCTACAAACCAGCTTATTGATTATATTCTTGTCTGGATTGTTTATGTAAATTATAAAGAGCAGCGGCCCCTTATATGTGATACCTTATCAAAAGCCTTCTGAATATCAAGATAAATAATATAATATGCACCCCATGACCATATTCTTTTGTTGCCTATTCATAGAATTTCAGAATATCAGAGAAACACAATCTTCCTCATCAGAATCCATTTTGAATACTTGCAAATACTTTTCTAGACATGTGCTGATCAATCATTCCCTTTATAATTGCTTCCATTTATTTGCCTGTGATACACACTACACTTACTGGTTCTCCTGCTGGACTGTTTTGGAATTTTATGCCAAACAGCGTATTTTGCTTTCAGGAAGAAGAGCTCAACTTTTCTTCTCATCAAATAATAAGATTTTCTTTCAAAAGGATTTAGATTTAGCCACTCTGCCAAAGAGGCTGTGTCTATAAAGTGCTGAAGAGATTGTTGATGTGTAAAGTATCTCTTATTTTACCCAGAGAGCACTGCAACTTTCTGAATGTGGTAGCTTGCTTCTTTGTCACTTCTCTGACAACTTCCTTCTTGTCTGTTTACTAGCTTTTGTAGGACAGCCTGATTCTGGTAGTGCCTGTTTTTTTTAATTTTGTTACAATTAAATTTTCATTGCGCCAAGAAAGGTTCAAAGAGATGTCAGTCTTTTTAAAACCTTCTCCAACTTTTTTCTTCAAAAAACATTATGTCTAAGTTCCATTAGCAGCTCCTTAGTCTTCATGACTGGAGGAATGATCTGACCTGCTGTTTACAAACGAGACC
This sequence comes from Polypterus senegalus, assembly GCF_016835505.1. Lineage (NCBI taxonomy): Eukaryota > Metazoa > Chordata > Cladistia > Polypteriformes > Polypteridae > Polypterus > Polypterus senegalus. The sequence continues at coordinate 51,555,840 of NC_053164.1, forward strand.
TCACAATGTGGGCAGTTATAAAGTTGAATACAGGTATACCTTATTAACTCTTGTTGTGTGATTTAATGTGATTAAATACCTCATCCTATTTCGGTGGTTAAAACGAATGTGGCGAATGCTTACCAATTAAGTAATTTTCAGATTTTAATTTTTTATAAAATTCTGAAATATACATTCACTGAGCAAATTATTAGTATACTAATACTGAGTAGACATTTTGTCTCGAAATAGCCTAATTTCTTGTGGCGTGAGTTCCACAAGATGTTGGAATCATTCCTTTGAGATTTTGGTCCACGTTGACGATTGTGACACAAAAGTTTGACAGAATTGTCCTGTGCACATTCATTCCTGTTCTACCACATCACAAAGGTGTTTGATTCAAACCCTATAACAGTGATGGCCCCTGAAGAACACTGAACTCATTGCCATGTTCATGAAATCAGATTGAGATAACCTTTGCTTTGTGACATGGTGCATTTTTATGCTGGACGTAGCCTCTAGAAGATGGATAAATTGTGGCCATTAAGAGATGCACATTGTCAGCAATAATACTCATGTAGGCAATGGCATTCGAGTGATGATTGATTGGTATTAAATGTGCCAAGATAATATTTCCCACATCATTATACCACTGCAATCAAAATGGGCTGTTGACACCAAATTCTGGACCTGCACCTTGTTGTACCTGGGTAGAAATTAAGATTCATCTGACTGGGCTACATTTTTCCTATCTTCAGCTGTTCAGTTTTAGTGAGCCTGTGCCCACTGCAGCCTCAGGTTTCTTTTCTTGGCTGACAAGAGTGGAACCTGACATGGTCTTCTGCTGCTGTAGCCCATCCGTCTAAAAGTTTGAAATGTCATACATTCTGACATACTTTTCTGCTCACAATAGTTGTACAAAATGGTTATTTGAGTTACTGTAGCCTTTCTGTCATTTCTAAAGTCTAACCATTCTCCTCTGACTTTTCACATCAACAAGGGGTTCTGTCTGCAGAACTACTGCTCACTGGATACCTTTTGTTTTTCACACCATTCTGAGTAATTCTGGAGGCTGTTATGTATGAAGAACTCAGGAGATCAACAGTTTTAGAAATACTCAAAACAAGTCTGGCACCAATAGTCATGCTACGATCAAAATTACTAAGATCAACTTTTTTTTATTCTGGTGTCTGATGTGAACACTAACTGAAGCTTCTGACTTCTATCTGCATAATTTTTTGCATTTTGCTGCTGCCACACAATTGATAAGTAGGTGTACAGGTGTTCCTAATAGTTTGCCCAGTAAGTTATATTTTAACTAGCTGTGCTACCCGTCTAAGATGGGCTGAAATCTAAATAATCAACATAGACCTCGGCATTAAAATTTACAGCGCACCATCTATTTGTATGTGTTTTGTAATACATGTACTAATAAAATTCATTGCACTTGTCATTTCAAGGGATGAAACATCATAAATAGTGTATTTGAAGTCATAAAATTCATTACTACAGATGTTTGTGATACTCCATCTGTTGGAATGAAAAATATGATGCATAGGTCTTGCCTATATGCCATTTGCTTTGGGATTCGTAAAAGCAGTGTTAATATTTGTGATGCCCCATCTGCTGAAATGACAAATTCAATGCATTTTATTACTACAAATGTTTGTGATGCATCATCTGTTGGAATTACAGACATACCAACTGGATGAACACAGAGATACACGACAGAGTGTAACTGCAGCCCACAATACCTAATTTCAGTCACATAACCCCCAAACATCACTTAATGCCAACAACGTCAGTCAGTAAATGGCCATTGAATGCTCCGTTACACCATGGTTAAGATTAGGGCTGTAGGAGGGTTACCTGATTCAGAAGGCATTTCTAGATTGGTGTTGTGGGCATTTCATGATGATGTTGGCGTTATGTGACTAACATCATACCTATTGCGGGCTGTAGTTAGATTCATCCCTAAATACACAGACGTTTATTTTTTTATTAAGGTGGATTCATTTTAACATTATAGGGAATTACTCATACACTAGAAAAAAAATCACATTAAATATTTTTAATATGACTTTGCAACATAACAAATCAAGAAATAATCAATAGGTGGAGGTGGGGATAGGCAGTTACTTCCTTAAGGCACTGTATATATGCCCTCAGCTTTACTATCGTTATCTTGTTCCAGTTGGAACTTGGAAAGTATTTGTTGTTTATTATAATATTCTGACATCTTATCTTAGATGAAATTAAAGATCAGTTATCCGACTATAAACCTTAATCACTGTAAATGTATTGTAATTGAAAGTTGACTGTTTAAAATCTACATGAAGATAAACAATTTTACACTATACAAAACGTTTTACCTGCCTATTTAACTTTAATATATTTTGAAAGCATCCTCATGATGATGTGCCAAACTAGGAATTATGTCAGCAACACTCAAAGTGTTACAAATTGTGTATTTTTTCAACATCAGTCAAGCGCATAAGGGAGTGATAAATACGATGACTCAAACCCACCAATGGAAACAGAAATGAAAGCCCAGATTTCCTCCCTGGTTATTGCTATACAAGCATATCACCTAATGTCTGTTTGCAGAGTGACTTTTCTACTTGTTCAATGTCCAGGTACCACCAAAATAATATCCATTCTTGCCTCCTGTTTCTGACTCCTTTACATCTCTAATCCTACCTTTCTCTCACCAAAGATCCTTCATCACAGCTCTTCTCTTTTCACATATTTTTATCCTGACATTATTAAAGTGATCCAGCCTGGTTCAGTCTTGGAAAAAATGCTCCTATAATGTTCTTCCTGAAAAGCCAGTGTGCTGTAGGAAACAGTCACGAATACAGCCACACTTACTCATTTTAAAGTTCTGAACAAAAATGAAATACTGGAAAAAACCCACATGGAGAACAATAAGAGTCAAATAATCCTGAGTTCTAGAACCCCAAAACAGTAATCATTCCACTTTTATTATAATCTCCCCATCAGTTTTCAGGAATAGGGTTGTGGTGAGCCAGAGATTATCCTAGAAACCGGATTGAAAAAGTGGGAATCAATCAAGGATGCTAAAGAGTTGAAGGGCATACTGATTTAAACATCTATAATCACTCATGCATAATCCATTTATGATTTGCCAATTAAACTTCATTGTGAAAGTGGAACCTGGGGTATCAGAAGAACACTTGCATACATGCAGGAAAATGTGCCAAAATCCAGCAGCACTAACCTCTGTACCAAAGTGTTGGCCTAATAATCATGTTTCCAGTACTTACTTTTTCCAGCTCAGGGTTGGTGGGGTTGAGATTTTTCTTGATGAAAAATTGCAGGAATCCTGGTGAGGATGCCAGTCCATCACAGGTCACAGTCATGGACAGACATACCGACACTTGATGATGTGAGATCAGTTTTGGGTCACAGAACAGTTTATTCCCAGACGTTCAGAAAAAGAGAGAAGCTCAAGAAAAACCATGCTATCCCACTGCGGACATGTACGTTATATAGATAATGGCTAAGATCAGTATTATTATGTTTTTAATTTAAGTTTTACTGAATGCATATCACACTTTGCTATCATTAATGCATATTTCAGATTGTGATGCATCTAAACTAAAAAATAATCAATGCAATCTATTTTAAAATGTCCTTATATCCATTGATATACAGTATATGCCATGAAGACTAAATTAAAAATTTTGTAGAATTTATATTATTTTAATAATAAAAAAACATTTTGAGAATTTCACCTGCACAAAGAAATGCTCAGATTTATGCTAAAATAATTAAGTGAATATTGTTGAAAAAGTTTATTTATACATATAAGTTTGGAGCCACTTCAACTGCTACTAATGTGCAGCATCCACCTGAATGATGTGACAACAGTCATTTTGCGCCAAGACACTAACAACACATTATATTTTTTTATAACTTCATTTTAATCGTAATTTAACTTAATCCTGATACTCTGTATGTTCAATTCATCATAACAACTATTCATGGTGGCTCTAAAATCCGTACTGACCCCTACTCTCTTTTCTGTTTCTTTTTCCGGTTTCTTTGTGGTGGTGGCCTGCGCCACCTCCACCTACTCAAAGCTTCATGATGCTCCAACAATGATGGACGGATTAAAAGGAAGAAGTCTACGTGACCATCATCATCATCAAGCCCTTCCGTGAGAACCCTAAATCCAAAGAGGACTGTTTCATTTATGTTAGGTAGAATGCCCAGAGGGGACTGGGCGGTCTCATGGTCTGGAATCCCTACAGATTTTATTTTTTCTCCAGCCGTCTGGAGTTTTTTTTGTTTTTTCTGTCCCCCCTGGCCATTGAACCTTACTTTTATTCGATGTTAATGTTGATTTATTTTTTTATAATTATGTCTTTCATTTTTCTATTCTTTAATATGTAAAGCACTTTGAGCTACTGTTTGTATGAAAATGTGCTATATAAATAAATGTTGTTGTTGTAAATGTTGTTGTATTAGCTGTTAGATGGTGAAAGGGTGAGAGATAGCTAGCCAATTACAGACAGGGGATGATTAGAGGGAAAAAATACATAGGCTGTGGTGGGCAATTTAACCAGGACATTGGGGCACACCCTACTTTTTGCAAAGAATGTCCAGTAAACTTTTATGACCAAGAGAGTCAGAACCTCAATTTTACATTTCATCCTAAGGATGTACATCACTGTACTGGGACATTGGGATCCACATTCAGACTACAGGATAAGCGTCCCCTGCTGGCTTCACTAAAAACCTCCTTCAGCAGCAACCCAAGCTTTTCCTGGTTGGTCTCGATTCAAGTACTGGCCACACCTGAACATGCTTAGCTCCAGGTGGATTACCTGTTCTGAAGTCCATGTGGTATGGCAGCTTGGTGTAGATCTTGAGTTCGTGGAATATTGTGTTATTAATCAGTATGACACATATGCAAAACGTGATAGCCCTTTAGACAGTATTATTTTTTTATATATGAAAACAGGCTAGAGTGTGTTAGTAATTATATTTACTGGAGTTGAGTAAATGCAGAAACAAATTGTACACAGACACCTCTACTTGGTGGCTACACTGATTCTTAAGGAAGGAAGTGGGACTGCACTTTTGAGAAGTACAAATTAAATTGTAGGCACACATCGCACTTTTAAAACATAATGTAGATCTCTCCTCTTTATGCATGCCTTTAACTATCTTTAATAATTAGGGGAAAAAAGCATTTGCACATTCATTTCATGTCTATGTATTTTTTTTACTTTTTGCCTGGAGAAAAAAACGTGTAGAATTTGGGGATTAGGTTGACTTGCAATTCTAAATTGGCCAACAGTGAGTTGAAGTATATGTGTTAGTGAGCATTGCAATCAAATTTAAACTCAGAGTTGGTTCCTGGATGCTGCCAGGATAGACATTGCAATGGATTAATAAGAATTGAGAATGTTAAGTTATAATTTGAAATGGTAGCTTTTTATTATGACTGAAGTAATTTTACCCTTATATTTGAACACATAAGGGTGAATCTCCTTCAGTCTGTGTAAGCTCTGGTTTTGACATTGTTTAGTTCTTATTACATGTCCAATTGCAGAGTTCAAGCAGTCATTGCATGCACGAGATATGCAACAAAGTACTAAATATGACTGTTACATGTCATTACTATGTCCCAATCATTATGATGCCCTGAAATAGGGCAGCCATTTAAAAAAAGTGTTGTTGTTTCTACTTGGCATGATTAAAGTCTGCAATGTGTCTCTGAAGTGTTTGATTTGTAATTTTAAACTGTGCAGCAGATGGATATATCAAGGAAAAATGTGTCTTTGTCCCAAACATTATGGAGGAAACTATATGTTCCAGTTACAGTGCTCCTCATTTCTGCCTCAGATAGACTGTAGATTGTCATTCCATTAAAACTGATATTTGACATATTGTTATTTCACTGTTTAAATGTTTATTTTGTTGAACAAAATATTACCACATAGTTTAGTTGCTATAAGAATTTAATAGGTATGATTAAGTTTTCATGATATTCTTTCTGCAAGATAAAGATTTTTTTTATTTTTCTTAAATCTTCTTCTTCTTTTGGCCACTCCTGTTAGGGGTTGCACAGCAGATTGCTTACTAAGAGGCAAACAAGTAGTATGTATACTAAATTACAGCTTTCTCTTCATTATTTTAAATCTAAATAAAAGTAAACGCTTAAGAAAGTAAATGAAATAGCAATACGTTCTCATAATTAATAAATTCCAATAAAAAGTTACTAAACCATTATCAGAATTTTTGGATCAACATAATGCATGTATAAAGAGTTAAATAATAGCATGTTTAATTGATACAGACATCCTAAGTGAATAAAATGCAAAGTATATTTTTAGATAAATTAGATCAAGGAATAATAACAGAATTAAGAGCATTTTTAATACAACAGATTTTCAATTACAAGCGGGATTTAAATAAAATGAAAAACTGCAGACTTTGTGACTTGCTAGGACCAGGACTGAGTATCCCTGCTCCATGGAAACATTAGAAGTAACATGCAGTTTTGACACAGAATGGTGCCATGCTTCTAAAGACAAATTACACAATCATCACATTCCTACTTGGAATTTCTTAACTCTAATATAGACAATATAATAGAATGAGTCCTATTGCCAGAAGCATTAGGCCCTGGAAGGTCTCTCTCAACTTATGTTGCCAGTCCAGAGATCACTGGAAAGATCAGGTATAAGTGCTGGCTGGTTTGTTCAGAGTGAAATAAAAAAAAAATAATGAAAGGCTCCTATTATATGAAAGGCTGCAAAACTGTTGAAATTTTCCAGAGTCTGGATTGATCCAACATTTTGTGCCAGCCTTTCTCAATTTGCACTGAAGGTGCAGAACATCTGAACAGCAGCAATGGGTGTGAGGGGTGGTTGGAGTGTGGGTTCGAAACACTTCATATGATCCAGCTTCTCTGTTTGGACAGGCAACACCTTGGTTACTGGCCAAGCGCAACAGATCAAAACACACCAGAAAAGAGCCATGAAACAATAAACTTTTATTTGATTTCCAGAAAGTTTATTAAAAAAGTAACTTAATAAAAAACAGCATTTAGTATTCCAGTTTAGGCAGACTACAGGAGCAAAAACATTGAAATTAGAGAAAAAGTTTTTACTCTGCTTACAAAAATATCTTGATTCTATTAATCAGGACACATAATTAAATCCACAGTTTTTTCCATCCATCCATTTACTGAGCCCACCTAATACATTTTCAGAGCTTTTCCCAGTAGCACTCTTTTGATCTTTAACACTTTTTAATTTTTACCCACTATGAAAAGGTGCTAAGTAAAATAAAGATTGTTAATTGCTTAATAAACTGTAATACCTATTTGAATAACATGCCATGGTTCATGTTGATTAGCAAATTAAATTAAGAATTTACCTGTACTGTGTACATGTGACAATAAAGGCCCTATAAACTATATAAAGACTAAACTCAAATTTACTTGTAACTAGTTGACTTCACATAAAATGACTCCTCTAAAGCAAAGTCTTCTTTTAGTCAGACAGGACCAAATGTATTTAGCATATTGTATTTACAGAGATACTGTCACACACGTGAGCATGATAGGCAGCTAAGGGGCTTACTGTATATAATTGTAATTGTACGCCAGCCCAGCGGGTGGCACTGTCCACTAATGCCTTCTGTCTTCTCTCTTTCTTCAGCAGACCAACAGAAGGAAATCCTGCCTGACTGTTCTGACCTCACTTCCTCCATGATTTCACATCTGATCAACCCAGTATATAAAAGGCATCTTAGTGTACTCAGTTCTGTTCTGAACTTTGTCTGTAAAGACCCTTTTTGCTTCATTTCATTGCTTATTTCTAGAATACAGGGTGGCTACCCAAAATCTGTATATTTGTGTTTATTCCAGCTATAATTCATGTCTACATCTTTCAAAAATAGGACCATCTAACTAGCTACCTTGGAAACTGTGATGTCAATTGATTTTCACCTTGTGATAATGCTCACAATGAAGGACATTTATATAAACATGTGTAGCTTTTTGAGACACTGGTCTAAAAAAAATGTATTGCTTAGTTAGTAAAATCATCATTACAGACACTACTTAAAGCAAGTAAGCAGAGACCAGTGAAATGAGTGTACAATATATGTAGTTCAGAAGGAAAATAATAAAAACTCAAGTTGCTTCAATTGCTATATAGTATTGGGTACTACAAAGTACATATTACATTACATGAGTTTCAGGAACATCTTTCCTGTTACAGTTACAATCAATTGTATTGACACAAGTCATACTACAGATTGAGCTACAAGCTACAGTACAGTCCACCCACGAACTGGTAACTAAAACAAAACCCTAGAGCCACATGAGAATGAATAACTTGCCATAGCTTGTCGCAGACATACTACCAAAAAAGCCAAGAAATATATGCACTGAGTGAAACAATATAAATACTAGACTGGAGAGTTTTTACAGTAGTACAAGGACGAGCATACAAAGAAAAGCCCATTGATTCACTAATTCATCTTGTCAGATTTTAACAGTGCAGGCTCCTGCTATAGTTGTGCCACAAAAACACAGCCACCAACATTTGAAGTTAACATAATATCTGAACATTGTGGAGGCTCTGGTACAGCCCTTATTGATCGAACTGTGCCAATCTGTGAATGGGCTTTATTAGAAAAATGATACACTATGCCACAAGTTAAGGTTGTGGAACGGTTCAAGAACACAACAGTTAATTGCAGTAAGTGATACTGGGAGCCAGACCAATTAAGCTTCTGGGAAAATGTGATGGTAAGCAGTTCGGAAGAGGAGAGATATATAAGCAGGCAAGTTACTGTAAAACAGATTAGATTTGAAATTAGCCAGCAGCTCCAAGCAGAATTTTAACACCATCTTGAGTCAAGGTATTAAAGACTTCCGTTTGTTTATCTCTTGCATGTAAGAGACAACTTACAAATCCATCAGAGAATCACACACCTAGATGCACTGACTCACAAAACACAGAGTAAGAGATGTTATTTACCTAAAACTTCATGCTTTTGGAATAAGGGAGCAAACTAGAGGAATGGAGAAAACCACTGTACACAAGGAATGAATATACAAACCCCATTAAAACCCTAACTATGACAGAAATTGAATAGAACAATCTGGAGCTGTGAGGCATAAAGTCAGGGGTACAGCGGGCACTGAAAGAACAGGAATGAAATGGTTAAGAAACGGACGTACAATGCACATTGTTGAAACTTTGCATATATGTACTAAACAAACAAGCACACAAACAAATAAATAAATTAGAATTTAACTAGTTTAAACATGTATGTGATTTTCTGGCCAGAAACTGCATTGATGTGCACTTTCACATCATCTTTTTGAATGAATAATTTGAATGAATTAAATGCACAGAATAACTCTGAGAATTGATGTGTTCAATAGCAATGTATTGAATATGAAAACAAGATTTGCCCATAATATAAAAACAAAGTAAAGTGTAACTGAATTTACCAAGAATGTTTCTACAATGGCATTATCATGTGGTGTGCTAAGATTCTGAATAAATCAGTAAAGGATGGGGAGCAGTGTAGGGTTGTCATGACAAAACTGAAGTGTACTGAAACAAACAAGAAAAAAGATAACTAGATTAATTTTTAGGGAGTACACTTGTTCAAAAGCCTCTGAGACTCCACACATGCAAAAGCCAATAAAACTCGAAATAGAATAATAGTGCAGTCTTCTATAACATTAACAACAGTTTAAAAGTTTTACATTACTGAAAACATGTTGTTTTCATGAACAAGAATTATATTGTTCTTACAGTGATGCATTTGATCCAAGGCCTCTGACGATGTCACGCATTCTCAAAAATACAAGTAGTGCAGTTTTCATTACTTCATTACTGTAGCAAATAGCAGTGCACTCCAAACGTTTTCCATGGCAACTCCACGAATGACTTTTAAACACTGTTGGCCTCTCCAACATTGTAAGCTGGGAAACTACATGAATCAATGCCTGACAACAAAAGACCAAGTATAGAAAGTGTACAAGTTCATTTCTAATGGTTTGTTTTTAAAAGCCTTTGTACAGTACTGAGTTCTTCATTGTCAAAAAACATATAATTATTGTTATTATTATTATTGCTATTTTACTACACTTACACCAGATTTACCTATTCATTTGTTGATAATATCTCGTTAGAGGATTTAATGTATTGCTAAAAGTTTATAGAATTTTCACCAATATGGTTAAAGATAAAACTGAACACTTTCTGAAAACTGTCATTTTCTAAACCCTTTTAATTAAGTAGATTGTCCTCTTTTAAAGAATAAGCACTCGGCAAAAAGAATGAAACAGGAAAAAACCCTGTAGACCAAGAATCTCGGCTCAACGAACTTAGGAAACGGCTGCGCGTCCACTTTACTGACGGAGTGTTAAATCAACTGGGGCACTGAATGCCACAAGACACTTTCTTTTTGAAGGCTGTAGTTTCCACTTCTAATCGTGAACAGTTGCATAAAGAGTAAGAGGGGCGGGAATGCGGCAGCATGTGGAGAGCGGTTTGGCTGCGTGTGTGTGTCAATAAGTACGAACTCGTCGTCAATACTGCGAGCAGAGCGAGCAGGAAAGCGCATCAGATACGCATCAATGACTCACCGAGTCACATCTAGATTTTTTTTAACATCTTAAATATTATAACCCGTATTTTAAAGAATGTTCAGCAATGTAGACAAATAAACCTGTAAAGCTCATGAAAACAATGCCATTGTTGAAAAATATCCGTAATTTTGTCATGTGTTCTGGGAATCATCTACACTCATGCTACTATATTATAATTCTTGGCTTATCTGTATCTCTCAGCTATCCTCGGAACTAAAATCAACAGCAATATTCGATATAACAACACATGGGTTAACAGTATGCTAAGAATGTTCAGACATCCATTTTCCAAGCCTCCTATATCCTGAGCAGAGTCGCGGGTGCCTATCCCGGCAAGTACTCGGCGCAAGACAGAAACAGTTCCCTGGATAGGGCACCGGACCATCAGAAGGTTAGCTCGAAGACACAATACACGCGCACACGTACACACACACGTTTGTACACTTATACACACATCCACGTAACCTTACACACACACTAGGGCCAATCGTTGGACGGTCACCAACGTACACATGGGGAGAACACGCAAACCAAGAGCGTGAACCATAGCCCCTTGTTGCGAGGCAGCAGTGGCACCACTGCGCTACCGTACAGCCCCAAGAGAAAATCCATTGGAGTCTGCATCAATGACGGTTTATTTTGTATAACTGGAAGAATCCTAAAACATCATATTGGGATAAGTGTTGTCTTAGGTGTTAAATAATGTATCTAGCTGAGTATGAAAGATAGTAGCAAGCATATGTAAACAATCCTGGGCCTGATGTGAAATGTCTTAAGGTTAGTCATGCACAGTTGTGGTTCAGTTGGAGTCTAAGATACCTTGAGACAGGATGTCAGAAGAGTCCTCGTGAGAAACCTCACAGCAGGCCTGCTGCCTCTTCACGACAGTGCGACGGTGTACACACCACGTCTATCACAGGCTGCCATCCGAGAATATGGGTTCCAGCAACTGAACCGCTCACCATACAGTCCTGACCTGGCTCCCTCATGATTTCCTGTTCCCAGTTTTGAAAAAAAATCTCTCCGTTTTCAAGTGATGAAGACGTCAAGGCAGATGTGACGTCCTGGTTTGAAGGTCAAACAGAAGATTTTTTCAAAGGGGTTAAAGTCATTGCAAGAAAAGTGGATGAAGTCTATGGAGCTACAGTATATTGCAAAATAAAACAATTTTTGAAAACTCTTTTCTTTCCTACAATTATTGAACGGCCCTCGTAATATTTTAAACTGGAAGAAAATTAAATTAGTTTTCATGAAGAGTGAGACACTAATTTTCCTGAATTTTGCCGGAGGTGTTTAACGCCGTTGTTCACTACTGTATACCCTTTTTGTGTAATATTTGTTGCTGTTTAAACGCATATGAAGAAACACATTGGGCTCTTGCTCTGTAGAACTCTGATTTGGGAAAGGAAGCTGTTGTTTTTTCTTTTTGGTTTTTGGCCTGTTTTTAAAAAATTATCCTTGCCTGAACTTTGTACTTATTATATGTGTTTGTTATTTTAAATTAAAAAGGCAAATAAGCATAATTTTAAACATATTTAATCTTTGTGAACGCCTTTACATGCTGCATTAGTTTGGACTGTTATCGATAACATTTACAATACTATGAATGTATTTTGCACTTTGATAAAAAGTGGTATTTCATATGCTGTAAATAAAGCACTGTAATTATTTATACACCAAATTGGTTTTAGATTTAAAATGTGACTGGCAAAATACAGTAATGACAGTGTGGAGCTTAAGGTAATCAAGGGTAAAGTGAATGCTGAAAAAAAAAATCCGCTAAATAGAATGCTAAACAAATCAGAAAGCAAACCAGCGAGTTTACTGCAAGAAACAGAATTCTAAAGCACTAAATACTGAATAATTCAGAAAGTATTTAACAACTCGAATCTCTCAATGGATACCTGAGGCCATGTATCTATTAACCCATTAGCTCGTTCAGGGTCGCAGAGAGCCAGTGCCTCGCCTATGTTTTAGCATCACGTGACACATATAACCTGTCTACAGACCCATATTGTTTTGAAAAACTCATCACAGACTTCAAAGGACTTTGTTGGACAGTTATCTTATCCAAAAATCTCTTGACCATACATTGTTCTTCTCTCTCTTGTTAAATTAATCTTAGCCTGATTGAACCTATTAATTTGTTACATTTAAGATTTTTCCTTTAAAGATTTACCATTGTTGTTTCTTGTCCTAGTGTGTGGATATAAACACAGGAAACTTCAGTTTCTGTATTACATCTTGCCTGAAGAAGGGGCCTGAGTTGCCTCGAAAGCTTGCATATTGTAATCTTTTTAGTTAGCCAATAAAAGGTGTCATTTTGCTTGGCTCTTCTCTGCATCACGGGGCGAAAAGCAGGAATCAAGTTCGGCCATCCCATCAACCCGCTGAGCCACTTTCTTAGATCTGTAGCTGAGCGAATCAGTAAATGAACCATGGACAGAAATGCTGTTGATTGGACAGTAAGGCAAACCGACAAGTACTACTCAAAAATAAGAACTGCATGTATCCAATTTATAAGCTGTAAGTTTGTAGTCGTATGAAAGCATACAGACTTCCGTGTGGCTACGTTTTTGAGGACAGTTGTCCATTTGCTTCTGAAGCTACCAAGAAAGAAGACGAGGGTCTGGTCTTAAGAGTTTTTGGACTACAAATAAATACTTTACATGAAATATTGGCTTGTACAATTATTAAGTTAAAACTGGACCATGAATATTTTCGTACTTACCCATAGCAGATACAGAATAAATTGCAACACTCGTATTTTTCGAAAGCTTTTTAAATCTCTTCTTTTCCCGACACCGTTTCACTCGGGGTGTTTCAAAACAGCGCGCTTAGAAACGTTTGAAGTGTGGGCGGCAAACCGAGCAGTTACGTCACAGTCGCGTCATCGAAGCGTCTTTATTCCCACGTTGCATTCACATCACTAATTTGGAGGAGCACGATTACGGGTAGTACCAAAAGTTTTAGTAAAAAATTATATTATGAGGACAAATAACAAATCGTGGTTACTAGCCAGACGTGGTAGTGCAGGGGTGAGGGAAGTGCTGCTTGTGTGCACCGTGCTACGTAAACAAGGAATTTGAGCTTTGATTTCAGTTTATGGCGTGCACAACAGTTGTGCCCAAAGTGTCCACCACATATTCAAAGTATTACACCACCACTAGCAGAAATGGAGCCATGAAAAGAAGGTAAAGTCACAAAAATCAACCTATTGTAAAAGAAAATATGACAGTGCACTTTTTAATGTCATAAATGAGGTATGACAGTTTGTCTTTGAATCTTTAAAAATATGACTTGTAAAAAAACAAAAACTTGCAGGAGGAGCCTGTTTTAGATACTGTGTTCTGTAGTGTTCAATTTGTGTCATTTCATAGTGAAATGTTCTTTCTGTTGGTACTTTAATCGAAATGCTGTTGGTGAAGTTAGAGTAACCTTATAAACAATTTGTAAATGATGGGACAAGGTTGCCATCTTTTCATCAAGGGAGGCAAGGCAGGATGTGTGGACTAGCGACTGAGATCATGGACTGATAGCACTAATCTATCTATCTATCTATCTATCTATCTATCTATCTATCTATCTATCTATCTATCTATCTATCTATCTATCTATCTATCTATCTGTCTATCTATCTATCTATCTATCTATCTATCTATCTATCTAAAGGGTGGCTGTTAGGTGTCTGCTTACATGACCCCAAAAAGGAGGACAATATGCACTGGAGTGACTGACAACACCCAAAATGAATTGCAAGTTAAATTAAATATTTCACTCTGTCAAAGTCTAACCTATCCTTTCCTTGCTGCTTTAAAAAGCTTCGAAATGACAAGTGATTTGTTGTATGATGAATATTATGTTATTCAAGTGTGACCAAGTAGCACTTGAAACTGAGACAAGAGATAATGCTTTTACATGTTTTGCTTGTACTTGTCTCTTGTAGTGTGTTATTTTATAGTATCATTTCAATTGCTGCTAATATTCCTATCAAATAAGAAAAGTATCCAAAATGCATAAAATTCAACTTTCCTACTCTTAGCAATTAATATATGTTCTGTGTACCTCTCTGAATTGTTAGAGGTTTGTTTCTTCTGCATTATTTTAATAAAAGCCAGCTTAACCGATAGCAAAACAGATTCTCTGAAGAGCTGGAAAGTCCAGCATTAATGTATAATACTATTAAAAAAAGAAAATATGTGATATTTCATTTGAAAGGTGCATAAAAAGCAGAACAAGCAGGCGCCCACCTAGACTTAATGTTAGCAGTTTTTTAATGTTTTATAAGGAGACTAAAGCACTTCATTTTGATTACACACCTCGATTAATAGCTCAGGCCAAAACACTCAAATATCTGTAACTGTGGGAAATTACACTTCTGATTTTAAAGGCTTCAGAGTATTGCACACACTATGTTGTTTTTGAAAGCAAGCTAAATATGGAGTAAGCTGTATTCTGTGGACTATAACCAGAGTTAAACTACTTTTTAGAATTTTTGAATGAAGAATACAATTTGTTAATGTATCTGCCTGCTGGAAGTAATTTTATAATGCATTCATGAACATGCTCAGGCCCATTGGTATCAGAAATTTATGTTATAAATAAAAATTTAGCCTATGGTTTGTTTACCTGCCCAAAAATGTTTTACAAAATCTCCTGGATTTTTGAAATCAGACACAATTACCTTAAAATATCCTTGAAAAGAGATGCAATTTGCTTAGCCTTCAAAAAAACAGTTTTGATAAAGAACCTACAATATTCATCATTATCCAAAAACAGATTTATATATCCGTATATACATTATCAAAACTCTCTTAATCCAGAAAAGGTTTATGTGGGTCTGACTGCATCAAGCAGAGGGAGAAGCCAACTTTGAATTGAATGTTTGACCTCTGTAAGGCATGCTAACATACACTCATATGGGACCAATTTAGGGTTGGCAAAGTGTCTAAAATATTGCCTTTGCAATGAGGGGAGAAAACAGGAGCACCCTATAGAAAAAACAATGACAATGGAGAAACAGTAAGAATGATATACTGTAGATAGAGTGTGTCAGCTTTGAATTCAAACCAAGATTCTGGAGCTGTTAAGCCAAAGCACAAATAACTCCTTTACCATTGAAACTTCCTTAATTTATTGGTACAGTACAAAGGCAAGATGTCTATATAAATATATACTAAATATACTTGTTACTGTATAACATTTGTGTGTACAGTGTTTTTTAAACTCTGTTATACTGTATCTGTATAGCACTCTGAAATTGTCAAAGGAAAATGTAATATATAAAAATTATATAGATTGAATGAAAACATTTTACTGAGATAGCTATTCCTACATTTAGAACAAGTTCAAAATAAGAGCTCAAGATTCAAGATTCTTTATTCATCACATGCATAGTTATACAGAACAACACACAGTGAAATGCATCCTGATCCGCTTGTCAGAAACGGTGCAAAGTTAGAAGAATATCGCCTTGATGAACAAAAAGTCCTAGATTAAAAGATAACAATATAATAGAACATAAATAAATAAGTAAGATTAGGTGAAATACAGTATATTTAAGTGTTAAGGTGTAATAGTGCAGTGATTATTGTGCAAAACCAAAGTTAGACAGGTGCCTAGTTAAAGGACAGACCAATTCTAAAACAAGGCAAGGGTAGACGTCATTATACAATTACAGTCTAGTTTAATTTGTATTTGGAGGGTCATGGATGAAATGACATGTTCTGATTTAACAGTCTTATGGCTTGAGGATAGAAACTCCTTCTGAGTCTGTCTGTCCTGGCCAGGATGCTACAAAACCTTTTGCCTGATTTTAACAGATGAAAGAGGCAATTGCTAGGATGAGATGAGTCTTTGATAATCCTGAGAGCTCTGGTCCTGCATCTTCTGGTATAAATGTCCTGCATAGATGGTAGAGCTGACCTGCAGTAGCGTTCCGCTGCACGGATCACTCTCTGTAGGGCTTTATGGTCCTGAACACAGCAGTTTCCAAACCATGATGTAATGTTCTGTGTCAGGATACTTTCCACAGCGCCAGAGTAGAAAGTCTTTAGAGTCCCTGAAGAGACCCCAAACTTCCAAAGCTGTCTGAGATGGTAGAGTATCCGCTTTGCCCTTTTTGGTATGAACTTGGATGTGTTTAGACCATGTCAGGTCCTCGGAGATGTGAACCCCCCAGGTATTTAAAACTGTTCACCCTTTCCACTGGAGTCCCTTTAATGATGAGGGGCTTATAGTCCCACTGCTGTCTCCTGCTGAAGTCTACCACCAGCTCCTTGATTTTGCTGACGTTGAGTTGGAGGCAGTTTTCCTAACACCACAATGTCAGGTTCACAACATCATCCATGTAGGCCATCTCATCATTGTTCGCAATGAAACCCAGTACCACCGTGTCATCTGCAGACTTCACGATAGCGTTGGAGGAATAGGTGGCCATGCAGTCATGGGTGTAGAGGGAGTACAGCAGGGGGCTAAGAACACACCCTTGTAGAGCTGCTGTGTTGATAGTGATGCTGTTGGAAACACAGTTACCAACCCTCACTGCCTGTGTTCTGCCTGTGAGGAAGTCCAGCACCCACCCACACAAGTGGTTGTTGAATCCTAAGTCCTTCAGTTTCGCAAACAGTCTACAGGGTATTATTGTACTGAATGCTGAACTATAGTCAATGAACAACAATCGCACTTAGTTCCCCTGTTTCATGTCCACATGGCTGAGGGTGGTGTGCAGTACGTGGGAAAGGGCGTCCTCGGTCAATCTGTTAGCTTTACTCAAAAGTGAGACTTCTTCCTGAGACCTTGTGCCTTTATGTCCAGCTCCTTAGACAGTTTTTATTTGTCACAGAGTTTGAAACCATTTATGTTTCTGTTACTATATACTGCCTACACAAATAGACTACAAAAAAGTATGGGATCTCAAGTTGGTCAGTCTGTGATGTTTCTTTTGAAAGAAGTCTGTACTAAACGGGTGAAAGGGAGGGTCAGCTTTGTGAAAATGTTTCAACAGACTATGCAAAGTGAACAAAATCAAGAAGGCACTGTGTCGAACCTAATTAAGTTGCACAGCATTTACTGTCTTTTCATTAATGCCTAATGAGCACAAAAGAATATAAAAATGTTTGAGAAACTAAAGGCCATTTATTGTAGGTTTATATATTTATATACTGTATATTTACTGTGTATTTCTTTACATGGCAGTAGCTTTTATCCAAAGCAACTTACAAAAGAGGTCAACATATTTGAGAAAAATTAGGCGAGGGCCTTTTTGTTCAACAAGTGTTGTAGGACAGGTAACAAAAGTTGATTGCTGCAAGTGAAAAGACGTAATAATTAATAAATTTGCAATCATAGATTAACAATGGATAAAGCAATTAAACTTAATGTAACAACAAATCAACCAACAATATGAAAGATCACAGAGTGAAGTTTCATTTTATTTTACTAATTTTTCTTCTGTGGCTGTGATTAACAAGGTTCATATTATAGGCAAAGTAAATGGCGTCACTCCATACCCCTCTTATTCATATAATGTCTGAAAACTGATTTTGGATTGTTTACTTAGATGTTATTTTTGGCTTAACATATACTGTACACATTGGATTGGATTTTGAAAAATACATAAGGCATGTAAATTTATACCTGTTGCAGAATCCTGGTCCAGAAATATTTTTTTAATTGTTATACAGGTTCAAGTGATCAGTAAGGACCTGACATGAGCTGGGTTGATATTTCTGAGTGAAGATGAAAGTAAATCAATGTATACAAAGCTTTACTTTTAAAAAGTTGTGGAAAAGAGTAGATGCATTTGCCTGATGTGATCTTTTCAGTTCAGTTGTAGGTCATACTCATCCCACTCAGTATCATATTTGTCTCACTGTGGTTACCATATGACCTATGACCTTAGCCAGGCTCTTTTTTGAGATTATATAGTTAAAAAAAAGGTTTTACAAATACTAGTTTATTGTCTCTTCCTTTGCTTGGGTGATCATTTTTGCAGTGCTTGCCTTATCGATTGTGCTTATTGTTTTGTTCTGGGTTCCTGGTTCTCTCTTTTTGCCTTTGTTTCGCCTCTTTGTTATTGACTTTATTCTGTTAGCCAAATTTCAATTTTTTGAGTTCCTGGTATCGACTGTTACCTGTGTGACTGCTCTGCTTTGTCCTTATTCAGGATTGTCCTTTTAATTTTTACAATGGCCATTTCTGATCAGTTTTACTACTCTACTAAGTTTTGGGAGTAGTTTACAGTGGAGTAGCCAAAAATGAAAATAAGAATCATCCTTATAGTTAAATTCAACAGTTGGACAGTGGCATTTGAGATGGCATACTCTCAGGTTCAGGTTTATTTATTTGTCATACTGTATATAGGTTAACACAGGGTCAACATTACAATGAAATGTGTATGACGAGAAAAACAGGTCACTCAGCCTAGTTCCAATAAAGCTAAAAATAATTTAAAAAAAAGTTAAAAATAGACTAGCAATATAAAATAAAATATGTACGTTTATGTCAAGAGTGTTTTGGAGTTAAAAAGAGTGTCAGGCAGAGTAATGATTATGAAGCTCGAAATTGGAGGTGTGATGATGAATGTTGTTAGTGCATATGCACCGCAAGTTGGGTGTGCAATGGGTGAGAAAGAAGATTTTTGGAGTGAGTTGGATGAAGTGATGAACAGTGTACCCAAGGGACAGAAAGTGGTGATAGAAATGGATTTCAATGGGCATGTTGGTGAAGGGAACAGTGGAGACGAGGAGGTGATGGGTAGATATGGTGTCAAGGAGAGGAATGAAGAAGGTCAGGGGATAGTGGATTTTGCCAAAAGGATGGACATGGCTGTGGTGAATATGTGCCTTAACAAGAGTGGAGGAAAATGCACAGGGGTAGATTACATACTATGCAGAAGAGTTTATCTGAAGGAGATTAAAGACTGCAAAGTGGTGGCAGGGGAAAGTGTAGTTAAGCAGCATAGGATGGTGGTCGGTAGGATGACGTTGGAGATCAAGAAGAGGAAGGGAGTGAGGGCAGAGCCATGGATCAAATGGTGGAAGCTGAAAAAGGAAGACTGCAAGGTTGTGTTTAGGGAGGAGGTGAGATAGGCACTGATGAATGAGGAAATACAGGAGAGAATACAGAGGAAGAGGATTGCAAAGAAGTGGGATAGTCAGAGAGATGCAGAAAGTAGACAAGAGTACAAGGAGATAAGGCACAAGGTGAAGAGAGAGGTGGCGAAGGCTAAAGAAAAGGCGTATGATGAGTTGTATGAGAGGTTGGACACTAAGGAGGGAGAAAAGGACCTGTACCGATTGGCTAGACAGAGGGACTGAGCTGGGAAAGATTTGCAGCAGGTTAGGGTAATAAAGGATATAGATGGAAACATACTCACAAGCAAGGAGAGTGTGTTGAGCAGATGGAAGGAGTACTTTGAGAGGCTGATGAATGAAGAGAACGAGAGAGAGAAGAGGTTGCATGATGTGGAGATAGTGAATCAGGAAGTTCAACGGATTAGCAAGGAGGAAGCAAGGGCAGCTATGAAGAGGATGAAGAATGGAAAGGCCATTGGTCTAGACGACATACCTGTGGAAGCATGGAGGTGTTTAGGAGAGATGGCAGTGGAATTTTTAACCAGATTGTTTAATTGAATCTTGGAAAGTGAGAGGATGCCTGAGGAGTGGAGAAGAAGTGTAGTGGTGCCGATATTTAAGAATAAGGGAGATGTGCAGGACTGTAGTAACTACAGGGGGATACAATTGATGAGCCACAGCATGAAGCTATGAGAAAGAGTAGTGGAAGCTAGGTTAAGAAGTGAGGTGATTAGTGAGCAGCAGTATGGTTTCATGCCAGCAAAGAGCACCACAGAGGATGGATAGGATTAGAAATGAATACATTAGAGGGTCAGCTCAAGTTGGACGGTTGGGAGACAAAGTCAGAGAGGCGAGATTGTATTGGTTTGGACATGTGCAGAGGACAGAAAGATATGGAAGAAGATGATCCACTGTGACTACCCCTAATGGGAGCAGTCGAAAGAAGAAGTTTTTTCTTTATTAACACAATGCCATTTTGAAGGTCATGTGACCTCAGTCATCATGCTGATATGTAATGGATGCTACAGTGTAAATATTGTGCCGATGACACTTTATGACATTCATAGCAATGGTTAATGGAGTAGGCCCCAGTAGTAGGATTTTGTGTTTTGGTTAAAAACTTTTTTCATTATCTAATTTTTAAATTTTTTTTGTCCACTCAGGTCCTAATCTGGGGATCCTGACTGATTTGTTATGTGGTGGGTGTGGCAATGCGCTGTATCAGCGCGTTCTCCTAACCACCTCTCTCTCTCTCTTTTTATTCTGGGTACTCATTCTTGTTCAGGCTTCTCTAGTATTCTGCCCCTTGCTTATCTTTTTAGCATTATTTCTAGTGTCTCAATAATCTGTTGATTATTTTGTGCTCACAATAATCTTTGGCACTCTGCATGTCATAACAATACTTTTTTCAAATTAGACTATTAAAAATTTACCCAGGGTTAGACCTTAACATTGAGAAATGTTTCCACATGCCATGGCTATGGCTTTGGCTTACTGCTCTCTGGACTCTTTTTGCATATTTATCAAAACATTAATAAGGCTGCCATAGAATAGTTTTTGTTTAAATAGCTCTCTACCTTGAAAGTTCTTGTAACAGTGATAATTAGATATCTTATTTTGCTGAACTAGGAGAACCTTACTTCATCTTCTTTATATTAGAATGGTAAATGGATGAATGGTGCTGCTTGAAATTAGACAAATTAATTTACTACACAGATAATCCAGTTCTTTAGTGTATGGAAGCCCTTAGCATTTTATGAACACCATCTTTAACTCATGAATCCACTAATTTTTGATTTTACTTAATCCAGGGTAGGAGTTGGTGGTAAGGTAAAAATCCATAAAAATTCAGCAGCAAACAAGAGATTAAGGACAAACTTACACAGTGACTTTTTCCCACTCTTGTTATGACAAACAGTGTTGGTTAACGGGATGTGGTGCAAGTAATGATTTTTTCCCCTTCCGTTTGCTGTTTCAAAGTGGGGGTACGAAATACAAAACATCTTTCTGAAAAATGCAAGTGGCATGAAAATAGCCGGAGTCCTCTAGACCAGTATTTTTCAATCAGTGTGCTGTGGCACAGTAATGCAGTAGGTGTGCCATGAAAATAATAGTGTAACGCACTTGGGTCTAAACCTTAGAGGGACAAACTCCACAGGTGGTTGAGATCTTTCTGAGGATGATAGGTCTACCTGAAGAAGATTGCATAAAAGCAGCTCTGTGATCACCGTGTGAGAGCACTTTAGAAGTGTCTCCTAGCTACTAGATTTCATCTGCCCTGGGTGTGTGGTCGCCAGTGAGCCTCACAGGGCTGGTGTGTAGTGGGCATACGAGTTGACTCTAAGGCAGAGAGAAGCTGGCAAAGGGGTGATGCGGCTTATAGATGCCACCAAATTGTTCACTAAGTCCTGAGTCTGTGAACGCTGGTTTTGGAGCTCATTTTTTTTACCAGCTTCTGCTGTATTCCAACCCCTTTGGATAGTCGAGCAAATGTATGAGATATACATGATATATGTGTTTGTGGTTAGTAAAATAATGATTTTGGTTACAAAAAATGTACCACCAAAGGAAAAGGTTGAGAAACACTGATCTAGATAACAGTTTGAGGCTACATTTTTGGCAAGCTTAGTAAAATGACTCAATTTAATCAGAAAGTAATTGAGATATTTTCAGGCCTGAAGGAAAGGAGGGCAAAATTTATGGTCAAGGAAATATAGATATTGTAATTGTAAAGGAAGAAAAACTTTAGTTTGGACTTGTCCTGTGGATGTAGTACAAGACAGGTTGGGGTGTGAGTTATGTTTTAAGATCTGGGGGGTCTGTGGATCGTGCAGTGTGAATTTGTGCCTAGGCGAGGTAAGCATGTCAAACTTGCATAGAACTGGGCATACTGGCAGCAAGTGTAAAATAAAAATATTGTGGGAATGACTCTGTGGGTGTGCTAAATGATAAACTGGGATGCAAGACTTGAGAAAAATCATATGAGTAGTGATTGTATGAAGTAGAATTATGGAATATGCAGTGTAAATGGCCAAGGACTGGACACTCTATTAGCAGGGGCAGAATAAGGCTTGTATTGGACTTATGCTATGGATTTGTTATAGGATAGATGGAAGTTCACGTTATTGGAAGATTACAAAGGTGGGAGTGCAGACATTATGGACATTATGATGAGGATCACGAGAGCAAGTGGAATGACCAGACAGATAGATAGATAGATAGATAGATAGATAGATAGATAGATAGATAGATAGATAGATAGATAGATAGATAGATAGAAAGGCACCATATGACAGATAGGATGAAAAGCAATATATAATATGTAAGTGCTGCTTCAGTTTTACCTCCCCAAAAACTACACCCTCGTCCAATTCTTTTTCACCAGCTGCCACTGATATTACTTAAGTGTATTCAATAACAAGTGTGCACTTCTCTTGAACTGATAAAAGAACAGCTTCTTTCTCATTTTGTCACTCACTTAACTACCACAGTCAAGAGAAAACAGCACAGGCCAGAGATTTCCCCAGTCCTGTCTTCCTGTTTATGTCAACTCAACAATTAGTTTGAAATATACCTCACCATGGGTAATATTCATCAAGGAGAAGGCACACTTATTACAGAGTTTACTTAAAACTCTGTACACTAAGACATTACATTTAAGACATTAATGCATAGACAGAAAATTAAATTTACGATTTAGTTTTGCTTTTAAAAGATTCACTTGTTCTGTGATAGAATGTGTTTTACTTTTAAACATGTTTGCAAGTTTTCTATTAATTTTTCCCTTACTGCTAACATTTTTTTTCAAAATTCATACTACATGTGACATCATCACGCACTTCTAGTTCACAGTCACAGGGCTGGAGTGTATCCTGGTATTTTTAGGTGCAAAGCAGTGAACATTCCAGTCAGTCGCCAGCCTGTTCTTAACTACCACTCCATAAAGCAATAGTTGTATTCAAAACCTGTACGAATTCAAGTCATATTGTTAATAACCTGTTGCATATTTGGCACTATTCTTGTCTCTTCATTTCTCTTTTCTTCTTTTTTTTGGTTGGAAAGATAGGCATAATTAAGACTATTGTATTATATTGCATTGTATTGTATTGTATTGTATGGAATATGAATGAATGTATTGAAAATATATGAACAACTGTCCTTGATCAATTAACCTCTAAGATTATATAACACATTGCACAACCCAGCTGAGTTATACTGAAGGTCTGATAAAAAAGTATATTACATCCACAGGTAACCTGCTGCTAATATGAGAGCTTAATGCCTTGAATCACTGTTCAGCATGTTTTTGTAGGAAGTATCTTCCTTAATTCTGTGATATCAAATGACCATCTTCCTGTATATTTAGAAGGATGTGGACCCTAAGTTATCCTTTGTTAGACATGTGTGATATGAGCTCTTTCCTGTTTCTTTTGGAGAGGCAGATTCACATTATCCTTTATAATTTTAGGGGGATGGAAAGTTGCCAATGTTAATGAATATCTCCTTCATTTTTGGTGTGTGGGTGGAAGGGGTCTTTGGATGAGAGTCATTGATTGAAAGGAATGCAGATAAACGTCCTTCTTTCCACTGGAAAGGCCACAAATGAGCCGTTCTTTATCTTATGTGGAGGTTAGATACATACTGTATATAAATCTCCATCATCTTTGGGTCATGTGAATGTGCAACCTTCTTTATTTTGGAATATTTAGAATAGCACCACTGCTTATACTTGGGGTGTTCAGATTAAAACCTTAATTTATCACGTATTATGGTCAGGTAGACAATCTCATTTAATCTGTGGGGGTGAGGTGTAAATGTAAATCCTTCTTTATCCTTTCAGGCAAGTGGATGTGCACATCCCTTTATTGTTGGAGGCTTAAGTGAACATTATTATCCTTGGGATGTGCAGGTGAACATCCTTTATCATTTGAGAAGTGGAGATATAAAGGTATGTGTCCTTTCCTCGTTTTTGCAAATCCGAATGGCTACCATCCATTAATTTTTATGGGGTAAACAATAGGCACTCTCTTTACAACCCTGGGGTTGTGTTGGGGGGTAGGGGTAGTGGCTGTGAGCAATCTTGTTTATATTCTAGGTATCTGATGTTCATTCAGAATAACTGCACACTCCTCTGCTGTTTGGAGAGCCTGAACTTTCGCGCACCAACGCAGCCAAGTTTAAGTCGACGTATTCCATTGATTTACATGGTTGGTAAGAAGCCAAATGCACACATTTTTTTTTGGTTATTATTATTGTTGTTTCTGCAGTGCTTGAAAATATGGGGGGCGGGCTTCAGGTTTCTTCCACGTTTTATAAGAAATGAGAGCAGCTGTCAAGTTTGCACAGACAAGAGTTGGAGAGAGAGCGGAGAAACCCGACACGACAGCCTTATCAGCTCCCGAGCACTTCCCATAAACGTCTTCACTCAACTGGAGGTTTTATTAATTTTTTTTCCCTCTCCTCAAACTTTTTGAAGCTTCGCTGGGGGGAAATGTAATTTTCCTTTCGAATCCGCTTAATAGATACATTGTGTGCAGCTCCGCTGTGTCTTTCTCTGCGGATAGCAACCCGTCCGCCTCTTCTTCAGAGCAGCACTCGGCACTAATTTCACTGGTGGATTTTTACAGTCTGTCCCCTTCCCCCTACCTCCTCCGCTGTGTGGGAATAGTGCAACCCAACGTTTTTGTTAGTTTTAAAGACAATCTGTGGATTGAATGTGCCGGACCCTCAGGATTATATCATTCCAGCGTTTTCCATTTCACATTTGCCAGGAAATCAGTGGCGCATAACCTTTAAATTATCGTCATTCCGTTACTTTTTATATTTTCCGTTGAATGGACAAACTCAAGCAAAGACGTCTCTCCAATTTTACCAGATATTTCGGTTCTTTAGTTTTGTCGACGAGTGATACGGAGGATTCAGATTTTAGATGAATACCGTCAGAGCTGGGCACTCGAAAGTAAAACGGTGTAAACTAAAGTAAATGATGATTTAAAGTATCATTCATTTATTCTTTTGCTGTGCTTTATTTTGTGTAGCAAACGCAACTGGTCATGTTAAACCTGATTATTTAGAATTGTACCTTTTATGAAATGCAACTTTTTAAAAAAAAATTTACTTTATAAAGTTTCATACAAACTGTGATACAGTTAATTGTTTTTCTTACACATTAATTCAAAACACCCAGTTGTTTTAGAAAAAGAAACTGTAAGCAAAGATGGATGGAAAAATGGTGGCGTACACCTGCACATTCCTTGTAGCAGTCTGCCTACTTTTATGGGTTGTCCCCAGCAGCTCTAAGGCATTGGCTTTGGAGGAGGATGTTAGCGATGTTCAGCAAAGTCTTCTTCAAGGCAGAAGGGCAATTTCTAAAAGACATGAAGAGACTAGAGAAGATCCAGCTGGCTTATTGCCTGAAGAAATTTCTGACACTAAGAAAAAATTGAAGGTGAAAGCCAAATCCAAAAAGTCAGTGGTTGAAAATGCAGAAGGTAAGGAGCAGAATTTCTCTCCATTTGACAAAGTAATGTGAGTCACTCACTTGAATTCTCGGTTATAAAATACTAGTTTTAAAATAAGTTTGACAATGCTTTTAAAATGAACATGGAAGACAAAAATGTATATTTTTGCAGTTTGGAGTCAAATATGCCAATAGCTCCATACAAACAAACAAAAAATAAATAAGTAATTATTTGAAACAGGTGATACAGCAGGTTAAAAGCAGTAATAAAATAGTCCACAGTGATGAGTGAAATGTATTGCCTGACAGTCTGATGTTCTTAGATTGTTGAGGTCAATGCTTTCTTGTTGCCTGCAGCATAGCAGCTTCTTTACAGGTAGTGCTTTAATACAGATCTATTAGGATGGAGTGGTGGGGAGGGCATCTTTCATTAACCTGTATGTCAGAGGGGTCAAGAACTTTTAAATCAATTCTTACAATTACTTGAGAAAATAATGGATAAGTCAAAAGAAAGAAAAATGCTCCAAGGAACTGTCAAAGCTGCAGCTTTCAGTTTATCAGTCTTGTATGTTAGAGAATTTGTGTTGATGTAAACTGAAATGTATGCATTTGAACATTTGTTTATCTGTGTATATTGACGCATCATAAATACACACCAATATGGAGTATTTGTAAGGTATGTTCATAAATAATTTTTGATCAAACCAGTATTTAGAATTGTTCCACTTTAATAAAATATTTATGAAAATGAGCAGTAATGTGTATTTTACATCCATGTGTGTAGATACTTGTGTATCTAAGACTCTGTAAAGTTTTTAATTCTGTCACGTAGATCAAAGGTATAAAGTAGCCTAACCTAAATTAACCTGTACCACTTGAACATGCATCTGAAGTACCATTATTTCCAGTTCACATTCACACGTTTCAAGTTTCAAGCAATATTATTAACAGTAGCCCTCATACAGTATCCAGAAGCAAGCTGATTGAGGTTTGAAGATGGCAAGGAACACTGGCAACAGCATTATCCTATAAGCCTGGTTCTCATTAAGCAGCAATGGCTTCTAGTTGATGTTGCTCAATTGATTAATGAATAATTTCTATAAGATAAACTAATTTGTTATTGTTTTGGTATAGATAGAGATAGAGCAGAGATAACCTTTCTAAGGAAACAGGAGATGGGTGAGACAAAAATTGTTGTTAAAGTTAAGGTCTAGCTATTTTCAAAGATATACCGAAAAATGACTTCTTATGTATTACTATAACAATGTTGAGATAAAAAACGTTTTTATTTTCAGTCCATAATCTTGGACAACATGCAAGTGCACAAAACTAGTCACATAAAGCATTCTGACTTCTGAATTTCTGTAGTTAAGAACTAGGCAAGCAGCTATAAATAAAAATGCTCTAAAATGTCAGTGTGTGTAAAACAAAATGATACTGTGATGTAATAAAAAGTCATAAAACTCAAAGTGAAGATGGATAAAAGAATCTAATTTTCCATACATCAAAACCCATAAATTTGGTGAGACAAGTAAATTTTACAAAAATAAACATAGAAAAAAAAAGCTTTGCCAATTCATAATAGCTATATTGGAACTATTAAATTTATTTAAATCATACATATGTATGAAAAACAAGTGAGAACACAATCTATTTTCAGGTAGATCAAGGTTAGGTTAGTCTGGTTAGCACAGCATTGGCTACTGCCCTTCACTCTTCTAAAGGATTTCTTCACACAGAGGTCTATAGTGTTAGTCCTGCCAACTACACTGATCTGTGGGGACATGATGTTCAAAACAGTGTCTAGTGCCCCTTGTCAAATGAATACATTTCGGATAATTATAAACTCTATTAAAATTATATGTGCTTTTTATATAATTAAAATTATATATGTTAAAATATATGCTTTTAGTCCTTTTTGCATATGTTGAACTTTCTCATACTGCTCTGCCCCCTGTTCTCTTGAAATAGCCACCTGTAGTTTCAGTGAGAGAATGTGAGTGTAGATATGGCTTCTAAATTTCTCAGACTTAAATGTGGACTTTAGGATACATCATTTAGTTTCTTGCTTTGGAGTCTTGTCAATTTGTTTTTAGGGTTTCCTAGATTGTGTAAATCTGTCATCTTACTGTTGGGTGAGGAATTGACCACTGGAAATATGAGGGAGGTCATTGTTCCTTTGCACGCAATGCAGCTGTTTGTTGGCATTACTAGAAATTCAAAAATGAACTTTCCCTTCAGCCATTCAATTTTCACTGCAATCTTTGACTGCTTTCCGGTGCAGTAACAGTAATTTACAGTTGAGTGCAACATACTGAGAAAAAAAGTCCCACATTCAGTGTTGGCAGAAGATGAAAAAAGTCAGAATATAAAACCATGTCATAAATATCAAAGCATTATGTTCTTGCATTGTGCTGAATATTATGGATTACGTTTCTCTGATCAGTGCACTTTGGTGAGTTTAAATTTTAGTTCTTATATTGTATAAGTTTAATCATTTATTACTTTTTCAAATAAAAATTATTGGTGGCCTATAGGCATTTTGGCATTGATTTAAGGCAAAATGCTGTTGCTTCAGTCTCCGCCACTGACTCACTGTACCACATTCAGTGAGTCATGTCACTTACCAGATGTTCAACCTGTAAGGCTATGTCATGCCATATCATGCCATTTTCTAACCCACTTAATCCAGACAAAGGTCAGGGTGTGTTGGGCTGGAGCCTCTTTCAGATAGCATAAGGCGCAAGGCAGGAACAAACCCTGGACAGGGCACCAGTCCATCCAAGGGTGAGCATACACACACACAAAGGTTTATATGTATCTCTACAAACTGCAAGTAAATTCCAGTAATATACAATTTTAATCAACAGCAAACAATTAAGCCACTCCAGTGCTGAGAGATAGAAACAAAAGGCTAAAAAACAAACACTAGGAACAATAAAACTGTTTCTTATATACAATTTGACCCTGCTTAAAGTTTCTGACACTACATCTGTGCAGCATGTTGTAGTGAAATTCAGTTTGGAAATATACTATAGCAGCATATTAAGAATGCTACTTTCTTCCCCAACACTGATTTATGATGTGATTATGAGTCAGCCATGTCATCTGCCAAATGCAATATTTGTAGTAATAGGGAAACAATTGGACCGTAATCCATTTCAGCATATGACTACACTAAAATCTTTATGTTGTTAGGACCTTCCCCATCATTGACTCTCTGGGTAACTTTGAAGATGTATTGTCACCTACTAATGCTTTAGCTAGATACAACTATACTTGTGCCTTGAAATGGGTTATACTTTGAAAAGTTATTGTATAAAACTATAAAGTTGCTGGTTTATTTCCCAGCTTTGACTCAGTTTATGACCCTAACTGACTAACATTACTCTCAAGAGACCTCTATGGTAGAAATATTATATCTGACATTGGGAGGCATTATGATTCATGCAGTTAAAGACCACTGTGTCACCTGAATGTTTTCGTACTAACTTCACATAAGGAAAAGCCAAGGAACCTCAGACACAGCGTGCAAATAACAGAGGGTGAACAGCAAAGCTACTTCCAGACGGTTACCTTAAGAAACACTGCTGTTAATGCTGTCAGTTCAACAGAAAATTAGTTACAAAAGGAGACCTGAGGTTGCCAAAAATGTTTACACTCCAAATGGGCTGCTTTCCTTTCTAAGGCAGATGTGACCCCCATAAAAATGTGAGACAAGGTTGTTTCTGACCTTCTCTAAGTAGGCCCAGCAGATATTTTCTTTTCTGGACAGATTATGAGCATGACGCCTTACTTGATTTCTTCATTTCCTGCTAAGGCTGGTCCTGCTTTCTTGTTCCTTTATCCTCATCTTTTAGTAACTCTTTACAGCTGTCTGCCAGTCTCTGCACTAGTTAAAAGATATCTATGACATTGAAATTAAGAGACTAAAGGAATTGTTCATCGGATTTCCTGCAGGCCCAACCAGGATACAAAAAGACAACAACAACAACAACAACAACAACAACATTTATTTATATAGCACATTTTCATACAAAAAAATGTAGCTCAAAGTGCTTTACATAATGAAGAATAGAAAAATAAGAGACACAGTAAGAAAATAAAATAAGTCAACATTAATTAACATAGAATAAGAGTAAGGTCCAATGGCCAGGGGACAGAAAAACAAAAAACTCCAGACGGCGGAGAAAAAAATAAAATCTGCAGGGATTCCAGGCCATAAGACCGCCCAGTCCCCTCTGGGCAATCTACCTAACATAAATGAAACAGTCCTCTTTGTATTTATGGTTTTCACAGAAGGATTTGATGATGATGATGATGATGATGATGATGATGATGATGATGATGATCATGTGGACTTCTGGCTTTTAGTCCATCAATGCTGGGGCACCATGGTGCTTTGAGTAGGTTGGTGGTGGCGCAGGCCGCCACCACAGAGAAACCAGAAAAAGAAACAGAAGAGAGAGTTGGGGTCAGTACGGATTTTAGAGCCACCATGAATAGTTATTATGATGAATTGAACATATAGAGTATCAGGATTAAGATAAAGTGAAGTTATAAAAAGGCCATGTTAAAGTAGTGTGTTTTTAGCAGTTTTTTAAAGTGCTCCACTGTATTAGCATGGCGAATTCCTATCGGCAGGCTATTCCAGATTTTAGATGCATAACAGCAGAAGGCCGCCTCACCACTTCTTTTAAGTTTAGCTTTTGGAATTCTAAGGAGACACTCATTTGATGATCTAAGATTACGATTTGAAATATAGGGTGTCAGACATTCCGATATATAAGATGGAGCGAGATTATTTAAGGCTTTGTAAACTATAAGCAGAATTTTAAAGTCAATTCTGAAAGACACAGGTAACCAGTGTAGCGACATCAAAACAGGAGAAATGTGTTCGGATTTTCTTTTCCTAGTTAGGATTCTAGCAGCTGCATTCTGCACTCGTTGCAAATGATTTATGTCTTTTTTGGGTAGTCCCGAGAGCAGTGCGTTACAGTAATCTAATCGACTAAAAACAAAAGCGTGAATTAATTTCTCAGCATCTTTCAATGATATAAGAGGTCTAACTTTTGCTATATTTCTTAAGTGAAAAAATGCTTTCCTAGTGGTCTGATGAATATGTGATTTAAAATTCAGTTTACAGTCAACGGTTACCCCTAAGTTTTTTACTTCCGTCTTAACTTCTAATCCTAATGCGTCAAGTTTATTTCTGATAACCTCACTGAATCCGTTTTGCCAATCAATACAATTTCAGTTTTCTCTTTATTTAACTTTAGAAAATTACTATTCATCCACTCAGAAATACCAGTAAGACATTGTGTTAGTGTATCGAAAGAGTCGGGGTCATCAGGTGCTACTGATAAGTACAGCTGTGTGTCATCAGCATAGCTGTGGTAGCTCACGTTGTAACTTGAGATAATCTGACCTAACGGGAGCATATAGATTGAGAAAAGAAGCGGACCTAGGATAGAGCCTTGTGGAACACCATATCGGATATCATGTGTCTTTGAGTTGTGATTACCACAACTAACAAAGAATTTTCTCCCTGCCAGGTAGGATTCAAACCAATTTAGGACATTGCCAGAGAGGCCCACCCATTGACTAAGGCGATTTCTAAGAATATTGTGATCAATGGTATCAAATGCGGCACTCAGATCGAGGAGGATGAGAACAGATAAATGGCCTCTGTCTGCATTTAATCGCAAGTCATTTACTACTTTAACAAGTGCAGTTTCTGTACTGTGATTAGTTCTAAAACCTGACTGAAATTTATCTAGAATAGCATGTTTACTTAAGTGGTCGTTTAACTTCATAATTACTGCCTTCTCTAGAATTTTACTTAAGAAGGGCAGGTTAGAGATGGGTCTAAAATTTTCAGAAGCAGAGGGGTCAAGATTATTTTTCTTGAGTAGGGGTTTAACTACAGCAGTCTTAAGACAGTCTGGGAAAACCCCCGTATCTAATGATGAGTTTACTATGTCAAGGATATTATCAATAAGCGCGTCTGATAATTCCTTGAAAAACCTTGTTTTCACAACTCTTTATAAAGTAAAAACAAATTTCTCTCCTTGGAATTTCTCTAGGTCACTCATGCCTTCTGGATTCCTGCTGCCTTACACTTGGAGTTTATGTTGTGTTGTGATAGTCTGTCCACTGCAGGGCACATTCATGCACACACTACACAGACATAACCAATTCAGGATCTGAACTTACTCTCATGATTCTGTGAAGTAACTTCAACAGCTATTACACCAACGTGATATGCAATGAGTGGATGAGTATGCATAGCTGTAAACTCTTTATAGAAAAAATGTGGTGCGAATGTGAACTCAAAAATTGTTTCCAGTATTCTTCCACATTCTAATCTGAAGTTGTCTTTAACACCTGGAAACAGCGTTGCTGTACGTACATGATGACACCAAGCTTATCATTACTGGTAATTTATTCCATTGATATTTATTAAGCATTTTGAAATTGTAAAAAAAAAGTGAAAAGATAACCCTGTTTCATGGAGCAATATTTTCCAATTTTATGAGCAGTGAAATTTTTAGGCTTCCGAATATTTGACTGTGGTGTAGTATGGAATAATTTGAACCTTAAACATTACAAGTGTCAAGCTGGTCTAAAACCATCATGTCCTAACCGATAATAAACCATGTAAGAAAAGTGTAATATGGAAGATGTATAAATAATTTTAGTGAAAAAGATACAAAAAAAGTGGCCAATTCAGTTTCGCAAACAAAACGTTACAAAGTAGCTGGGTCAGGTCAGGGTGAGTCAATGTAGGCTAAAAAAACTTTCCCTTTATTACACTTTTTATGTGTGGTGTGTGCATTGTAACCCTGAGCCTCATTATGAAATGATTTGTTTACATCGTCAGCGGCCATAGTGAGTATTCACTTTCTTTGAACTTCTTCATTTTTTATTATGTTAAATTCTGAAATTATATTTAATTTGGATTATTTTTATAAATTATCAACACAGAACAAACTGTCAAAGTGAAAGCAAAATGCTCCATCCACCTGTAAATTTCCATGCCTGCTTCATCCAGTTTTAGAGATGTGAAGAGCCACAGCCTATTTTGACAGGAAGGCTGGAACAAATCATAGGCCAGGTGCCTACCATAGCAGTGAACACTCATATATACCTCTGCCCTGACTTTGATACAAGGATGACTGCGTTAAAATAAATATTCTCCTAAATTAATTATTAATAACAAACGAAAATGTTTTAATGTTTCTATGACATCTCTAAATTGACTCTGGTGCAAAAAAAAAAAAACACCTGTGTCATAAGGGTGTGGAACCTGAGTTACATACCTATAAATAAGTACGTAAGTAAGTCCTATAGTCCTACAGTTGGGTATTATTTCGTCTGATAAAGTGGCAGAGCCAGTAGAAGGGTGGGGTGAGAAAATGCAGAAACGCAAAAATGAAATGAATGTAACAACATTCTCAAACATTCTAATATAATGGCTCATATAAATAATACATACAGAGTGTAGTTCTGAACTTAAAAACGCACATGATTGCATTACCACACCACATCACACGTGCATGCCATCATGGGTAAGCACTAGTTATGAATTTTAGGATTCACAAAAAAACAGCGAGAAAGGCTCTCTTTGTCTCTTTTGTTTTAATTTTAATTAAACTCATGCACTCTTTTGCTTGAAGCCAATGAACAACTTTATCTGGTCAAATCTGCAATGACAAAGTGCACAAAGAAGAGCAAAATTACAAATGGGAGAGAGACAAATCATCTTAATTAAGAAAATGACTGCGTAAAAAAAACAACCAAATATGTTAGAGGAAGATGGGCAGCTGAAATGATAAAGATTTAGTAAAAACAAGTAGCACTGAAAACAGTGCAACACATGCAGATGGTAACTTCAATAGCAAGAGAGGTGAATATTCTGGTGATGAAAATGATGGGGTCAGTGGCCCATCAAAATTTATCAGTACTAAAAATGTTAACTTAGAACTGTGAATGCTCAGAAAAGTTACTCAGATGATCTGAACTGCATTTCCAAAATCAGATGCTTACTTGTAATGTCGCAAAAGGTGTAAACCTCAGCTGGTACTACATTAGCATTACTTGTTAAGTGGCCAAAAGTCACTATCAGCAACTAACTATCAGCTGTGACAAATGATGCCAAAAGACATGATAAAGGTTAGGGGCAGCCACCCGTATATTGTATCCTGGCTTTTAAATTGCAAAAATTGAACAAAGATGTTCACACGACTGAGTCCAAAACAGAACTGATCACAGACAGTCAAGATGGCGGCTTTAAAGGCCAGTTGTGGAAGTGACGTCATCTTTGGGGCTGGAACCGTAAGTGATGTTGTTGGGGACAGGAAGTGATATCATCTCTATTACCGGGACTGGAAGTGACATTATTTCTGTGGGGCCAGAAAATCAAAAGTGATGTCATCCCGGGAATGGTCTGCAAGTAACTGAGAAAGACAGTTAGCACACCCCGCCACCCCCTGGTTGTAGGTGAAATTACCATTACTCAGGCCCTTTAGCTGCCTCCAACTCGTACGTGTGTAACAAGGCCCCGCCTCAGCCCAGAGCCATCAGGTCGGGCATCCTGCACCGAGAGATAGTGGGCAGGAGAGAACCCTTATGATGAATTAGCGAAAACTTGTACGGTTGAAGGTCAAGAAACTACCTAATGACCCCTGGATTTGACTCCTTGTGATGGGCCATCCACTGTAAAGAGTCATGGTCTGTCATCAGAGTGAACTCCTGGCCCAAGAGGTAGTACCTCAACTGTGTTATCACGAGTGCTTCCCTTTCCACTGCAGCATACATGGTCTCAACATCCAACAGTTTCCAACTTAGGTACATAACGGGGTGTTCAACACCATCAACAATTTGGCTCAGCATGGCCCCCAAGCGTGTGCCTGAAGCGTCTGTCTGGAGAAAAAAGGGAGAGAAAAATCAGGAGCTTTTAAAATTGGTGCTGAAGTAAGAGCCTGTTTCAAGTCACAAAATGCAGCGTCTGTCTTGTCAGTCCATACCAGATTGTTAGGAGCTCTCTAGTACCCGGCAAATCCGAGAAATGCTTGGACTTGCTGCTTGGTTTTGCGGACAGGATCATTTTAAATTGGCATCTATTTTTGAACACTATTATTTGGCATCTTTGGATTGATACAAAGCCCGGCTTCTCCTAGTATCCGCAATACCACTATGACCTGCTGTATGTGTTCCTTCCTTGTGCTGGAATAGATGACAACGGCATCCAGGTAGGCAGCACTATACGCATTACGGGGGTGGAGCACTTTGTCCACCAGACATTGGAAAGTCACAGTAGCCACGTGTAACCCGAATGGAAGGACATGATACTGCCAGTGTCAGCTAGGGGTGCTAAACACGGCTTTGACCTTTGTGGAATCCATTAAAGGAATCTGTCTGTACCTTGTAATGTCAAGCGTGGTCAGAAATTTTGCTTGGCCAAGCCTTTCGAGGAGGTAAAATTGGGAGACCTGGTTATGCTGACGGAAGTCATTGCAAAATCTCCAACTTCCATCAGGCTTACTAACGAAGACAATTGGACTAGACTAGGAACTACAACTTTCCCCTGTCACTTCTAGTTCCAGCATTCGCTTGATTTCCAATTCCACCTGCTTTCTTTGCCTCAGGAAATCTATAGGGATGCTCTCAGACTATAACCACCAGCTCAGTCACTATGTCGTCTGCAATCAGAGAGGTCCTTCCAGGATTTTCACTTACCACCTCCGCGACAGACAGGATAGCTGATTCCAGGTCCCGCCTCTGTCTAATAGTTAAATCCTTGCCGAAATTAAGGATGTCTGCATGAGCAAAGAATGAGAAAGGCTGATCAGGATCCCTCTCCTTCCACGGCTTCAGCAAGTTCACATGATAAATCTGCTCACTTGGTCAACAATTGGATTGTTTCACCAAATAGTCAACAAGTCCTTTCCTCTCCTTAATTTCATAATGACCTTACCAATGGGCGAGTAGTTTTGAATGGGAGGTGGGATCTAATACCATGACGCGATCTACCAGATGGAATTCTCAGAGCATTGTGCCATGGTCACAATAGCAGGCCTGTACTGATTTCCCTTCTTCCATATGACTTTTTAGAATAGGTCAGATCTTTTCAAATCTATTGCGGAATTGCGTGATATATTCCAATATATTTGTAGAGGGAAGAGTCTCTTCTTTCCAGCATTCTTTCAAAATATGTAATATCACCCAGGGCTGTCATCTGTATAACGAATCAAATGGTGAGAACCCTGTAGAGGCTTGTGGGACCTCCCGATAGGCAAAGAGAACGAGAGGAAGGAATTGATCAGCAAAAACCCCCACCAATTCTCGTGCGATTGCCTTAGATGCAGCTGAGCATAAAGGAACAGCTTCCGGGTATTGGGTCACATAATCTATGAGTACTAATATTTATTTGTGTCCTAACCAGGGTCCTACTATATCGACCCCAATTCTTTCGCAGGGGACATCAATTAAGGGAAGTGGAATGAGAGGAGCATAGTACCTACTAGGTATTTGCCGCAATTGACATTCTGGACAAGAATTACAAAAATGGTGAACCTCCTC
Organism: Polypterus senegalus; assembly: GCF_016835505.1. Taxonomy (NCBI): domain Eukaryota; kingdom Metazoa; phylum Chordata; class Cladistia; order Polypteriformes; family Polypteridae; genus Polypterus; species Polypterus senegalus. The sequence continues at coordinate 51,592,597 of NC_053164.1, forward strand.
GTTAATTCCCGGCCAATAAAATTGGAGCTTGATCCACTCTAATGTTTTGCTGGAGCCTAAGTGGCCTTCAAGGAGGTGGGCATGTGCTAACTCACAAACCTGCTGCCAGTAAGTTAGTAGAATTAACAGCAGTTTCCAGACCTCCCCCTAATACTCTGTGACCTGATATAATAGATCATTTTCTATTACAAAGTGAGGTCCCTGTGGTATAGGCTGTTGTGTGTGTTGGCCATTGACTAGAGCCACTGCATTTTTTGCAAATTTTAGGGAGTCATTGTTCCACTGCTCCTTGTTGACAGAAGCTGGCCTTTCTCTAAACTGAAAGTGTATTTTGGAGAGAGGATCCAGCCGGACCTCAAAGGGCAGAGATTCCTCCCAACTGGTCGAGGCACGGGTGGATGACGTGTTTGCTTGCGACAGACCAGGAGCCTCATGTATAACGCTGTGTAGAATTCACACTATAACATGGCGTACGGATGAAAGTGGAAATGTGCTTATGCACAAAAAAATCCAGATGCATAAATCTGTGTGTACACCAACTTCCACGTTCTTCCGCTACATAAATCCTAGTCAGCATGAAAAGTAACGCACGTGCACGCACCTGCTGTCCCGCCCCAACTCCTCCCAGAATTACACCTCTTTGAATATGCAAATCAATATAAATAGCCCTTAAGCTCAGCCTTTTGTGAAAAGGCAATGGCAAAAGCAAGAGGGAAAATAGAAGAATTTCAGCGAATACCAAGTGGAGGCAAAAAAAGTCCAACCATTTGTTGGTTTAAACAGTGACTTAGCGTGTCGGGGAAACTCGAAAGCTCATGTTCACAAAGTCGCACAGTGCCCGAAATAAAAAAGAAATTGTCAGATATCAAAGTCACCGTGAAAAGGCGAGTCATAGCCCACCGTCTGAGTGTCATATAAAAGCTTATTAGGGTACAGAGAAAAAAAGAGGCACACAGTGGGGAAAAAGCATAAAATGTCAACTTTAATCTCTAAATTTCCACTTTAATCACGTAGTTTATTTTGTCATTAAAGTAGAACATTATAAATTTAATCTTAAAATCATTTAATTTACTAGTTTCTCAATCCCATCGTAACTAAAGTAGCACGTTAAATGCTTTGTTTTGTATTTAATCTTCTATGTGCTCTATGTGTGTGAATTACTATGTGCTTCCGGGCTTTCTCTTCCTCCGACAGGAAACAGAATCCATTACATTCGTGATATTACAGCTCGCTGAATAATTAAAATATTGAGATGTATACGTGATATCATTTTCATGATGATAGGAGTTAAAGCATGTTATTAAACATGAGAACACGGTGGCGCAGTGATTGTTCACACATGCTTGCTGCACTGTGTGCTACCTTCGATGAAATACTTTATTGTAGCTGTATTGCCTCTTTCAAACGTACTAACCTCCAATTCCTGTCCTTATTTTTCTTTCTCCAAATACCCAATCGCCACACAATCAGCTCTTTAATAGACGTTAAGCCATCTGTAAGCGTAAAACGCCGATTCTTCAAAACTTTTAAGGAACATCGAAATATCTTCGTAGTACATGTTTAATTATTCTATCCATCTATCCTTCCAGTGTCGCGTCAGTACCAGCAAGAATACAGCGCGAGGCAGGAACAATCCGTGAACGGAGTGCCAGCGGCTCACGGCACCGTTTAGTTAAAGTTAAGTTTTATCTGTATAATATAGTAAACATATTTTGCTGCATTTCATCTTCAAAATGATATCATCATCATATGTAAATATGCGCTTTATAAAGTGGCTCAGGTTGTGCAATATTATAACTAGTGCAAGTTTACAGTGAGGTGATTGTACTAATAAGTACAAGCAGTTCTACAAGGAGCACTTGATGGACTGATTAAGTGTGTTTAGAGTTCTTGGGATGAAACTGTTTCTGAACTGCGAGGTCAGTACAGGAGAGGCTCTCAAGCGTTTGTCATATGAGAGCAGTTCAATAGACAGCATGGCTGAAGCAGCGTGTGCTTGATGCTTTAGGAAGTCACTGTGCACTGGAGAGATTCCAAAGGACTGGAAAATGGCAAATATCATCCCATTATATAAAAAGGGTGACAGGGCAGATCCAAGCAACTATAGGCCAGTAAGCTTAACAAGCATCACAGGAAAATTAATGGAAGGAATTATTAAGGATAAGATTGAGCAACACATGGCAAAGACAGGAGTTATTCTGAACAGTCAGCATGGGTTCAGAAGAGGGAGGTCGTGTTTTACTAACATGCTGGAATTCTATGAGGAGACAACAAAAGCATACGATCAAAGTGCAGCTTATGATATTATTTATCTGGACTTTCAGAAAGCATTTGATAAGGTGCCACATTAGAGGTTGGGCATCAAGTTAAAAGAAGTGGGAGTTCAGGGTGATGTTTTTAGATGGGTGCAGAATTGGCTCAAACACAGGAAGCAGAGGGTGATGGTGCGAGGAACCTCATCAGAACTGGCCGATGTTAAAAGTGGTGTTCCACAGGGGTCAGTGCTAGGGCCGCTGCTATTTTTAATATATATAAATGATTTAGATAGGAATATAAGTAACAAGCTGGTTAAGTTTGCAGATGATACCAAGATAGGTGGATTAGCAGATAATTTGGAATCCGTTATATCATTACAGAAGGACTTGGATAGCATACAGGCTTGGGCAGATTTGTGGCAGATGAAATTTAATGTCAGTAAATGTAAAGTATTACACATAGGAAGTAAAAATATTAGGTTTGAATACACAATGGGCGGTCGGAAAATCGAAAGTACACCTTATGAGAAGGATTTAGGAGTCATAGTGGACTCTAAGCTATCAACTTCCCAACAGTGTTTAGAAGCCATTAAGAAGGCTAACAGAATGTGGAGTACAAGTCCAAGGAGGTTATGCTCAACCTTTATAATGCACTGGTGAGGCCTCATCTTGAGTACTGTGTGCAGTTTTGGTCTCCAGGCTACAAAAAGGACATAGCAGCACTAGAAATGGTCCAGAGAAGAGCGACTAGGCTGATTCCAGGTCTACAGGGGTTGAATTATGAGGAAAGATTAAAAGAGCTGAGCCTTTACAGTTTAAGCAAACGAAGATTAAGAGGTGACATGATTGAAGTGTTTAAAATTATGAAGGGAATTAGTACAGTGGATCGAGATTTGTATTTTAAAATGAGCTCATCCAGAACACGGGGACACAGTTGGAAACTTGTTAAATTTCGCACAAACATTAGGAAGTTTTTCTTTACACAAAGAACGATAGACACTTGGAATAAGCTACCAAGTAGTGTGGTTGACAGTAAGACGTTAGGGACTTTCAAAACTCAACTTGATGTTTTCTTGGAGGAAACAAGTGGATAGGACTGGCGAGCTTTGTTGGGCTGAATGGCCTGTTCTCGTCTAGATTGTTCTAATGTTCTGTATACCGATAACTCTCATTCTGATCAGCTGCTGTACAACTGTGATTCACACTCAGATACAGTGATATAAATACTCCGAGAGTATACAGTGAGAGTAATATGGAAAAAGATGATCCAATGTGGGATCCGAGGTGCAGTGAGAGTACCACTAAAGCAGTTATGGTATTTGGAATAGTTTGACCATTCTGTGGACCATTATATTGTTACAGGTTAATTACAATTAGATGCATTAAACTAATAAACAATATGCGGTTAATTTCAATGTATTTATAAAGCCGCATCAGGGATGTGGATCTAAAAAAGAAAGGGAAACCACACAGGAACAGTAGCACTGCTTTGACGCTGGGTGCCGCCAGTCTGCAAAACCGAGCAGAGAACTTGCATATGACAGGATATGAGCTACCATGGAAATGTGCGTGGCTTTACAACAAATTTAGGTTTTATACATCGTGATTTGAACATGGAAATGCTCTTACGCAACATTTTTGTGCGTATGCACCGTTTATACATGAGGCCCCAGGAGTTTCCCCATCATCCTCGTGGGCTTCCATACCTCTCTCCGCCAACTGATTACACGGCATGGAGACAGCTTGAGACTGTTCATTTCCGTCTATCACTAGGCCTAAGCTTTGAACGGTCCTGCCCCAGAATTACTGGAAAAGCTGGATTGGGGAGGATCACTATAGGAAATTTTTTCAGCGATCCCCCCTGACTAACGAAACATAGGGCGGTTTTGTATTTGCAGGTTTCACCATGTACACATGTAATACTGGTCTTTATTTTAATCCATTGTTGCAGTAGGATATATAGGCAATCAACAATGGAAATGTTGCTGCTGGAGTCAAACAAGGCTTCAAGTTTATAACCATTAATGATTACAGGTCCCTTATGTGACACCTTCAGGAGGTTTTTAAGTGAGCATAAACCGCCTTTCCCCTTCCACCTGCATTCCTCCTTGCACCTGGGCTGATTGCATGCCAGCAGCTCAGACACTCTGGAACAGGCTCTGGTTTATGTGGAAGAGACTTACGTATTAGGACATAACCTCTTGAGAATCCACTAGAGGACCATTCTGCTCTCCTACATTTCAAGGCTGGCTGGTTTTATAAGCCTTACTAATTCATTAATTAAATGTAAAGTTCCCCACACCGGCTGAGAAAAGTTTCTGTGGAGGCACTGTAATAATAAGTAGCAGGCTACTTGCTGCACTATCTGGTCAGAGGTTAGCTCAGTTGGCCGTAGCCATAATGCCACCTGTTCCCACAGGGCCATAGCTTGCCCCTGGATCAACCCCTCTGGATCAAATTCCCACAGTTTCATTTTACTTGCCTTCTGGTCTGGGGACAGCCCATCTTTAGCTGGGATCTTAATCCCAATGGGCAGCTCAGCTCTCTCCTCAGAGAGAACATAAGAAGCCCTTTTCGTTTCATCCCCAGAAACCAGCCTACATTTGTATGTCTCTTCCACACTCTCCCTTTGGTTAATTACCAGCCCGGAGTTACTATATGGAAGCAAAACATGTCCCAAGTCGTTCCTGAACCCTGAATGAACTCCCCACCCAGGAACTCAGTCTCGGTACTTTCCCACCTAGTTAGATCTTTGTCCTGGTCCCGGTTTCTTCAGGGAACCCATCCTGCCGACTACAGCACTGTGACAAATAATGCCAAAAGACATGATAAAAGTTTGGGGCAGCCACCCATATATTGTATCCTGGCTACTAAAATTGTTATAATTGAACAGAGATGTTCACATGACCAAAAAGTCCAAAACAGAACTGATCACAGACAGTCAAGATGGCGGCTTTAAAAGCCTGTTGAGAAAGTGGCGTCATCTTTAGGGCTGGAACCGGAAGTGATGCTGTTGGGACCGAAAGTGACATCATTTCTGGGGCTGAACCGGAAGTGACATCGCCTCTGGGCCCGGAACCAGAAGTGACATCATCGAAGGTGCCGGAACCTGGTGGGATTCCCCGGAATGGTCTGCAAGTAACTGAGAAAGACAGTTAGCACCCCCACCATCCCCTGGTCGGGGGTGGAATTACCACTATCTCAGGCCCTTTAGCTGCCTCCTACTCGAAAGTGTGTGACACAGCATAAGATCTTGTGCTTTGTCACAGTGCCATTGACATCCCAGGCTGTGGTGCAGCATGCTTTCTACTGCTCACTTGTAGAAGTTTTGTTTCTTGGGACACGGATTGAACTTCATCAATATTCTCAATAAGAAATGTCATCTTGAGGGTTCTTGGCATTGATTTGATTATTTGGACTCCTTAGACTATAAACTTTCTTGCTCTTCATACAAGCATGCCCAGTGATGTCAACAAATAATATAACCTTTTCCAAGACATCATAAGTTGTCCCTGAGCTTCTTTGCTTTGCTGATGTTATATGAGGCATATTGTTGTGACTTTTTATTGTCAATGATAAGCAAGATTTTTGGCTCAGGCATCTTGAGGAAGCCTTTCTTACTGTGAGCTATGGTGGTCACAGCATCCTGGAGCAGAGGTGGTTCAATTCATTGGACCTTAAAGATCTGGGGATGTAAAAGACAAAATACATGTATTAAAGAAAACAGAAATCTTGGAGAAAACTCAACTAACTCTGACATTTTTAGAACTTTTGTGAAGATTAATCTTCCTGCAGGACAATGACCTAAATGAAACACCATTGCCACAAAAAAGTAGTTAAAAAATGAAAACATTAACATTCTGGAGTTAAATTATCAGATCATGGATGTCACCCCTGTCTACAATATAAAACACCACATAAGAACTGCTCTTCTTTAGTGGACTTTACGTAAATTCAAGGAGTTTCAGCAAAGCAGAACAGTCAGTGCAGAGTTAAAATGTACAAAGCTGATAGAGGCTAGTTTTAAACATTTTGCAACTATAATTTCTAATGAAAAGAAGAGGCCTGTGGCAAATCTTGAATAAAAGGGGCTGGATACCTTTGGAATATGTTATTTTCTTTTCAGTTAGAGAAGCATGATGGAATAATTGTTAACAGTGGGCTCTCACAGCATCAGCAACTTTCTTTCTAATCCTGGTTCGGTCACTGTGTTCACTTTGCACCTTTTTCTTGTGTTTGTGTGAGTTTTCTCTCTATACTCTGGTTTTCCTCTCACATCCCAAAAATGGGTGTATGGTGGTGGATGTGCTTTGTGATGAACTGGTGTCCCATTCAGTATTGGTTCCTACCTGATATCCCTGCAACTGGACAGAGTGGCTACGGAAGATGAATCACTGTTTTTAATTATATTTGACCAGTAATGGCGTACTGCGCGATAACATGCAGTAAATACACTTGACTTGAGCATTCCTAGTTTTCATACTCTTTCTCTGTATCTGTTTAGCATTCGTTTGCTCAGATGTTGATGTACTTGCTGCTTCCTGAGCAGCTCTTCTTTTCTCCACCCTAGCGGCCCGCTGCTTCTCTTCTTTCGTTGGCATCTTTTCGTGTTAAACCTTATTAAGTTAGTTTTTGTGTTGCAATTACATAGAAGGTTTTCTTTTAATTTTTCGCGTAAACTGGCACTTAAGTCTTCAATCTGCCTCAAGAATGATTAGCGAAGTTGGTAGGGAATGAGAACGGGGCCCATACGCATGCGCCGTACGGCCGCCGTGCTGTGCACTGCCGGGAGTTGATCTATACTAATAAAAGGCAAAGCCCTCACTCACTCACTCACTCACTCACTCACTCACTCACTCACTGACTCATCACTAATTCTCCAACTTCCCGTGTGGGTGGAAGGCTGAAATTTGGCAGGTTCATTCCTTACAGCTTCCTTACAAAAGTTGGGCAGGTTTTATATCGAAATTCTACGCGTAATGGTCATAACTGGAAGCAGTTTTTCTCCATTTACTGTAATGGAGATGAGCTTCAACGCCGTGGGGGGGAGTTTCGTGTGACATCATCACGCCTCTCACGTAATCACGCAGTACGTAGAAAATCAGGAAGACCTCAAAAGCGCTGAAGAAAACATGCATTATATAATTGAGAAGGCAGCGAAACAATAAGAAGCGAGCGAGTGACATATACAACCATATTGATGAGTTCTGCTACTTCGGAAACAAAGCACGATGTAAACCTACACTTTAAATTAAGTTCATAGACAGGCTGCCGCTGGCGTTTGTAATTTAGTGCCTGCCCATATAAGGCCGTCCGTCAGCGGCAATCCAATAGCAAACTCCCACTAAATATTCACGGGTTAAGGACTGTGCTTATGGAGAGGAAGATGAGATGGTCAGGGTGGTGTTTGACACAAACTCGAGAGAAAGTTTTAAGTGTCAGGACTAAGGTAACATTAAATACAGCCATGGACATAGCACGAGATGGCACCAGCACAGCTGGGAACTTCGCTGCATGTACACCGAGCGGCTCACGTGAACTGATGCAGTGCACAGATAAAAGGCAACAGTTCCAAAGAGCACTGAACAAAAACCGAATTACACAATTGAAAAGGCAGCAAAAAATATGAAGCGTCTGATAAGCATATTCATAAATCCAGCTACTGCGGAAACAAAGCACACGTTGGAAAAAGTCAATGTCCCGCTAAAGGAAGACAGTGTAAAAAACCCGTGCATGCAGTGTGTCAGGTCTCAGATAAAGAAGAAGACGAGCTGTTTATTGATGCAGTAAGAAACGAATCGATGAATGAAACCTGTTATCTTTACAACAATTGACAAACACGGAATGTAACTTGAACACAACACATCCTACAAATACGAACCTGATTGAAAGAAATAATGATAATCAAATCCTTGATGACAGCAACACTCAGTAACACTCACAAAACAAATACTGTATATTGACAGTCATGTTACGTTATTTTTTAAATGTTCCCTTTTCTTTTTCTAGCTTTTTAACACACTACTTCTCGCTGCGATACGCTGGTATATATATATGTATATATATATATATATATATATATATATATATATATATATATATATATATATAACCCGATCTACATACTCGAATAATGGATACTTTATTCGCCATCAGTGATTGTTTTGGTAAAGCCATACTCAGTGTATTCATTCGATGAGCGGTAAAAAGTAAGGGCAAGGGAGGATGACTTATTGAGGCATGCAGGCTGTAGTGCGCGTCAACTCTATCTGAATTGCATTTGAAAAAATATATCTTTTCAAGTTCTATTTAGTCCATATGTGTCAAACTCAAGGGCCAGGGCCACATCCGCCCGGCGTGTAATTATATCCGGCCCGAGATCATTTTATATACTGTATTATTGTTATTAAAGCCCGGGTATATGAAGCGCTGGTAACACAATAAACTACAGATCCCATAATGCAGCGCTTCAGCTGCCTTGCCGAACAGTTACTGCGTTAATCAAGTCTACCTTAAGATGCTGCAAGTTATTGCGAAGCTAGCTCACACGATGCTGAAGAGAAAAGTTGATTCTGAAAATAGAGCCTTTAAAACCGATGGGAGGCTGAGTATATGTTTACTGAACCCGTGTGTCTCATTTGTGGAGCTAATGTGGCTGTAATTACAGAATTTAATCTAAGACGGCACTATAAAACAAAACATCAGGGTAACCTGAAAGACCTGAATGCAATGCAGAAGATACAGAAAGCAGAAGAATTAAATAAGAATCTGACACTTCAGCGGACGTTTTTACCGTGCACAATCACAAAGTGATTTCAATTGAGGCTGCTTTTATGGGAGACACAACCACTTGCCCCACTTTCCCTGTTGCCAAGTAATGTTAAACCAAGTCGTCACTACGGTGTTCCCAAATCGCACTTTGCTGATAAACTGAGCGCACTGAGTTTGCACGGCGCTTTGGTGACTTTGAAGAACAAAAAAAGTCCGTCTACATGTGGCTCGAACCTTGTGCATGTTTGGTAGCACATATCTGTGTGAGAAGCTCTTCTCAGTGATAAAGACTAACAAAACAGCACACAGGAGTCGCCTCACTGATGAGCACCTGCAATCCATCCTGAGAATCTCCACAACACAGAACCTCACAGCAAACAGAAACGAACCTGTTGCCAAAAAGATGCCAGGCGTCCAGCTCTAAAATGACATATGAGCAAAGACAACTGAATGATTTGATTTGTTATTGCTGAAAGGAACACATTTTATTTATATTTCTAGGTTTTGTTATGCAGCATGTTCATATTTGAATTTGTATAATTTTGACAGGATATATTTTTATGGAGAGCAAAATCTTTTGGGATATTTAAAATCTAAGTTTATTTTTTATAAAATTTAAAATTACATAAGAGTAAAGAAATTTGAATGTTTGTTCTTTTAATGTTTACTTTATTTCTAACTTGTATAATTTAGACAGGATATATTTTTATGGAGAGCAAAATATTATAAGTTGTTTAAGGTTTGAGTTGATTTATTCAGGAATAATATTCCTGTCTGTTTTACCATTCCTACCAAAGATATTTCTGTCGACTAAATAAAAATTCCTTCTATTTAAAATTTAAATAGAACTTGAACAAATCGATAGTTCATAATATCCACGCAGACTTGCATGTAAGAGCGGTGTCATCCGTTTTAACAAACAGCGTATTGCACTGATACTGAAATAGCTGTGTGTGTATATATGTAGATATGTATGTATATGTATATATATGTTTATATATGTGTGTGTGTATGTATATATATATATATATATGTATTTGTGTGTGTATGTATGTGTGTATGTATATGTATGTGTATATGTATAGATATGTATATATATATGTTTGTGTGTGTGTGTAAATATATATATATATATATATATATATATATATATATATATATATATATATATATATATATGACAACAACACTCATCACTCACAACAGTGACAAAACAATAACATTGACAATCATGTTACGTTATTTTCAAAATGTTTCCTTTTCTTTTTCATTGCTTCTTTAACACACTACTTCTCCGCTGCGAAGCGCGGGTATTTTGCTAGTTCTACAATAAAATAAAATAAAAATAAAAAGAATAACAAAAATCATCACCCTGAACCCGGATAGTAGACGCCAAGTAGTAGGCCTATGTGTGTACCAAAATTTCAAGTCAATAGGTGAAACGGTTTGCAAGCTATAGGTGATTTAAAATCCTGGACAAAACAAACGAGAAGCCACAGTAAAGTATTATATAAGAAGGTTTGGATAATTTGCTTGCACTTTAATAGTATAGAGTTTTATGTGTTGATCACTGGCAAATGTCTGTATTCAGCACATTAAGATTCCATATTGTTTAACAAAACAAAATGTAGGAAAGTCTGAAGGGGGTGCTCACTCATTCCATGCAAACAGTCACTCATTGTGTTGTCAATTTCTCCAGAGGCTAAAGGAACATTTGGTTCCATTGTACACAGCTCTGGAGGCTAAAAGCACTCTGAGAAGGCTATGCAAGCACATCATAATTGTGAGCAAGGATGTCTTACTCTTCACTGACTTGTAATAGGGCATGGCTGGCATCCAGTCTGAAGGGGCCAAACCACTGAGCTGTTTTTTTTTTTTTTATAGTGTAGAAACAAAGGAACATCATATTTTCAAAACCGAGCATTTGGCGGCCTTCACTGAGTAAGAAGCAAATGTTTGCATTTAGGTCAGGACCACCACTGATTGTAATTATCAAAGGAATGATTGGTTTCAGAAGAAGAGAAGGGGGATAATTTCTGACAGATTGGCTTTCAGGTTGAGAAACTAATATACTGTTATTTTACTTATGTTTGCCACAACAAACAGTAAACACTCAGCACACTGATTAACCTCTGAAGGGACCATGATTTAGTTTCTGTGATCTTCCCTTTTTAAACACTTTAGAACACATGACACTAGGATCATAGATCCCATTAGAAAGTCAGCATTTTAGACTATTTATGTAACAGAAATATTATAAACAAGACAATAACAGTGAACATACTGTACAGTTTTACTGTAAGACAGAGGCAGAGGGCAAGGTATAGAGTGCAGTATTAGAGCAATTCAGACATTAGTGAATTGTCATGTACTGTATGCTGTCTTGTAGACAAGAATAGTCAGAGCTGTCTTGGGTGAAGTCTAGCTTATACTGTGCTCTTTTGCCATGCTTCCCCCGGGACCACCACTTGGGTACATCTATTACAGATGAATGGATGTATCTAAGAAAGTGATGCACACACAGAATTAAAAGATCCTAGAACTTGGCAAAATAAGTTTACTTTCCATGCATTAAGGTCTATCTTTATTTAGTGATTTCTGTTTGAGCAGCAGTTATTGCCATAAGTTCCAAGGACCTGGTTTTAAATGCTGATTCAGACACTGTCTGAGTGGAGTTAATTTGATCTCTTCAAGACTGCGTGGGTTTTCTCCAGTTGTTCCACTTTCCTCAATCCTGAGACATCAGTAAGACATTAGGTCCAGAAGGGTATATGTGTGAGTGGGCTTGATGTCTAGGGTTGGTTAATACTTTAAAGCCAATGCTTTTGGGATACGTATGTGACCTTGTAGTTGACAAAGCAGGTAAACAAAATGGATTGAAGTTTTTTTTACTTAAGATTTTTTTTTATGGATTATGTGTGTAATGAATATAATAATATAATATAATATAATATAATAATGTAGTTAATGGGAGGACTGAAGAATCTGTCATTTAGTATGGCACTAATTATTAGTCACCAACCTGGTAGAAAACAGTAGGTCTTTGGGCTGTTACTGTGCAGGTTACTTAGAATGTCAATCCCAAATACATCTGTAACAATTCTTTTTGTTTCATTAGGTTCTTTTTTTACTAGTTTAGGTAAGATTTGCTCATACAGGACTTCCAGCTGCACCCCTGTCTCCTTTACAAAAAAAAAATTAAAGAAAGTTCATTATTGCTAAAAGAAATGCAGTGAAGCATGTTCACATCAATCATTCATTTATTTATAGTGTACCATTTATAGTATGTTTTATCCCAAGGCACAATACTTTACATAACCAAATGAGTCATAGTAAATTATAGTCATTCTGTTGATTAGTAGATTTAATGTTTTTATAGCCGTAGGTTAATCTCTATGTAATTATGACTTGCAAGTAAATTTCAATAAATACATTTGCGATAAAGGTGATGGTGATGCAGTTGGTAGAATTTCCAGCAGTACTTGAGCCCATGTTTGGGTGGCACTCTGCCTCTATTACTGTGCATATATTAAAACACCTAATTTCCTGCAGAATTATAGCAGCCTCACGTACACTCCCACACTCACTCAACTGAACCAATTAAGACTCGCCGATGAATCCACCATGTACGTTATCATTGAAAAGCTTGGAATTACTGATAACGTTTCATGTTTTAATAGAAATTTAAATTGCTTTTTCAAGGTACCAATAAATTAGTTAAAATTATAGACAAGACATTTTTATTATGTTAAATTGCTATTACTGCTTGAAATGATAAATATATGATTATTATAAAGGTAATAAATAAATAAATAAATAAATAATAATAATAGTAATAATAATAATAATTTACAAAATGCTACAAACTACAAAGCCCCTCCCTTAGCTCACCCGTAACTAATCATGTTTAAATGTTAATTGACAAATAGAGAAACCTTTGTAATTGTGTTAACATAACAGAACCCTGTTATTCTGTTCCATAAAGCAACAAATTGTATTTCATCGGATTGTAAGGCATTGGCGTTTCTAAAGTTCAATTCTGGGTTCAAAAATGGCCAAAATGAAACAGCTTTCTCAAGAAACACATCATCCTTTTGCTATTTTTGTGAAATGGAAAGTATTACATGTGACAGACAGCCAGGAAATTGAAGTGTTCATACATTGGTGTCCACCACTGCCTTGAGAGAAGAGGGAAACTGGATTTAACCAGGACAAAATTGAAGCATAAGACCCAAGTGCCAAGTACCAATGTTATCTGCAGGGGCAAAAAGGAAAGTTAAAATGGCAAAGAACACAGACATTGAACAGTGGATTACTGGCTGATTCCAAGCTTTTGCTCATTTTAACCTTTTGTTTTTTTATTTGGCAGTCTCAGATTATGTCTTTTTCTTTAAAATTCTGGTTTTATGGCTTGTATGCCGGAGTCATCTCTTCACTGTTGCAGAAGACTCTGATATTTAGCATGTGGCTCTTACACTTCTTTTTCTGTTCTGGTTTGATATCCAAAGAAACTTAAGTACCCAGAGGAGACCATTGTGAAAATGGAGAGAATGTGCATTCTCCACACAGACATTGCCTGAAACAAAACTTGAAGTCGCTAGTTTTTTTTTTTTATTATTATTTCATCCATAACTATCATGAATGTGAATTCCAAATAATGTTTAGTTTGTATTACAAAAAGAAAGGAAAGATGAAATTCTAAAACTAGTTTTATATACTGATTTTTTTTTATTCTGCTATAACTGGAAAACTTACATTTTTCTTGTGAAGAGAGATCATCATGTTATGAATATGATTGAGACAGTTTTTTTTTTTAATTTCCTGCAATTAAACTGGAACAAGTGAGCAAAGCAGAAAGAGCAAACAGACAATTTTCATTAGAGTAAGTTTCTTTATTGTTCTTATGACTTCCATCACTACAAGAGCTAGCTTTGTAGTATTAGGAATACTAAAAAGAGACAATGGAAAGTATAGACACTCCATGATTTCATTTTATTTTCACATTCTGGATATGTACATTTCCAAAATATTTAAGCTGACAGGTGACATCATACCAAATAGCACCAGTGTCACATTTACAGATTATTCATGATATTCTACTTCATAATGCTTTCAGTTAGCCCTGTACCATCCTTTACTCAAGTGGTTACTCACAGTATAACTTAATTTCCAGCACCATTTTGTTTCCTGAAACGCAGAAAGCATATTTTATGAAACCTAAACCTTTTCTGCTTTGAAGTAAACGTCATTTCTGTTGGCTCCCGATTTACCACCATTGTATAATCGGGCTCAAGGTTTGATCCAGAGGATTAACTTATGGTTTTGTGCTTTCTTGTAGCCGTGTCTGGGATGCTCATTTTTGAAAAAATGAATCCTTGATTTATACTTCTTTTTTGGGCATGCGTTGCCTTGATATTTTGTGTATAATATATTTAATCTTTGGAGCAAAACAAAAGAGTATGTGCTGCTGCACATAAATCATTGGAATATTTTTTCTCCTTTTCTTTCTGCTTCCTGCAGGCATAACAGACACTTAATAAAAAACACAAGTCTACCACTTTATGTGAATAAACAGTAAGAGTTCATTGGGGTGATGTCTTTCTTATAGACTTCATCAGTCTGTGCTACTCCTCTGCTGCTTGCTTCTAATACCCAGATCAGGTTGTGAGAAATACATGGGAGTACAGGGTTGTTCTCTAGTGGTATGCTTTCATGGCATTTAATGTTAATTTGATACTTATTTGAGGTTAGTTGTTTTAGGTTTATGATTCTAAACACCTCTAATGTTTGGATTCCTGAATTTTTGCCTTCCCCGAGTGTTTTTGAATACCTTGGCATTGTAATCTTTGTCATTTTTTTACCTTCTACACATTTCTGACTTTAATTTTAAGTTTGCTTTCACTGTGGCTCCTCTTTCACAGTTTGCCCAGGTATCTTACTTGAATACAGCTGCTCGATACATTTTGTACAACCGATGAAGCATAGTTTGTCTGTCTTGTCTTTTATTTAGAGAGGTGCATCTCTCTTCTAACTTCCACAAAAGCATCAGTTTTTAATCTATTAGTAGCTAGTGCAGTTTAATTACTGTTATTTCCTTGAACATTCTGAGAATGCCTGTATCTCCCCTTTGTTAGTCATGAGGGAATGTCAGGGTTAAAAAAAGAAAATTTTTCATATCCTTTTACCATTTATATGCCATTTAATGAAAAAAAATACTAAGTCACTATAAAAAATTGTTGTTATATATTGCTTGTAGCATTTTTAGCAATTCACATAAATATATAAGAGGCTGTTTTATCACAAAATCTAACCTTCACTTAAACAGCAGTAGCTTGATTGGCAACAATTCAAAATTAAACCTTTAAACTACATTGTAAGGCAAAAGTGCTGAGTGTGCAAGTCAAAGATAAATCTCTCATCTAGTTTTCCATTTAGGTTTTACAATTTGAGAAATTACTTAATAGTCATTGGGTGGTTATGCAAGAATTCATTAGGGCGGAGACTGGAAAGTCTGCAGTTTTGTTTTTTTTTCACTCTCATCTTGATGCAGCACACACACTGAGGGAGGTGAAATGGAATAATTTTATACAGGCACAAGCATTTCCACTGAATGAAAACAAGATGAGCAATGTCTGCCAGTTATGAGTATAAGGAAACAAACCTTCATCTGGGTTATAAGTGACCCTTTTTTGGAGCTAGTTTATCTCTTATTCACTAGGTTTTTGACAATTTTGTGACAACGCTTGATGGAAAATTATTAGTTTCTTTACAGTTTAGTTTTATTAAGTCCTTCTTGAACTTGGTCTTGAATTTTTTTCTGGCATCATGTAATGCTGATTAAGAAGTGTTTGTATAGTTAGCGATATTCTGTTGGTAAGACAGACTTTAGTATCACCCCAGTACCTGCCAGTCATTAGTTCATGCTGTTCTATAATAAGCTGGCAGTGTCTTATTGGTTATATGTTTGTCTTTCATATCATGTACTTGCATCTGGACAGATTCCAATGTAATTATTTATAACTAAATTAACTTAGGTTAGATTATACGTAAATTTGCAGACTTTGTTATGTGTGCAGGTAATGGCAATGATCCTCCAAGAGCAATGTTTTCATCTAAGGCTCAGATGCTGTGGTATTTGACATTCCCTGTGGACTACGCAACTAGAACAGGAGATCAGTATTGAAAGAAGGAAAGTGGTTTTATATTTTGACATGTAATTCCACACATGCTCACATGAACCAGCAATAGCTAGGCATCTAATGTCTTCAAAGCCAAAAAACTTGTTGCATATTTCAAAAATGTGTAGAAGAGTCACACGCTGACTTGTATGATTCGAATGTTAGTGAAGAAATTTGTCTACTTTTTACTTTCTTGGGGTTACAGATCTTGTTATACTCTAAATGTGGAGACAATACTAAAGGACTTCTCCTTGCAGCAAGACTACTAACTGTCATAGATTTTTCTCATCATTACATTCCTGAATTTTTAGACAATTTCTGGTATTTCTATTTTGTGTATTTCAGATCTATAGAGGAAGATTGCCAGTACAGTGGCATGTTGTTATACTTAAAGTTTAAAATAATGTATTTTAATTTTATATGTTCGGCACTTAATTGAGATTGTAAATAACCCTACAGTAGCAATCCCTTCAAAACAAAGGCAGATGGAGTGGCACAGCAAGTGCCTTCCCAGACCCTGCAGCCAATTTTAATTCTCAGCTGTGCTTCTCCCTGGTAGATTTAATAGGTTGTTTCTCATGGGTTTCCTTTGGGACATTCATCTTGTCATTATTTTAACTGCACAATGGACCAGTATGTATTATTGTGATGAACAGATATCTGGGTTCTGCATGGTATATCCAGGATAAATCAGGCATAGAAAATGGATAGATGGACTATTTCGAAGTTTTATAGTGGATGCTTGGCTTTTTATTCATATAGACCCATCCTGTGTGTAAAAAGATAATTAATGTCTATCAAAACTATAACCTTTAACGTAAGCATTAGAGTTTACCTGGGGATAATATAGGGATTTTTTTTTTAATCATAGTTATTCTACTTCTCATCATTTTACTTTTCCTGGGGTCCTGGATATATAAGCTATTAATTACTAATGAGCACACTAGCTATAAATAGCTGAGCCTTTCACTATTCTTTCCCTTTGCTTGTTGTTAACTGTCAGATTACACGGTAGGAAGCAAAGTCTCTAAAAGGTAAAAAGTTGAATTAATGGGAGAATGACAAAAAGAGTTAAGCATGTAAAACTACGTCAAAAAATATTCCCAAATTCTATAATTTTCACTGATTGTGAAAATGGTTAAAACAATAAACTGCAGCCATAGTGGATTCCAGGATTTAAATAGTGGAAAACTGATCTTACTGGTCCCATGTACAACTGTGCGTGCTCATTGTAATTTGATATGGCTGAATCAAAGCACTAGGATGCCATAAGTATTAAGCAACAAGTTCCACTATCAGCAAATGTTGGATTCTAATTAAGTAATTGGGCTGAAACAATAATCTGCAGACCTTCAGTGCCCAACTTGAGCAACACTTTATTTCAGTAGTAACTTTTACTTCCATGGTGTTTCTTTATGTTCCAATCTTGTTTGCTCTTTGTGATTACCCCACAGCTTTCTCTCAATCAACATTTTTCGAAAGTCTGTCTCTCGACTCTCAAGCCTTTATTGGTCACTGTATAGGTCTTTCTTTTAAATTCACTTTGATGTCATACTAGATAACCCACCTTTGTCCATTGCAATCCTTTAATTTCTTGAATCTGGTCACGTGTGCCCACCACTGCTGTCATGTTGATTGCTGTTATGCTATCTTCATGGCCAAAGGGTTATTATGGATTATGGTTGAAATCTCTGGCTTAGAAAAGCAAACCCAGCTGCAATGTATTAGAATTTTAGCATTTTTCTTTCTCATAAATCCCTTTAGAAAAATAAATGTGTTAACTGTATAGCAGAATTACACTAACAGGTGCCTGTTGACCATGTGTAGACTGACATAATAAAACATTTTTACTTTAGGCTTTCACCTAAACAGTATATTTAACATAAAATGTTGTGCCCTACTATATATATATATATGTGTGTGTGTGTGGAGTAATTTTCATTTTGAAAATTATGCAAAATAAAATAGACTGGAATGTTAATAAAATGGTAAAAGTAAGGATTGACAGGCACAAATTCTGTTTACTGTGCAGCTGGATGGCCTGGTCAAACCTGCCTTTCATAATAAGAGTTCTAATTTTGGATTAGAATACAGCAACACCTGCACTATGAATGTTTAAAAAGAATGTTTAGTTTGACTAGAGTGTCACAGAAGCTATTAATTTACTCAAACAGTTTATAATGTATTACTCATGCATTCAATGTTCAATGGGAACACAGCCTTTTCAGGGGATATTTGCCTATACAATCACAGTCAATCATATTATTTTAGTGTTATCAATTAACCTACCATACACATCATTGTGATGTGAGAGGAAAACTTAAGTCTTGAGAGAAAACCCATGCAAACAAAGGGAGAACATAAAAATATAATACAGAAAGTTATCTGGCTCAGAATTCAGTCCCTACACTCTGGAACTGTGAGGAAGCAGCACAAACAACTGCCCAATTGTGCTGTTCAGTATTACTAAAAACATTATTATTTGTATTTTTGGCCGAAAACTTTTTTGGTACTTTTTTAGATCATGATAGGTAACACTTTTTAAAATAATTTGTTTACAGTCTGAGCAAAGGCAAGCAAGTGATTTGCTAAACTGAGTCTTTTGGGAGGGGAAACCTGGTGGTTTACATTCTTAGCTACTAGGACATATTGCTTGCCTATATAGTTTCATTTATTAGTTAATATGTTTTAGCAACATGATTTCCACAAGTGAATTGTACAAAAACCTAAGGTCTAAAAAAGTTGGAACAGTATGTGAAATACTTACAAAAACAAAGCAGTAATTTTTAAATCCTATTTGACTTGTATTAAATTGAAATGAGTAAAATGACAAATAGTATAATATTTATCACAGAAACATTTATTTGCTCATTGTCATGCGCATGTGTTACCACGGTGTTATATTCCCTTTCCTTTTTTCTTAATACTTACAAGACTAATTCAGTGGAAACTGAGGACATACATTTTTACGCAGCCACGCTGTTATGATCAATGTGGCTTTTCTTTGTCTTGTTAAAACAATGTGGGGGGGTGTCCCTGAAAAAGACATTGTCTAGGAGGCAGCATACATCGTATTGATCCAAAATGCATACATATTCTTCACCATTAACAGTAACTTTGTAGTTGTGCAAGTTATTAACACCATAGTTGCTTACACACCATTATATCACAGGTGGTGTTTTTTAACCGGGCATCAACAATAAATAGGGATGGCCTTTTTCCTCACAGGCCCATAGACCACAACTCCATTATTTCCATAAACAGTTTGAAAGGTTGAGGTGTCAGATCACAGTGCATATTTCCACTATGCTTAATTTATCTCAGATAAAATCAAATTCAGAGAAGTCTGCTGCATTTCTGGGTATTTATGACATTTGTTTTCTATTGTGCATAGTTTGGTCTTCACTTATACTATGTAGTAAGAAATGGCATTTATTGATAAAATCAATATTCCTGAGTCCATGTGCTTATATCTGTCACAGAAGCATGTTGGTTTTTAAAGCAAAGTCCTCTGAAGGATTGACGATCACAGGCACTCAGTATCCGCTTTTGACTTTGTCCTTTACAAACTGAGATTTCTTTTGATTCCTCTTTAACTGATAATATTTGGCACAGAGAAAGGTGAAAACCCTTAAATTCCTAGCAATTGTACATTGAGAAACATTTTCTTGAGCTGTTGAATTATTCGATATAGCAGTTGTTTTGCAGAGTGGTGAATCTCTACCTGCACTTGATCATAAATGACAAAGATATTCATGGATTTTTTTTATACTCACACATTACAGTGTCACCTCTTCAGGACATTTTTCAAACATTTCACAACATTTATGGGTCATTGGGGATTTAAACAGCATCTCTGTTTTTTTATTATGAATGTTCAGCATTTTGCATACTGGTAACATTTTTTTGGAATTGAGTATTGTATGTTTTTTCTTACTTTGGTTCTTCATGTCATGTTCTATGATAGCCTAACTGGTTTTTAGCCTTGTGAAGACACCAAATGTACATGGTGATCAAATTTCTTAACAGTAGTTATAGAGACTTGTTTTGTTCTAGAAATGAATGTATTTTGTATTTTCTCCCTGATTTCCTGAAAAATGCTACACTAAAATACCTATTTTTAGTGGCCGTATTTCTTTTTTTGTAATCCTTTCTGCAGCAAAGGAAAAGAAGAAGGAAAAGGAGAGCAAGCCCAAGAAAGAAAAGCCACCTAAGCCCACCAAGAAGCCCAAGCCCACAAAGAAGCCTAAGCCTCCCAAACCAACTAAGAAACCTAAACCATCCAAGAAACCAAAGGAGAAGGTAGACAAACCAGCCAAAAAACCTAAAGACAAAAAGACAAAAGAAACAAAGGCTGACACAGAAGAACCAGCTGAAAAGATCATTGAGGAAATCAAGCCTAAAGAAGATGAAGAGAAAACGACATCTCTGGATGAAGAAGAGGAGAGGATTCTGATTGAACTGGGATGGGGCAAATGTAGGTATTAGTGCTGATTAAACAGTTATATTGAAATATATTTGGTAGGAGTGGACACTTTGTGTCTCTCTCTCACGAACTCAAGAGACTGCTCATTCAACAAATCATTTCAGGGTTTCTGAGACTCTGCATACATAAAGCATTGTGAAA
Source organism: Polypterus senegalus (assembly GCF_016835505.1). Lineage (NCBI taxonomy): Eukaryota > Metazoa > Chordata > Cladistia > Polypteriformes > Polypteridae > Polypterus > Polypterus senegalus. The sequence continues at coordinate 51,613,428 of NC_053164.1, forward strand.
ATTCTGATTTTTCAACAGCCTTGTTCTGCTGATATGCATCAATTATATTTTTATCTTGTATTGATTTTATGTTATGTTTCTTGTAGATGACTTCACACAGTCTCCCACAGAGCCACATAAAGAAAAAGAAATTTCAAAAGAAAATGGTAAGAGGAGCAATTTACAAATATGCTTTAGGTAGAGTTGAAATGTAAAAAATATTGCAGTTATGTTACTTGTCAATTATAAACTATTGGTATATTTTGTATAAATTGTAATAAGATAGGGCACTCTTATGTCATTTCTCCATGCACAGAATAAAGCCAAGGAAACCAAAGATATCAAAAGAATAGTGTTTATTTAATTCAATAAAAATACAATGGAAGGATAAATAGAAAGAAAACACAAGATAATTAAAAAACTTGTTTACCTCCTAAATACCAAACTAAAGGACTCCCTTCATCCCATCTGTCCAACTCTCTGCCATGTCACTGGGCTTTCTTTCTCCAAGAGTTGATTGTTCTCCTCACCTCTTCTCTAACTGTAGACAATACCAGTGGTTTGAAATAATTTTACTTCTGGGATCAGGAATTGCCACTCTTTGTCTACAGGTTTGCTTTTCTTTCAGTAGCGTATCTATTCAAATATGTAGTATGTCTTTAAGGGACGGGTCTCATGACCCTCTTTACATATACACTTTATAGGAACCACAAGCTCCTCCTTATCCTAGTCTGAGATACATATATATCACAAGGCAAAAGAGTGTGGGCATTATGCTCTTTGCCTTTTCTATGTCTCCCTTTAGTGGGCTCTGGGGAAAGTATTGCTGAAGACAGTAGAGGGCACTGCTCTCTAAGTCTGGTGCCCTGTCCGTTTGAATTATGGGGCAATACTCTTGACAGGATCTATACACGCTGGTATTAAAAGGGCTTTTCTTTTTGCCAATATGATGTTTGCTCTGTTGTTTGGGAGAGTTGCTACTGGATTTCTCTCCATCCTTTAACTCATCAGTTATACCTTAGCTAGTCAAGCACCCTCTCACAAAGTATATTCATATGATCATAAGATAGCAGTTTTGGTAATAACAATCCACGCAGCCAAACATTTGTTACCAGTCCTTTCTAAAACAATACTAACTTTATTTCAATGTTTTTGGTTTCTTGCCTGTATATAGTGTAACCACTACATTCTCTCAGCAATCTAAGAGATGGTATTTAAAATAATGAACTATTTCCCATATTTATTTCTTTTGTTTGGAATATTTGAATTTAAATTAACTTTAACTTAATTCAGTTTATTCTCATTAAACACACTTGTGTGTTCTATTGTACCATACAATTAGAAATATAAAAAATGGATAATGGATGAATGGAAATGCAACATAAACATAAAAACACAATGCTGAAACTGAAAAAGGAAAAGATATATATGTGCTGAATAGCCTTGTTGGAACTGTAATTGAAAGGATAGTAACATAGTACAGAATACGAGTCAGGCCGTAAGACATCCTGGTGGCAAGTTAAACAGTAATTGTAGAGTTATTAGTGAAAGGTCACCACCAATTGTGAGAATTATGGTGCAATATTTTGAATGGAGCCCGGAGATTGCTGCTCCAGGGGGACCAAAATAGGTCATGGGAAGTGGGGAATTCTGGGAATTATTTTAGGAGTTGCCCATATTGTTCGGTGGCAAGAGGAAGATTTAAGGTAATCTCACCAGCAATTCTAATAAGAACATGTTATCCTGAAGTAATGGTTCTTCTGCTTTGATTTAAAGGATGTGACTGATGAGGCTTTTCAAATATTTGTATGTAGATAATTAGTTTGCTTGCCCAAAAGCTGAAGTCTCTTGCCATTTTATTGTAGTTTTATAAACTTTGGAATTTTTAAGAGTCTTGCATGTTAAAATCACAGTGTACAATAAATGCTTAAATAAACTACTGTACAATAAGTTCATAGTATGGATAAATACAATACAGTTTGTTATCTGGCCAGGTTGTAGCCATAATTTACAAATGAGTACAATTACCAATAATCTTCAAACATCCTTTTAAACCAAGGATGGCCAGCTCTCATCCTGGAGAGCCACAGTGGCTGTAGGTTTTTGTCTCAACCCTGCTGCTTAATTAGCAGCCAATCCTCACCAATAACCAGTCTTATTACATTTCATGGATTGTTAGGGTTAGAATATTCCATGTCAGTTCATTTTTAAATCTTAGATTTTATTTCCTTTCTAATGATACGTGTATCATCCAAGTGATTTGAAGCCTAAAACGGTCGTCTTAAGTACTTTAATACTCTGAGTACTTAATTAAACCAAATACTAAATGATGAACACACATGGGTGGAAATGGAGACAAGCTAGATATAGATCTGATGGTTTCTTTGTTATTTGCATCTTACTACTAATAAGAAGCATACAGCTGTTTAAGACTAAAATAAGAAATTAAGGGTTCAAAATCTTAACAAGCAAAACAACTAAAATGAGCAGAAAAATGTCACTTGAGTAATAAGTGCTTCATCAGCAATGAATGATTTCTCATGGAGCAACTGGGTTGAAAAAAAAACCTGAAACCACTGTGGCCCTCTAGGACTGATGTTGCTCAGCCCTGATTTAAAGGGTTTGAGTCTTAAATAGCAAATAAATTAAATGGAGTTAGTAGCAAAAACTACTCACTAATAAGAAAATAGTTAGAATGAAAACCTGTAGCCACTGTGGCTGTCCTGGGACCATATGTATAAATGATGTATATGCAAAAAATGTTATGTTCGACTGTTTCCATGCTCACTTCGAGAGGTATAAAAACTAAACTTGGCGTAAAGCTATGCACACCATACGTACATACATTTCTGCTCAGTTTTGCAAATGGGTGGCAATCAGTATCAAAGTAGTGCTACTGTTTCCCTTTCTTTTTTAGATTTGCATCCATGATGTGGGCTTTATCAAATTTAAGCCACAGATTATAATCATTCTGTAACAATATAATGGTGCACAGAAAGATCAAACTATTCCAAATACCATAGCTGCTTCACTGTTGTTACTCCAAGTGCACCATTGAGAGTACTTTAACCCATTGTATCTGTGTGTGGTATCACAGCTGCACAGCAGCTGATCAGAAAGCCTCTTCAGTGGGTTGTGTCAACAGGGATACAGCTTCCAGACTTGGAGGACATTTGTAGCACATGCTGCCTCAGGAAAGCCCCCAGCATCTGCATAGATTCCACTTACCCATGCCACAGTCTATTTGAACTTATCCTATTCAACAAATGCTTCACAGCCTTGAGGCTCAGAAACATTTTCATCCCAAGAGCTATAAACGCACTCAATCTGTCCATTAAGTGCCCCTGGAAGAACCATTTGTATTTATAAATTCAATTACTTCACTGTAAACTTGCACTACAACTGTAATATTGAACAACCTGAGCTAGTTTATGAATCATTTGCACTATTTGAACTATATGTATGCGTATATTGTATCTATGCTTTCATATTATATATTTTTCATTTTTTTATCATATTATTACTATTATTTATCATTTTATAGTAAAATAAGTTTATACAGGAGTTTCATGTTTAGTCTCATTATACCATACAATGACAATAAAGGAATTAGATTAAATTCAGTTGAAGAGAGGGCATATTTACAGATGATTATGACTGGATTCTAAGTCGATCTAGATTTCCAACAGCTATCCTCTTGGAGCTGTGTGCTGTTAGAATACTAGGAGGTATACTTGATGTAATTTTTATGATGAAATGCATTAAAGTATGTATATTACATTTTACAAATAAATTGTTAATTTAAATAATGTATACTGTTGATAATTAAACATGTGGGGGCGCAGTGATGCAGTGGTATCAATGAGCTGCCATTCTGGCCAGGGATTGTTCCTACCTCGCACACAATGCTACCTGGGACTAGCACAACCCTTGATGGATGGATGGATGGAATAATTAAACATGTACAACACAGATTTTTCAATATTCCTTAAAAGTTTTGATGAATTGATGTTTTAATCTTACAGTTGGTTTACCATTTGTTACAGACACTAGTTGTGTGATGATTGTTTACGTGAAAAAAGAAAACAGAAGGACAGGAACTGGGGGTTGGTATGCTTGACAGAGACAGTACTGCTGCAATAAATTATTCCATCCAGGGTCACGCGTGCTCCAGCAAGCATCATTTGCAGCAAGAACAATCCCTGGACTGGGAGGCAGTTCATCGTTACTGTGTGGCAATCGCTGCCTGCACACTCCTGTCCGCGTAAGAGAAAGCCCAGTTAAGAAGCACATAGCGATTAAGGACTGGGTTGGGGAACACGTAGAATATGAAGCATTCCACATGCTGCTTTAGTTACAACGGGATGTGAGAAACCTTAGTAAATTAAAGTCAATTTTAAGATGAAGTGTGCGACATTCTACTTTAATGACAAAATTGACTAAGAGATTAAAATGGAAATTTCGAAACTAAAGTAAACATATTGACTTTAATCTTGACCTTTTTTTTTCACTGTGTCCCTATTTTTTTTCTCCTCTGTGGCCCTAATACGCTTCCATATGACACATTTGCCTTTTTACATCAACTTTGACATCTCACCAATTATTTTTTCTTTCGGGCACTGTGCGGCTTTCTGAACTTGAACATTTGAGTGCCACTCCATTGATTTCCTTTTTGTTGCTCATGTTACTGCCTAAGCCACCAAATAGTATATTTTTGCTTGCCTGCACTTTACTGAGTAGGACATCCGTTTTGCATTTAGTGAAATTCTATGTTTGTACATGTGCTTTTATCTTTGTCTTTCAATAAAATACTGAATGGAAGGAGCTATTTATATTGATTTGCATGTTCAAATAGGCAAAATTCTGAAAAGAGTTGGGTGGGATTTTAGGCATGTGCACATGCATTAAAATCACGTTAATTGGGGTTTATGAAAGGGAAGTGCGTGCAACTTTGCTTACACATAGTTTTATGCATCTGAATTTTTTTGTGCATATGGGCATTTCTCTTTTTGTCTGTAAGTCATGTTTTAGTGTGAATTCTACGCATGGTGTTATGCATGAAGCCCCAGGATCAGATTTGGCTAGTCCTGCTCTAAACAATTATTGAGCCCTTTTTGCTCCTGTAGCTTAGTATGTTTCAATATTGCATGCAAAAGCCTTTCCTTTTTCCAAAGTTTGTGTCTCAATCCTTCCAGATAGTGAATTAATGAGTTTTCCCAGCTCAGATTTTCCTATACTGTTAATTAGGCATGCTCTTTCTGAACAGACTACCTGTTTTTGAACAGATTTCTTGACCTTCTAGACTGTTTAGCCTAAGGTTGTAAAGAAAATAAATTCTTTGAGGCATCATTTGCTCTATGTGTCTCTCATGGCAAAAGACTCTGCATGGCAGTACCATCCTCAAGAGATACAGTAAGCAGGAAGACCCATGACAATATGTATAATATTTTGCACATCTTACCTCTACAGTGATTATGTATTCACTGTGTCCACACATTTTGCTTCTGATAATGTAATAAATATACCATATAGAGGAGGTATGCTCAGATTCAGCATCTTCTGAAACACTGAGCTGGAGCTTTTTGTATAAATTGTTGCCATGCTGGTCAGTTTCTCATGATCTCTATCTAGACTACTGAATATATTCATCACTTGTCTCTGTACTTGCATGTCACTTATCCTTGCCACATACTGTTTGTGCAGTGGCAGCTACCCGTTTCAATTTCTAGACAACATGGATAGAGAACACTTACCATCCTTGTTCCAAGGTGAGGTAAAAGTATTGTTTTTTTCTGCATGGTGGTCATTATTGTAAAATACTGCTGACAATGTAGGAGTTCAATCCATTCATTGAGCCACCAATGCAGCACCTGGAACTTACAAACTGCTGTGCAACTTGAAAATGATCTTGGCCTTTGGTGCCGACTGTGATGCTGCTGTGAATTATTCTTAGCCAATACTGAGTCTTCACCACCTCTTCAGCATTACATGTCTCCTTTACTTGGGAATTTAATTTTAAGTGTGTGCAGGGAACATACTTCAAGCGTGATTAGATTTGGTTTGACAAGGGCATTATTAAAAGCGTATTTGAAAATGTTGTCAGTTGTCTAAAGGTCAGTAAATAATTGGGTAAAAACTGAAATAAATTAGGAAGTAATGAATTTTTTAAAAATAGGTTATTCATCAAATGCAAAATGAAATATAGAAAGAAATAATATCAGAGATCATTATAATTAGTAAAAATGTCCAAATGTATTACTAAAGACTGTGACTCAAAATGTGACTCCTGAATAATAGAATAAACCTGCTTAATTAGTGTATAATTGGGCTCAGGTTATTGCAGAGTAAGTGTAGTTTCTAAGCTACAAGTGAGAGTTGTAGTTAAGGGTGTGAACAGACATGAGTCTTGACAGACATATCAGAATCTGTAGTTTTATAGACATAGAGAAATACCTGGGAGTTTACATATTTTTAAGTGCTGACCAATTGATTTACTAATGAATGTGATTATTTTTTATTTTGTTTATCCCCTAAAACAGAAGTTATCGAATTTAGTCCTGTGTTCCCATCTTGTTCTTCTATAGTTAATTAATCAAGCTGTTATTTCTCAGTTTTTATGTTTTCTTGTGTTACTTAAGAAATTCAAAACCGGACACACTGAAGAAAATGGCATGTCAGATTAAAATTAAAAAAACTATGTACACCTGTTGCACATAATAAAAATGTTTTTATCAAAAATAACTTATGCTTAATGCACTAAATGAATATATCCTGAAACAACACAGTGTTTTTTATATAAAATGAATGAAACTTTTTCATTCTCTCTTAGATTAATTATATTATGTCAAATGAACATGTCAATAAGGCATAATATTTTAACAATTGTTTTGTAAACTTTTTAAAAAATGCACCTCACCGAGTTACTTAGCTATAACCTTTTTAGGTTGTAAATTATTCTTGATCCAATATCATTTTGTAGTTCATGGTCAAAGTTATCAAAAGAAATAAACAGATTTGCTTATACCAAAACTAGTTTTATTTGGTGAAAACAATACAAACCAAAAAATACAGTTGTACAAGAACATTGCTTCTTTGGCTGTGCCAGAATGCCATGACTAATGTATAACTAAATATGAACACAAAATGCACCTTGGATAGAGTGTTATATTATAAAATACATTTATCTATATTTATGTAACTGTATATATTATAGAATAAATGTTAAATACAACTTCTTTCACAAAATATATATTTTTTTTATTTTCAAATGAGCAACTTCCGCAACTGCATTGTATTGTATTCGGGTATACAGTATTATTTATTTGTCTGTATTAATAGTGTTTCAATGGTTGAGCAATGTTATGATAATACTAATGAACAGCAATGCTGAAAGTAGTTGACCCCGTTTTCCCCCCCCAAGTATGTAAACGTTACCTGTACTGAGTAAATCTAGACATCTTAATAGTACATTTACTGACTTGTGACAGTAGTTAGTGAGCACAGTTTAATAAAACATTAAAAGAGAATACAAGGAACAATGCAAAACAGAGTAACATTAGTCTGTGTGATTATGTGTTTGAAATGAATATCTGAATTTTTCTCTTGTGTGTGTGTGTTTTTTTTTTTTACTTTTATTTCACTAATCTGTTGCTCTTAACCAGTGACAATAATTCAAACCCACAACCTGTTGCTTCTTTGAAAGTCATATGACTTTACCGCCAAGTTATCCAACCTTCTCTGATGATGAATCCACTTGGTTCTTATTAATTTCCGGTGAGGACTAAATATAACTATTTTGACATGCCTAAATGGGTGAAATTAGTATATTGTACATCCCACAAGATTCAATAAATTAAACACGATCGAGTTATGTTCAAAAGTGGAACATAAACAATACATGTAATATAAAGTAAATACATTTTTGTAAAGTAACAACCTGCCATTTCCCTTTTTTCAGTGTGTAATAAATGGTTACTGAATGAAGAAAGCATTTATGTGGGTTAGATGAATTCATTCTTTTTAATTTCCTATTTTAAATTGTGTTCTTTGTTAATGTTCCAGTTGTTTAAGTCATTAGTTTCTAATTAGCATACAAAATGGATAACACTGAAGTAACTACTGCCCTTTAATATTCAACAAAATTTGCTTCTGGATCCATTGATCATTAATTGTCAGTATTAGGTCACATTTAAGCAAGCAAACTCCATGGGAAAAAGGTATTTTAAAAAGTGGCAAAACAAACCTAAGAATTCAAAGCTATGGAAAGAAAAAAAATCTTACAAATGCAAATGTTACACTACTGTACTTATGAATGCAAATTTAGAAAAGGAAATTAAGGAAAAAAATAATTTTATTATAGAATGAGATTATATGAAATTAAAAAAGACTCACTGATTATGATATTGATTGGAACAAAGAACTTCAGCTACCAGGGGCCTTCAACTTGAGCTCCACAGCTTATCATACCCTAATTGCCACTCTCTGTATATGAGGCATAAAGGAGACACACTTAACACTTAATAGCTGACTTGTAAATGTTTGACATATTTTATGAATTGCCATCTTCATCTCAGGAACCAAGAGCCCACTAACACCCCTGACAGATATTGGACAAGATGTCAAAAAAGAAGATGAAGACTACTGGGATGTCAAATGTAAGTTTATTGGATTATACTGTTGAAAGCGTTCACCCTTATTATGCCAGCTGCTAGTTTTGTCTAGTTCTGATTTTTACTGCCATCTACTGATTTAGCAGTTGTTTATGATGTCATAAATGGAAGAAACGTCTAAGTAGTTGTCTTACATATAAGTATTGAGGGAAGTTAACTGCTGAAATGCTTTTATTTAATAGTGTTACAAAATCATTCTCCAGAGCAGTGTAGAGTATTGCTTGAATTCTAAATTCTGGTCATTGAATATTGCTGGTTCCCTTTACTGTGCTTCCCTTTGGATGAAGCACCAGCCAATCACAGCACACACTCACACAGTATATCAATTTATATTTGCTAGTCAAGCTGACCTGGACGTTTTGTGGATGCAGAAACAAAGTGGAGTACCTGGAGTAAAAGTCACACACATACACACAGATACTGTTACCAGGGTCCAAGTTAAGCCAGGGTTTCTGGAGCTGCAAAGCCACAACATTAATCACCCCATATTTTCTTATTGTTTCATGTTCAGTTTTATATATTGCTAGGTTGTGTAATGATGACTCAATTGAAAATGCATGATTCTCTTAAAATAAGAATGCTGTTCTTGAGAATGATCTAGGCAGAGAGCACTCCAAATATTTTGTATTACTACCTGAAAATTTTTGGATTTCATGTATCATGGAGCCATAATGGTGGTACTTTTTCACAGCTTTAAGGACCCTTTCTTCATTCATAGGTAATCCCTGGATTATCCCTATATGTTCATATACATATTTCTTTGATTACTCTGGTTTCCTCCCCCACCCCAAAGATATGCACAATATGCACAGTAGTAGGTGAATTGGATGAACTGTAAACTGATCACGTGTTGCTGTGTGTTTAGGCCTGGCTTATGCTGGACTGGTAACTAGTCATCTTGCCTGCATAGGCTTCATCTCCAAGCAACTCTATAATGGAAAAATTGGGTTGATTCCAATATTTAATAAAATAGTATTTATGGAATGGCATTTGCATAGGTTAATATGATTGTCTCAAATGTGTATTATTACTGAGACGATAATGTCTTCCATTTGATGAATCTAAAATTGAACTTTTATTTTTATTTCTTAATCTTGCAAATGATGCAATAGAATAGTATTCCAATCACAAGGTTCATATTGCAAATTCTTTTGGTTTGATGATGAATATTTATAATTGGCGCTCCTTTGAATTATGTGTTTTATATTCACATTAGATGAACTTCCAGAAACAACAACAGAAGAGAAAGAAGACTTTGGACAGCCAGTCACTGAGGACTGGAGGATATACCCTACAGGTACACTTGACTGACTTCAAATGAGTATTGAAAACAGCTGTTAATAATCCGTAACTGAGTGGATGTGCCACTCATACAAACTGTAATTTTTACTGTGCATAGGATTATGAGGGAGTAATTATAATAACAGATGTCATATAAAGTAATAATGTATTGCTTCCTAAATAAAAGTTTATTCATGCTTAAAGATGTTTTACTTAATTAATTCTGAAAGTTTTGCCTACATATTATGTTGTGTAGCGCTTGGAATTCATCAAAATACATGTGTGGATGCATTCATCTGTCTATTCATTTTTGAAACCATTTAATCATGTTCAAGAATTCAGAGGGCCATGGATAAAATCAAATTTCATTTAGCAGCCTCGGGTGAACACTGCATCAGTTGCTTGAAGTAGTATTTTTTAGAAATAGACATACAAATATTTCTACAAACGTTTGATAAATGAGGCTTATAAACACTGAATAGTCTTTTGATAGCTATAGTGTAAGACACATGTCCTTTTCAGAATGTTTCCATCCCAAATGAAGGAATAATTCATGCTAAACAATGTTATGCATGAAATGCTCATTACTCTTACTTTTATACTTGTTTGTTTTCAGTGGAAGAAGAGGGCCCGACTGCACCTCCAATTGAGGGAACATGGTTTGATGACTATGACTACCCATTCCGTATGTATTAAACTTAGGTCTTTACTTTTATTTTGTGCATATATTATAATAAATAACATTTATTCAGCAGTGAAGATGATGTTTCAGACCATCTTTCATGGCAGGTACTTTAGGTGAACTTAGCACTATCTGCCTGAGAAAAGATTTGAGGCAAGCAGGCTTATTGTAATTAGAGAGTGTGCTTCTGTATGGCCAAGCACCATGTAAAGTCATATACTGTACATATAAGAAACTGTAGGATAGATAAGAGTAGGCCAAACAAATTGTGGGCAGCTAGGGACTGAGGCCGATAAGAGAAACGATGGATAACAGAACAGCTACTGTAAGATATATATAGTAGAATAGTTTAGTGAATTGTCATATTTATTTACAAAAAAAAACAATTTTTATAAAATATAATATAGTATTAACAAAATTAATCAATTTATATAATATTGTAACAACCAGAATAATAAGAAAACACAACTCGGAGGTACTGGAGTTTTGTATGTTTTACTTACTCCGTTATCTGAGTTACGGAATACACCTCCAAAACAATTATAGAAAGATTTCCCTACCAATCAGTTTATCCTCTGCCACTCTGTCTTTCTGTCTTTCTATATACCACAAAAACTCCTGCTTATTGTCTCCTGACTCCCTACTCAAAAATTTCTTCACCTTCGTTTTTCTCCTAACTTCTCTTGTCACTCATCTCCTAAGAGGCATGTCCGACCCTTACAGAACAGAAGCCCTTCACCTAGTCCCATCACTTACCACATTCATTCCACCCTTTCTTTTCACCCACAGCACATCACAAGCTGCCTACACGTCACACTATATTAACAAACAATACAGAAGAGCGTTAACATTAATACAGAATAACAATTTCGTCATTGGTTTCCATTTTCGATAAGTTTCTCAATTTAATCAGCATCACACTTTATAGCATTCATTTATGTTCTTACTACTCCTTGAAGCACTTTAGCCATTTTGTAAATGTTTGATAATTTCAGTATTTTGCGACAATTCCAACACTACACTCTTAGGTTTATTGGCAATAACAATGTATAGCAGAATAATTATAACAAAATTGAAAAGTTATGAAACGCTGTTAAGACTGAAGGTGTGTAACTGACACTGTGATTTCAAACTGCGGCCTGACTCGTGGTGCTGGGGAAGAACACTACACGCTGGCACAAGGGAGAGTTGTTCCAGTGTTCATACCTCGTAGCGTACTACATGGCAGTAGTAGTACAATAATAAATAGGCACTTGTGTGCATAATTTTTTTTCTTTTTGGCCCTGACACTTATGCAGTGCTTCCTGTATGCAACCTTAAACACCCCATGCCTTTTAACTTTGTATTCATCCAAAGTAATCTAAAAGGTATAAATGCCAGGATGATCTCAATGATAACTGATGTACATTATTTAGGTGTGTTTAAGTGCACAAGATTTTTACTTGCTAAACTGGTATATAACTGTACTTACAACAAAAGAGTTTATGTGGTATGAAATAAAAACCCTAAAATGTAAAGACAAAGAAGTCAAAACATTTGTCAGGAAGCAATATTTCTGCCAAAATACCATCCTGCATCTCTTTCTTGGCTCACTATATGGTTGGCCATGTCTTTTATATGCTCAGTCAGGAAGGAAGATAGAGGTTTACTCAATAAGGATTCTTAAACTTGACGTAGCACTCCTAGTGACATAACTGAATAGGTCTCTACACCCAGGAATAAAACAGGAGACAGAGACAGAGACAGAGAGAGAGAGATACTTGCCTTTGTTTACACCTTGACAAGACATCGTGATAGCAAGTGTGTGTTAGCAAGACTTTTTAATATATTTATGTATATTTAATAGGAATGTTTTACATGACCCTTTAGTGTTAATTGTTATCCAAATGCTGTTTGCCCAGTGGTCAGTCTATGGTTAATTGTGCTTTTGGTCTCAGTATTGACATCTAGTAAAGCATGCTTAACTGGTCTATTTCCTTATTAAAATAGTCAAACCAACCAAACCAGCACCAAAGAAAAAGGAGGAAAAGGAACCTGAAGTGACAACCGTAGAATACAGCCCTCCTCCCAAGGTTAAAAGTAAGTTGATTTTTTATGTTGCTCTGTAAAGTGGCAAACTATGCCAAATCTTTGGGAGACATGAGGAAGTTTGTCAAGTAAGCACATGTGTGAATACCTACATATAAATCTATGGTCAGGCTGTATTAGATAAACATATCAATTTTACCTGTTCTCATTATGACAGAGATAGTCATTCTCAATGTTAACCTAATATTGCTACCCCTGTGCAGTTTGCATGTTCTCTTTGTGCTGTTTTTGGGCTTTGTCTTTTTTCCTTTTACAGTCCAAAGACATGCATTGTCTTCTGGTAATTTTCAGTAAATGTGTGTCCATTCTTGCTGCCTGTGAATGACTGGGCATCTTAAAGGCATTAATCTGTCACCCTTAATTTCATAATCAGTAAGTAGAAGATGTGCAAAACTTTGTTCATGGCAGAACAGCACTTAACTTCATTTTCATGGTGTTTATCCTTGTGAGGGCTGTGGTGGGTACTCTAGGTCATCCTCAAAAACTACTTCCAACTTCTCCTAAAGAGTTCCTAGATGCTTCAGGATAATAGAGGGGAGGCAACCCCTCTTTCAGGACAAAAGCAACAGTTATGCAACTAGATTTACATCCATTTATTTTAAACCAGCAAAGCCAGTTCAAGGTGGCAAGAACATGAACCATGTTTAAATGATGTTCTACTTTCAACACAGTGGACACTGCGATGCCCACACTCACTTATACAGATCCAATTTCGAGTCAGCAATCAATCTAATATGTAAGTCTTTGAAAAATTGAAAAAGGCCCACTGTCACATAAGGAAAATGCAATCTCCACTAGGATAGGGACTGGGCTGGGATTTGCACCTTTCTCTGTAGAGCTTTGAAAAGAGTCAAGTTCACCATTGGACCACCATGGTATCATTCTATGTTGGTGTCAAGACAAAAATCAAAAGAAAATGCTGGGGTCTAAGTGAGCTTCAAGGACTGTACTCTGAAGTTACTTAGGCTGGTAATTGGAGACCACTTGTGCTTGAAAAAATTAGGCAACTGACAATACAGAGACTAACACAACTGTAAATCTCAAAGTCAAAGAAACAACTTGTTACAGATTTTCTGATACCTCAGATCATAAACATGTGATTCATTATTCATAAGTAAGTTAGAAAGTATTAGGTGATAAACAAACCTGCTTGCATACATGACTTTATAAATTCACTTGTGTCACCTTCAAGCATTTTATATTCTTTACTTATTGTGACTTTCACAGAGAGGTGAATATCAGGCTTGTACAGCCTCTTGTCGACATTTAGACATGTATGTATTTTTCATACCCCTATCTATTCATAATTTTTCAAGCACATTTGTAGCTTCAACGTCTAAAGCAACAGGTCCAAGACAAGAGTGCTAGTCAGATATGCCTTCTGTTACCCACTTATACAGAGCCAATTTATAACCCTCAATTATTTTTTGTTGAATTTATTAAAGGCAAGTAACATTCCATACAAACAAGTCAAAACTGACACATCTAAATTAAATTCAACCCCTTCCCATTAGGAAGAGGGGAAGGCCAATAGCCAGAGCAAAACTTTAAGAGTAGAAAAGAGGAGAGAGAATCATTTTCCCCAATATAAATACTTGTTCTAAAATGTTATTAATTAGATCCTGCCAGGTTTTAAAAAAAATTTGAACAGATCCTCTAAGTGAGAATTAGATTTTCCAATTTAAAGCACTATATAACATCAGTTACCCACTGACTTAAAAGAGGTGGGCTAGCATTCTTCCAGTTGAGCAAGATAAGTCTACATGCTAATAGTGAAGTAAAGGCAATTACAGTTTGTTTGTACACCAAACACATTGTTAATGGATTAAGAGTGATTGTGACACCAAGGCTATCTGAAAGGCATTTAAAGATTTTGGTCCAGAATGATGTTAATTTGGTGCACACCCAAAACATATGATCCAATGAAGCTGGAGCTTGATTGCAACGTTCACAGGTTGGATCTTGCTGTGGAAACATTTTGGACAATTTTAAACAAGACAGATGTGCTCAATAAAAGATTTTAAGTTGAATAATTTTACAATTTGCACACATGGAGCTAGAGTGAATTCTGTGCATGGCTGCCTTCCACTCCTTTTCTGAAATGTTGAGTAGGAGATCCTTTTCCCACTGTACTCTGGGATCTTTAAAAGGAAGGGACTTTAACATTTTTTTATATATTATAGAAATGCTGTTTGAATCATTAAGACTGATCAATATTTCTTCCATAATAGAAGTAGGTGGGAAACAGTGGAAAAATTGTGTTGATGGGAAGCTAAATTTGGAGTATAAATTGTTTGTAGGATGCAAAGACTTTATCTATGTACAAATCTCTAAGTGATTTAATCCTGTACATTTTCCAAACATTAAAAACTGTGTAGGTGTGAGAAGGTGGAAAAAGGTTGTTATCATGCAGGGGTGCCACAGATTTTCTATCTTGAAATACTTCCTACATTGGTTCCATATTCTGAGTGAATGAAGCAGAGTTGGGTTGTTAATATATTGACGATAACCTGTATTTACTAGGGCACAAAGCAAGGAATGTAAAGAAGTACTGCAGGATTGAATTTCTATTGTGGACCAAGTCTGTGTGTGTTCATCTATTTGTGTCAATGTCCAGTAATAAAATTGAATGTTAGGTAGACCCATTCCACATTCTGTCATAGGTCTTTGTAGGGTTGTCCTTTGGATATGTGGATTTTTTTTAATTCCAAATAAATGAGGTTATAATAGAATGTAATTTCTTAAACATGATTTGTTAATGTATATGGGGATGCTTTGAAATAGAAAAAGAAGCTTAGGAAGGATATTCATCTTCACAGTGTTTTTTCTCCCTACTAAAGTGAGATGGAAATAGACCATCTATTCAAGTCTTGCTTACGTTTTTCCATGAGAACAGAAATATATTGTTGAAAAAGAGCTTTATGTTTACTTGTGTTGTTAAGTATTTAAATTTATCTGTGATGATTAAAGGGAAGGTGTCCAATCTAATATTGTGTGCTAGAGAGTTTACTGGAAAGAGCACACTTTTATTCAAATGAATTTTCAGTCCAGATATCTTTTAAAAAAGTCTACTAGTGCTGTTAGGACTGCAAGCACAGTATTTTGCGGATCTGAAATATATACTACCATATAATCTGCATATTTTCTGTTCAAGCCTTTCTCTAATAATCCCCTTTATGTCAAAAGCATTCTGAAAATGAACTGCAAATGATGATTGCAAATGCAGTAGTGACAAGGGGCATCCTTGTCTAGTACCACATTCTAGTCTGAAGTAGTATAAAATAATGTTAATACAAACTGAAGCTTCTGGACTGGTATACAGTAGTTTGATCCATCCACATATGCTCTGGGCAAACCCAAATTTGTGCAGTGTAGTGAATAGGCAGTCCCATTCAATCATATCAAATGCTTTTTCTGCATCCAATGATAATAAGATCACCGGATTGTTAGACTTTGTGAGTGAATATATTACATTAAATAAGATTGGAAGCTAAGTGTTTACCTTTAATAAATCGGGTTTGGTCTTGTGATATTACCGAAGGAAGCACTTTCTCAATGCTTCTAACTAGAACTTTGGAGAGAATCTTAACATCATTATTTAGAAGTGAGATTGGTCTGTATGATGCACATTATAATAAGTCCTTATTTTTCTGAGGAAAGATGGTAATTAATGCTTGGGGGAAAGTTTGAGGTAGAATTTTATTGTCTCTAGCTTCTATAAATGTTCTAATAAAAGGGGAGCTAACTTAATTGAAATTGTTTTATAACTTATGGCAGGGTAGCCATCAAGGCCTGCTGCTTTCCCACTCTGAATTGAGTATTTAGTATCTATTAATTCTGAAAGTGTCAGAGGTTTATCCAATTCCTCTGCACTGAGAGTATGTAGTCGTGGTATCTGTAATGCATCAAAAAATGCATTAGATTGTGCCTTATCTTCTTTAAAATGAGTAGATTATACGGACTTATAGTAGTCTCTAAATGTGTGCATTATATTTTTATGGTCAATGGTTTTGTCTCCATCTGTATTGGTAATTACTGGTATTGCTTTGCAAACTTCCTGCTTGTGAATTTGTCGAGCTAAGATCTTATTAGCTTTCTTTCCGTGTTTATAGTAATGATGTTGTGATTTAAAAATGAGTTGTTCCATTTCTTTTGTTGTCGAGAGGTTGAGTTCTGAATGCAAAGCCTGTCTTTTCCTATAAAGTACCTCATTTGGCAGCCTTGCGTGTTCTTAATCTATTCTGGTAATTTCACTGATTAGCTCTGAGGTCTTCTTGGTTTCCGATTTATTTTTGTGTGAGCGATATGAAATAATGTGTCCTCTTAAAAATGCCTTCAGTGTTTCCCATAGTATTCCTGCAGAGACCTTTGAGGATGTATTTGTCTCTAAAAAAATAATTTGCTTGGATATAAATTCAGTACAGTTCTTGTCAGTTAATAAAATTGGGTTGACACCAGCTATGAGATGAGTATGTGGGGCGTAATGATTTGAGCTCCAAGATCAAAGGGGCGTGGTTGGAGATAACAATAGCGTTGTACTTGCAAAATTTGATCGTGGGCAAAAACTTGTTATCTATAAAGAAATAATCAATTCTTGAGTAATGATGTACTGGTGAGATGAAGGAATATGCTCTTGAATTTGGATTTAGAAATCTCCAAGGGTCTGATAAATTGTGATCAATTACAAACCGTGTAATTGTTCTTGCAGTGTTAAATGTTATCGCCCCTGTGGCAGAAGATCTATCCACACAATTAAAGTCTATGGCCATTATAATGTTATGAGTGTTCACATTAGGAATGGATTTAAATACGTTCTGGATGAAGTCCCTGTCATCTGAATTGGGTGCGTAGATATTTAAAAAGTCACTTTACTACAAGTGATAATACAGGTGATTTTACTACTACTGATACTATAAATGAAATTGTTCTATTTATAAAAATTCCCACACCTCTAGTTTTCTTTGTATAGCTAGAGTGGACTATTTGCCCAGTCCATTCTCTTTGCAACTGAAACTAATCCTTGCTTAATAAGTGAGACTCCTGTAAATATAATAACTGTTATTTAATGTGCTCTCTTAGTGGAAGGTTGCATGAGTACCATTAAGAATACCTTGCCAACATGGAGAAGATGCAGATTTCTCACAGTTAATGGCCAGAACAGGATTTAAACTAGAAAGCTGCAAGCGATTTCTTATATGCGTGTTGATATGTTGATGCACTACAGTAACACCTGCGAAGGAGGGTGGTGTTGCTTGGATAAACTAAGGTGCCCCCAAGTCATAATGTTTCTATGCCATTGCCAACTCAGCCTATGCCTAGAGCTAGCCTTGCCTGTTACTATATGTTGCCTGGGGTAACAGCATTTGCCAATTAGGCAATAATAAGTGGTATCCAATCTCTGACCACAACTCAGAGCAGAATACCCAGGATGTTTTCTGTTTAATTTGTAAAATATTTTATTCAAGGCCAATCTGCAGGGAAAAGCCTGGGGGTTGGTGACAGGATTGGCACTCCAGCCACCATAAAAAACCTCACATTGGTTCCATTCTATTTGGACTAGTGTGGTGCTGAGGTGTCACCCGTTGCATGGCTGCACCGGTTCCTAATCTGGGATCCTGAATTGGTTTGTCACGTGGTGAGTGTGGCAATGCGTTGTATCAATGTGTGCTACTAACCTCTCTCTCTCTCTCAAGTGACTCTTCTGCAGTCACTATTTCTCTGCATGATTATCTGCATTCTTTTCTCCCTCATGGCTTTTTGTTTTAGTTCGCCATCTGCTGGCGTTGTATATCATTGCAGTCTGATAGTGAGCAACAGCAAGCTCCTTCCTGCCAAAAAGCACACAAGGCCAGCACTGAAAGAGTGAGTTGCAGTTGATGTGATCCAGCTGAGTCATTTATTTGAATATTTACAGCCAGCATCACAGGTGTATAACAGCTGCTATTGTGCACACAAAAGATCTTCTGTGACAGAATTCTGGCTTAAGCTCTGTCATGCTCAGTAGTGGAAGATGTTTCATTTCTTCAATGTGATGCCAAAAAAAAGCACAAACAAGGTCTGGCTTTTAAGGACACAGGGCTGTTGATTTTGGCATTGACTGCTGCCTTTTGGCAGTTCCAAAAGGAAATTGAGTCAGCTGCATTTGACTCCAATCAAGAAATGTCCAATAAAGTACATCTGCTATTGTTTGACAGTTGCCACTCCTCTTTTTGCACACAATGTTGCTGCAGGGCAGATTATTATTTGCCTCTTGTTGATCATTTTCATTGTTTTCAATCCTGGAGGCCTCCATTTTTTCATTCTCCATCTGATCAATAATAAATTGCCTGATTATAATTAGTGCAGTCTTCAGTATTGTTATAGTCTTGGTGTCGTGTCTCTCAAACAGTTCTGCTCTGCCTCAGCAATTTACTGTAGTCAGTTCAGTTTACAGGAGTAATGTAAGTCACTATGAACATTTTTGCCATCCAAATTCTTTATACTAAGGAAACGTAATTAAACAGACTGGTTATAATGTAACTCCAGCTGTGCCAAAATGTTTTTTGTGCTAAGCCACACATATAGCACGTGTTTCTAGACAATGGCTGGATATCAGACAGGACTGTTTGACATAGTTCTATAATACAGCTGTTCTTCATGATCATTTTATTGAGATAACCAGCAGTCCCCTGAGTTACTCCACAAGTAACATAGGGCAGGTACACTAGCCACTGTGGATTGATAAAACATCACCCGACGCTTGTCACATACATTCAATTTGCTGAGCCTCCTCAAAAGGAATAACTTGCTTTATTCTTTTTATGTAAAACGTGTCTGTATTATCTACTCAGTCCATTTATTGTTCAGATGAATTCCCAGGAAATTTTAAGACTGTAGCTCTTCACCCCCCAGTTTTGGTAATTAATCTCAGAGATACCTCGTCAAACAAAAAATTCACTTCCAGCTGCTTTTTAATTTTAATCTTCAATTGCTGATGGCTGATAATCACCTATCATCCCAATCATCCCAATGTATATGTCATTGGATTGTGGGAAGAAACCAAAATACCCCAAGAATGCCCACTTGGGTGCAGGGATAACACCATGTAGGAAATGGCAATTAAAATTCTACTGACATTACAGCCATCATCAACAAGGTTGGTCAACACCTTCAAATCTGTGGACATTTTAATAAAGCCTGTGTGTCTCAGTCTATGTTCACTAACTTCTCTAGGCACACGGTCAAGTCTATTTTCGCTTGCTGTTTCACATCCTGGCACAGCACCTGCTCAACTCAGCACCTCAAAGCACTGAAGAGGGTGGTGAACTCAGCATATAATATATGGGGTGCTATGTTAGGTTTATATATGTTGGGTGCTGTGGGCTCTACTGGGGGAGCTGTAGAGGAGAACTATCCAAACTTTGAGGGGCTTCTGTCTGACCTGACAGTGATTCAGCCACAAAATACTGAGGCACCTGAAATACTCCTGGGTCCTGCATAAAAAGGGCCACCTCACCTCAGGTGGTATGTCAGAGTGAGGAGGAGAATGACACATCTTGCCTATAGAGAGAGGAATAAAAGGAGAGAAGAAAGGAAGGATTACATTATACTCCATTGTGTTGTATTGTATTGTGTTGTACTCAACAGAGTGAGAAGAAACCTGTTAAATTACTTTTGAAACAATAGAACTTTATTTGAATTTGTGACTTTGCAGCTTCTGATGTGTGTGGGATTTGGGGCTTGGATGTGCCTCTTAGTGGCCACAACAGATTACATATATAGTATGTATGTATGACTTGGACATATGGTACATGTGTGTTTTGCTGGTATTATAGCATAATCCCTAGATTTTTGGAGATATGCAGGTAAGAATTTAATTGTACCAACTATATGTGACGGTAGACTTGAACTGTGTTAAATGTACCTGGTGCGAAGGTCACACAAGATTGCATTTTTGCTTCAGGAACGTTTACTGGACTGTACTTTAAAAGTGCACATAAGCCAAATGGGGTGAGAGCTTAGCTCCCCCAGTTAACTGTGGTAGCATTGTGCTGATTTTTTTTTAGGTTGTCATGACTGTTTATATAGCAACCTCAAAGTCTATGCTGTCATATATGACTTCTGCCACCAGCCTGTTCTTTCACATCTATAATTTGATCAATTAAAACCTGAAAATTTCATAGGAAAAAAAGTCTTCTTTTTGTATTTCAAAGGTAATTTATGCCATAATTCAGGGATTCATTTCTTACTGAGTCATTTTGTTTCACAGACCCTTTAAGGGATAGTTAGTTTACATCATACTGTATACTTCATTAACCATATCACTTTCTCAGTCCAGTCACTGCCAAAGACTTTATTTATTAATATTAACTTTTATTTCAAATTTTTTACCTGATAACCTTATCTTAGGAAACAATGCTCTAGCCTGGTGCCTATCAGCAGCAGGAGGCAACCACAATCCAGTCCTGGGCACATTCTCACACACCTAAACACACCTACACATCCAAACTCACACATCTCAAGCACATTTAGAGACATTAGTCAACATAATTTGCACGTCTTTCTGATGTAGGGAAAGATTGGAAAATCCAGAGAAAAAGACGAGAGCAGGCAAGCTCCATGGAGGCAGTATGCATGACAGGATGTTGTTTAAATATAGTTCTAAATATCCTAAACAATGTGAACAATCAACAAACACTTGGCCTGAGAGTCATTAACCTCTTCTGTTTTTTCTCTTCTTAGAAGAATGTCCTCCACTTGGCCTGGAATCCCATAAAGTGGACAATGACCAGTTGTTGGCTTCCTCCATGTTACGGTATGGGACAGGTCCCCATCGTGGCAGACTTAATATGCAGGTATGTATGTCACTGGGTAACAGCATTGTGACAAGATAACTTCTGAAGAGAGTGGAAAAGACATCTCATTAATTAAGAAATTGTATTTTTCTATATGCGATGTTTTTGTTGGACATACAGTATTGGGCATTCTGTTATGACTGTTTCCTTTTCCATTTACTACTGAGAGTGCAAGCCTCTTTACAGACTTACGATTTTGTGAGGGAGTGACACAAAGCATGTGTTTTTCAGTCCTTATCTCTAAGGAGAACAGAGAATAGAGAGAGATGAAAGAGGAGAGAACAGTTGTGTTTTCTCCCTTTTCTTGTAGTTTCAGACTTTTAAACATAGAAATCAATGGCATAAATAACACCATTATTTAAATTTGGCAAATGAAATTTGAATTGTAATGCTATTTTGTTATAAGCCCATCTATTTTTCTCTTTTTTATAAGTTTAAACAACACATGTTTTTGATCATGTGTATGTATTGTATACAGCAAAATACAGAACTTGTAAAATGTGCAACTTTCTGTTCTTTTGTGAGTAGGCCAGGTCCTCATTGTTAATTTAACACCTAACCATGCTGGTCAAAGTAAAGAGAAAGCATAGTGTCTTACAGTTTTCTGTCTCTTTTGTGTATTCTGATTAACTGCTTTCTAAAAATAAAAAACAAAAAAAATAAATGGCTTGTCAGAGATTGCAAGCCAATATTGAGAAACTGTATGTTTGAAAAGTTTAATGCTCCTTCTTTTATGACAACTAGGGGGCTTTGCTCGCCAAACAGGCAAGCTCTGCCACCTGCATTGTGAAGCAGGGGGTTGAATACACCCCAAGGAGACGTGGTCACTCCTCCAAAACCCCCTCTTAAACGGTGATACAATGGGAAACAAATACAGTTGTTTTTTTTTTTTACCTCCTCTTTGCTCGTTCAGCTGCTGGCTTGCTGCTGCTGCTGCCGTGCCTTGTGATCTGCATCTCACACGGCGCTTTGAACATTTAAAAACCTGTACAGCAGCTGTCCTTTTGTCTCACTGCCTCGTCTCTCTTCTCCACCAGACAAGCTCTGCTCCTGTTGGGGGTCCCACTCTCGAGTTACGCCCCTATGAAGAGGAAGATTTTCTATTCTTTTAATTGAGAGACGAAACTGTCCCCTCCAACTACACACGGAGCTCGATTCACTCCTGAAAGAGATTTATGTTTGTTATGAATTGTTTGAATAGCATTTCTGTCTCTAATATCTCCTGTGTAGCTGTGCAACTCTGCGACCCAAATGTAGTAGCGTATGTGGATTTCACTTTCACCAAACAATAAATCTTTTAATTCTTGAGGATACACCTCTTCATTGGGAAGAACGACTACTTTTCCCTGATGGCAACATGAATTAGATGATCTACAAGTCTCTGACTTAAAGTTTAAATCTAAACAATATATTTGATCTCTTTTCGCTATTCCGTTATTTCACCAAGTAATAATTTCCGTTTGTTTGCGCTAATGCAATCTTTACTATCATTTTTTTGAGACTTTTGAATTTTTGTACATCCATCATGTCTAACCTGCTCTGCATGTGTATCGCGCCAATGTTTTTGAATTCTTTACGATGTTCTACTTTGTCTTCTACTCTTTGTCTTTTATTATATTTAGTCTCATCTCATGGGACGTGAAAGTGTCTCTCTCCCCAAGATTTTTTTTATTTTAATAGAGAGATATAAATACTGTAGACCTGAAAATCTCCAGTGGAATGAGGACATAGATTACCAGTAGCCAGTACTGGCTAAGGATGCTGTTTCTAAAAAATTAGGTTTTGCCGGGTGCACCCCATTTGTGAATCGGGTTGCTTTACCTGTAGCTAAGTTTAATAACCTAGTTGGGAAGGGTAAGGGATGAAGTCCAGACTTAGTCAACACTGTTCTGTCAACTCCAGCTACACCTGACTCTGCAGCATAGAATTTCACTACTGGTTTTAATAGGAGGAAAGTGTTTCTTCGTCATTGAAGTTTAATATATCTCCTGCTTTCATGTTCTCCTGCATGGTCAGCAGAGTGAGCTGAATTGAGTGTAACTGTCTTCCTAACACCTTGCGTGTATCAAACTGATCTGAAGTCAGTGCTTATTACTGTATGTATCTTAAGTCTAATTACAAGGCAGACCAAGAGGAGGAGGATGATGACTTTTATGATGGTGCCTGGTGTGCAGACAATGAGGAGACCCAGCACTGGTATGAAGTAGATGCCAGGAGAGAAGTAGAATTCACTGCAGTGATCCTACAGGGTCGAGATTCACCAGTACAGTAAGTCTGCTTAAGCAAGAACATAAATAACTTGTCAGATGAGAGAAGCCTATTGTTTAGTTAAATCTTGCTCTTTAACTTCAAATGCACGTATTTCATCCAGCCACTTCATAGAAGGAAGCCAGGATATGAGGGATCTTACAGAAGTAAAAAGGTGTTTCTTTTTCAACTTCCCCTTAATTCCTACTAATATTCCTTGTGGGTCACGTGGAAGAAATCCATCACATTTTCAGTATGGTGTGGGACATGACCAGTCCTTACTGTGCATATAGTAGCATCTTGAAAGTGAATTTAGCGATAATGACATAAGAATGAATGGGGTACTAGAGAGCTGTTTGCGACTAATTGTGGGCTATGGTGTAAGACATTTACATTAAAATGAATCATTTGCCACTGACTTAATTGATTCACTGTCCTTTGCACAGAATGCCATCATAACCAAAAGTCTCTCTTTTTATTTTTCTTTTAAGTAATGATTTTGTCACTTCCTACTTTGTGGCCTTCAGCAATGATAGTCGTACTTGGACTGTGTACCATGATGGCTATGCTGAGTGGGTAAGTGTAAAAATAATATCTAGTCAATGCCATTGCTTTACATCTGCAGTTGAACCAAGCCCAAATCACTATTTTTGGCATACCTGTAATTATTTCAGGTATTGCTCTAGCTATTGAAAATTTTTGAATTATTTTAATAAGAATTCTCTAGTGAGCTTTAAGCCTGCCACACTGAAGTTATGTGATCTGATGAAACACTTTGAAATTCTCTGAGACAAATCTAGTCTTGGAGAGCAACAGCACCTGAAGGTTTTCATTTTAACTTTCTTCTTCTTCTGGCTTATGCAGAGAGTTCAGAAAAGTACACAGAATTACAATACAGGTATATATAGTTAAAGCTTCTTTAAGAAATGCTGTTGATCTCTGTGTTTGCCAGATGTCCATATGTCAGTAGATCTCCATATTTGATCTGATCACTTTACAACTGTATGTAGAAAGTACTAGTTTAAAGCTCTGTTATTACAGTATATATTTTTATGAACAAATTTGATGGCAGCTTCAGTGGCCACAAGACATCATATTCTGAGGCAAGTATTTAGAGAAACTGAAAGGTTTGTTTGTAAGAAATGACACATTTTGCCAATAAGAGAGGTAGAGCTAATATCAAAAATCACCAAATTTACGGCTGCTGTCTTTAATTTACTCTATAAGTATATAACTCTATTCAGATTTATGGACTCAGTTTGTTTCTGTAAATTTCTTGTAGGGTTCAGCCTAATTAGGTTGGTTAGAAAAGGGTGGAATATTACTATATAAAATATATAACACACATATAAAATATATACACATGCATAGCGGCAAAAAATGTTACACCAAGGAGAATTACTTAATTTTGTAATACAAATGTCAGCTTGATCAACATGTCCAAGTGTGCATGCTCATAACGTTAATGAACACTATTAGAGAGCAGGATATTGGGCTCACCATAAAAAGGGAGTATTTGAACAGTACAAAATCATGATAGCTATGAAACACATAAAACTGCTGATACTATACGCCAATAATCATCAGTAGAATAATAAAATAAACAGTTAACCCAGTTTGATAAGATATTACTCACTGCTGTTCATGAAGCTGGATGATGATGCACACTATTACACTGTTGATCTTAATGGGTTGTTTCATTATGCACATTCTTAGGTTTACCAAGCAATACCTTGGTAATTGTCTTGCCCATGTTGTACCAAATGTTTCTAAAAAATGTTTCATCACATAAATTAACAAGATATAGAGTAGTGATTTCTGAGTGGCAGCATAGTCTTTGTTCTGCATTCTTTATGAAAAACCGACTATACACCTTATCATATCTATAGCAATATATTTCACATTACCAGTAGTATACAGTATTTGTATGTAAATATTGTCAACTCTGAGTTTATTGAAACATTAATTTATTGAGCATGGTTTCTATCCCTGCGGTGGGCTGGCGCCCTGTCCGGGGTTTGTTTCCTGCCTTGCGCCCTGTGTTGGCTGGGATTGGCTCCAGCAGACCCCCGTGACCCTGTGGTTGGGATATAGCGGGTTGGATAATGGATGGATGGGTGAATGGATGTTTTCTATCCATATATTGTATCTGTAATTCTATTCACAGAAACATTTCCTTAGTGTAAATAAGAATCTTTTGTTTTCTTTTTTTTTTTAAATATGAAAGCTGTTTTTTGGCAATGTGGACAAAGACACCCCAGTCATGTCTGAATTTTCTGAGCCAGTTGTGGCTCGGTATATAAGGATTCTTCCACAGAGTTGGAATGGAAGTCTGTGCATGCGCCTGGAGATCATGGCCTGCCCTCTGTCATGTGAGTCTAATAAGAGTTTTGAAATAAATTGCCTGTTCTCCTAAAAACTGTTTTTATGTTGTGATTTTGGGAAACATCTAGCCAGTGAGAGACAGTAGGTATCCTCCTGTATCTAATTACTAAAGGACCAACTGGAACATTACATGCAGTATGTGAACTGTGCAAGAATCACTGTTCTGAATGTTGCTGATTATTCCAGAAATGAATTTTGATGTATTTAAATGCATGTTATTTATATTCAAAATAGCGTATGATACATGTTTTGTATTGTTTCCTAAATAAAACCACAATGTATAAATCAAACATCTGCACTATCATCTGTTCATGATTTGCTCCTTGAATTTTTCTCCCTCCACTTCTCTCCAAGTGTTTGTGAAGTTATATTGATTATTAAAATACACACATTCTCAAACCATTCCTTGTCTTGGGAACAATTTCCACCATCTCATACCTTCAGGATTGAAACAAAAACACTAACACTACCTCCTGGTTGTGCTGCTGAAACGCAAGCCTAAAGCAATATTTATAAAATATTTAAAGACAAACTCATATGTACAACCAGAGATGCTTGCTGATTACTTATATACAGGGCATGTGAATATTCTACAGATGCATGAAAAGCTCAATGATGTACTTAAGAAATGTCTGTTTACCCATCAAATTTGTGATCTGCATAATTCAATTTTCGATTGCAGTCAAAATATCAAAATTAGATTTCTCTGTCTCCATGTTCAGGATGCCATATTAATGAAATTGTTCCTAACACCCCTGTAAATTAATTATGATGAGTGCTTCTCATCAGGACTCAGCACAACTAAAAAATAAATTCTATTATATTTGACTCACTTGATTCAGACAAAAAAAAAATATGATAACAGGAAGTAACACTTTTGAAGCCACTGTAATAATATTTTCAAAAATTAAAGGCAACCTGTGAAGCAACAGCTGAAGAAATATTTTTGCAGTCACAAGAGAAAGAAAATATTGTTAGATTAGTGTTTCCATTCTAGAAAAAAATAATGCTGTCCTAGTAAATCAGCTGTTAATGCCAAACTACTTTAGAATCACCAGCCAGAACTTCCTTGGGTGGAAATTGAAGTATCAGGAGAAATTTCACGCAGACACCCCCATAATGTGCAAACACCAAAGAGGCAGTTGTTCGGCCAGAATGAGAATCCAGCACTGTGGAATTGTGTGGCAGTAGTGTCTTATTCCTTTAATGATGTCTAATATTTAATCTTTTCCTAAAATACAGTATACCTCTCAAGTTATTGTAGTCACTATTTGAAAAGCAGCTCTTGAATTGAGATTTGAAGATCACAGTGCATTTGTGATTTATTACACTTCTTTCATAAAATTATTCTGTAGCAATCAAAAGAAACATCCATGTAATTGGCCATCTCCTCTAGCCCTAAACAGCTATTCCTGGCAGAACGAGGTGACATCCGTGTACGATTTGGACTTTCGGCATCACAATTACAAGGACATGAGACAGGTCAGTGGGTTATATTTATAATGGAATTCAGATCATATAGCATTTGATGAAGTCAGCATCATCCCAAGCTGTTTTACAAAGTAAAGTAGCAACAGTAGGTAACAAGATACTGTAGACTTCACAATCATTTCAGTACAAGGTAAACATGAAGAAAATACTCAGATGCTGTAAATAGTGTGCAAATGTCTCAGGATCACATCTCATTTGTTCTGTGTAAATTAAAGGAAAAAGTGAGGTAAGAAGGTATGGTCCCAAGTAGGAAAAACTCTCAACTGAACAATGTAGGCGGTTGGTGATGGTGCATAAGCACAATACCAAGGTGGCGTTTACGCGTTATTTATCAAAGGTTGTTGTATTTCCCATCCAGATCCAAACAAAAGTGAGAATGTTAAGGGGTCTCTATTATAGATTGTATATTAAGTAGTATGATCTCCATAAGTCTACCAGAATGGTCACACCCTAGACAGCTGTTAAACAAACATTGTGAGTCCATTGCCCATTGGCTTACTGTTTTAACTTGTAAAGTCACATGGTTAGGTAAAGTGGTTTGGGAAGGTGGTTTGGATTCACGGCACTCAAGATATTTATTTCCTGTCTCTCAATCCCCAGATGATGAAAGTAATCAATGAGGATTGTCCATCTATTACACGCATCTACAACATTGGCAAGAGCTTTCGTGGACTAAAAATTTATGCTATGGAGTTTTCAGATAATCCAGGAGAACATGAGACAGGTAGGTGAGAGCTGAATTTAGAAATAGTGACATAAGGTATGTTGTTAAAATATTTTATTGTTTCCTTTCATTTTATTCCAGTTTAATCCATCTTGTCACCACATTTTGGTCTTTCTTGATGTCCATTTTATTGCAGGGGAACCAGAGTTCCGTTACACAGCTGGACTACATGGGAATGAGGTGCTGGGACGGGAAATGCTCCTTTTGCTTATGCAGTTTATGTGCAAAGAATATAATGATGGCAACCCACGGGTACGTCGCTTGATAGAAGACACTCGTATCCACCTGGTACCATCTGTAAACCCTGATGCCTATGAGCTTGCTTATGAAATGGTTAGTACATGTTTTACCTGAACTTTAGTTTTGTATTTAACCTATTAATCTTCTAGTGATCAGTTCATTAAAAATTAAACACATGAAAGATTGGCTAAAGAAAAATAAAGTCTATCAAAGTGAGAATCATAGGGTCTGAGTTGCTAAGTTGCCAAGTGCACTGTTCTGTTTAAATTAAAAACAAAATGAAGGATGAACAAAAGGAAAAGGATAATGTTTCAGATAAACATAAAGTAAACAAAAACATGATCTGACCAGGTCTGTGTAGTATAGATTGTGTTGTGTTATATAGGATAGTGTTACTACTTTACTGTCTCAAAGGTACTCCACAAAACCTCCTTTCTACCCAGCAATAAGGCTAGACTTGTCAAAGACAAGCTTTGCTCTTATGGCTGGGATATCTTCCGAGGTTTTCGGCCTCTCTCCTGCTCTTTTTTATCTCTTTGTTAGTTCTGATTTCTGTAATTCCTTGTAATAACCCAGTTTCCTCCAAACGTACATCTCAGCTCAGTAATTTTGTAACATGGAGTGGCCTTTTAAGTTATACATGGGGTTCCTTCTTTGTTTTTCCTGAAATCACTTTCAAGGTTGCTCCTGTCCCATAAAATTCAGGCTCTTACAGTTCACAGGGACTGCTATTAATCCCTAGATGAACTACAGTACTACCATGAACCATTTTTTAATTACAGGGCAAATATACACAATGAACTCTGGGCTGTTTGCCATCTACTGTAAGCATTTCTTTCCTCCTAGCCTCTTTTTGGCATCGACAGCCACTGTTTAGCATCTTGGCGGATTACTGTTAGGGTATTCCCAGTTCATCAGTCTTGTGGTTCTCATGGTGAACAATCATGCTTCAGGATATCCTTTATAATTGTTCATCCACAGCATTGTTAATCTCTAGCGTTGATATCCCCCACATCGTATGGCCTATATTTTCAATCTGTATTCCCTCTAGCCTGCCAGTTAATCATATACACATATCAGAAATATTAAAAACTGAAATGGGGGCTGCAGGGTCTCGTGGCCTTGGCACTCCTGCAGAGTTTGTTTTTTTTTCTTCAGCCCTCTGAGTTTTATTTTTTTTCTGTCCTGCAGGCCATCGGACCTTACTTTATTCTTTGTTACTTAGTATTGCTTAATCTTGTTTTTATATTTTTTTCTTCATCTTGTAAAGCACTTTGAGCTACATCATTTGTGTGAAAATGTACTATATAAATAAATGCTGTTGTTGTTGAAAGATTACTCATTTATCCACCCAACCATCCATTTTCACTATTTTCTTATTTCATTGCTCGGTTGTGGGTGCTGGAGAATGTCTGTAAAAGTCAAACAGCAGATTTACTTAGCACTACATTATACATTATTAAACATTATTACACTAGCACTGAATGTGCATTCACAAAATAATATAAATTGCAATAAGGAAATAATAACCTCAAAAGTTTAACATTTAATCACTCTTGAACCCTCAAAGTTGTTTTACTATAGGAGACTCTAGGTTTCTTAGATACATACCCAGCTGTTAAGGTTATATATTTCTTGTGAAACCCTGGAGCAACTGTTTAGAAGTGCAGTAGGACAATGTTGGAAAGATGATGGCCTTTAGAGTTCTGTATTGCATCTGTGCTCTTTTAAATACATATGTACTTGAGCGCATGCACAATGAGAATGTGCTCTCTTACGGTTACAAGCACTCTTAAAGTAAATAGTCCTCACCAGTAACTGAAAGGAGAAACATTAAGACAAGGAAGTATGGCATTCTAATAATGATTCATTTAATTTATTTTTACTGTGACTTACATTCCTAAATAGAAATAGCTATTAGGCTGACATCTTCATCCAAGGAAACTTACAATATTTGAAAAATACAGTTGGTTACTTTTCTTTACTTTTTCCAGTCGGGGCACAGGAAGATAAAGCGACTTGCTCATCGTTGCACAGTGTCAGTGCTAGAAATTGAATCCATAACCCCGGGATTTAAAGTCCAAAGCCTTAAACACCACACCACACTGACGACCTTGAATTTGACGAAGGTGCAAACTGAAGCAAGCCCATAAAACAGCATGATATCTAAAAATGTTTTAATGAGACCTGCAACAGTATACTAGGAAAAAGATTAATAAAACCATAGGGATAGGCTTTAGCTTCCTTATGACCCTTCTCAGGATAAATGGGTTTGAAAATGGATGGATGGACACTTTGAGAATAAACAAACCTCGGGCAATCTATAAAACACGGTCACTTTGACGTCATAGGCATTGGCAATGCTTAGCATCGTAACAAAAGTTTCTCAAAGTGGCACTGATGTCATTATATTTAACATTTTTTATATTTAAAATATACATGAAAAATAAGTTAAGAATTGAAAACCACTTAAAGACTGGCACATATACGATCTATACTTCAGATACAAGTGGACAAATGCCATTTGATTCCTCTGCTCCCTTGATCTTCTTTAGATATGTCCTCAAAAATAAAACTCAGCTTACTTGCAACATACCAACATCTCCTGCTCTGGATTTGAAAGGCAGAAATGATAAATCACAGCCTCTGCTCCCTCTTCTTGCCCAGTTAATATGGGAATCCCTAGCTTGATGACTATAGGGAAGAAGATATTTTTTATGTTATAGCTACTGGAAAACATTGGCTGAGAAAACAAATGGATTAGTGACTGCAATAGCAGGGTCTACTTGAAAATCCATGCTGTCTATTTATTTTGGTTTTTCTCTAGACAGAGGCACGTGTACAAATCAGAAAGATGGACATCTGTCTGAATCTACTTCTAAACGTTTAGGGTTGTGTGTAGTCAGAAACTATTCCACGGCATCAGGGGTATCAGTGTTCGATGGGGCACTAGTGCAACATCAAAATGGACATTTCTAATATGCCCAGAGGGGACTGGGTGGTCTCATGGTCTGGAATCCCTACGGATTTTATTTTTCCTCTCCAGCTGTCTGGAGTTTTTTTTTTCTGTCCTCCCTGGCCATCGGACCTTACTCTTATTCTATATTAATTAGTGTTGTCTTATTTTAATTCTTACTTTGTCTTTTATTTCTCTTTTCTTCATCATGTAAAGCACTTTGAACTACATTATTTGTATGAAAATCTGCTATATATATATAAATGTTGTTTTTGTTGTAATACACATGCAGCGTCATATTACAGCATGTCTGTTATAGCAAAGAAATTGAAATTTATTTCCTACTCATTACCTTATTTTTTTTTTTTTTAGGGGTCTGAAATGGGCAACTGGGCTTTAGGCCACTGGACTGAGGAAGGCTACGACCTCTTTATAAATTTTCCAGACTTGAACACCATATTGTGGGGTGCCCAGGAACGGGGGTGGGTCCCCAAACTAGTGCCCAATCATCATATCCCAATTCCAGAGAACTTCCTTTCAGAGAATGGCTCCGTGAGTTCATAAACTGTGAAAGTTTGATAGCACAGACAGAAAATGGCACTGGTTCCTAAATCGAGACATCTAATGAGATTTTGTGCATTAGGCAAGTTGCAATGCCTCATTGCACAAGCTATGTTTCTGGTCAGAAAGAATAAAACAAACTGACATTGTTTTGTGAAAATACATAAGTTATAACTATAAAAATGTTTCTTTTTTCCTTTTAATTTCGATGTATGTAATTTCTATATCTCATTTAATTAAGCCACCTGTATTTGCACATTTAAAGCTATCAGGGACCTCCATATTTATCTACCCAGAGTGTGAAAAACAATATTCATTTTAGTTAATGTAATTAGTTTATGCAAGGAATTTGTATTTTGAAAGCATTGTTCTTTTTTTTAAATGGTGTGCCATAAACTCTCACCAATAGTAATGACATTTCCTAAAACATGTTGCTCTATGTTGGTGAGACATTAGAATTAAGATCCAGGAAAAGAACAACATTTTCTGATCTCTGCATAAGTTGCCCTGATTTATTTCGAATGTAGGATGCCTTCCATGTGCATTTCAGTAGATTTTCAATTGTATTGGAAATCAAATCAGAAAGATGGACATGGAAAGAAACTGAAAACTTATGTCAACCTTATAAATGTTGCTCCTTTCAGGTTGCTATAGAAACCCGAGCAATAATTGCCTGGATGGAGAAGATTCCATTTGTGTTGGGGGCAAACATCCATGGTGGGGAGCAGATGGTAACATATCCCTTTGATATGGTGCCCACAACCAGTGAAGGTGCTGTAAGGCGTCAGGCAGAAAGTGAAGAAGACGAAGAGCAGCGGCACCACAGGCAAGAAAGTGTCCCAGAACCCCACCAGACTCCTGATGATTCAATCTTCCGGTGGTTGGCTATTGCTTATGCTTCAACCCACCAGACTATGACAGAGACTCATCGTGGAATGTGCCACACTGATGACTTCACTTCTGGACAGGGCATCATCAATGGAGGCTCTTGGAAGTCCACATCTGGCAGTAAATATCAATGTTCAAATTTTACCCAAGCCAGAAATAATGACCAGTGTATATGAACAATACTGCAGTTCCAAAATTTAAATCATACGCATGGCTATACAATTTCTGAATATCAAAATCCTCAAGGTAGAAAATACATTCATTCCTCAATTTTTTTAATTGTTGTTACTGTTAGGATCAAATGGCGCCCCAAAAGACACAAGTCAGAAATCACCTACCTGTCCACCAGAGGGTCCACTCACTCATCTTAGGGCAAAGGAACAGCCTATCTTTAGACTAGCAGAGGAGACCAAAATGAATGCTCGAAGATCATGTAGACTTAAGGCAAAGCTTTGAAATGCAGCCATTCTACTCTGTGTACATTATAAGCCATCTTAGATTACTCATATTATTGGTAAATATTTAGATAATTAAACATTCACTTCAGTCTGAATTGAGTGTACAAACTTTATTTTCCTATTGCTTTATCAGTGTGGCAGAGTTATTACTGCAGACTCTGATCTCTAACAGAATGGGTTAAAATCCTGAGTTTTCCTCCCATTTACTGAAGATGTGTGTGTTAGGCTCACTCAAAATGCTGCTTCTCAGCTAACAGTATAAGCTACAGCTAATGTGACCTTGAATTGGAATGGATGGATTTAGAAAATCAGTGGATTGTTACAAATTTATGAACTTGTCACATAGCTAAACACCATTCATTCTTTCATTTACTTACCTTTCTTTATTGGATTGTATAGTTTTGGGGAGAAGATACATATCCCAGCAGCATTACTCAGGACACATGAACCAACCCTGGGTGGAATGCTAGTTCACTTGTAAAACACTCTGACCCACAGCAGACTGATTTACTGAGGGCACATGATGTAAGGATTTGACAGGAAACCATAGTACCCTAGAAAAAAAATACATTTATATCGACATGCAAAACCCACTTTGACCAGGTCAATCGCAAGAGCTGTGAGACAGCAGAACTCACCAAAGTCAAGTATGAATTAAGAAATGAATTAATGAAACTCAACCGATGGAAGTATACATAGGATATGCAGTCGGTGCATTAATAACCTTCAGGCAGGATGAGCACAGCTTTCTTTTTGCTTCTTCCTAATGACATTCGCTTTTTCCTCCTCCAGGCATGAATGACTTCAGTTATCTCCATTCCAACTGCTTTGAGTTGTCGCTGTACTTGGGCTGCGATAAGTTTCCACACGAAAGTGAGCTGCCACAAGAATGGGAGAACAACCGAGAGGCCCTCTTAGTTTTCATGGAACAAGTAAGAAAACTGGATAAAAAGTGCCCAACTCCCAGAACTGATTTCTCAGGGTAGCATTCAAGTGTCCATTTTCCTCTGAAGACATTAAAATAGACAAATGTTCCTTGTTTTTTCCTGTAGGTGCATCGTGGAATTAAAGGAGTAGTCAAGGATCAGGAGGGTAACGGCCTTGCCAATGCTACTATTTCGGTTGAAGGGATAAACCATGACGTCAAAACAGGTAAGACATGGTCTTCAGTGGCTGGTCAGCCTAGCCTTGTTCTGTGGATACCTTATATGTATTTGTATATCTCGCAGAAACTCACAAAAGCAAACACCCATCTGAGCATACAAATATTAAGCCAAGGTCCAGATTTATGCTGCAAAACTATTTCTGTTGAGGTTTCTATTTTTTATGTGTTTTAAACCATCCATCCATAGTTAGAAGTGCTAAATTCAACATAACCAAATAAGAACGGGGCACAAGTACTTTAAACCTTGAGTGCTTATGCTTAGTCCACTGTACCCAGGGGTTTTGTGTAATTGTGTTTATTAGTTAAGGGCCAGCTCCTGCTTCTGTATTATTTAATTGTTTTAACATTTATTATTTTTAATGCAGTATATCCCAATCAGAGTTTACTTTAGTAGGGATGTTTGGGTTTTATTCATAGGCACTGTGACATTGCATGTTAACGTTTTACTGTTTTATTTCTTTGAGGACACCACAGTGGGTAGTGCTACCATCTCATTGATCCAGCATCCTAATTTGAACCCTGCACCCGGGTATTCTCCGTGTTGCACATTCTCTTCATGCCTGCATGGCTTTACCTCTCACAGCCCCAAAGACGTGTGTGTGTGAGTGGAATCCTGTCCAGGGCTGTTTACTACCATGTGCTCAGATCTGTAAAAATATACTAAGACAGTTTGATAATGTTATCACAATATCCTAGACTTGAACATTTTGGAATGAAGGCTTTAGTTATGGACACATCTTATTTCTCTTCTGTTTGCTCATGTTACTTCTAATTTAATTAATTTAGAGATCCTTAAATTTAGATTAAATCCGAATATCTTTGGGCCATAAGAAGAAAATGCATACAGATGGTGCATAAGCAGGATTTAAAATCCAGTTTGCTGGACCTTTGGGACAGCAAAATTAACCAGTGCACCATCTACCACAAACCTTACATAAATGGCATCCTACATTCGAAATAAATCAGGGCAACTTATGCAGAGATCAGAAAATGTTGTTCTTTTCCTGGATCTTAATTCTAATGTCTCACCAACATAGAGCAACATGTTTTAGGAAATGTCATCTAATGATACTGAACATGGCTGGGATATACAAACTTGTTTATTCAAGTAAATGTATGGCAGATATTACTGATAATTATAAAGGTTCTTCAGAATGTTTCTGTAGATCCAACTTCAGTCCTGCCTTGCAAAGTTTTAAGGTGGGTCATCTTTGTCCCAAAGTAATACATGCAAGTGTCAGTTGAGTGGTGCATAAACTCAATAAAACCTGCACCTGATGCCCTGCCAAAATGTCTTGATATCCCAAGCAGTAAAATTAACATTTTTAAGTCACTTTGTAAGTTTATTTGTTGCGAAAGATAGTTTAGTTTTAACTTTGACAGAAGTGCACAATGAGTGAACACTCAGAACAAAGGTGCTTGACTGCTATCTTTTTCATGATGGGTTGCATACTGTATTTTTCCCAAACCACCCACTGCTGAATCACTGCAGATCTCAAGTCTTTGCTACGAAGCAAGTTATGCTCCATTTCTTTCACCTGGTAATCCCCTACAAATTACACACCACTTACGAAATCCTTGAGGCAAGCAATCAGATGAAAAATCAAAAAGTATCAGGTCCAGACTGTAGGCTGGGTGGTCAAAAACTTCTCATTTCACATTTTGAAGGGCATTTGTGGTGTGCATAGTCATACGAGGGCAAGGATTGTACAACAGAACACCCTATGGTGAGGTTTAGCAGGTTATGTCATATGACACGTTTGCAATTGCAGCTAGTCAGAAACCTTCTTGCGCCCATGGATCGGCGTAGTTCTCTTATAATTCAACCTTCTGACTTGGAGGCCCATGGTACACAGCCAGCTTAACACTGTGACAACACAAAGCAGGCCTTGAGTAGTTTCCCGACAGTGACACATCCTTTAACAGTCTGTCTCACAGTCCCCGGCATACTCTGTTCATCAAATCTGTCCTACAGCTCTATCCACTTTTATAAAATTTCTGCAAGGTAA
Source organism: Polypterus senegalus (assembly GCF_016835505.1). NCBI lineage: Eukaryota > Metazoa > Chordata > Cladistia > Polypteriformes > Polypteridae > Polypterus > Polypterus senegalus. The sequence continues at coordinate 51,650,085 of NC_053164.1, forward strand.
AACATTGTCACCAGTTTATGCATCATTAATACCTTTTTCCTACAATTCGGTGTAAACACACAATGAAGTTTACAACTTGGCAATAACTCACACTAGAAACACAGTAAACATCAGCAGGATATCAGCCCACCAGAGAGCAGTTAAAATTTTACGAAGCGTCAGTGAGCTGGGACACAAAATGTATAGAAAACCTTGTGAAACACCATTGCCTTACACAAAGTAACTTCCAAAATTATTTCTGTACTATTAGAATGAGTTCTGGTTTGTTAAGTGACCCATTTTGGGGCATACAATGAGTAAAACATAGGCTTCAACTAGCAGTCCAACAAATTAGCTACTAGGCCGCTTGACCAGTTTAATGAGCACCTGCATGCAATGTTCTATTACATATTTAAAATCCTCCTTACGAGTAAAATGGATTCTGTACATTGTGAATGGCAGTATGGTGTTAGCCAGCATCTCCAGAGACCTGGGCCCAGACGTTGGGGTGCTGTGTGTGCAGCTGTAACATTTGAGGTTTTCTTCTGTTACAGTTGCCCATTTTAATTTGCCCCTGCAATGGCATAGCATATCATCCTGGTTTGGCTCTCACTTTATGCTCAATGCTGCCAGGACAGACTCTGGCTTTCTACAGCCATAAAATGGCATAAGCAGGTTCAGAAAATAGACTGGTAGTATACTCTGCCTCACATGCCCAGAGATCTGCCATTGATGCACATCCCAGTGTGGTTGGCTTTGTGGAGATTATATGGACACACAAAAGGGTTTTTGACTTATTCTAGAAAAGGTTCAAATTAACTGAAAATTGCAAATTGAGCCAGTATGAGCATATGTGTGAATGTGCATACCTGACAACGCATCCAGTGATAATGGGTGAGGCTTCAGACCCATCTCAAAAAATGCATAAAACATGGTATTGTACAGTATATCCAGAGTAACCACTACGTCAGAAAAGTTAATAAAGCAGATTTATTCACTGTGATATTTTATATACATTGGAAGCACTAAAGTTTATGGCTCCGGTACTTTTTTAAAAACTGGAACAATAAAAACTTTTATAAATCACAAGTATTGTGGTTATATTGTGCTGCCTCTTGTGCAGTGCTCTAAATGCTTTTAGATATTGTTTTAAATTATATAGCAAAGATCTGTGTTTAAAATAATCCAAACAAGTACAGTTATACTGCACTTGTTTATATGTACTGTATTTTTAACAACTAGCACACAGCTAGGTTAAGCAACTAGGCACCTACGCTGTCATAGGTGTATTGTGAACCAACACAATTTGCGTTCATCGTCAAATCCCTTAGCTACGAGAGTCTATTAACTCACTTTATCTAATGCAGCACTGAATGCATGGCAAGAATATCAAACCTGGATACCTGCTCATTCTACTGCAGAGCATATGTGCACAAAAGGCCAATTTAGCATTGCCAAGGGACCTGCCAAAATTTCTTTGGAGTACGGAGAGAACTTACCGAGATACAAGTAGAACAAACATACATTACACAGAAGGCTACTCAGTACAGAATGAAAGCAGTCAGGTTCAATACAACAATGGAGCCCCTAAATCTAAGACTCATTTCAATATCAGTGTAATTGTTAAACTTATGAAATATTAATCTGTCCATCAATCTCAAAACTTACTAGACTGAATGTAAGGCAGGAACCGGTGCTGGATGGTGTGCCAGCCCATCACAGGGCATACTCATGCTGTGGGATAGATCTCTTGCTCATATCAAAACTAGGATGGCAGGAATATGCAGAGATATAGTTCAATTATATTGTCGATGGTAAACCCAAATATGTTCACTTTCTCAGTTCTATGGCTTGAATGTGCTGATAGACTACTTTTCAACAACTAACCCAAACATACCTGCGATAATAAAGAAAGAAAATGCACTGCTTTTTCGTAGCACATGGATAAAAGAAGATGGATACAGTATATAAAAGTAGATACAGATGCAGTTTTTTTTTTTAAATAAGGAGGAGCCATTCCTGTATGAATTAGGTTTCCCTTTTTGAATTCTGTTTAGGGAAACATTGTTTTGGGACTGGCTTTTAAACAGTTTTGTGTGATTTGTGGCCCATACGTCTATTCCTTACCTTCCTCTAGTTAGAAGATTTTTCAGCACCTTAGTGCTTTGAAACATTGGCACTGATCTTCTTCACAACTCTCTGAAGCGTGTTTTTTGTTAGAACTCTTTGAAGTGGCTGTGAGTTTTATTAGAAGGAGATTATACACTTGTGAAATCTGGTAGGAGAAATGTATAAAAGGTAAAATTTTACACAAAATACAGGTTGTTACTTTCAGCTACAGTAATTACCAGTAACCACAATTACACAACCACATGATAAACTGTTTGCTGCTTTTACTTATAGGTTATAAGCAACTTTAATTTCTTAAACAATTATGATGAGATTTTGTCCTGTAGTCTGCAGGGTTCACGGTGAGGGGTTTCACTGACACGTGAAATAATAAGGAGTGTGCTTTATGTTTCTTTGTCCAGATGGTTTGGAGGTCGGCTGTGAACTCCCATTGCTTTTATGCACAGTCTTTCCTGCTTGTGTACCTTGCTGTCCATTAGGCTGAACTCAATACAAGACCTGCGCCCAACTTTGTTAAAGATTTTCTTCCAGTCTTGTGATATGGCATTAGATTGCTGTTCACTGTAGAAAGCAACAGACGGTCTGCTCAGACAAGTAGTTGCTGACCCACACTAACCTGGCACAAAGAACAAGATGCTAGTGATAACACGGAGTTAAGAAAGAAAGAAAGCATTTTGACATTTGTTTTTTGGGCGACAAAGGCTCAATATTTTGAATGATAACAGGTGCCTAGGTTTGTTGAATCATTCCTGTTCATTTGATTAAAAGTCTGTTTTATGGTTTGCAAAGTGTCCTTTGGTTAGGACTGAACCAGTCTTATCAGATAGACATGCAGTGAAGCACACCGGAGGCTCAACCTCTTATTTCCACAAAGGAAACTCTTCCTTTGGCTTGCTGTGGTGGTGATTTTGATGTTAATTTTGCAGGGCTGTCTGTTTAGATCTGGAGATCAAGTGAAAGCCTCACCCTGCAAAGTTCAAATACAAAAATAGAGCATACAACACATAAACCCAAGTTCTGTGCCTTCAGAAAGTATTCTTAACCCTTTTTTTTTTTTAAATGTTGCAGCCTTGTGCTAAAACAGTACTTAATACTTCAGAATGACAGAGAAAACAGGATTTTAGGAATTTGTGCAAACTTATTAAAAATAAAAACCGGAAATATCATATTGACACAAATATTCCAACAATTGCTATGGCCCAGGTGCATCCCAGTCTATTGATCATCATAGACATGTTTTTGCATCTTGTTGGGTGTCCAACGTGTGGTCAATTCTATTGATTGGCCACTATTAGGAAAGACACACACCTGTCTACAGAAGGGCCAATAAATGACAATGTATATCAGAGTGAAAAACAAGCCATTCGGTCAAATGAATTGCCTGTAAGCGTAGAGAGAGGATTGTGATGAGGCACAGATCTGGGGATAGCTACAAATAAAAATTTCTGCATAATTGAAGGTTCATAATTGCACAGTGGCCACCATAGTTCCTAAATAGAATACATTTAGGGTAATACCGACTTTTCCTAGAGCTAGCTCTTCAGCCTTACTGGACAATTGAGGGGACCAGAAACCATATGGCTCCTCTGCCTGAGCTCCAGAAAAAGTGTGTAGAGATCGAAGACACTTCTAAAAGGACAACCAGCTATGCAAGACAACACATGAAGTCCATTCTGAGTTTGCAAAAAGGCACCTAAAAGACTCTGAAACATTGAGAAACAAGATTGTCTTGTCTGACAAAACCAAGATTGAACTGTATGGCCTCAATTCTAAGCATCACATCTGGAGGAAACCAGGGACTGCTCATCACCTGTGCAATAAATACTATTCTACCGATGAAGCATGGTGGTGGCAGCATCATGCTGTAGGTTTATTAGTGAAAGGGACTAGAGGATTAGCCAGGATTAACTGAAGGCTGAACAGGGCAAAGTACAGTACAGAGATATCCTTAATGAAAACCTATTCCAGAGCACTCGGGATCTCAGACTGGGCCAAAGCTTCACCTTCAATAAGACAATGACCCTAAGCACAAAGCAAGATCAATACTGGAGTAGGCTTAGGAACAACTCTGAGAATGTCCTTGAGTGGTCTCTAAAGAGACGTGAAAATAGCTGTTTACATGACAGAGCTTGAGAGTATCTTCAGAGAAGAATGGCAGAAAATCCAGGTGTGGAAAGCTTGTTGTATCAGACCCAAGACGACACCTGCCTCAATTTCTACCAAAGGTTCTTCAATGAAGTACAGTACTTGGTAAACGGTCTGAAAACATTTGTCAATGGAAGAGCTCAGTTGTTTATTTTTACTAAATTTGTCCTGAGGTGACATTGTCATTCTAGGGTGTTGCTTGATGAGGTGCTGTATGTTAGTGCAATTTAGAGTGCCAGCATAGGAGTACATGAAAAAATCCCACACAAACATAAAATTAATAAAATTCAAACCCTGCATAAATATTAATTAGGCTGGTATTTGAAAGCAAGGTTGTGTAAGGCAGCTAACCACGACATTCCCAGTTCTAAATACTGTAATTATTGATTAGTTCTGCCACTCTGAAGGTGTATGGGGAATATTTCATTGAAAGCTGACAGCCATTACTTAGCCACTTTAATACTGGAGAACTGCCAAGAGTTATCTGGCACACCATGCAATTATTAGCATATGCAAGTAAGACCTTGTTCTGTACACGTGACAGTAATAACCGTATAAGCCATGAAATAAAAGACACTGTGGATAAAGGTGGTCACCTCAATTCTGATAGAAGACCAGGTATCCAGAACAGGGAAGTAAAACACATTCATAGTAACAAACAAAAAAGTACAAATCCTCAAATAAGCATCTGAATACAGACATCAAGTAAACTCAAAGAAAGATGACTGATATCTTACTTTACTTTTTCTTTCACAGCTGTCAATGGTGACTACTGGCGTCTCCTGAACCCAGGAGAATATCGAGTAACAGCTCGTGCAGAAGCATTTTCTCCAGCAACCAAAATTTGTGTCGTTGGCTATGAAATTGGTGCAACTCGGTGCAACTTTGTTTTGGCCAAGTCCAACTGGAAGAGGATTCATGAGATCATGAAACTGAATGGCAACCGGCCCATAAAACTCTCATATGGTGGCAACGGCGGGAAATGGAACCGCATGGAAGGACTGAGCCCGGAAGAGCGGAAGAAAAGATTACGCCGCTTGCGAATCTTGAGGCTGCGCAAGCTGAGGCGGCTGAGATTGCAGAAAGTACAATCTAACAACACTACAACAGAGGCTCCTACCACTACCACTACCACAACCACCACTACCACAACTACAACCACAACTATACCACCCACCTTCGAATTGGAAACAGGCACTTATGAACCTTGGATATATGAGGATGCTGAACCAACAGAAGAAAACTACTCCTTTGGGTTAAAGGAAAACTACAATTATTCATAAAAACCTTGATGTTCAATGAAGGTCTAACTGGACTGAAGCACAAGCAGCTGAGCATTCCAAGATGGAAACCAAATTAAGAAATCAAGTGGAGCAGACACCCAAGTCAAATTGGACTCCACAAATCCAAGCCTGTTAGAAAACAAAATAAAGATTGACATGTCTTTGCTAGTGGACCTTGTTGGAAAAGTGGAATGTACCCATTGTAGTCCAATGGATTATATCGTGTGAAGAAACATGGCAACTGTGTAGAAATCCTGCTGAAAAGTATGATGGCTCTAGTTTGACCCTACAGAATTTGTCTTTAATTACAATCCACAGTGAGCACACTAAAAGCATTGCATCTCCTCACATGAAATGTCTTATGTCAGCAGTTATTGTTTCCCCAGGACAGCAAAAGACTTTAGAGGCCATGCATTATCAACCAGTCTTTCAGTTCTTGAAATGCAACATCATATCATTCTTATTACATCATGGCATTCCAGAACTAAAACTGGGAGTTTGTGAACCAAAATATTGTGAATGGCTATACTTTACAAAATTTGCCCAGTTGTTAAAATGTCAATTTCTAGTGATTATCAATCCAATTTTGTTGTTTTTTTTTTTTGTTTTTAAATCAAACCAAAAATGTTAAAACATTTATTGTAACATTCTTGGATATTGTACTATAGGAAAAGTTATTAAAAAGTATGATTTCATGAATTATGTAATAAAAGGATCTATTATCATATCATTCAAGAGGAAAATCCCTTCAAGATAGTTAGAAACAGCCACAGCAGCATTTAAATATGAAAAGCTTAAAAGTAATGGCTAACACAATCAAGAATTACCTATTAGTTCAACGTCAAGTATGTGCTGGGGCCATGATGTGCAAGGCAAGGAGCAACCTATTGGACAATCCCATCACAGGCCTCACACATACATACGTTCAGTCATACAGGCACAGGCATTTTTGGCATCATGGAGCTAGGACAGCAACAATGTCAGTAGGCACCAAGCCATTCTGGGAAGCCATGCAATGTGGGAAGAATGGCTGGATAGATACTTTATTAATCCCAAGGGGAAATTCACATACTCCAGCAGCAGCATACTGATAAAGAACAATATTAAACAGTGATAACAATGAAGGTATAACAGACCGACAATAACTTTTTAACATTTACTCCCCTGGGTGGGATTGAAGAGTCGCATAGTGTGGGGTCTCCTCAGTCTGTCAGTGGAGCAGGACAGTGACAGCAGTCTGTCAATTAAGCTGCTCCTCTTAGTGCTGGGGAGGCAACATAAAGAAGAGGGACGCCTCATGCCAGGACAAACTGTTGAGGAAGGCAGTCTCTATTGTAGGCACAGAGCTGGACAGTTTGACATCTGCAGCAGAGCGATGGGCGCCGAGCAGGCTCCTGTCAATCATGGAGAATCCACTGCATGTGACAGTGTGAGTGAGATGACAAAGCATTTATAGTGCAAAACATACAAAACTTGCTCCTCTGCTTAAATCCGTTGGCCTGTGTACAATAAGGCTGCCAACGAGCCTGAGGATGAATTCTGGCATGGAGTTATGAAAAGCAAAAGCAGATGGTGTTGCCTTTGACCCCAAGGTGAGACAGAGGTGGGAGCATGAATATGCAATCAGGGAATAAGGCAGAAAGAGATCAAGAGAGCGGCATGGAAGGAGCAATGGAACAGCCCTGGAGGATGATGACCTTCAGTAAACCTCACATGGCGCAGCGAGGAACTGACACTGTGTTTCAGAACGTATTAGGCTATCAGCACCAGTGACGACAAAGTTTCAGCCATTTAAAAAAATAAAACACACACACAAAATGAACAATTAACATATTAGGTTGTCACACTGTACAAGAACAAAGGACATTAAAATATTTAACTCTGAAAAAAGGAATGCAAAGGAATATTAATCAAAGGGTTGGATTGTATTTTACATTACTAATCCATGTGATTCATAAGAATGATGATGACTACACCAAAATAGTGAGTTGCCCAAATCTTCACACCTTATAAATTACATCATAAAAAGGGAAAAAAAATATCAAAAAGGACTATAGCTTTAAGTCCCAAGGCTTCTCTTGGCAAGAATGAGCAAAAGGTGAACCTGGAACTCCAAAGGGGCCTGCCTCACCAAACAAGAAAAGGGTACAAAGAAAATGTCACATACTCCTACTAAACAACATAACTGCATTAAGCATATCTTAGAAAATGTGATATTGACAACAAACTAAACATATTAACAATACGCTAAACATCTGAGGCAGTTTGCCACAATACTTATTTAATTTTTGCACAACAAGTGCCATCTGCTGGGGATAGGAAATCAGTGACCCACTCACCCCTGATGCAGAGATGTCACTGGGCCAATTTAGTATTACCATTCAACTTAACCTGCACATCTGTGGGTTGTGAGCGTAAAATACACTTGACACTCTAGAGACTGGGCAGGAAAACGGACCTAGGGCACAGATTCTTAACTATGGTTGTGTTTTGTCTGAATTTGGGTTGCACAGAGTTGAGATTCACATTAGTACTTAATGGATAAGAGTCATGTATGATATTCAGTGTCTTCCAATGGCGCATTTAAAGCAAGCAGTGCAGTATTGTTCTGTTACAACCCACATCCGTGACTCTCCAAGGCAAACCTTATTACCCAAGGGGAGGATGGATGGATGGCGGCAGCACATCTCCAAGGGGGGGCTGTCCCAGCTGCAATTATGGGACTCAAAGACACAAAAAAGTTAAAATTGGGATGTGAAAAAAAAAAAAAAAAAAAAAAGGTTTACAAACCACTGACTTTGGGTACTGGAGCAGTGAGGCAGCAAGCTAACCACTGTACCACCACGCAGTCCCAGTTAAATCCCAGTATGTATATATGTATATTACAGGTAAGAAAGTTAAAAATGACAAATAAAACAGATCCAGCTTCAGTTTAAGTATAACGGTTCTGAAAAAGGCCAGCACTGAGCAGCCTCTTACCCCTACATCATGTGTCAAATTAATTTCTCACCAGAGGATGTCTAAGTTGGTGAACCACTCTCAATACATCCCTTAATGGTGCCTCATGAAAGCCACAGCCACATTGCTGTTGCTAATACATCCATTTTCATGGATAAAAATTTACGAGCTGATGAATTCACAGTGTCGGATCGGACATAAGAGAGGAGCCACACAGCAAGACTGTCTCAGACAAATACACACCTGAGGCACAGCGTTTCAGAGAATGGGTAGCAACTGGGCAGTACTGGCAGGCATTGTTTGTTTTTCACCTCTCTCTAAGAGACTGAGTCTGAACAGCTGCCAACAGGGCAGCACTCTGTTTAGCCCCACAGCCTAACGGGCAGATTGAGTGTACTGCAGTTTTACCATTCAGCCCCATAAAGATATAAATTAAATTTAGGTATGTGAAGTAAAGTGAGAACAGAATTCAATGAAATCAAAGCATAATGGTTGTCATTAAACCTTACAAAATGATTCCTGTTTATTGTATGCTCGAGATGTACACAAAGAATGCAATTTCACCATTCAATCAATCAATCAATCAATCAACAAACAATGTCAGTTTTTCCAGGTAGAGACCGACTATGAAGAATTTATATATCGAGCCAGGAGGTAATGTGAGGAGTGTAATCAGTCATATTTTAAGATGGAGGTGAACAATGAAGGACGATACATTTGCAGAGTTTTAATGCAAGCCCATTTGACATATGCTTAGAATTAAATGGGCTTTTAGCAATGCAGTCACCGAGAGCTGCAGTCCTTATGCTTTACCAGCTTGAGGATCGTTATTGGTGTTGGATTATTATTTGTGTTTCAGCCCCCCAGTGGTTAGGACAGGTCAGCACCCACATTCGTGTCCTAATAGACACCACCTAAAATGTTTATTCTTGCCCACTTGCCTTAGTCAGTTAAGGGGAACCCTACTCTGTGGAGAAGACTGTAGCTGAATAGATTTGGTCTACACTGAAAACAGTTAAGTGGAATAAGATAAAGTTTAAATGTGAAATATTAAAAATGAGCACTAGGAATTCTTTTCATGTATAGTAATGATATACACACACAAATACAAATACAAACTGTGTAAGCCTCACTGTAGAAAAAACGATACATTTTAACTCTAAACCATTGACAGATTCAACTCCAGAATATAATCTTATATTTCAATGCATCTCACAAACAACTCCATATTTCTGAAAGCCTGCATAAAAATCAGATATAAAAATATAGGATCTGTTTGACTTAATTACTGGCCTATTACATTTGCTTTTAATCCATAAATGACGATACACAAGATGGCACATCAAAGAAAAAAAAAACTAAACAACATCTATTAACAACAATGGGAGAATTTATAAATGGAAAGATAATAAAAATGAAGGAAGGCCCCCAATGATGTGATGGAAGAAAACAAAGCAAAATGCCAGGATGTGCTCTGTAAGATGACAACACCGCTTTTAAGGAACACTTACCCATTTCTTTAATGGTCTTATTCAGTTAGGAAAGGAGAAACTGAGGAGAATAACTAATTGGGTGCATTTGAATGAAACTTATTTACTCTTTTGACCTTTCACATGGAAATTAAAATCTAAAAATCTTTTGGTTAAGTGACAGGGCAGGTAAACTGTAACTAGTGCATTGTGCCGAACGTGTCCACAGACACCATCCTGAATATTAACAACAGCAGTTACGATGTGTGTGCATTTGAAACTTGGAGTTTGATTGTCAAGACAATGGAAAGCGTCACTCAAAGGAAGACCACCAAAAAGGCCAAACCAGGCTACACAGATTAAAGCAGAATAACAAAAAATGTACTGCATACAGAATATCTGAGCAGCGAGTTATTCAGCTGTATGGGGTAAGAAACAACAACAACCTGCTGCTATACAGAAGTGCCACTCACCATCACAGACAGACAATGCAGATTTTCTCTAACTGGTCAATAAGATAAAGATATTTGAAAAGACCCTAAAAGTTCAGTGTCTTTAACAGTGTTTTGGGGGGCTGATAAATCAGACACATTTCCAGACTACAACCTGCTATTCTGGTGAAGCCGACAGAAGAATATTCTGTACCTGTTACTCCATTTTTCCTTTTAACCTCCTGCATTGTGTGTTTTGCCCTAAAACAGTTGTCCACCTCTGTTCACAAGAACTTTCCAATTAACAAGCAAAATCAGCACCAAATTCCAAATGTGACTCCAAACTGCTCACGTAGAATTGATCTTTCATGTGTGATGTGGTTTGCTGTCCTTCTAGTAAATCAGTGACTGATGTCCATTTCCCCTTCCTCATCCTCGGTCGAAAATGCAGAGAAGCTTATTGGCTCACATTCCAGGGTACGAAGGTTAATGAGACAGGCAGTCTGGGTCTTGCAGAATTCTGGTACAGCAACTAGCAAAACTTCCTGACCATCAGCACCTAACAAGAGAACTGCAGAGTTATTAAACCAAAAAGAAATGTACGTGGTGCCCTTACTTTATTACTGGCGCCATTGAGAAAGGTGGGAGAAAAAAAAATAATAATAATAATAATAATAAACAATATCTTATGCCAGAAGGACCAAATACAGATTTCTTCTTCTTTCGGCTGCTCCCATTAGTGGTTGCCACAGCAGATCATCTTCTGCCATATCTTTCTGTCCTCATCATCTTGTTCTGCCACACCCATCACTTGCATGTCCTCTCTCACCACATCCATAAACCATCTCTTAGGCCTTCCTCTTTTCCTCTTCCCTGGCAGCTCTATCCTTAGCATTCTTCTCCCAATATACTCAGCATCTCTCCTCTGCACATGTACAAACCCATGTAATCTCGCCTCTCTGACTTTGTCTCCCAACCGTCCAACTTGAGCTGACCCTCTAATGTACCCATTTCTAATCCTGTCCATCCTCATCACCCCCAATGCAAATCTTAGCATCTTTAACTCTGCCACCTCCAGCTCTGTCTCCTGCTCTCTGGTCAGTGCCACCGTCTCCAACCCATATAACATAGCTGGTCTCACTTAACCGCCCCTATAGACCTTCCCTTTCACTCTTGCTGATACTCGTCTGTCTAAAATAACTCCTGACACTCTTCTCCACCCATTCCACCCTGCCTGCACTCTCTTTTTCACCTCTCTTCCACAATCCATGTTACTCTGTACTGCACTAAAGAATCCCAAGAATTTAAACTCATCCACCTTCTCCAATCATTTCAAGATGAATGCTTTTAAACAAGTAACACCCTTTCTTTCTTTTTATTTGTTCACAACACAAGTGTCACAATTATGGTATTAAAGATTTTTTTTTAAGAAAATGAAATATGCTTATTTAAAATAAACTCAGACCTACAATTTTTTTTTGTACTTCACTAATTTAGCTAAGACAGAACAAAGACGTGACACACACTGGGAAGACATTTGTCATCCACCAAATGAGAAAAAGGAGAAAAAAAAAAAAAACCCACAATCCCAGGGTCAGACTTTGGGTCTATCACTGAAGTCCCCAAATCAATTATTAGGCAGTACACATGCGACTATGTCAAGGGCTAGCCAGAAAGAAAAAGCAGCTACTAACGATAAAACCAAACTGAAATGCTTGGCTTTTATCAAATACCATTGGAACCTTGAGCTGACTTGTATGCTATGCACAGATATGACCAAATACAAACTATCTGGCCACTGACATATACATTGAGAATTAGAAAATGTATGCATGTAAACAACAGAACCTGCCATAAAGATATGATGGAGGACTGTGAATTGTGTGGGTTTATTCTACCAACTCAGGCCCCCTGGGGCTTTTGTTAAGGTTAATAACATGAACTTTTCTAAGTATTGGGATAGTCTGACTAAAACCTTAATTATCTCTGTGAAAAAGTTGGATGTGTGTGACAATAAATCTATACACACCCCAAAATAATCAAAACAGACAAATTAAATATAAAAATCAAAATTGGTTTATGTATATAAACCATACTGAAAGAATATAGTCTAAACTGAAGAGGGCAGTCCATCTGCATTGTAGACCTAAGGACATCAAAAACGTATTTAACATAACAAAAATGTGTACCTTTCTCATTTTCCTCTTATTCTATAGTTCATTATCAATGAATGTACCCCAACAGCTTTTAACACATTTCTGCTGACCAATTTGTTGGCTAAAACTGGACAATACCAGTTTCACAGAGAGGATGTGCAGCACTGTCTATAAATCTCTAGACATGACCACAGAGTAGGAGATCATTTGTGAAAAGACTAACTTCATAGATCACAGGTGACTGAAATGGAAATGCAGAAAAACATGGCATCAGATTATTTTAATGAAAATAATGAAACTTACTAGCAATGCTCACCTGTTATTAGTTTGGACTGAAACGTTGGTGCATTGCCACAGAAGTAGATGTATGGACATTCTTCTAAAATAAACGGATCCTTATTATAAAAAGGGTAGCAACCTGGACAAAACAAAAAAAAAAAAACACAACTTTTGAATTATGACTTGTGTGGCCAACCAATCAATAAATAAAGATTCCATTAAAGTAGTTATTTCTTTTCCTTCCCACCACTTTCATCTAGCTCACATTCAACTTCAAGTTTCAGTTCAAGATCAACTTACTGTCGGAATAAAGAGAGTCCAGTGAAATTCTTAAATGTACATCTGACCACCGTGCAGCATATAATATAATTTGACAGATCGAAAATTCTATATAGGCATATCACTGCAGGTATAACAAGGTATATCTTTTTTTCTATTTTTGTCTTTATTTGCCTAGCCAATTGTCAGTGACAAGCTGATTCACCTAATGGTCGCCCCTTTGCAGTCTTACCGAGTGTATCGGGAGCAGTGGGAGCCAAATGGCTTAATCTTAAAGTGCTTTCAAGTATGTCTAGGTAATCCTTCATATTGCTGTATTTGTAGATGTCACTCACGTTCTGCCCAGATGTACCAAGTAACCTGAGTGGAAAAATATTTAGCTCCAATTAAAACACATGAAATGGGTAAGTTATAAGTAATGCAGGACTTAGCATTCTAAAAAGCTGAAATGAAAAGAACATTTAATTTGCTGGTTTAGCTAATGACTAAAGTGATTTCCCTAAGTCATTAACTAACAAAAAACAAATTCAAAAACATACTAAAAAAAAAAAAAGCATAATATGAAGTTAACCCAAGGGTTTATCAATGTTGCTCTACAAAGTGCGGGGAAAAAAATATTTGAGTATAATAACGGGGAACAGTGCTGTAACTGTAGAGTCAATACAAACACAATTCAATGTATTGCTATTTTATTATGCTTTACTGTACCGTGAAAAGTATATGTTGCTTATATGACTGGTGTAGAAACTCCAAAAATCCAGCACTAAAATAATAACGGTACAACAAACATTCACCACTAAATAAAGCAATGGCAATAAACAATAGCAACATATATTTAAGATAAAAATATCATTTTTAAACATACTTATTCTGTCTGACATATGGTTTAACAAAACAAAGAATTCAAGTAACTAAGCTGCAGAATTATCAGTAAGAATTAATGGAATCTGATCGTGTAACAGGTATTAACAAAACTCATGAACAGGGAATAGTAATATGAAGACAAGCAGACCATGGTAGCTTTCCAGTAATCTCCTGTTAAAATCCAAAATAAATACAGCACTCCTTGTATGAAATGGGTTTTTCCAGAACTCTTGGCAAGAAACCAGTGTCCACACCTAACACTACTCTAGCTGAAGTTTCCTATTGCTGCCTGTGCTTTGTATGGCCTCTCAACCTTTACTCTGTTTCTTTGTTGAGCTAGAACAAAAGGTTTAAGAAGAATAATAATAACTAGCTGATTACCCAGTGGCTTCGCTCACTGAGTGCAAGGGAAAAAATTAAATGGAGTATATAAATTATTAAACAGTAAAACATTAACATGTAAGAAGTAAAGATTGAGCAATACTGGAGTGCTTTCGGGTAAAGTACATTTTAAAGGCGCTATAACATAACAGGTAAGTAGCACTAACAGCAGCTTAAATGTATTTGGATCATCTCTCGGTAGCAGATCCCTTGTGAAAGGCGCTACACGACCGCTGTGGTATAGAAATTACATTTTCTATGTGATCCTGCAAATTTCTGCCTGAGAGAAAAATTATTCTGAGAAATGTGGACACTGCCATTCCGTGCTTAACGGGCAGAAGGTCCAAACAATTCCCAAGTCCAATACTTTACATGAAGAGGTCGGTACATCTTCTTAGATGTAAACACTCCATCGTCTTAAGAATTCATCAAAAAAGCAACCTTGAATGTTGTGGTGTTTTAGTGACCTGAACTCACCTTAAGGGATAGTAAGTAGTCGTGCAGCGCAATTTACAAAGAGAGTTTTGCTTCGATTGCACCAATGACACTCATTCGCAAAGATTTTCCGTCTCCCAGGAGCCGAGGGGGACTCAAAGTGTCACAAACAGTGCGTGAAGAGAGGACGGCGCCCAAAACTGTGAAGCTCTCGACCCAACGGAGCAGCCTGACATGCCGCGCCTCTCAGTGTCCACTTTGTTCTCACGACCCCTCGCCACGGAAGGTGGTGTCGTCTTCACATTGTTTACAGCTCGGCGCAGTTAAAAAGTAGAAAGACGCAAAGCTGTTTTCTTCATCTCTTCTACTATCAAGTACTGCCGATTAAAAAAAAAAAGTTATAATGTGGTAGTTTCCGCGACAGACACGTGGGCGAATAAATAAAACTTCTCTGTCAGAACGCGTCTGGCGGCAGACGGATAGGTAAGGGCGACGCGGGACACACTTCTATGAGATAGATTGGCGTGTTTGCGTTTACTTCTTTTCAATATTAGTAAAATAACTCACATAAATAAAAACAATTCGTAAAAACGATATAAAAATGGGTGTCCACAAACGAAGTGATTAGTTCCTGTATTATAATATTTTTTGTGGTCATACGTAATTTCCATTTCAAACGCGAAAAGAATTTATATATATATATATATATATAATAACAATGAATTTTATTTATAGGGCACCTTGCATTAGCAGTAAATCTCAAAATGCTACATAAAAAGTTTAAACAAAAGCAAAGCAAGATAAAAACAGAGATAAAACAACAATAATTATAGCATTCTTGTTAATAAGATTTCCTAAACAGAAAAGTCTTTAACTGTTTTTTAAAACAGCCCACAGTCTGCTGTGTTCTTAGGCTCTCTGGTAGGCCATTCCAGAGCCGTGGAGCAGCAGCTGCAAAGGCTCGGTCACCCATTGTATGAAGTTTGGTCACAGGGGGGCGAAGGCGGTAGGTATTTGCAAAACTGAGGTTTGTAGTTTAAGGAGTTCCTTCAGATATTGTGGAGCATTTCCATGGATGCACTGGTGAGTAAACAAACAGAGTTTGTATTTGATATGGAGGTGGATAGGGAGCCAATGAAGTGACCAAAGGATTGGTGAAATTATTAAGAATATTTCTTAGGACTTCAAAAGTCCTAACCACCAACAAATTCAGTTTAATTTGTACACGGTCTATGTCTTACCTTACAAACATGTTTTGCCAAGGGATTTTACTCTCTCTTTGCTTATTTATTCACATATTTTGGAACTATCCCCCTGTTGCTTCCTTCTGGTCCTGTTTCCAGCTCTTTCTAAGATTCTGCCCTCTGATATTTCTCTTCTAGTTCTTCTTTTAGATACAGCTATGTTACCTTTTTACATCTACACCAAGCCCCGCAGCAGCAAAATTGTTTAGTTTGAGGGATTGGCGTCATGTGGGTGGGGTTCTTTATATGATTTTTAATTTGTATTTTTGTTAATAAATTTCAGAAAATGCATGAACCAACAACAACAAAGAATCATAATAGTGTTTCTATTTTTATACCAATTATTAAAAAAAAAAAAAAAGTTCCTTGAATGTCACACACATGAATTTTGTTTTATGGTCATTAATACTGTATGTCTTTAAGTGAACAACATTTCAGCAAAAGACTCAAGAATCTAGAGAACTATACCTTATGCATTAAAAAAACATAAGGGGATTAAAAAATATTTTGAATGATGCTAAAACATTAAACTTCAAAAAAATAAGGTAAAACAAAAAACAATTCTCATAAAATACAGTACACAGATAATAAGCTTGCCTTTTTATGCAGTATTCTTTAAGTCAAAATTGTGTTCATTTTTAAAATAATGTTAATCTGGTATTCAAAACATGAAAAGAATTACCTACAGTATATAAAACATACTCTGAACTATCCCGATATTAGCCATATTTATTTTTGGAAAATGTCTGAAGAAGTGAAAATATACTAAAACACAATTTCAACTGATTTCAAAAGGAAGCTATGCACATTAAATTAATCAAAACTGGAGACCCATTCATTATCAGCAAGGGGAGTTGCTCACCGAAGTCCATCAAAGTCTGCCTGAAACGGATTGCTGACCAGGTGTAGTGTGGGGTAGACAGAGGACAATGGAAACATGCATCGATGAAGAGGCTGTTGGGGCAGGGTGTAATTTGTTGGATCAAACTGACCTGGCATAACGCTAACTGGAACAGAAGCCTTAAAAAGGGGAAAAAGAATAAAAAGGAATTACTGGAGTGTAAAACATTATGTACTTGGTATATACTGTACATAATATGGTAATTTGAAGAAAAATGTACACCAGCTTTTAGTTCTCTGGTTTTACAAACTGAGACGTAACAAAACAATCATGTAGTCCCTCCCAAATCTTTAAAAAGGATTAAATGTAACCTTAAATGTTAAGCAATACAAAAAATTAATTTTACTTTTGCTTTATATCATCAACATACACAATGTTGGAACCAATCCTGTATATGGCACCACTCTCTCATATCCCATTCTGGCACACGTTTGTATATGGTCAATTAGGAATTGATCATTAAACTTATATATACACACACGTCTAATTAAGGGATATGAATTCTGAACTCTAAACAGTGACCAGGGCAACATTCAAACCAAGGATGCTGCCTCAGTGCTAATATCAAGTCCATCATGGTACATCTATAAAATAATTACTATAGTATGAATTCTAGAGAAGGCAGTCATTATGTAGCTAAATGACCACCTCAATAAACATGCTGTTCTTGAAAAGTTTCAGTCGGGTTTCAGAACAAATCACAGCACAGAAACTGCACTTGTTAAAGTAATAAATGACTTGCGGGTAAATGCAGACAGAGGCCATTTATCTGTTCTCATCCTCATAGATTTGAGTGCCGCATTTGATACCATTGATCACAATATTCTTAGAAATCGCCTTAGTCAATGGGTGGACCTCTCTGGCAGTGTCTTAAATTGGTTTGAATCCTGCCTGACAGGTAGAAAATTCTTTGTTAGTTGTAGTAATTATAACTCAAAGACACATGATATTCTATATGGTGTTCCACATGGCTCTATCCTCGGTCCGCTGCTCTTTTCAATTTACATGCTTCCGTTAGGTCAGATTATCTCGGGGCATAACGTGAACTACCATAGCTATGCTGACGACACACAGCTGTATTTGTCAATAGCCCCTGATGACCCCGACTCCGTTGTTTCACTAACACAATGTCTTACTTGCGTTTCTAAATGGATGAATAGTAATTTTCTCAAGCTAAATAAAGAGAAAACAGAAATTTTAGTGATTGGCAATAATGGATATAATGAGGTTATTAGAAATAAACTTGATGCATTAGGATTAAAAGTCAAGACGGAGGTAAAGAATTTAGGGGTAACTGTTGACTGTGACCTGAATTTTAAATTGCATATTAATTAGATCACTAGGACAGCATTTTTTCATTTAAGAAATATAGCAAAAGTTAGACATCTTTTATCATTGAAAGATGCTGAGAAATTAGTTCATGCGTTTGCTTTCAGTCGACTAGATTACTGTAATGCACTCCTCTCAGGATTACCCAAAAAAGACATAAAACGTTTGCAACTAGTGCAGAATGTAGCTACTAGAATCCTAACTAGGAAAAGAAAATCTGAGTACATTTCTCCAGTTTTGACGTCACTACACTGGTTACCTGTGTCATTCAGAACTGACTTTAAAATACTGCTTATGGTTTACAAAGCCTCGCTCCATCTTATATATCGAAATGTCCGACACCTTATATTCCAAATCGTAACCTTAGATCTTCAAATGGGTGCCTACTTAGAATTCCAAGAGCTAAACTTAAAAGAAGTGGTTAGGCGGCCTTCTGCAGTTACGCACCTAAAATCTGGAATAGCCTGCCAATAGGAATTCGCCAGGCTAATACAATGGAGCACTTTAAAAAAACTGCTAAAAACACATTACTTTAACATGGCTTTCTCATAACTTCATTTTAATTTAATCCTGATGCTCTGTATATTCAATTAACTATCATAACTATTCATGGTGGCTCCAAAATCCGTACTAACCCCTAGTCTCTCTTCTGTTCCTTGTCCCGGTTTTCAGTGGTGGCGACCTGCGCCGCCACCACCACCTAATCAGAGCAGCATGATGGTCCTACATTGATGGATTAAAGGTCAGAGGTCCACATAACCATCATCATCAAGTCCTTCCATGAAAACCCTGAATACAATGAGGACTGATCATTTATGTTAGGTAGAATGCCCAGAGGGGGCTGGGTGGTCTCATGGCCTGGAACCCCTGTAGATTTTATTTTTTCTCCAGCTGTCCAGAGTTTTTTTTGGTTTTTTCTGTCCTCCCTGGCCATCGAACCTTACTTTTATTCTATGTTAATGAGTTTTGTCTTATTTTATTTCTTACTTTTGTCTTTTTTATCTTTCTTCATCATGTAAAGCACTTTGAGCTACATTATTTATATGAAAATGTGCTACATAAATAAATGTTGTTCACTAATAAATCTATTCTAGTCTAACTTCCCTTTGCTGTCTTTTTCTTGAATGTCCATTACCTGACCTAAAACAGAACAAAGTACGTGATCATCTGTTGGCCCCATGTTACACTATAGGGCAGCTCTACAACACAGTCTGCATATATGCCACTTGATGACAAGCCCTGTTGCAAGATACAGTAAGTAAAGAAAGCGAAAGCATTAAAGTTCCATACACACAGCTAAAGAAGCACCAGTCAGCACTTCATGTTATTCTGTTATTTATTTTTTCTTAACATTCATGCTCTATCCATCCATCCATTATCCAACCCGCTATATCCTAACTACAGGGTCAACTCACGAGAAAATTTGATATGACGTGCAAAGGCCAAAACCTATTTCAATATGTACATTTTTTTTCTGCTATTGATCATATTAGCTGTAAACTACAGACAATGGGGATGTTGAAAACTATCCCAAAAGTCCAAAGACATGCAGGTTAGGTGCATTGGCGATCCTAAATTGTCCCTAGTGTGTGCTTGGTGTGTGGGTGGGTGGGTGTGTGTGTGTGTGTGTCCTTCGGTGGGCTGGCGCCCAGCCCGGATTTTGTTTCCTGCCTTGCGCCCTGTGTTGGCTGGGATAGGCTCCAGCAGACCCCCCATGACCCTGTAGTTAGGATATAGGGGGTTGGTTAATGGATGGATGGATGGATAATATTAGTGCATAGTGCCACTTTTTTAATTAATGTAATTTTTCTTCCATATTAGTATATCCAAAAACTAAAAATAAAAAATATTTGTCTCTTTGGCAGGACTATAAAGACGATACTACTCTGCAAACCAATTAACCTATCAGAATTCCAAATGTAGAAATATGGAAGGAAATACATCAGTGGGGTTTTTAACTGGTACTACATAAAGTGCTTGCTAATAATTTTTAATTAAGTAAAATATGCTTTATTAAAAAAAAAAAAAAAGTATAAATTCATTCTTTTTCCCCGACTCAGCAAAGAATTTGGAAAAACTCACAGCTAATTGCACTAAAATTTCATCTAGCATTCGGACTGCCTCAACACTTCCAGCTTGTGTCTTCTTGGTCAGATACTTAGCCTAAAAAAATAAAAAATACAAATTTGAACAGGCAAATAACTTTAGCCTTGGACTATGAAATAAAGTAAAGCCGTTTAAATATAAAAAATGTTATTTTGTCAACAGCATTCACTACCACAACCTTTTCTGACTCATTCCTGTGTGAAAATTCCTTTCTATAAATAATTTATCAATGTTTGCTGCATATACAGAAATAACAGACTCATGTCATTTCAATCTATTAAACACAGATTATCAAGTATTTATTTGCATCCATTATATTTTTTACCTTGCCAAGAGACTCTTTTCCCTGAGTGTTATGGCTCAAAAGATTGCCCGCCAGCACAACGTGTGAGATTTTTGCTGCTCCATTCTGCTCACCTTCATCCCCCAACTGCCCAGTCACCATATCCACCAGTAGCTGAAGACCCATTAGGGAGTCTGCATCACCACCCCCTAAACCAAGTCCTGAGACCATAAGAACAAAACTAGGGAACAGAATAATGATCCAGGTATTACTTTACAGATATGCAACAGTACAGACATTCATTAAAAAGTATATTAAAAATATACCCATTGTCCATCATATCTTCGTTACCTGTCTTTACATAAATCAGGCCGGATCCGTTGTGGTGGAAGGTCTGCTGTGCAGTAATCTTCAACCATGAACTTTCCATCATTCTTTTCTGATCCAAATACTACAATGACACTTCCTTTAAAAAAAATACAGAACATCAACAAAAGACAGAACTTAGATATAAGCATATGTTCAAAAACAAATAAAGAGAAACAATTTCAAATACATTACCAATTAAAATAAAAGCTATTTGTTTGAATTACGTTTGAAATTATATAGTGAACACCTAAACAAGTTTAATGTAGAGAAAGGAAGATGATCCATTCTATAAAGAACTACTTTAGACTAAAGTACAAGACCTTGACTGGATTATGCATTAAAGGGTTTAAAGAGTTTTACTTGCTTCTTATATACTCAAGGACTGAAAATTCTGCAGTTGACTACAAATACCTCACTACAACTGAAAAGCAATAGATTACTGGCTTTTAAATAATATCAACAATACATTAAGAAGAGTAACGTGAAAATGGCCAAGAAGTTATACAGAAACATTTGTGTAAAACATGAAAATAAATAGTACTACTGGCAGTGAAAATGGCTAGGTGTGTATATACATACTGTATGAATGATTTAATTGTATTAAAATTAACTATAATGATGATGTGTCAAATATTTTAGGTGGAGTTAATTTCTAAAAAGAAACAGACTAATATGTATGGCAAAAACAAAAAATTACTATTTTAGGAAAATAAATTATTGAACAATAATTTGAAAAATACTCATGTTTTTGTGGTCAGTGTAGAGCCCATCAAAACAGGTATCCATATATTTTTATATCCTAATTATACTAACAAAATATAAATGGGAGAACAATGTAAAGTGCAATATGTGAAATGAAGAGTCCATTAGATGGAAAATGAAATGAGTAGTTTACAAATAAAAGTGAAAAATTCAGAAGATGACATGGGATAACATGTCTTTTTATAAAATGATTACAAATTCTCATCCATCTATTCTTCTGTTTTCAAACCCACTTATCTTGAGCTGAGTCATGCAGAAGCTGGAGCAATCCCAGTCAGCATTGTGCACAAGGCAATCTTCAATGTAACTCATAAGAAACAGCACTGCAAATATTTGCAAGTAATTCATAGTGTTTCTCATGAGATAAGTCTATTGAGTTTCACAGTTTTTAAAGTCTCTACAATATTCCCAGTATAAAGGGAGAATAGCCTCTTCCAATTAAAAGTGAAATTTGAGCTTAATTTATTTTGTTCAACACAGCAAACATACTTAATAGTTCAGATACATTCAACAAAATGAGCGGTATAATGAAGCAGAAGTAAGCATATCATTATTTGCTCAATCTTGGGATACTCTTTTTTGCATGTTTAGAATTTAACACAATATTACTCACAATAACTTTTTTGCATGTTTAGAATTTAACACAATATTACTCACAATAACTATCTGACAAGTTTTAAGGTACCAGCTTCAGCCCTCCTTGAGAGCGGTGTATTTCAAAAATAGCTAAAAGGGGCACCAGTATTGTGATATTTTGAACCAATTTCTCAGAAAGCAAGTGCTAGGAGCTCAGGAAAGGTGCTAAGGAAAATGACAAGGAACACTAGAAGCTTGACAGCAAGCTATTTTCTCTTTTAGAGGAGAGCCAGAAGCATTTCACACTCTTCTTAAGATAAGATTAAAAAAAAAAAAAAAAAAGAGGCTAAGAATGTTATCGTGCCCAAGACAGTTACTACAAGAAAGTGGACCTCCACTTCCGGTCAATTTACTCCAGTATAAACTTGAAAGTAGCCAAAGAACAAAGGAACAGTGAGTCACTTCTGGTGTGCCTAGGGGGAACTTTGCCCTGGACCATTCTGAAAAGTGTGACCTGCTGAGATGGTCCCTGTCACTGCAAAACTATACAAAATGACAGAAGAAAAACAATATTGGCTTTTCTTATGAGAATTTTTCTAGATTTGTGAAAAAAATTATGTCTCTGCTTAATTCCAACAAAAAATTATCTATTTCATCTCTGTTCATTTTTATACTGCATAATTCCATTATGAGGAATTGAAAATGTATTTTAAAAAGCTGTGTGCTGGTGAGTGGAGCACCCCCATGTGATCACACCTAACAAAACTACTTAAGTTTAGTGATCTAAAAATAAGGCAGTTTAATGTTCAAAAATTTCCAAAACAATTATATAATTAAAGGAGAGCTTGGGGCTAAAAATTATACAATCAACAAGAACTACCTATAAAATATGAATCTTTTGACAAAGCCATCCTAATTACAGCTATACAAACAATAATGTAACCTTTATATAAAAGAACAATAAAAGGAAAGTGTATTACAACCTGTGAAAAACTTCTGGACATCAATGGCTCCCTCCAGTTTTATTCTCTGTAGTTCATCTTCTAAAATTAATTCATCTGACTGGTCGATATATTTTGCTCTTGGCGGCTGGGGCAACAGGTTATGCTGAGGAACAAACAATAGACTATATTCAAACAGATTAGACAGCAATAAATATCTGAAGAAGTTGTCATCATCTCAACATGTACTCATTTAACTTAAATTTTTTGTACCTCCTCACTGATCTCTCGAAGGATTGATGGCTGAAGTTCCATGTGCTTGAAAATGGTTCCTACTATACAACACTGCTCACCCATTTGGATGTCACAAAGTCTCCGCACTGGCACAGAATGACCTTCAGAGGTCATTCAGAGGGGAAAAAAGAACATTTTACATCATAAATATTTGAGGTTCTGTCCATTTTCTTGACAAATCTGCGCAAAGGTCTAACAGGAGTATTCTGAGCTTTCACTTCTGAACAGCAACTCCAATAAAAAATAAACTGTATTTGCCCATGTTTAAATTTAAATACCAATTGCAAATCCTCACAGAATTTCTGTCATTACACTCCAGATCACTTGAAATATGGATTTTCTTCACTTCTAAAAGTGAATAATGCATTTACAATTTATGATTTCATTTTATTCATATAAACTGAATTTTTTATATAAAATACACTATTAATAAAATACTTTTATTAATAATGTTTACCAAAAAGTGTGAAGCACATTTTTTCACAATGTCAAGGTGTTAGTGCTATTTGTAATTATAAATACTGTAAAAATAAATGTATTCAATTTATACAGTAAAACTAATTTATTTTTCAATATACTGAAAACATAAGTAGTTTTCTAACTTGTCACCTTTGAATATTAAAAAATGTCACAGTTTGCTTCAAGGAAAAATTAGCAGAATAAGCACCGAACACAATAACAGAAACTGGACAGCTTACCCCACTTCTGCTGGGCCCGCTCTGTCAGAATTGGACGCATCTGAATAAGTCGTGTTGCGTAGATATGGGCATACTGGCGGTTAAACGTTCGGTCACTTGACTTGTAACGATCTGACTGGTTAACAAAGGAGGAGGAAATTTCCCTGGTGAAAACAGGTCCCTCTGTTGCTGGCATGGATAATAAGGTCAAACCTCTAAGAGAAGAAATGTCTGAAAACATGGCTGAAACACTGCAAGACAAAAAAATTACTAAATAGTTTCTTCATACTTTTTTGCTGCATTAAATAGGTACAACAATGTATTGGCAATCTTATAAAAAAAAACAATTTCTTAAAGAGTAAAAATGTTCAAGACTAATGGACTTTAGTCTTGGACTTATACTAGCTTAATAGCATGGTGGCTGAACAGTCCGCAAAATTAATTCTAGCCCGAAACCTGCCTGAGTAGAGTTTGCACATTCTTCCCTATCAGCATGGGATTTTCCTGTAGATTCTCTGGTTTCTTTCCATACTTCCCAGAAGCATGCATTTAGATTAAGTAGCAACTCTAAATTGGCCTGGTATTATTGAGAATGGGTATGAACTGCAAAGAATTGGTTCCCCGAATCCAGTGCTGGTTACGTCATTGTACCCCGTTCTAGCTTCAGTTCCAACAACCTTTATAAGCAAGTTAGAAAATTAATGACTGGATGTTCATAAATTCAATAAACCAAAGCCATTTCTAGAAAGGGATACTGCCTTATTATTGTAATGTACACACACAGAGATATATATAAAAATGTGTATATATATATATATATATATATATATATATATATATATATATATATATATATATATATATATATATATATATACACACACACAGTACATAGATAGATAGATAGATAGATAGATAGATAAAAAAAACATTGCTTAAAGCTGGAACCGGCCCCTTAGAGTTGCTCTGGGTCATCGCATGGCATATTTGGACTCGCCCCTAAAAAAATGTAAAAAAAAATTCTAGAAGATCCCTAAACTGTCCACACTGTCAGTGACGGTAGTGGGATTTGAACTCAATTCCACGGAGCTGAGGCACGTTTAACCAATATTACTGATGTTTCTCTTCTGGGCCTACAACAATTCTTTTAGTAGTGCATCGCCTAAGTATTCTACACAAACTAGAAAAATAACTCATATTTATAACAGTTTCTCATTAACGACTACAAGTGCACATTATTTGTTAATCTAGAGAGTAAAACAGAAATATAAGTGTAATGAACTTAAGCCGTTTATTTAATTTGAACCGTAAAACAGTCCCTTTCACTATGTTCATCTTTTAGTCTTACCTGTATTATGTACGTGTACGATATTCCCCTGCTCTTTTATTAAGACGTCTAATAAACTCCCCGTTGCTCGGCTCGCTTAACCTCAGTCACAACATTGAGTGTGCGCGCTCTCCCGCCATCCCATGCTGCAATCTTTGACATCCGGGACTTCCGGGAAGGTCAATGGCTGCCATGTTTGTGAGGTCGTCTTAGCTCGTGAAGCCAAGAAAACCCGACCTTTTTTAAACGAAAAGCCTGTTATACACTAGATCTACACTGGCGATTTTACAGTTATTTTGGTTTTAGACAATATTTTGTTTACGTTAGATATTTGGTCAGATATATGGCAAGTTTTGGTTTTAACATAAGATGGATAATAAGTCATACAAACATTTGAGTTGCTGGGAACAAAGTCCCCTTCCCACAAAGTGTGGCATAAGCTTTATTTAAAGCATCCATTCGTCCATTTCCAAATCCTGAGTTATTCTGAGCAGAGTCACAGGGAAATTGGGTCCTACACCAGTAAACATCAGGGCGGGTATGGCAGGAACACTGTATGGTCAGGGTGCCAGTCCATTAAAAAGTGAAAATATTCACACACCAACACACATACTAGGTCCAATTTACAACAGCAATTCATCTAACTTGCATGTCTTTGGATTGTTGAAGGAAAACAATGTAGACACTGGGAGAGCATGCAAACTCCACGCAGGGAACACTCAGGACATGAAGCCTGGTATCCTTGTTGTGAGGGAGAAACACCTCCACTGCACCACAGAGCTGCCCATTATTTGTGAAATTTTGTGGAGAAGAATTAGTTTACTTTGATCCAGTTTAGGTTTTGGCTTGTCCTGGCGCATCTGGCTTAAGGCGAGAACCAGCCCTGAACAGCATGCCAGACAAATGTAAGGCCCATTCAAGTGCACATCCTCACCACACCGACACAGGGCTTTTTCACCATTTAACCTAATAAATGAACATGGAGAATGTACAGCACAGTATCCATTTGGAAACAGAGCACTAAGCACATTGCCACCATAACTCCGATACTGAAAATGAAACATTTAAAATATAATAATTTATAATAATATTCAATTTCAAAACACACTACTGTTTTGACACATTATTGATGTAGGTTGAATTTCCATTTCATTTATGCTATGCATGTATTAAATATAAAGCTGTCTACCCTCTATGTGACAATGGTAGTGGCTCTTTCTTAAAGTTCCATGTGAAGTGTACTTAAATTAAAAAGTATTCCTTGGTCAAGACTGGCTCTACACCTCACCAGCCTACCTTATGTCTTGGTCACAAGATGTTCCTAACCCCCAACTTACAAATGCCACATCATAATTCACATCCAGCAAAAAGAATATAACTATTAAGTCTAAATTTGCAGGGAAAGGGTGGAAGTTAGAAAGTACAACTTATGATTAAAAGATTTGGAGGCTTAGTATTTTCATCACCATTCTGAAGCAGACAATGTATTGAAGTGATTAAAAATACTAATAAAACATTTGGTGCAATGTATGTGCATTTGGTCCAATATAAGATTATGGGGTGAGCGGGAAAGGCATGTGGTGCAAACAATGGCAGGACCACTGTGAGACTGACAGAGGGACGACTGTAGCCGGTGATATTACCGTCGTGAAAATCTGGTTTAGTTTATGTATGTCAATAAGAATATGTAAGTTGCTGCTTCTTTATAGTTCTTCCATAACATTTGATAACGTTAAGTATTACTTTGTAAAGGGGATAGTTGCTAGCTCTGTTTCCTGATTCACAGGGCATTTCCCACTGTCGGTAATGCAAAATTAACTTTGGAATTCTTAAATGTTAAGTTATTAGCAGTAACATACAAGTTATCTGTGTGGTTTTCATGTCGCATCTGCCTACAACCGCCCCCATTACAACCATCTGTGGATTTCTAAATACAGTATGATGAGCAGGTGCCTGTGAGGGGGTTGGAGGGGTGCAACCGGCCTACCTTTTGTGCGACTTTCAGCACCAAAGTGTGTTAAGTGTTGGACAAGCATACAAAGAAGAATTTCATTGCAGTCTGTAAATGTGGCAATAAACAGAGGCCGGACTGATTATACAAGTCAAAGCCTTATAGTTTTTTTTATGGTGCCAGTGCCATTGACCACCTGCACAAGGTCACTAATATCATAGTACTTGTTAACTGTATTTGATTAAAAGATTTGGAGGCTTAGTATTTTCATCACCATTCTGAAGCAGACAATGTATTGAAGTGATTAAAAATACTAATAAAACATTTGGTGCAATGTGTGAAATATAAATCAAGACATGTTAAACTGGATAATACAATTAGCAGACCACATTTGGAATACTGCATACTGTTTTAGTCATCTTGCTTACAAACCCAACACTAAGGCTTAACCCCATCACATTTCCACTCTTAAATGAACTTAATGCTTGCTAAACTTACTTCATCACAGGAACAAAGTTGTTGTTGTAATGTAAAATGCAGCAATTCATTGACCCTTCTCTGTTTCTTTGGATGATGTGGGGTGGGGGGGATTTTTAAACAAATCAACATACACAAGGAATCTGGTTCTCACAGAATTTTTTTAAATGTTTTAAAAAAAACTATACATTACTGAGCTAGCATTTTCCTTATTTTTCTTTTTTTCACAGCTACACCAGAGAGGATGTCATAACCTTTGCCATTCATACCATCCTGACACACGTGCATAAGAGAAACTGATATGCCAGTGTTTTGGGGTGTCACCATTATATTCTCTATTATGTAGACCATAACAAAATGTCTTAAATCCCATATACTTAACCACACCATCATTTACTGTAATTCAGCATGGACCCCCTTTCCCTTTTATATCTATAACCTCAGGCAATTAGATACAGTAAAAGAACAGGCAGGAGAAAGATTTAAACATTTAAATATTTATTACAGATAGTATGTCCAATAAATATTAAACAGGGTTAAAATGAATGTTCTCAAAATAATATTAATAAGATCTGGATGACATGCTACCAGGTGGCATGTTATCCTATTTGGGTTGGTCTTTGGATTCAGCATAGCTTCCTATTGAGCAGCAGAGACTACAGCTCTTCTATATTGGTGGCACTGATAGTGAAACCAGAAGAGACACGAGACTGAGGTTGATGGGGGAATTGGAGCCTTGGTTTATACTGGACCAACTTTGTCTTTGGTATACCTCTGGGCCAGTAGATGCGGGTGACTCTTTTGGTTCATCCAGTCCTAAACTTCCTTAGAAGGTTGGTGTCCTTCAACATCTGCAATAAGATGTTACAGATGTTCTACCAGACGGTTGTGGCGAGTGCCCTCTTCTACGCGGTGGTGTGCTGGGGAGGCAGCATAAAGATGAAGGACGCCTCACACCTGGACAAACTTGTTAGGAAGGCAGGCTCTATTGTAGGAATGAAGGTGGACAGTTTAACATCTGTGGCAGAGCAACGGGCGCTAAGCAAACTCCTGTCAATCATGGAGAATTCACTGCATCCACTGAACAGTGTCATCTCCAGGCAGAGGAGTGGCTTCAGTGACAGAGATCGTTCCTCCCCCACACTATGTGACTCTTCAATTCCACCCGGGGGGGTAAACACTAGCATTATTCAAAGTTATTGTCTGTTTTTACATGCATTTTTATTACTCTTTAACTTAATTTTTTTTTGTTTTTTGTATCAGTATACTGCTGCTGGATTATGTGAATTTCCCCTTGGGATTAATAAAGTATCTATTTATCTATTTTAGAATGACTGGTCCAGTGGCTGCACAAACTACTGTACCTTACCAAACCTGCCCTCAAGTTTAGGCTTTCTTCCTCAGCAAATGGGCATGTAAGTTCATATAAACTAAAAGAATGTAAGTGCCCCTACACACTCCTGGTCAAATTTGGTTAACTCACCCCTCCCCACCATAAATAGCTCAACAAAAATATTATCTGATCTATATGGGTCCTAAATGAAACATTACACAAATATATAGCACATTTTACAAAAAATGACATGCAAAATATGAGGGATGGTCAAAAACTTTCTGCACGTTTGTTTTTAACTCTATTTATTAAGAATTTGAAAAAACAAATTACATCACTTTTTTACATAGTCACATTCCTTTGCAATTTTCCCAGCATCGTACCAACTTTTTAATGCCATCAGCAAAAAATGTTTTTGGTTGAGCACGTAGCCAGTGATGCACCGATGCTTTTAAATCAGGGTTCTTTCTTCATTCCTTATGGTCGTGGCTATAACTGGACATCCAGAGCAATCTGCATCCGTCACACTACTACAGCCATTTTCGAATATTACAATCCACTCATAGCTGACTCTATGAGTGAGAACTTTATCCCCATACTGAGCACACATGCAGAGATTAATTTGTGTTCCTGGCACACCTTCTGCCCACAACAAGCATGTGACAGAACACTGTTTCTTTTTTCTGCAATTTATAAGTTTTGCAGCCATCTTCACCACAGGGTGACAACTCTTATACTAAACTGCACGGGCAGGCGGCTTGCCAGACAGAACTAGTCACATGACACTCTCAGACACGACCAATTACTATTCGTCCCGCCTTCACCGTTTCGAGTGAAAATATAAAAGTGCGGAAACATTTTGAACAACCCTCGTATTTATCAACCTGTATGCCACATATTGTTCTTTTTTTTTTCTTTACACTCAACCACTGCCAGAGTCCTGCTTATGGAATACACCTCAGCATTTAACACTGTCGTACCATCAAAGTTGTTCCAGAAACTCTTACTTTTAGTGTCATACTCTGAAACTAGATTTTGAACCCACTAATATAGGCACCCCTAGATAATGTTCTGAGAATCCTACTATACTCATTGTTCACACTTACCTGCTTGGTGAGACACTTTCAATTTGACTACTTTGAATTTTTTGGTTCCAAGTGTGAAAAAATATTTAATTACTTTTTCCTTGAAATGTACACAACTTATATTTGTGCCTCTGTGGTCTCGTTAAAATATAACTTTAAAGCAATATCTGGCCTCTTACCATGCAAACTCCTTACACAATGTAAAACATTTCTGTTCCATCCCCTGTTAATCTCGATTGGTTTTAATTTGAAACGATTAAATTCCCTCAATCTCTCATCCTAACAAGTTTACCTGCAGTTCTGGAAAAAAAATCCACTAACTGTTCTCTGGAGCATTTCCATTGTTGTTACTTATTTTTCATCAAACATGAAGATAAAAACGGCACATGGTATTCCATGTGTGATGTTAGACAGGCGGTGTGAAAACGACCCGCAGAGGATTATGGGGTGAGCGGGAAAGGCATGTGGTGCAAACAATGGCAGGACCACTGTGAGACTGACAGAGGGACGACTGTAGCCGGTGATATTACCGTCGTGAAAATCTGGTTTAGTTTATGTATGTCAATAAGAATATGTAAGTTGCTGCTTCTTTATAGTTCTTCCATAACATTTGATAACGTTAAGTATTACTTTGTAAAGGGGATAGTTGCTAGCTCTGTTTCCTGATTCACAGGGCATTTCCCACTGTCGGTAATGCAAAATTAACTTTGGAATTCTTAAATGTTAAGTTATTAGCAGTAACATATAAGTTATCTGTGTGGTTTTCATGTCGCATCTGCCTACAACCGCCCCCATTACAACCATCTGTGGATTTCTAAATACAGTATGATGAGCAGGTGCCTGTGAGGGGGTTGGAGGGGTGTCGGGGGCTGCAACCGGCCTTCCTTTTGTGCGACTTTCGCGGCGACCAAAGTGTGTTAAGTGTTGGACAAGCATACAAAGAAGAATTTCATTGCAGTCTGTAAATGTGGCAATAAACAGAGGCCGGACTGATTATACAAGTCAAAGCCTTATAGTTTTTTTTATGGTGCCAGTGCCATTGACCACCTGCACAAGGTCACTAATATCACAGTACTTGTTAACTGTAAGCGTCACATGTTTTACCCGGTGTGGCGTCGCCTAATAAACACACTAAGGAAAAAATGCAGAATACGAAATTTAACTAATCCGCGATTACATATACAGAGTCAAGCGCCACAAAACAATTACAGATTTGTATGGTAAATACTGAGTTGCACTTCTTGAGAAACTGGTAGGAAGAAAAAACTATTTGGGCGAATCTGAAAGCGCTATCACTATCATGTTCGTTCAACACTCAGACCTCCAGACCCTCCACAGTTCGTTTGGTGTTAAAAAAAAGGCACAGCCAATCAAAATTTGTATATAGCGGAAGCAGCTTTGACAAGTTGAATGAGCGTTCAGCGTGAAGTAATATACCTGTAGGAAGTCCGAGTTACGTATCAACAATACAACTTAATGGCCATTTTTGCAATGCATTGTTGCTTTTAAACATTTAATTTAAAGTGCCATTATTTTGTTTGTGTCTGAGCTACGAATGGTTTACTCTTAAAATTAAATGGATAAAACGGCAAGATGCCGAGTTCAACATTATAGAATTTGTTAAATCTGAACACACCGAAAATTACTCGGTTAGTCTTCATTCCTTTTGTGACTGTACAAACTAAAAAAAGCCTTCTTGAAATGTCTTTGTGTTTTTACCGATAAAAGTTTTTTCTAACTCTTCTATTTACCGTTATGAAGATAACACACCATTTGCCCAGTTCGTTTAGGTAAGTGTGAACACGCCAGCAGTACTTTATTGGTACCAAGCTATGAATGTGATCCGGCACGGGACTATCTAACATCTCGTCCTCCTCCTTCTCCTTCTTCTTCTACTACAGTTGGCTTTTTCTGGCAGACCTACTTATGATACATTACTTGGACAACCTGGACTGGAGTATGGTGCAGAGCATAAAGAAAAAACAACTCCGTTTGCAACTCAAAGTAAATCACCCCCATAAAGCCCTATAGATTTGAAATACTGAAAATCAACTCATTGACACACATTTCATAGCTAATCAAAATATTTGGATTAAAACTATTAATCCCTATTTCTTGAAGTGCTGTATGAAATTGTATCCTTTCCTCTATATGCTTCACAGTGAAATATTACAAATTCCACTGTCTCTTGCTGATCACAGTTCTGACAAAATCCAGATATATGTTTTCCTATTCAATATAGGGAATATTTTAGCATGGTGTGTCCAATTCTTAATCTCATCAGAATTATTTCTTTCCTACTTCTTTTTCCAGGGACCATCTAACTACAGGAAATAGTGTGCATTATTGGAAACATTTCAGCTGGTAAATATTAGGTAATTTTGGCATAAAAATACATACATGCAGACAAGTTTGCAGGAAACACCTTGCAAATTCAGTCGTATCGATCCTGAATTGATTTGATTCATTCTCAGAACCAACTGAACTCTCTCACTATTGAATAGTAGTTGAAGACTTTAAAAGCGAGGTTTAAATGCACTTGTGATGGAGTAGATCAAACTATATACATAGCTGTTTGAAAGAGAGTGCCCTAAATGACCGATGATTAAACTCCCTAATCTGCGCCACAAGAGCAAGAGTGATGATCCACTAAATGTGATTGTGCTTCGGGCATGAGGCGGATATTGGAAATACATTTTTAAATTATGTAGTAAGTTTTAATGAAGCATTCTAAAGTGTACAATTTTAAGGCAAATTTGCACTAAATTTTACTAAAGACAGTAGACATATGATTTGAAATTAAGTAGAGGTGACATACATATAGTATGGAGAGTAAATATGCAACATTATACAGAGAAATTAAATTTACCAAATACTTTAATTGTCTAAATAAAATTGTGGCATATCACTTTATGCCCTCCCCAGAGCTTGCCATCTTCTTTACTGTTACCTACATAAAACATGCCTTTTTTGAAGGATGCAAAGTTACACATTATTTTCATGTACTTCTCTAATTATCAGATGATATTCATTCTACGCACAGAGCTGTATTTGGTAAACGAAACAAACCTGATACATTATAGTTAATGCAAACGCGGTGGTACACAAGGATAGCTTTTGCTGACCTTTCATGAAGATTTTTCCAGTGAAAATTATTTTTTGCCCAATGAATCAAGTCACAGTGCACCCATGGGCCATTTAATTGGTACTTCTGGTTACTAACTGTTAAATGGTTAAACTTTTAATTAATCATCTTCTGATTCGCTACAAAGCAAACGAACTATGAGTGTGAAAACAACTTGAATGAGTAAAAGTAGGCAGCAACTTTTACTCTTTTCTTAGCAAGTCCTCAATATGATACGGCAACTCTGTTTTAGGTTTCAATACCAATATATAGTTGTGATTCATAGTAAATTTACATCAGCTTTGAATGGTTTTAAATTATCTTGATAATATTGCCAATGTTGAAACCTTTAGTAATGATTACTCAAGCAGTCTGTGTTTAAGCCCCAGTCCCAGGCTCCATAGTGACATCATGTTGCAGGTGCAACCACAGTCCTTGTGTAAAAGTACAGTTAAGGACTTGGCTTTTCAGCTTTTTATGGTTGTGTCTGATCCTGCAGGTGACCTGTAAAGGTTAATTATATATAGTATAGTACATTGCATATAAAAGATGGTGACAAGAGAATGAGTCCATGAAATGAATGGCACTCCTGAACACTTGCAAACACATACACCAACATCTGTGTTACAGGAAATTTTGTTCCTGTATTTTGTTTTTCCAAAACATAAATAATGAAGCAGTTAGTTTGCCAGGTCAGAGACACACATGTAGTGTTAGAGGCTCTGTTGAGTAAACATACCTTCTAATTTAATTGTATTTATTTGTGTTCAACTCTAAAAAGAAACATTAATAATTTACCTATGTTAATTTAAGATAAATGATTTAATCATCTTTAAATTTCCCAAGCTTCTTAGCTGCTTATCCCATACAGTAATCATTGAGCAAAAGAAAAACTAGGGTGCCAAAGTTAAAAAAAAAGTAACTACTTAAATTTCTTGGAAAAAAAGTAACTTTTGTAAATGTTATTAAAAATGTGAATTTACTATGGGCTCTGCTTGCAGATGAATTTTGGAGACTTTAACTGAAGTATTAACATCTCATTAGCAGAAAGATAGCCATAAATACTTGCTCTTGTGACTAGGCTCAACATCTTCAGCTGTCCAGCACTGCCAGCATTCCTGACTGCATACTCCAAAATGGTAAGGGGGTCATCTGAAATACATTTACATGATTTGGGCGTGAGGGTGTAAGAAACAGTCCCGAAAACTCACCAAATGATAGTATCCCAAACAGTGTGGCAGGTTTAGCCTGGATAAATGACCCCCTGGAGCTGAGCCTGACAGCTAGGCCTAAATTTTAGTCCTGACCAGCAATCAAGACTTGGTGGATGTGGCAATTTTTTGTAATTTTTTTGAAAAGGAGAGAGAATTGTATTTTTTAATTGTTAATACTTACAGAAGCCAGCTATATTGGGACCCGGTGAACAGCAGGAGAAGGGGACACAGATACAGTACCCGGAGAACACATCGATCAGAAGTGTCTCCCCGGTTGCTTAATCTCATTGTGTTGAATACTTGGTCACTGGTAATTCTTGGATTGGACTCTGGGCTTCAGTTGGCTCACAGAGAGCTGGGGGAATAGTGTGGTATACTGGATGTCTCTGACCCCAGATAAGGTTGAGCTGGGTGGTGTGTGTGAATCCCAGAAAGGAAAAAATAGATAGCAGCATGCGTCGCCCTTGAACAATGGTGGGCAGTAACAGCTCTAAAGAAGCCAAAGTTCCTTTTAAGGGCCACTCAGCAGTAATCAAAGTTAAGAGGCTAATTCCCTTACTTCATCTTTCACATATCCTAGGTTGTTACAATATGTAAGGTTATAGTTTTTAACCTAAATGTAAAAGAAGTAAAAGAAACAAGAGAAACAAGCAAAGTAATCCAACAACATTTTTTTATAGATTACATGGTATTTCTTATTGCAGTACAAGAGGAAACAGAGTAAGTGAAGGGAGGTCAGGGGGGCAGGAAAATCACTTTACAGAATCTGGCTAATTAAAGTGGTATTTAAGATGAATGTATTTTTTGAGCGCTGACATGTCCAATGGTGTTCCATGGGCTATGACTCTTCCTTCTCGTCTCCATGAGTTATGATGTAGCAGAGTGATTTGTAATCAATATTTCCAGCAACATCAATGGGGGCAACAGAAAAAGCCTGCTCCACCTATAGGAATAAAAAAACAAATAGGATTGTGACAGATGCATTTTAGCAACATGAATCACTGACAGTATGCCTGAAATTATATATTAAGTCTCAAAAATTCAGTAGTTATTATAGATGCTTTACTCATTAGGTTAACCAGGTTCAATAAATGGCCAAGTGCAACATAGATGTACAAACTGAGATAACAGGCACACAATTCAAATAGCCATGTTTGTTTTTATAGTTTTTATCTGTTTGCTTTTATGTCTTTTTTGAGTTAGCATTTATATTCCATGTAAATTACTTTCTGAGTAACCAGTTAATAAAAGTGACTGGTAGGAGATTCTATAAGGACAGGTTGTAACTGTCCACAACCCTGAATTGGATAAGGCTAGTTTAGAAAACAGATAAAAAGTGTTAAAAATGCTTCTTATTTTTCTTGTGTGTTTCTGTATATGTTGGGCCATTCTGTTTGTATCTTCATACAGAAATGCTAACAATGGGTGGTACCGTAAAGTGGTCTACACTAATATTCATTAAATCAGCTTATGTTGGTGAGAGTGGCAACATTCAGACCTGAGTAGACCAAGCCAGCCTATTTCTAGTAACAATCTTCAGATATTTCTGAGTAATTCTAAGACCTACCAAAGTCATTTGAGGAGTGTAATCCATCCAACTCCTGAGCCCTGAATCTGCCACTTGCCCAGTAGGCCAATCCTGGTACACATACTGTGGGAGGCATGCACGTTTTCCTGATCCACCTTAACTTGCTCTACTCAATTGAGAGAAGCAACAGTTCTATACTAAGGCCTTATTGAAATAGGTTTTCAGGCAGGATTTAAAAGTGACCAAAATTGGTGCTGACCTAATAGAGATAGACTGTTCCAAAGCTTAGGGGAAGCTACTGGAAAAGCACGGTCCCCACTAAGATTAAGTCTAGAACTTGGCACGACCAAAACCTTCTGCTCGGAGCACCTCAGTGACTATGAAGGAGAGTAAGGGTGTAAGTGGTCAGAAAGATAGTGGGCTAAACCACTCAGGGACTTAAAGACAAACAGTAACATTTTGAATTCAATCCTGTAGCGAACAGGAAGCCAGTGAAGAGAAGCTAAGACTGGTGTGATGTGATTCTGTTTTTGTGTGCCTGTTAGAAGCCTGGCAGCAGCGTTCTGGACTAGCTGAAGACAAGCAAAGGATGATTGATTAACTCCAATGTATAGTGAGTTGTAATAGTCAAGCTGAGAAGAGACAAACGTATGAATTAGTGTTTCAAAATCATGTACAGAAAGAAAGGGCTTGACCTTAGTCAATAACCTAAGCAGATAGAAACAGGCGTTAACAACTGAGTTAATTTGTTTATCTAATTTGAGGACATTATCAAAAATCACACCAAGATTTTTTGTGAAGTGTTTACAGTATATTGTCAAAGGGCCAAGATTAATTTCTGTACCACAAGTAAGATCAGAAGGTCCAAAACATACAATCTATTTGTTTTTGTCATTTAGACTAAGAAAATTCAGTGACATCCATGTTTTAATATCTTCTAGACATTCCAATAAAGGTTTATGAGAATTTGTTTTGATCTGTTTCATTGGAAAATATATCTGTGCATCATCGGCATAGCAATGGAAAGAAATATTCTGTTTTTTTAAAAATGGATCATAAGGGCAACATGTACAGTGCAAAAAGAATAAGCCTCAGAATAGATCCTTGAGGGACCCCACAGGTGATAGGGGCTGAGGATGAGGAGAGATTGCCCAGGCTGATTGAAAAGCTTCTGTCTCTGAGGTATGACCGGATCCAAATCAGTTGCTTTTATACCCACATACTGCTCAACATGGGTGATAAGGATGTTATGATCAACTGTATCAAATGGAGCCAGAAGCTGTCCCAACAGTTAGCAGCTACTTTACCCCTGAACAAAGTTTAAATTTAGTTAATTTCAAATTCATCAGTACTGAGTAAAAGGCAGAAACCAACCATGGACAAGTCTCTAGCTGATCATTGGGCACTCTTACTTACACACCCATATTCACTTGTAAGGGACCAATTTAGAATCTGAAATTATTCCAACATGCATATTAGTATTAATCCAGAATATCTAGTTCAATGAGTGGTACACATAGTCTGAGGACGTTTTTCTTTTCCTTTAGTGTGTTATCTTTTGGGATGTTATCTCTGGAACTTGCAGTTTGTTTTCAGGAATACAACTGTACTGATTGCAGCTTGAAAGATACGTAGGCATGTAGTCACCAATTTAAAGCTACACAATGTACATGTTTCTTATCACTGACGTGCAACAGGTAATTGCTTGGTACTTTATAATCTCCATATCAGTCTTTCCTTAATTATTCCATATGTGTGGTAGTGTTGGAAATGCTCATTCTTACAGCAGTTACAATTAGCACTTACCTCATCTTCTGTGAATTTGTCTGCTTGTGTTAGGAGCAACCGTCGGAATCTGCAAAGAAACATTTTTATTTGAATGCAACACTGTTACCTTTTTGATATTTTTTAAAAACAGTGTATCCAGTAGTTTAGTAGCTGTAAATGTTAAAGATCAGAACCCTTTGCTATATTAACCTTTTCATACAGTTTTGCCAAGTGTTTGTTGTTTCACTTTTTGTGATGTACTGCTCAGTTATGTGGTCTGCTATGAATCCCATATGGATTACATGCCTTTTCATATAACAAGGCATAATATGATATTTAAAACCTGCTTAATCCAATTCAGGATAGGCAGGAGGCTGAAGCCTATCTTGACCACTTGGGGCTCAAGGCAGGAAA
This sequence comes from Polypterus senegalus, assembly GCF_016835505.1. Lineage (NCBI taxonomy): Eukaryota > Metazoa > Chordata > Cladistia > Polypteriformes > Polypteridae > Polypterus > Polypterus senegalus. The sequence continues at coordinate 51,688,576 of NC_053164.1, forward strand.
CAACCCTGGATTGCCTGGTCCAACACAAGGGCCTGCTCATGCACACATCTAAATAGGGTCAATTTGGAATTACCAGCTATACCAATTCAGCATATTCTTGGAAGGATGAGGAAGGAAATTAAAGCACCCAGAGAAAAACCTATGGAAAATTTTGAGATACCCCTAGTCTAGTAATTATAGCTCTTATGTATTGGATAATCTTATAGCGGGCAAGTCTCTTTTGTTTTTTAATGCTGATTGACAAGTTTGCTACACACATGTGGCTTCTGTCTGGCATTACTGCAATAAATCTGCTTCTTTATATCTTATTCCTTTAAGTCTACATTCCCCACTGGAGTGACTAGGTTCATATTGTCTACCCTATCTCACACCTACCAGAAGACAGGGCATCAAACACTGAAGATGCAATTGTAATGGTTTTCATCCTGAAAAACTTACTCATCTTTCTTCACTAAGCCAGTGCCATGAGGGTCAAATAGTTTGAAGGCCTGAAGTATTGTGTCCTCGGGGTCAGTGCCTGTAAAGTAAGCAAAGCTGAGCAGGTTAGTAGAAATTACATTCTTTACTCTGTTTTCCTTATGTTGTTATTGGCACATTGTATTTTGCCCTTTTAGCTTCTCATACTGTATATGCTATCACATAGACACTGCAAAACAACATAAGTGTTTCATGCTACTGGATGCAGCATAGTTGAAATGCTTTGGTCATGGATGTGTGAGTTAAAGTGTGGTTCTTTACAGTATGGCACAAGGCAGCATGCAGAGTGAAGTACTGTTTGGTTTATGTGTAATAATCATCAGCCTATATTTACAGTGAGACTTGCAGTGATACAGTGGTCTGGACTGTCTCATGTAGATACTCCAAAGTGAGCTTTTCAAGCTTTAATATCACTTACCATTGAGTTTCTCCCCAAACAGAGTGAGGAAGACTGTGAAATTAATAGGACCTTTTCCTTCCTTCAGCATCTCCTCTAGTTCCTCATCCTTGACATTCAGCTTGCCTGAGAAAAAGAAAGACTCATTATGTCTGTAATAACTTTCAAAGTCATTCACAAGCTAAGGCTGTTTACTTTTCAAAACTACAGGAACCAGGGATTTGAACATTAAATAAATTCTAGGTTTACATTCTGTATGAGTAAAAGATATTCAGTTCAAGTGTCACGGTACCCTTGGATCTCTTAATAAAATACCAAGTCTTTTGGGTGCCAGAACTCTAATTCAGGTATACAGATTTATTAAATCCGTCCTGGCTGTTACTAGATTAACTAAATTTAAATGTCTTCTCCAGTCTTGGAAGGTAGTAAACGGGGCAAGTTTCCTGAAAGCAAGTTTACTAATTTCTTAACTGCATGTTGATATCCATCCATCCATTATCCATCCTAACTACAGGGTCAAGGGGGTCTGCTGGAGCCAATCTCAGCCAACACAGGGCGCAAGGCAGGAAACAAACCCCGGGCAGGGCACCAGCCCACCGCAGATGTTGATATTGTTTTTCTAATTTATAACCATTTACCAAAACCCTTTTTAGCTAAAATAGTGCATACATTTTTGCATAAATTAACAACATACCTGACCTAGTCATTATTCATAATTAGTTTCTTTATTTTCATCGGCAGTTCTACCCACAAAAACCAGTGGCCACGCATCATTACACAAGAAAATTTGCTGTCCCCCTCATCAAGATAGTGAATCTTTCAAAGGTGCACTAGCTGTAAAGTTTGCTGTTTATTCTATCAATTACAGTACTTGATCCCAAACCAATGAACAAGGTCTGAATCCAATTAAGGGTGAATGAGGTTATGCTACATATTGTACATTGGCTTGAATAAACCATCTACCAAATATGGAAATTACTTAATCCATCAGAGATCTTATTAGATTAATTTATATGATTTCATCTCTCTCATAATTGACAGGTAATGTAAGTGGAGAAATAAAGTCTTTATTTCTTACTAAATTAATTTAGTTTGTCAGGTCTTGCATTCCCACATTCACAGGAGGTCTAGTGTACAAAGTACTATGAACTACAGCTGGCGGATACTTTACTAGATTAATCTGTTGTGTTTCAACTTCTAATGCACTACTACTAAGAAGTCACAGTGCCAAATGTAGTAGAACGTTTGTGAGATTAACTCATATTATCACATCTAAGAACTCTTATTTTTGTCTGTGACCATATGTCTGTTAGATATTTCACTTGATAAAATTAAACTCTAAGTACTGAGACATGAAATTTAGAACTTTCAAGTATAGAAAGTGTAAATCTCATTCATCAGATCTTCTATTAATACAGTTAACCTAATTCAGATGTACCAAATATGCAGTGAGTTAAATTAAACAAGTCATATTAAAACATGTTAGATAGTGAGATGGAAGAGACACTATTAAGTTTTACCCTATAAACAGAAGTAGCAGTAGGTCTTTAAATATTAGACTATTATAGAATAGAATATTAGAAATCTCAGATATCTTATAAAGTCTTTTCAGAGACATTGACAGTACAGTACAGCTCATGAAATGAAAAGAAGTAGATTCATTTAGTTTATCCAGTCTCAGACTACAGAGAACTTGTTATTGTCTTAGAGCTGCTATTATTATTCATGAGTTGTACAGAGCACTAGAGCTTTATGATCTCTTCATACATTTACTTACACTTATCCTGCTTTTAGGTCTATTTCTGTTAAGTATACTGAAACCCACTAAAACCTGTCAAGTACACTGAGTGCTATATCTTTTATTTGAGCTTGTGAACCACTCAAATTATTAAATGTTCACTTCTGTGCTGTGAGGTGTTTATACATTAATTTACCTTCCACTCTCATTTCTTTTATTCAGACCTGTCAGGGATTATGATCCTCGGATCTTTTATTAGAACCAGTATTTTAGCCTTTACATTTCTATTTACACCTGTGAGAGACAATGAATGTGTTCTTTGTTAGTTGCACTAATTGTTTTACTCCTGTCAAGTTAATTTAGATTATCAGGCTATTACATATCGAATTTCTCACCAGTGAGAGTTCTTATACTGATTCTTTAATATTTCTGTCCTTTTCCCCTTTGTAAATTAAATGTTTAATCCATTGGCCCTGAAATATAGGTAGAAGACACAGACAAATAGATGGGTATCTAGTAAAGAATTACATTGGTAGACTTACCCAGCTGTGCGTATGTTTCTTTCAGGTCAGATTTATTTATGATCCCATCCCTGTCTTGATCAATGCAGCTGAAGGCCTAAAAATACCAGTCAAATTTTAGCATGAAACAGCATAAATAGACTCGATCTGTGGAATATTTACTTGGCTATCAATTAAAGTATGCATTATTGTTAAACAAGTGTTGAATCAAAAATGATCATGTCTCTCCTTTCATTTCAATGTGTCATAGGTCCTTGTTGTGATTTCAGAGTTCTTAAACATAACTTGTTTGCAAATATTCTAAACATGGCACAGACATACAGTATCTTGTATATTGTTTATTTTTCTCTTTCAAGAGCTATTTAGAAAGGCACCAAACTCTCACTGATATGGAGGCACAGCTAAAGTTCTGTCACATAAGCCTCCTGACCTGCATGTGAGGTCTGGTTCTCACTGTCTTACCTCCTTGAATTCCTGAATTTGTGATTGCTCAAACATACTGAAGACATTGGAAGAGCCCCTCTGAGTCCGCTTGGCTGCCGCCTTCCCCTTGGCTGCTTTCCTGCTAGCCTGTGCAAAATCAAGGATGTATGTGAAATAATGAACTTGCCTTCTGCCTTTGAAGCCTATTACATATTTGTTTGGGCACTGGCAAGGTGGCTTTGGAAACTGTGCAAACTTTGAACTCACCACTGTACACACGATTAAGTACATAACGCTGTTTTAACATACTGTTCCCATCTTACATATGATTTCAATCTTTGTAATTGGTTCATTCCTGGGTCAAGTACAAAGTATTAGTATAATTAAATAACAGAAAAATATTTCTATATTTTATTTACAGGCCTTAGTTTTTGGGCATGCTGGATAAATAGCCCTCAAAAGGTGTTCTCAAAGGATACTATGTCACTAGGTCAAAACATGGCTGACGTTCTGCCACTCAAATATCCTAACATTAAAATTTAAAAATGATTGACACCTGACTTGTACTCAATACTGTCATGACAAATTCCAGATGGATAAATGAGTTAAAGTTACACACAAGAAGTGCATTAGCATTGAGGAGATAGGGAGCAGAAGCTGACTGATTGCAGCTGTTAGCCTGAAAAAGGGGAACGTTTGAGTTTTTTACTAAGGTTTTTGCATTCGGCACCTGGTTATTTAAATGGATGCCTCTGAGTTTGTTAGTTCCTGAGTTTGTTAGGAACTGTACAGTAAATATGTGTTCAAGCCTGTTGTCTCATTTTCTCATGTACAGTTCTATTCTTCTTTACATGTCTAACAAACATGAAGCACATTGCCAGCGTCTGGCACCATGATCAGCAATACTACTAATGAAAGGAGGAACTTACCTTGAAATCTCAAGTGTGACATTGCATCCCTTCATTGTTCTGCATGTGTATTTGATGGAAACTGCACTAGCAACATAAATGAGTTGTTCAAAATGAATGTTTAAAAATTTTTTTAGTTGTTAAATATTTAGACATCTAAAAGTTAATGTTGAATGGGGTGTTACAACTAAGGTCACCTTTCACTGCTCTGAGTATATTTTAAATAAACAGTAAAGAGCAGTATGTAACTAAAACATTAATCAAGGATTGCCATAAAAACTGAAGGGCATCTTTGGGGGTGGGAGGGGCTTATGACTTACATTAGTACTGTTTGTTGTCTAGGTTAAACTTTTGACATTCATTTTCATCTTTCCATGTTAGACCTCCTTAGTGTATTACATTGTAATGGGAGGACTAGACCCATTTAGCTGTTGTAGCAGCTCCGGGCATAAGTCAAAAACCAACCAATGCCAGTCCAATGCATGGCATATTTACTCATACTAAGGCTGGTTAGAGAAACATATATCTTTAGAATTTGGCAAGAAACTGGTCGGAAATGGACCGCGACAGAACTTGCAAACTACACGTATAAACCCAGATACTTGTTTGACTCCCTGCTTATAAATGATAAATCAAATAGATCATTTTCGTATCAGACTGAATATCCCTTGACCAAGACACTGAACAGATGCAATTTAATTTGAAGGATAACTTCTTAACCTCAAACTCTCATGCTTTTTGATGAAAATTTAAAACTTTCTGAAATCATTTTTCAGCACAAGAAAAAAAAACTCTTCATATGTAGTGCAAGCACCAAGTTCCATGTAGTCTGCATCATCTGTTCAGAAAATAGTATTGTTGGCATACTCACCATCTGTCTGCTGGCTGCTCCCTCTGACCCCAGTACTACACTGGGATTTTCACATTTTATACTGCCCTCTTTATCTTATGCTGTTCCTCATTCAGGCAAGACTGGTAAGAATGTCCCTTACATGGAAATCTGCTGCCTTTGAGCTGTCAAAGTCAGATAAGCACTTGATAGCCAGGATTCCAGAAGCAGCAGCCACTACATCCACCATTCCCTGTAAGGCTGTGAGCTGAGAATATTAGCTACAGACTGAAAATATGAGGTGTGCTTGTATGTCGGTTTGTGAGTCCATTGCTGCTCCGATAGCAAGATAACTAATTCACTATGTGTCTTCATTCACCATTTGTCCTCACATTTAAACTAGTATCTCATTTTAGTTTTTGAGTTCTATGGCTGATCATTTTTTAGGAGAAAGCATATGAATTGATTTGGAAAAGCAACTTTTTTCCCTAATTTTACTTTATGCAAAGATAACATAATAGGATGTTTAAAAATACAGAATGATCATATACATGGTTGTGTGGGGGCAGGAGCCTGTGCCGTCGGCGGTAGGCATAAGCTGGGACAATTATTGCAAGGTATGTTTTTTCTGATAATGGTCAATTGCAGACACACACATGGCCACACATTTACTGGGAGAACTTAGATTCATTAACAAAAACTCTCTTGCACAAAGGGAGAATACATAAACTTTATACATGTAGTGATTGAGCCATAAAGTAATTCAAACTCAATCCCTCAGAACTATAAGGAAGCAGTGCTAACTATTCCTCCACTGTCTCTCCCAACTTAGGTTTAGCCAGGCTAAATTACTAGAAAGATTTGTTTTTTGGCACGATTTAAATATTATCTTGGATGTTGCAGACATCTTCTTATATAATACGCTACCATGTCTGTCCGTTTGTTTGTCCAGGATTTTAAATCACCTGTAGCTTGTAAACCGTTTGAACTATTGACCTGAAATTTGGTACATATATATTACATGACGTCTACTATCCGTTTTCGGGGTGCTGATTGACCTCCAAGGTTATTCCTCTTTTTATTTTTATTTTATTTTATTGTAGAATCAACTCTCAGCAGTTGCCAGCAGGGCAGCCATGCTGCACATGCGTATGGGCGCTGTTCTCATCCCTGCCACCTTCGCTGTCACTTCCCCTACCTCTTCATATTTTAAATCATTCTTGAGGCAGACTGAAGACTTAAGTGCCAGCTTAAGTGAAAAATTAAGGAAAATGTACTAAGTAATTTCAACACAAACACTGACTTAATCAGTTTTAACATGAAAAGATGCCAAAAGAAGTGAAGAAGCGGGCCGCTAAGGTGGAGAAAAGAAGAGCTGCTCAGGAAGCAGCAAGCGCATCAACCTCTGAGCAAATGAATGCTAAACGTACAGAGAAAGAATGATGAAAACTATGAATGCTCAAGTCAAGTGTATTCACTGCATGTTATCGTGCAGTGTACCGTTGCTGGTAGGAAAATATTATCAGGCAATAGGAGCCACAGAACAATATAGCACTCCTAAAGCCACATTGGTTAAAAGTGGGTAAGTGAATATAGTGCCCAGAAAGAGATGTTTTGTGGCACAATGATTCTTTGCAGGAGGCCAGCTCAGTTTGAGGCAACTTAATGGCTGAAGTACAGTCACTTGCCACTTTATTAGTTTCTCCTGTTCAACTGCTTGTTAACGCAAATATTTAATTAGCCAATCACATGTCAGCAACTTGATGCGTTTTGGCATGTAGTAATTGTGAATTTGACTTGCTGAAGTTCAATCCAAGCATCAGAATGGGGAAGAAAGGTGATTTATCTGACTTTGAATGTAGCATGGCTGTTGGTGGCAGACGGGCTGGTCTGAGTATTTTGGAAACTGCTGAACTACTAGCATATTCACACACAACCATCTCTAGGGTTTACAGAGAATGGTTTAAAAAAAAATAAAATATCTAGTAAGTGGCAGTTCTCTGGGCGGAAATAACTTGTTGATGCCAGAGGTCAGAAGACAATGGGCAGACTGGTTTGAGCTGACAGAAAGTCAACAGTAACTCAAATAGCCACTCGTTAAAACCAAGGTATGCAGAAGAGCATTTCTGAATGCACAGCTTGTTGAACCTTGAAGCAGTTGGACTACAGCAGAAGGAGACCAAACCAGGTGCCACTCCTGTTAGCTAAGAACAGGCAAATGAGGCTACAATTCACATGGGCACACCAAAATCAGACAACAGAAGGTTGGAAAAATGTTACCCGGTCTGATGAGTCTCGATTTCTAGAGTGAATTTTAGATGGTAGGGTCGGAATTTGGTGTCAACAACATGAAAGCATAGATCTATCCTGCCTTGTATCAACGGTTCAGGCTGCTGGTGGTGATGTAATGGTGTGGAGGATATTTTCTTGGCACACTTTGGGCCCTTTAGTACCAACTGAGTATCATTTACATGCCACAGTGTTTCTGCCTATTGTTGCCGACTGTGTCCATCCCTTTTATGACTGGAGTGTACCCATCTTGTAATTGGCTATTTCCAGCAGGATAACGTGCCATATCATAAAGCTCAGATCATCTCAAACTTGTTTCTTGAACGTGACAGTGAGATCACTGTACTCAAATGCCTCCACAGATACCAGATCTCAATAGAGCACCTTTGGGATGTAGTGGAATGAGAGATTCGCATTATGGATGTGTAGCCAACAAATCTACAGCAACTGCATGATACTATTATGTCTCTATGGACCAACATCCCTGAGGAATGTTTTCAAAACCTTGTTGAAACTGTGCAATGAAAAATGTCAGCAGTTTTGAAGGTAAAAAGGGGTCCAACCCAGTACTAGCAAGGTGTAAAATAGCCAGTGAATGTATATACTCGGCAGTGTAGTGAGTGTACACTGTGACTGTCTTTATATTCAGCTAAAGACCGCCTTTGACTGCCTTTCCCTTTATGTACAGGACTCAGGAGTTCAGAGTAACCCTGCACTAGAAAAGAGCTCTGTGATCTGTCACTATCGTTTAGATAACTCAATTATTGGGTAATGCAAGCTGTTTCTTGCCAGCACACTCTTGACTATAAAGCTGAAATGCTTCAGATAACCAAAGATTGGAGAGACAGAGAGAGAGAGAGTTTGGGAGGAGACAAAGCAGTACTTTTGATAGTGAACAATTTGGCCAGCTGCCTTATGTGGTCAATAAGAGGAAAAAATGGAGAGTTATAAGGTACAGTAGGGTTTTCATTTATTACAGTAATCAATAGGAGCTTCTGTCTAACTGAATTATTTGTCTTTCTACACATTTCCTAAAACTCATTCATCCACTATTGGCTTGTATGGAGTTTTTCTGCCTGTCCTTTCAACAGCAGGGTAAAGCGAGGAACTAAATCTAAACCTGATGCAAGGCCTTTTGTGAAAACACTTCTACTCACTCATACTGGTACAATTTAGAAACTAGAGAGCATTCAGCCTAAGAAAATGAGCAGGCCCAAATTAGAAACTGTGTCAATAAGACTGGCAGGCAATAACGGTAACTGCTGCATCATCTGTCTTGCAGCTCCTGTACAGGAAAATGTTGGTTTAAAATGATGGATGAGAATGACATGGAATTAACGAAATCTGATAAAATGCAGCTATTGAAAATGCTAAAATAATCACTATTTTTATTAGGATCTTGTTATCCTAAACTACATCGGCAGCTTTGAAACTTGATGGATAGATTAATAAAAGTTTAAAAAATGTTAATAAAGAGTATGACTTTCCATCTGAAGTGACATTTAGCTGTTACATTTAAAAATAGGAACTATCCATCCATTATCCAACCCGCTATATCCTAACTACAGGGTCACGGGGGTCCGCTGGAGCCAATCCCAGCCAACACAACTCGCAAGGCAGGAAACAAATCCCAGGCAGGGCACCAGCCCACCGCAGAAAAAGGAACTAAAAAAACAAAGATAGATAAGAATAAAAACAGTGTATAATGCATTCTTTTGTATCAATATTGATAAAACTCTTAAACACTAAGAAATAGAGTAATTACAAACAATATATGTTTAATGTTGTATGTCATGTTGATGGAGTAGACACTTATGTTCAAAAGTAATTTCCTTTTTGGATGATAATAATGCAATCTTGTTTATGTCTATTGTAATTTCTTACAAGAGATCCTCTTGCAAATCTGGTTAAGTCCATTTTATTGCTAAGCAGTACATGACTACAGCTTCACTTTAAAATTCACATTTCCATTTAAATGTAGCAATGCAGTCCTAATAACAAGCCAGAGTCAAGGTCAGTCATTCAGACTTTATTTCATGATGCCCTTTGCCCTGAATATAATTACAAAGAATAATAAGCAGTATATACAGTATACAAAGGTTTACTTTAATGCCATAATATCATCAAACTATTCTTTGGAAAATGAGGTGGTTGATAAGCTAGTTTTCATTCACTCCCCCCACCCCCCTTTACTTCTTCAGTATACAATTACTGCAAACATTTTAGATAGCTAATCAATTTATATTTAATGCAGTTTCATAATGAGCATCAACACAAGTACAAAACAAACATAAGAATGGGCTACATAATAACACATGACATGTTCAAAACTGTACATACAGATAGTACAATAACAAATGAGACAGAAGTACTAAAGAAAAGCTGGGTCAGAAGAAGCTTTATTGTAATAGCCACAAAGCTTCAGACAGCAGTAGCTACAAAGCTGCATAATCATTTGCTATATGATAATAAATGTACATATTGCTAAAATACATTCAGGTTGTATTGTACAACCTACTAAAATTTAGCAGCATGAAGTCAATCGTCAAAAGCTGTAATTTTGATCTTTTTTAGAATAATTATGGTTCAGCTTTAGGTGCGATTTAAACAAATTGATACATTTTGTGAAAACCAAGGAGTACTCAGAAAGTCAAAAATCCAGAATAACGCCAAGAAGGCCAAAATATAAAAAAAGTATATATAAAAAGTATACAATTAGAGACAAAACAACATGAGAAACACAAAAGTAACAAATAAAACCATAAACAAACCCAGCAGTCTCCCTGGGCCTACACATTCAGATTCAAGGCCTTATCTTTGAGGTAGGATGGCTTGTCCACTTGCCCACTTTAAAGTGCCTATTCACATATTTACTTTTCCTCTTCCAAGTCATGGCTTTACCTTTTTGCTCTCATTACCCTGGCTTCTTTGACTGCAACCAGTCAAACTCTTACCATAAACCATCACTTGACTTCATACTCATTGAGTCGTTCCCCTGATTTTAACCTTAGTATTTTTCCAGGTCACACCTCTGTCTCATTAGTATTGTTACCAGGGCACTTAACACACACTGACTGTTTTCTTACCCTGCTGTCATGTAATTCACATAATTCACAAGGGCATTGTGCGGTCCCATCCCAGTTCTCCATAATATTCCCCAGCCTACAGTTCCCTTGCTCATCTGCATGTTTGTAATCATGCATATAAAATACATATGCTATGCAGAAAAATGTGAAAGTAAGCTTCAGTTAAAACTGAACATTTTATTTCTCAAACTATTAAACTGTATAGATAAATGGTGCCTTTTGTGGTTACATTTTTTTATTTTTTTCTTTAAATTTAGAATTCAACAGGACTTCTAATACAAATGTTATATTTTACAGATAGTGCAGGTTTTGGGGTTTAAACGTGCATTACTGTGATCTTACCTAAATGTGTCAACTACTTGGCCACTCTGCTTATGGTCATTAGTATCATTTGTAACGTTCCTTTAACAGAACAGTTGGAGCAATGCTGTTGCCAACTACATGTGTGTCATACTCATTCTGAATTTAGTGATTTGAAGTAATGCCCCTAAAAATTGCCTGTTGTGGCAGTTTTTACTTATACATAATAGAATAGATGTCAAGAGGAGGGGTCTCTTAATTTCTTTTGTATTTGTATCATTGTGAGTGGCTAATAGTTATTTTTATGACATGGATTCAATGTTTGATTAAAGGTGCTGCTGTGGATCATGATGTCAGTGTTTTTCTGCAGATAACATGATTATTCAATACATTTACTTATTTAATGCCTCCAAATGAACGATATTTATTTCACAGAACAGATTTCTGTAGGAAAGACTGTTCCAAACAGCTAAACAAATACAGTGGATGGTTTGTTTTTTTTTATTCAGACCAAAGACAAGTATACAGTTAATAGACAGTCAGGCAGGAGACCAAACTGCCTTCATGGTCATAGAGGTTTACAAGTCATAAGGGTGAAGTATAATTACTATATTTTCGTATTTTGACAAGGGGAGCACATGAAGTTTAAACAAATTGCTTAGGAATACATTGTGCCAGTACAGTCTAGTGGTATATGGTTCTACTAAGCCACACCACAAGCAGACAGTAGAGACTAATGCAGTGTTAGAATTTTTTGATTCAAGTTGGCATTTGCAGTTATGGATCAAAATCAGTTTTGTAGAATACCTGTAGGACCAAATATTTTTGAAACAGCAGCTAGGCGAAGTCTGTCTTTACAACAAGAACTTTACTGTTCTTTGAAAATTTGAATAGGAATGCAGAGGAAAGATAACATAATAGGCACTAGGAGTATTGCAGTAGATGTTGCAATATTTTTGTCTCTCACTTTAAGGGTGTGGGAGTCCTCCTTTGAATGGGCGGTGTACGTCACCATATCATTAAAATGAAAATCCTTGAACCATACTAAAACCTGAAGGGGTAGTCTGTGTCCATTTCTGGACCATATACAATGCAGCATTTTGTTGCCAAAACAGTCCAGACCTAAAAAACAAGTACTATAACAACAAAAATAGCAAAGAACAGTTTCTGCTAATGTGTCCTGGAAATTACTCAAAAAAAATCCAGTTTTGCCAAGTTTTTCCTTCTTTTAAAAATAAAATAAAATACAAAATCATAACAGTCTAAGAAAAGAAGATCCCTGCAAAATCAGAACGATTGCTCTGCATACTACACACTGTGCATGCCAGTGGAAAGTCTTGGCACTGGCAGGTACGCATGTAGATACAGTATTTATTGAGGATGTGTTAGACCAGTATGACAGTGAAGTCTTCTCTGTAATTTTCTGTTAACCAGGCTTTCCTGATTTGGAAATGTCTGAAAATGGTTATCAAGCAAAGACTGGTTGTGTGAGGTCTGTATGTTTACATTTGTGTGTTTCTAAACCTACATGTGCTTGTCAGTAAATAAAGTCACAACCACTACTGCAAGCATCCTTTCATCATCATGACATCAACACACCCCATTAGGTAGGGTCTAGTCTCTCCTTAGTGGTCTGCTGCACCAGATGAGACCACAAGGGTTTACAGAGAGCCATCATGATAATTCACCTGTCTTAGTGTAGTGGTGTTGTAAGTGGAAGTGTTCCAGTACACCTTGATGGTTGCAGAGAATGCTGCGACACACTCATTGGTTTAACATGCAAGCCATTTTGCAAGCCACAGCTGAAATCAAGGCTGCTCCTCGCCCACTTCCTTCTTCAGACTGGATGAACGTGATATCACAATGAGGTGTTAGATCTCGTACTGCTTTCTGAAATTTGTGCTGGAAGCTGCAAGAGAAGAAAGGTAAGAGACTGATTAATCAGCCAGTGGAGCACTTCCATGGATTTCCAGTACATGCAGGATAGAGTGATATTATTCACTTTTTATTTTAAACGGTTTACACAGAAATACAAATAACCAAAGAACATTTATATGTGTAAGTTTGCTTCTGTTTCAATAACTGTAATATAAAGATTCAGAAAATTTGCGTAAAGTATATTAAAAATCAGGAGTGTATCTGAAATTAAAAAATAATTTGCACAATTTGTGTCATTTGCACAATCTCTCCTTCAGTGTGCTTTGGATATTCCTTCTACAGATCCAAGGGCATATATGTTTGATGGATTCACTGCTATACATTGACCAGATGTGGGACTGCACATGAGTGTTCCCTGTCATGGATGGACATCCAAAGCAGGATTAGTTACTTTATTTTGTGTTATGTTTCTTGAAAGAATTCCTCCTGGCATGTTTTAGGTTGCATCTGAACAAGCACAGTAGTACAGAGGCTTTACAAGTAATAATGAAAGTGTCTCACCATGAGGAAGGGACATCGATACTATGTATTTTAAACAAATTATTTGTACCTGACTGATTAAGTGATCTTAAATTGCGCCCCTTTTATGTCATTGTTTTAAACTTTTTGTTTCTGTGCTTTATAAACCACCTTCTAATTGCATGTTCTAAGAAGGGTTTTATATAAAATACAGTTTGCTGGATGGTTGATATACTGTATGTTACTTCTCTGCCAGATTTGTGTGATTTTTTCTTTCTGTATACAATAAGTTAACAAAAAATATATTTAATACTGTGCCTGAAAATGAAAACCCACTCTACACAACAGCCATTATGGTTAACCGTTGTCCACTTAACTTGCATGTGTTGTGAGATGGGGCAGGAATTGTATAACACCTGAATGAAAAAGTAGTTTCCTGGATTTGTGATGCAGTAGTACAAAGCAGTGAGCTACTCTGTTATAATTATCATCTAAATCTATGATGGTTTAATACATTTTCAAAACTGTTTGAAAACATTAGATAAATGGCAACTATTGAGAAGAAACAATTTCATATTGGTAGGTGAAAATTCTACAGAGGCTATCAAGATAACATCAACTTTCACTTACGATGGACTAAATATTGATTTTACAAAATCTGCATGCCATTTACATGTTATCTTTGACACTAGTCTGCTGTTCAGTGCTCATTTTACTTAACACTTAAAGACATTCCTTTTAACACTATGATCAACAGGAAAATATAGATATTTTGTCAATGCATAGGAAACAAGAAAGATAACAAAAATGTCAGTTTTTCAGGCAGAATAGCTGCAGTGTTTTGTTCACTGGTCATTCATTCTGACTTAAAGTTAGTCAAAAGTCTGCCACAAAGATTATTAATAGTAATGATTGTTTACATTTATATAGCACTTTTCTTACTACTCAAAGTGCTCAAACTAGATCTAGGTATTATGATTCTTTAACTCCTGTTGTTAAGTCCCTAAACTGGCCTTCATTTAAGTTTATGATTGGTTGTAAAATCTAACACACAAAGCTAGTATAAGGGATGTTTTATTGATCTCAACAATGACATCCTGGCTAAAAAGCACATTACATGACCACACAGTTCCCTTGTTAGAGCTACTGATTAGGCTATTCCTAATGACAAATACAGTGCTAGGTCTTTATATTTTTACTGCAGCTATGGAGTACAGTATGTACTTTATAGAAAGCAGATGGAGGTAGCCAGTTGACATACCGTAGGTCTGCTAAACTGACTTTGCTTGTGCTTTAATATCCTCATTAATTTTGTTAATAATTTTTTTTTCAGAGGAAAAAACATAGAACCTTCAGAAAAATCCATGCAGTCACAACAGAGAACTTGTAGACTAAATGCAGAGAGTGACTGGGTCAGAACTAGAACACAAGACTTGAGATCTGAGGCAGCAGCACTAACTACTACATCACAATGTTGAGTGTAGTATATAAGGTATGTCTATTCAAACACATTTCTTGCTTCAATTACTTGCAAGCAGTTAATGTCTTTTGAAAGGCATGCATGGCAGTGGCCATTTATTTATGCTTTTCTTACAGTAAAATAGTGAAGGGTGTTATTTTCCCATGGAGATTGATCTGTATACTGTATACATTGCATATTTTAAAATCCATCCATCCATTATCCAACCCGCTACATCCTAACACAGGGTCACGGGGGTCTGCTGGAGCCAATCCCAGCTAGCACAGGGCGCAAGGCAGGAACAAATCCCCGGGCAGGGCGCCAGCCCAGCGCAGATATTTTGAAATGCATTGCCTTAATGACTATAAACTGTTAACAGGACAATTTCACTAGTTTTCCAGTATATTCCAGTATAATTTGTATATATATATATATAACTGTCCAAAATTCCCATTTAGAGAGATAATTTAGTTCCAGGCTTTTTAGACAAGCATATCTAATGTGCCTATGGAATTCTCGTTAGCAGTAGGCTATATTCTCACTATCTAACCCAAAAATAAGATTCTTACCTGGGATGTAGTTTGTAGACTGAGCCATCCACGCCAACAGTGATCTTCAACATCTCTTGCTTGCGACGCTCTCTCATATGATTTATCACTCCTGCCAACCCAGCACCACACATGTGAGCAGCACGTGTTGACACACTTTCACATGCCAGTCTTACAATGTCACACTCAAGTTCAGTTGGCATTAAACCAATTGTTGTCAAAATGTTATATATCTGCTTGCGGTCACCAGTGTCACTGCATTGAAAGAAATATTTAGATTGTCAGGGTTTTTTGTCTTTATGAAACAGATTACTCTTCTTTCCCATGTACCACAGTGCATTTGACAAATAAGGCTGTGGTAAAATTAAACAAAGCAGCAAACACTCCTCCTACCTTTCAATCTGGGAGACAAATTTGGTTTCAAAGCTGCCCCTCATTTTGAGAATATCTGAAGCCTCGCCACCAAAAAGAAGATTTTCATTGACCAGTTTTAATAGCACAAGTCGGACTAGCTCACCCATGTATTTCCCGCTGATGATCTTCTCATAGCTGCATGAATGAAAATACATTACACCAGATTGTCACTAATCAGATATGCAGATCTCTGAATCAGCACAATGGAGAAATGCAGTATTTAAAGAAATGCAGTATATAACAAATGCAGATAAAAGTAAGTGTGATCTGTTTTTTCTCCCACAGCCCCAAAGGCATGTACTGTATGTGTGATTCCAAATCGGTCCATGTGAATGTGTGTGAATGGGACCTGTGATGGACTTGCACACTGTCCAAGACTGTTTCCTGCATTGTGCCCAGTGCTGCTGGGATATGTTTTACTGTATGTTCACCCTAATCTGTATTTTTGAGTGTGTCCATAAGACCACTATACAAAAATACTCTAAATTGGATTAAGCAGGTTTAAAAATGTTATGTATATACTGTATTTTCTTACTTGTGTGAAGTTAATTCCATGCTTTGAAAAATTTTGCATGGATATAATTTATAAATTAAGAACCTCATGTCTTCTGATGATTATTCCAGACACAGCAAATGCATTTTGTGTACATTTTATTAAACATTGAATGATCCTTTTACAGAGTTTAATCAGTCATCAATCAACATCTTGCTAAGATCCTAACAGGATAAACTCATTATAAAATTATTATAATTATTATAAGTGTGCAAAAGTTATTATTAATTATTATCAGTTAGTTATTAAAAATTATTATTATAAAATTATTATAATTATTACAGTATAAGCATTCAAAAGTTTGCTGACGACACTGCTATTGTGGGCTGCATCAGGAGTGGCAGGAGGAGGAGTATAGGAACCTAATCAAGGACTTTGTTAAATGGTGCGACTCAAACCACTTACACCTGAACACCAGCAAAACCAAAGAGCTGGTGGTGGATTTTAGGAGGCCCAGGCCCCTCACGGACCCCGTGATCATCAGAGGTGACTATGTGCAGAGGGTGTAGACCTATAAATACCTGGGAGTGCAGCTGGATGATAAATTGAACTGGACTGCCAATATTGATGCTCTGTGTAAGAGAGGACAGAGCCGACTATACTTCCTTAGAAGGCTGCCGTCCTTCAACATCTGCAATAAGATGCTGCAGATGTTCTATTAGAAGGTTATGATGAGCGCCCTCTTCTATGCGGTGGTGTGCTGGGGACGCAGCATAAAGAAGAGGGATGCCTAACGCCTGGAAAAACTGGTGAGGAAGGCAGGCTCTATTGTGGGCACGGAGCTGGACAGTTTGACATCTGTGGCAGAGCGACGGGCGCTAAGCAGGCTCCTGTCAATCATGAAGAATCCAATGCAACCACTGAACAGGATCATCTCCAGACAGATGAGCAGCTTCAGCGACAGACTGCTGTCACTGTCTTTAAAGAGATTGTTCCACCCCCAAACTATGCGACTCTTCATGCGACGTTAACACTACACAAGATTATTGTCTGTTATACCTGCCTCACACTCTCCACCTTGCATTTTTTAACTTGCACTGCATTTTTATCACTCTTTAATTAATATTGTTTTTATCAGTATGCTGCTGCTGGAGTATGTGAATTTCCCCTTGGGGATTAATAAAGTATCTATCTATCTATCTATCTATCTATCTATCTATCTATCTATCTATCTATCTATCTATCTATCTATCTATCTATCTATCTATCTATCTTTGCTGACTCCATATAATATATGACTTCATGTATACAGTAATTGTAGATATGTTGTAGTGAAGTGCTAAGTAAATGTACACCTGCAGAATTTATTGTAACTTTCTCTTAACTTGACACGTGTTCTTTGCATCAGGCTCCTGCGAACAGCTGCCAGGGAGCAGTCTGACGTCGGCAGTAAATAGTCATTAGCTACTGAAGGCTAATGGAAGGCACAGTAGCTAGAAAGAAGCCAAGTGATTCCGCGACATTACCCTCAGTCAGGAGTGAGATTTATGGGTCCTTTATAAGGCTAAATTCACAGAGGGTTGCACAAAAACAAGCTGCTTCCGAAAAATCAGCATTAATCTGCTATCTAGAACTCCAGCATTTTCAAACAAGCCACAAGAGACCTGATACTTTGGCACACTTTCCGTCAGCACATATAATGCTACTCATGTACAGAGAACCTTTCCCTTATTTAAAATCAACCCAAAGGCACAATGTAGCTTTGATGGATGTTTTGAAAGTTATACTCACAGCTGCTGACCAGGATTGATGGACGTTTCATCCACAACTCGGTCATACTCAAGTCTGAAATCTTCCAGCTCTCCAGTGTCTCCAAATGCTCCCCATTCAGTGTTGACACACATCCGACCCTCCTCTCCTTCAACAAGCTCCACTGTGCGCATCTCCTCCATGTAGCAGGCATTACAGCCAGTTCCTAGAGATAGTAATAAGGAGACAGAAAAGAAATAGTGTGAGCAGGATACAGCATACAAACTGAAGCAAGCCACAACACAATAATGATGAAATGTTTATCCTATCAGTGACCTGTATAAAAGGTCACCTTTAAAATACTGTTGCTGACATACCAAACCTGGTTTCTTCTTTTCACAGAACACACTGGATTGTATGCTCTGGGTGGAAGATATTTTATTATATAATTTAAATAACTAGATGTTCTGATAAATTGGATTAAAAAAGTGGAATGGCAACATAGCCTAATCCTACCATTTCTGTATATGGGCAGGACTTTTGCACTTGTATGGGAGCTTCCCTGCAGATACACCAACTCCTTACTACTGCAGTCTCTCACAATACATTGTCTGTAGCATTATGTTTTTACTTGCCAGTTTCTTTAGTCAATTTGAAATGCACTATATAGAATAACGTCTACTTAAGTAAACCCCAGCAACCCTAGTAAAATACTAAACTTTTTAAAAATAAGACCATAATGGTCTGGGGAGAGGAATGAGCCTCTGTGTTCTTCAAAATATTCAATTACATTAGTTTGTTCAATGGGCATACATGCTGTCTTGGAGACAGTTGAAGGATGATCACTAGTCATTCTTGTAATTGTTCTGTGACAAAAATTCCTGAACTTGACTTTATGTGTGGAAAAGGAGGCAGGGTATAGCAAATGGTAAAATGATTACAAGGAATAAACATATATATATATATATATATATATATTGTGTCCTGGATTCTCTTATTTTCTTCACACCCCAAAACATGCAGGTTAGGTAAAACTCTAAATTCTGTGTGTGCGTGCGTGTGTGTGTGTGTGTGTGTGTGTGTTGTGTGTGTGCCCTATGATGGACCAGTACTCTGTTTAGTTCTGATTCATGCCTTGCACTTTTTTCAAAATAGGCTCCATCCCGCCTGCCTTGACCATGAATTGGATTAAGCTGGTCTGCAAATGATTGGGAGGATATATGTACTAGACCTCAGAGGTAGCATCATTGATTTCCACAAGCAGCACCCAGAAGCACAGTCTAATAGACAGGAAACAACTCTAGGTGGGTAATGCAAAACACATTCACTTACACACTAACACCGTGAAGCTTTACTAGTTAACCTTGTATGCAATTTCTCAAGAAACAGGCCTATATTTTGAAATCCATTTATCGTAAACAATACATTCTAATTACTTGTATATCAGAAAATATGTGAATACATATGTGAATACATGAAAATGTTATTTCAATGAAATGGTTACCCATGTTACTATGGTTAAATGCTGAATATTAAATTTTTTCTTAGCAAGCTCTGTCCATTATGGGCTAGCAGAAAGCAAGAGCCCATCCTGGTAGCATCATGTGCTGAATAATCAGTGTTAAGTTTAATCCTAATGCAGATATGGCAGATAAAGGCAAGCCACAGAGGGCATTAGCTGATGTCCTGTCCAGAGGACCTGAATTGAATCAATTGGGTTTAAAAGTAGGGATATAACACAGATAACAATGTCAAGACAGAATTTAGTTGTATGAGGGTTAGAGTCTTTTAGTCACCAATTTATGAAGTGAATTAACTAAAATATCAACAAAAGTGATGTCCAGAAGCTGTTTTGATTGCTTAATGAGTATATTTAGTCACAATATACCATCCTGTTGGATCTTTATAAGGTTTCAAATATACAATTCTGTAGTTTATTCTATAATCCTTTAAGCAAAGAAGTAGGTTCTTGTGTTTCCACTTAAATTAATTTCCTCCTAATTTCTGCTGGTGTCTTTGAGTATATTTTACAGTTGAAGTTCTACATAAAACATTTTGTTAACATTTCAGTACCACCTTCTCCAATGTATTTTGCTATATCTGGTAAATTATTGTTGAAAAGTGTACTACCTTGGAAAATAAACACAATTTTATTGTGTTTTATTGTATGTACAGTTTACTGTATGTATGTAACATCTTGCAGCATTGTTGAAATATTTCCTGAGGAGCAATGGATACTAGTGATTTCTGGATACCAGTACACTGCTTATCCATATTTAATCATATTTAGTCATTAATGTCTTACCTACGATCATCCCAACTTCACAGCTACGGTCTTCATAGTAGCAAGAGATCATTGTTGCCACTGTATCATTCACCATAGCCACCACGTCCATTTCAAAGTCCTAAGAAAGACAGAAAAAAAATCATAGGAAACATTTAATTCTTGGTTGACCAATGCATGGTCATAGGACCAAGTTGTCACTGCTTTTTTTGCATAGTTATTGCATGTTAAAGTACTGGTCTGCAGTACAAAAATGTGCATTTTACATACATCAGGTAGATTGAAGCTAGGTTAAACTTTCAATTTTAAAAGGTACAGTCATATGAAAAAGTTCGGATTTTTGTTTATCATTGGCTGGGCTTTCAAAGTAGCAACTTCCTTTTAATATATGACATGCCATATGGAAACTAGCATTTCAGCATTGACATTAAGTTTATTGGATTAACAGAAAATATGCAATATGCATCATAACAAAATTAGACAGGTGCATAAATTTGGACACCCCAACAGAGATATTACATCAATACTTAGTTGAGCCTCCTTTTGCAAATATAACAGCCTCTAGATGCCTCCTATAGCCTTTGATGAGTGTCTGGATTCTGGATGGTGGTATTTTTTACCATTCTTTCATACAAAACCTCTCTAGTTCAGTTAAATTTGATGGCTGCCGAGCATGGACGGCCTGCTTCAAATCATCCCATAGATTTTCGATGATATTCAAGTCAAGGGACTGTGACGGCCATTCCAGAACATTGTACTTCTCCCCCTGCATGAATGCCTTTGTCGATTTCGAACTGTGTTTTGGGTCATTGTCTTGTTGGAATATCCAACCCCTGCATAACTTCAACTTTGTGACTGATGCTTGAACATTATCCTGAAGAATTTCTTGATATTGGGTTAAATTCATCCAACCCTCAACTTTAACAAGGGCCCCAAGTCCCTGAACTAGCCACACAGTCCCACAGCATGATGGAATCGCCACCAAATTTGACAGTAGGTAGCAGGTGTTTTTCTTGGAATGCGGTGTTCTTCTTCCACCATGCAAATTGCTTTTTGTTATGACTAAATAACTAAATTTTTGTCTCATCAGTCCAAAGCACTTTGTTCCAAAATGAATCTGGCTTGTCTAAATGAGCATTTGCATGCAACAAGTGACTCTGTTTGTGGTGTGAGTGCAGAGAGGGCTTCTTTCTCATCACCCTGCGTTACAGATGTTCTTTGTGCAAATTGCGCTATATTGTAGAACGATGTACAGATACACCATCTGCAGCAAGATGTTCTTGCAGGTCTTTGGAAGTGATCTGTGGGTTGTCTGTAACCATTATCACAATCCTGTGCATATACTGCTCCTGTATTTTTCTTGGCCTGCCAGACCTGGGCTTAACAGCAACTGTGCCTGTGGCCTTCCATTTCCTGATAACATTCCTTACAGTTGAAACTGACAGTTTAAACCTCTGAGATAGCTTTTCGTAGCCTTCCCCTAAACCATGATACTGAACAATCTTTGTTTTCTGATCTTTTGAGAGTTGCTTTGAGAATCCCATGTTGTCACTCTTCAGAGGAGAGTCAAAGGAAGGCACAACTTGCAATTGACCACCTTAAATACCTTTTCTCATGATTGGACACACCTGTCTATGAAGTTCAAGGCTTAACAAGCTAATCCAACCAATTTGGTGTTGCAAGTAATCAGTATTGAGCAGTTACATACATTCAAATCAGCAAAATTACATTACCCAAATTTTGAACAGCTAGTTTTTCACATTTGATTTAATTTCATATAACTAAATACTGCTTCACTAAAAATCTTTGTTTGGAAAACACCCCAGTGCTCAGATGTTCCTAGGAAATGAAAGACATATCACTTTTATCTTTTTTGTTGAAAGTAGAGTAAATTATTATGCAGGCTGGAAATGTTGGAAATTTCTTTATAATATTCTGGTTCAATAAAGTGTTACTCTAACTTATAATTTGCCTTCTGACTGGCACCCAGTCACAATTTTACCATATAATACAGTTGCTAATCACAATAATGCAATGTTTTAGTACTCACTAAGGTGCCTCACAGGTTGACTAGACCAAAGTGTGTATGTGTATATATATATATATATATATATATATACAGTATATGTATGATTTATCCTTGACAGCATAGCTTTATTCATTCCCTGAACCTGCCTATTTTAGGATAGGGTCACTGGAAAGACCAGAGTCTATCTCAGCAACAGACACTTCAGTGGTAGCATTATGATATGAAGATACTAAATTAGAATGGTAAAATGAAACATGATTTATTCTATCATTACTCTGCTACACACAAAACAACTCACCCCTCGTCTTTTGATGGCATCACGAAGCAAACCTACTACATTATTCCCTTCTGCTCCAGATGCCTTGAATCCCTTGGTCCAGTTCAACAGGATTCCCTGTGAATCAAAGGAAAAGTTTGTTCAATATTTATAATATGCAGGATGGCATTAATTTATTATGGATTAACTTGTCAGCTCTGTTATTCTCATTTATCTTGTAATGAATGCGTAGTTTCAATTAAGCTTATGCATAATGGTCCAGGTGTGAGACTACAGGCAAGGTTATGAGCCTTAACGTGTTTTTGTGAGATATACCACCTGATCTCCTTCTTGTTTACTGACGCTTCCTTCTAAAGAACTTATTCTATTCTTTCTCCCTATATATGAATATTTATATGGCCTCTGGTTATGACTTTCTCTTGTTCTTAACTAATCTATTCTTATTTCTTCGTTGGCAGTCTCATTATTTATCAATGATACATCTTTATACACAAACTCTAAATGTCCAGGCAGTGGTCATATAAAAGAATGACTTTAGTGAGTTCAGAAAATGAATGAATGAATGAGAGAAAGTTATCACCAAAACAACTGGAGGAAAGCTGAAGCAAAGCAATATTATTAACTTATGATACAGTTTAATTCTGATTGAACTTAGACTAGATTCGATTAGATAAATGTTTTACTCCCATGAGGTTTATTATGCTTTTGCAGATTTTGCATTTTAGGGATATATAAGTTTGAATTGATTTGATGTATTTTTTGCTCTCTAAGCATTGTGAGACTCACAGAAAACTCTTATATGTGATACTACTGTATTTCGTAAAGCATTCATACGTTGTTGGGATATGAATTCATGCCAGTCATTTTGCATTTGAGTAAAATTGCTACATGACTTCCTTTTTGTGAAGTTTCCTGTACAAGGGGAGGGAAAGCATTTTTTTAGGACAAAGAAAATAACGTAATCTTCTCAAATTTTTTTAATCGAGTTCATAACTAAAGTCATCCCAGCAGCATGGGGACAAGGAAAAAAACAAACTTAGATGGGGTGCTAGTCTGTCTCAAGGCGTAGTCATCCTCACACACCCACCCACACTCACACAAGCCAATTTAGAATCTCCAGTTAACCTGAAACACATACAGCTGTGGATTCCAGCTTGTGCTGTACTAGGATGTTTGCTTATTTCAAATTCCATGAATCATGCATTTTTTTCCTGGACAGAAGTTTTTGATTTTCTGTAAACTGTGGGGCCCCATGCTAATATATGTATGTTGTGACTTGCTGAGTGGTTGTGTAGGTAGGGGCCCCAATGCCTTGCTTTTCCTGGGGGCCTATAATGCTGTTAAGGTGGCCCTGCGTGGACAGGTAAAAATTTAGAGTTGTCATTAAACCTAACACATATGTGATTGGGAAGCCAGAGGAAAAAACTGAATATTTAGAGAAAAACCCACACAGACATGGAAAGGATATGCAAATTTCCTTAAAATTAAAACCCAGGAAAATAGATTTGTGAGGTAGCAGTTCTAACCTGTGCACCATTGTACTACCTCCAAAGAATATGAGAGATTTATTAAAGTTCCAATGATTCAATCAGGAATGTGTTTTAGTTTTGGTATTTTGGCATAATAGGGCTCATTTTAGTAATTATTGATGACATATTTGCATAGCGTTTAGGATTAAATGTTTCTTTGTCTGCTCTTGCATAATAGCTAGGTCTAACAACTGTTTACTCCTCTGTCAAATCATATCAATTAACAAATTAAAAAAATTAGCATAGCAGTCTTCCTACCTTGTCAATGTCTTCATGGCGCACAGGAAACGAGAAGGTGAATCCCAGAGGGAGTTTCTTGTGCTTCATTTTGTGCTTGTCCAGGAAATCTGAGATGCATTCAGCAATGTAGTCAAAAAGCTGGAAGTAGATACAATGAGAATTTACATTATTCTGCCATGAAACAGCAGTCCTGTGTTGCTGTAGTAAGTGTAATCCTAAATTAAATCCTTTTTAAAATAGTTATTTGACTAAAACAAGGAATCTATTGCTGACTTCAAAAAATAGTATTATGAATGTAAATCCAAAATGTTCATTCAGTACCATTTCAGCTGTGCCAGTCATAGCATCCTCTGGAATGGAATACATTTGATGTTTTGTCTCTACTTTCCATCCTCTTTCTTCATCCTCTCCTACTTTGACCAACATCACCCGGAAATTGGTGCCACCCAGGTCAAGGGCCAAAAAGTCACCAACCTCTAAGGAAAGTAGAAGGAGAAAACATCTTTAACAATGAGATATAAGCAGATTTAATTTTTAAATTCTTTATGAATACTTAATATTACCAAGGACATTGAATAATAGCTATCTCAGCTACAGAACTATACCTGTATAGTGTCCTCAAGCTTATAACCTAATTTGGCATTTGCTCATAAGTGCTCATTCATTTAGCCATTCATTTTATTTCTTAAACACAGTTATTCCATAGTTCCATATCAGTAGAGTTTAGTCTAATGTCAGGGTTCAATCATGACAAGAATCAATTATAAATAGATTGTCAGTTCATTGTGAAGCATTCAGAGAGGGCCAGTTTACAGTCTTTAAACATCTTAACACATAGGTCTTCAAGATGTGGAATTTGAGCCCAGTCTGTTAATTTAGTAGCAGCAAAATGCTGAAGACCAGATTTGACACCAGATAAGAACCAAAATAATTAAAGATTCTGTGTCCACACCATATATATAAATATAGTCTTACCAGAGCCTTCAGGAGTGGAGCGCACATAAGTGGGTAACATTTTCACACTGGCGTCCTCGTGAGTTTCGAGTCTCAGGCCACGCTCCATCTCGTTTTGCATCCGCCTCATCACTTCCTGTAGCTCTTGTTTCTTGAGTCGGAACTCAGATAAAATTTGATCCACCTGAGAGCAGACACAAAAAATACACTGGGTGAACAAATAACCTTTTTATTTCCAGAAATCTCGATGAAACCACCAATTCACGTAGCTGATGAGACACGATAGCATTTGGAGCATATCTAAATGAGATATTAGCAGAACTTTGCTATTAACTAAGCAGATAAACATGATGAATGAAGTGGTCTCCTCTAATTTGTCAAAACTATTATGCTGTTATTGCTTGGAAAAATTAGTTAAATTAGTTAGTTAAATTAACTAAATTATGACATTAAATTTGGTCTCTTTTAAATAATTTAAGCAATACTTGTTCTGTACTTAAATGATAGAATCTTTCAATTCTGTAGATCTGTTATGATGACCTCTGTAAAAATGGCATACAGAAATGGAACAATATGCTATTTAAGCACTACAAGTAAAAATAATCCTGGCCACAACTGAACCATTTTTATCACCAGAAGTAGTTTATCCCTGGCTGAACCACTATCCCACCAAATATCCTTCTTTTAACTTAACTCCAAATTGTAGGTCTCCGACCTCTTATCACACAATCACCTCTGTAGCCAGGGTAACCTCTAAACTGTCAAATCTTCCAGGTGACATTACATCTCAATCTTGTACTATCACATTTATGAGTACATGGCCAGAATCCCAGTACTACTCCTGGATAGCTTGATTTTCTGAATAAACTGTCTTATATAATCCTAGGTAATAAGGAGGACAGTGTATAGTTCAAAGTAAGTATGTGAAGGTAAAGTATGAGGTTCCCTCTACTGTCATGTGATTCTAAAGTTTGCAAAGCATTAGCTTTCTAGGATTTTGTTTCCAACTGCACCCATGTATAGCCAGTTGCTGCTCACCACTTGTGCAGACGTGAAATATGTATTTCCCACATGAACATGAACTATTGAACTTGAGATAATAATTTTATATTAAATTGCACAGACTGACACCTTACTTTTCTATTCTTTTCCTCTACTTCTTGCTTGAAAACCACTGTCGTGTATGTTATGGGTATGGGTTAACTTACAATATACTATGCTTGATCTTTCTTAAATTTTTAAATGCTGCTTAAAGAAATTATAATACAGTGGAAGACTGGACACCATTATAAAATGTCATATTTCTCCAAGGTATAATATAATGGGTGAACCATGCTTACCTGGAGTATCTTCTGAAACAAAGATGTGCACTTGTTATCAAGCTTCATGACTTCAGATAGCTGACACAAATACTAGACACTTTACACAAGTGTAGGTTCCACATGCTTTGGGGACAGAAGCTGGCTGATTTTTATGCACAATGTTAGGGGCTGGACAGTGACTTTCAGGTCAAGGTCATGGTAATCATACACTGAGTAACCTTGAAAATTCTTGTTATCTCTTCTTCAGGATTATTTATAAATTATGTACAAACCTTGTGGTCTATGGATGTTAAAAGCCTTAAAATAGCTCTGAACTTGTAATTTGTTTGAATGTCAAACAGACTGTTCTAATAAAAGTAAATCAAACATTACAACAGGAAGGCTCCACGCGTGCATAGTGAAATTAATGTGTACTGTCCTTGGGGAGAACACTTATTTCATTTGCCCTTGCTTCACCTTCTTCTGTTTAAATTGCAGCACAACTAATTCTTCCCCATTTCACAAGTATTACTTTTATGTTCATTTCAGATTTCCTTTAACTTCACAATAAATGTGTCTATTTTTCAATCTAAAAATTGAGGTTTTAGTCAAATTTTGGGTCCATCAGCTATCATGTCAAGCCTTTAGGAATGGTGGAATCTTAAGCATATTTGTGAGCTTTAGTGAACCCTTGACATTAACCAAAATGTATAAAAAAATATTTGTTGTTTTTCAAAGAAATTTTCTTACTGCTAAACTGGTCATTCCAGTCCTTTTTAACCCCTTTATTGTTATAGCTGAGTCATACACATACTGTCATATCAGAGCTTACATGTCTCCAGTGAACTAAAGGTAGTGATAGTGACTACCAATACTGATACTCTGTGCAAGAAAGGACAGAGCCGACTATACTTCCTTAGAAGGCTGGCGTCTTTCAACATCTACAATAAGATGCTGCAGATTTTCTATCAGGCGGTTGTGGCGAGCACCCTCTTCTACGTGGTGGTGTGCTGGGGAGGCTGCATAAAGAAGAGGGACGCCTCACGCCTGGACAAACTGGTGAGGAAGGCAGGCTCTGTTGTGGGCACGGAGCTGGACAGTTTGACATCCGTGGCAGAGCGACGGCTGCTGAGCAGGCTCCTGTCAAGAGTGTGGAGTATGTGAATATCCTCTTGGGAATTAATAAACTATCTATCTATCTATCTATCTATCTATCTATCTATCTATCTATCTATCTATCTATCTATCTATCTATCTAAAGGGTGACTGTTGGAGAGCATTTTGCAGCAGCAGGAAAGCTGAATACAGCCTGTTGGAAAGGAAGGCGCAAGCTGAAGGAAGTGATTTGTTCTGTTATAATACTGATAGTTGTTCAACAAAGGCAATTGACAGCATGATACATTCTAATACTAGTGATAATGAAGAATAAGAAGGTGATGATTTTTGAATAAATGGTAAAATGTGATGCCACTTCTGAATGCGTGTGGTGTAAAAAAAAGCTTTCAGAGTTGTCATTTAATGATCTCCAGGGCACAATGCAGAATTATCAAGTAGAGATGATAACTTATGGAATTTTAGTCTGTTTATACTGTAAGTTACTGCATGCTAGATGTAATTGCGACTGAGCCCAGCCCAAATTTTGCGGTGCTTATGTGATATGATATCAGCTGCTGAGTTTCTTTGCACTTATTGTACTCAACTCAACAGCCTGATGTTAAAATTTACTGATCAACAAAACCTTTATGTGAAGCACCTCTTGGATCATTTTAGATACTGATCACAAGTAAAACATTATTTTCCAGGTGTTCTGTTGACAATTTAAATGTTATTTTGCACAGCAGTCGAGAAAAGTCTATGATGCCAAAGTGAAAAGAAAATTATGCTAATCCTTATAACTACAACTGAAATGCAAAAAGTGACTGTCTAACTTAATATTCACTTCCTTTGCAATGACATATGTAAATCAGCTTGTCTTTTAAAGCTATACGGTTAGTTGAATGGGGTCCAGCTTTGTGCTTTGAGGGTATCTGACAATTTCAGGTTGAAGGAATGCAACAGTGTGGAAAGATGAAAATGATAGTGAGTGTTGTACAGGATGGCAGACCCTAGTGCTTAAAATGGGGTGTATCACTTTCATGGGTAGACAATGCTTATCTCTCCTAATGATTTTATGTAATAAATAGGGATTATGAATTAGCATTAAAGTTGCTCTGTGACATGCAAAAGGGATGTCTAGAAAACTGCACTGCAGTTCCTGTACTTTCAGTGACATTATATAACATTTTCCTACTCATTCTTTCCTCTCAGTGCTGTGCTGCGGAGTAGACTGTGGTTCTGTTGGAGACTGGCAGAATATTAGTCACCATTCAGCCTTTTTTTAATGTTACATGCATATAATGTAAAACTACTTTTAATAAAGGGCATTTTCAAAGTAAGTCTACAGATCAACTGTGTGCCCCTTAGTCATTTTTCTCAAGAAGATTGTACTGCTTAGCAAAACAACTGCATAATGGATAAAGGAACACAAAATTATGGATAAAATCATTGAAATACACCAATCAGGGAAGGAAAAGGTAAATATCCAATATACCAAAAATCTCCCCAAAATCAATTGTCTTTTATAAAGAAAATATGACAATAGCAATTAATCTGTACAGAATGGAGTATTCTTCAAAATTGAGCAACAAAATAACATATGCATTATTAAAAGATTTAAATACTTAAAAAAAAAAAAAAAACTGGGTTCTTGAAAAAATGACAAAAGAAAAGCCACAGTTGAAAGATGTAAGGAGACCTGGGTTTGCTTCCCGGGTCCTCCCTGTGTGGAGTTAGCATGTTCTCCCCGTGTCTGCGTGGGTTTCCTCAGGGTGCTTCAGTTTCCTCCCACAGTCCAAACACATGCAGTTTAGGTGCATTGGTGATCCTAAATTGTCCCTAGTATGTGCTTGGTGTGTGTGCCCTACAGTGGGCTGGTGCCCAGCCCGAGATTTGTTTCTGACTTGCTCCCTGTGCTGGTTGGGATTGGCTCCAGCAGACCTCCATGACCCTGTGTTAGGATATAGTGGGTTGGACAATGACTGACTGACTGACTGACTGACTCTGAGAACAAGAAAACAATGTTCTCTTTCAATTCAGACCTGAGCATACAGTACTCAAGATGTTCAATGCTTGTGCTAGGCACTACATTGGACTTCAGAGAGACTGCATATAGTATCATTTGCTCTTGGAATATCCATCAGATGACTTTGAAATTGGATGTATTTATTGTACTAGAGCAGTTTAAGTATTTTAGAGTATTAGTGTAGTTTAAGTATTTAATGAGTTTGGTTTATTGGACTGTATCAGTATACTGCTGCTGGATTATGTGAATTTCCCCTTGGGATTAATAAAGTATCTATCTATCTATCTATCTATCTATCTATCTATCTATCTATCTATCTATCTATCTATCTAAGTGTTATTTAATGTTTTTATATAGTCTTATTTAATTTACAGTAATTTTACACTTTATGATATTGGTCGTTTTATTTTTTATGTAACTCAGCACCATTGAAAATTATAATTAGGTTAGGTTAAGTAGAATTTATAATCCCAGTGGGAATATTTGTAGTGGGAGAGTGCAAAAACATTTGTCATTGTTATACTAATACAAGAAAATAAACCGGTAAGCATCATCTGACAACCAAAAATAAAGGTTAAATAAAAATCATTTATTGTTTTTATTTCCATTGTAATTACCGTAGGTCTCATGTTTATACTTTATAGGGAAAATATCGTGAAAAGGTCAAAATCATTGGATGTACATATTTCATGTATCCCTGAGTAATTTATCTGTGTGTGGATGTATATCTGTAGACACGATAACTCAAAAATTAATCACTCAATCTGAATGAAACTTGCTATTATTTAGTTAATACAAAGCCTACTGAGTTTGAAGAGACTCAGTTTAGTAAATTTAGCTTCATAAAGATAATAACAAAACAGGTGATGCCACTCAGAAATAGATTAGTCAGAAAATAAATAGGGAACCAGCAGAATAAATGCAAGAACATCTTTTGATTTGCAGAAACATGAATAAATGAGAAAGAAGTCAGTTACAAAGGAAGTGTTTAACCATGTAGTTAAAACCTCTAAAAATGTTTTAATTTTGTTCATAAGAATTACTTATGAATTCTTTGAAATCACTTCAGATTTTTTTTCTCTGGTGCCTTCTGTCTCACCAGTAAATACGATTTACCATTCAATTTGTCTTTATGTCAGTTTGTACAGGACATTGCTGCTTTTTGGGGCACCCCACTATTTTTGGTCCTTTAGACCTGATAATCCTCATTTTAGGCTATTTTTGCAATGTATTTATTGCATGAAATTCCAACATTTTGATAAAAAAATAAACCAATTGGTGTCTTCAGTAAAAATGATCAGAAGGACATGAAGTTGTGCATGCCACACCAACCAACCCCGGTTCACCCATTAATGGGATATGAGAGGTCAAAGTGATTCCTTTTCACAATACTTTGAAACAATGGAAATGGGTAATATGGGCATGTGGAGTGTCATCTTATGCTATTTCAAGGTTTGTGAGCATGAATATGGTAATATTTTCAATACTTGATTCTTGGTCCTATCCCTCTAAGCATCTCTCCTAGAAGGTTAAAAATGACAAATTTCCAACATATGCATGTGAGGTATCATTTTAGACTATTTCAGTGCCTCACTGTCTGTCTACTCATATATATATATATATATATCAGTGCACCATATAGATCCTGTCTACTGAGAACAATGCCTAAAAATAAACTGCTAACAATTGACACATGATGGGTCAAGTAACCAGTTACAGGTTGTAAGAGCCACAATATATTTGCCTACAAAGCTTAAAGCTTCAAGGGAGGGGCAACAATTCTCTATTGGACAGAACACTCAAAGGAGAAGTAGAGATTCATTCTGAAGACAAAGGTACAGTATGGAGCAGATTATTACTGTTAAAAAATAGAGGAAATGGGCAGCCATGCCTTGGGGGAATTAGAATCACTGATTGATTTAGTTAGGCCTGTCTGTCCGAACTAGTGTGGTGCTAAGGTGTCACCCATTGCGCGGCTGGACTTGGGTCCTAAATGGGATGCTGAGGTGGTTTATTGTGTGGTGGGTGTGTCAACATGCTATATCTGTGAATGATCTCATCCTCACCTCTAGTTAGGCCAGTAAAGGACAGGTATTTTGGAGATCATTTGAAAACTTGGATACTCACAAATTATTTTAATCACTATATTATATGCTTCTTATATTATGTGGACACAAGTTATATAATGCTTAGGTAAATACGTTTAACACTAACATACTGGGGGAGGTCTGTGTCTCTTTCACTATGCATTTTAAAGAGTTTCATAAAGTATTATACAGATGTTGTTCATTTGCATTATATTAACTTTTACAGGTTAGTTATTTTATCAAATGTGCAGAGTGAAAAGTCTCCCTATGGTGAGTTTCATCCTCTTTTTTGAGCTGGAGACCTTTATTAGATCATCTAACAGTGTTTGGACAGCAATTTGATTTGCATTGCCATGATTTCATATTGCACATGCACGCATTCTCAAACCTGATTAATATAGTTGGTCAGAGAGCCCTGAAGTCTGTCTCAGAAGCACTGGGTGCATGGTTGGAAACACTCCTGGACAGGGAATGAAACCATTACAAGGGCCTATTTCACACAAACACATTGTGCTCAACTTAGAGTCACCAGTTAATCTTAACTTGTTTATCTTAAGCAGATGTGAGAGATACATTGGATTCATGTTGCAGCAGAGCTAACTGCTGATTTATTATGCCAGTACTGTGAGTTCTACATGGTGTTTTCCTGTTCTCCACATATTTACTGTTGCTTCCTAAAGTATATAAAAGCTCTTTTAAGATCTGGAATCCATAGATATTTCACAAATCTGTTATCATGTATTCATGGTTATTTATGAAAGTTGTTATGGATCTAAATAAATAAAGGAATTTTCATGCAGATTGTTCTTTAGGGAACTAAAAATGTTTCCCTAAAGGCATCACTCTGAAAAAAAGAAGACTTTTGGCACCTTTATTTTCAAGTGTGCATGTGGACTTTGCACATTCTCCCCATGTCTGTAGGTTTTTTTCCAAATACTTTGTCTTCCCACATCCAATGTGTAGGTTAGGTTAAATGGTGATTTTAAATTTGCCTAATGTGAGTTATTGTGGGTGTGTACCTGAGTGAGCCCTACAGTGAAGTGCTCTGCTCTTCAAGGCTGGTTTCTACCTTACTCCTATTGCTGGTGCTAAAGTCTTTCCATAACCCAGAATTAGATTAGGCAAGTTTGTGAATGTTATAAATGGATGCATGAGTTGTTTAGGTACTTGGACGAAGACATAAATCTGAGGAGGCAGCATATGCAAGTATTTTTTTGTATAATGCTTATTACTTTTTTTTTTTTTACTAGAAGCAAATCTCTACCATGCTTCAGGCTGCTGGGTGACATGTTCAGCTGTCCTTGATATCACTTTGTTTAAACTGTGCCTTTAAGGAATGTGACCTTGCCCTAAATGTGTCTATTGGGACAAATCAAAGAAAGTTCAGTCTGTTTAAAAGTGTTTGGAAACAAAACCTTTCACTTAGCTCACCCTGCCTGGTTAAAATGTAAGCCAGTGCAAGAAGTCGACAGTCAGGTTCAAGCTAAATTTAGATTTCCTATAACAATTTTAAGGTTATCTTTTCCAGGCCAAATGTCAATATCAACAGTGTTGTAATATCATCATGAGACAGACCACATGCTCACTGCAGGATCATGGTGTAATTGGCAGGAAATAAAAAGATGAACAATAACATGAGGCAAATTAGAAACATACATACTGTGATCCATTTGATTCTGACATATTTTAAAGCATCTGGACATTTACTAGAAATGTTTAAAATGTTTTAAGGAAAATACTTAATACACATTAGGGTAGGTCTCTCTCTTTGTTTTTAAAACTCAAAATGGAAGTACAGCTGTAAAAAAATGTTATAACGTTAGAAAAATAGGAGCTTAACCATTAAGCAAGGTAATACATGTGTTTTTGCCATGGTTGGCATTCATGAGATCATAAAAAATCTTAAATTGGAAAAGTCATTTATGTATAAAAATGATATATATATCAGATCTGTATTTATTCTGTTTCAGTAATCCATTACTAATTACATAATTTACAGCTTTCTACTCAATGAGATAATACTACAATGCCATTCTACTGTACTGTCTGACTTTGATTGGTGGTGGTAAAAGTTCTACACAAAGTCTGTTATTTTATCAGGATTATTTGGTCTCACTTCTTATATGTATCTCTTTGTACTATTGTGTGTTTTTTTGTAAATGTGGAGTTGTGGAAAATAAATGAATGATAGGATTTTATGTTTGATACTGAATGTACATTGTAATCTTATTTGTTCTGTACATTTCCTTGTGATAGGTTAGAGTATCAATGGCTCTATACAGAATAAAGATTGAGTGATGTACTGTATTGCTTGATTAATATTCACACAATGACATGAAGTTGTTTACGGGCATCATATATTTCAGATTAATCACATGTGTCAGATACAGTATATTTTTAGATACACAAATACATCCTCATCACATGAACATTTACACTTGTATACACACAAAGAGACAATTTAGAGTAATGTTCATATTTACAAATCTAATGAATATAGGGTGAAGTTTGATGACCCAAACACCTCACACATTTAGAGAAATGTTTTGCAAGCTGCATTTAGAAAGTGACGAGCCAGGAGCTGAACCAAGATCCCAAGAGCTTTGAGGAAGCTGCACAAATATCTGTGCCACCATACCTCTTCACTATGATACATTTTCTACATGATATGAATAATTAAAGACAGAGCAGTCGGGGACAAAACTGTTTTAAACTTATCATCCCTGTACAGGTATGATGTGTTCACATTTTTCTAATACTTGGACCATCAACCAGCATTCAGCTTACTAACAATTTAAGCTAAAACACCTAAGAAAGAATAAGTAACAGTTTACACCAGAACCCATGTTAATTTCACACTAAAGGCATAAAATTGCTCTTCATAAGAACATAAACGGAAGAAGAGGAGATCATTCAGTCCATCAGGATCATTTGTTTAGCTACTAGCTAAGCTGTTCCAATATATCCTCTTCAGAAGCACATCCAGGTGCTTCTTAACAGTTTGTCAAGGTTTTTGCTTCAACTACAAGTATCAGTAGTGTGTTCCAAATTTCTACAGCTCTTTGAGTAAAAAAGTGATTCCTAGCTTTGTCTTAAATGCACTTCTCCATGATTTTCTTTACATATGTTTATATAACATCTATCAAGCTTCAGTGTTTACTGTAACTGATGCTTCATTTGCACAAAATTAACAAATACCGACACACAAATATTCTCTTTTAAATTAAATGAAATTAAATGTATTGTGAATAGCTTTCCAGTGTACGTTTTGTATTGATTAAAGCACAGTAGTTTTCATGTTTCCACAGCAGAGTAGCTTCAAGCTTTATGACCTACTTAGGGTAATATGGGAAAGAAGGAAAGAAATTTATCAACTAATTTGACCAAACTTTGCAGTTCATTATGTAATGAATATGAATATATTTCCCTGGGATGCACAAAATCTTGTTTTCTCGGACCTGCTTGTTTGAAAAGTGCATTTTATATAATACATTTTTCACTACTACTATATATAATGTTGCAATTGTGTTATGTATTGTATATTTTTATTTATTTATTTTTTTTATTTTTATTAATTTTATTACAATCCATACAAAGCAATCAAGATTTTACAAAAAGAAAAATTGAGTTAAGAACAGATCGATCATCACCCCTGAGAGAGAGAGCAAGCCAAATAACGTTAAATTTAAGGCTTGTAAACATACCTAATTTAAAAAAAAAAATTCTCTGTGCTTTATGAACTTATTTTCAAATATTACTGATTAGATCCTGCCATGTTTTGAAAAAAGTCTGTACAGATCCTCTAACTGAGTATTTGATTTTTCCCAATTTCAAATAATATAACACATCGGTTTCCCACTGACTTAAAAGAGGAGAGTTTGTTTACTGTATTATGTGTATGGATAAAACAGCAAGAGAAATTCCTAAAAATAATGTTGCCTGGCAATTAGATTCAAGTTCATAACATAATAGACTCATACACTGCCAGTTTAGAATCACCAGTTACCTAAACATGCCCAAAAATGTGCATAGACACGCTGAGAATGACTGAAATCCTCATAGACAGTGACAGGGTATAGTCACCTGATCAGTGAGGCAGCAGCACTAACCACTCCAGCAGTGTGCCAGTCTTATTGGACAAAGAATATTCAGCTATAGGGTATCGATAGTAGTAAAACACAAGCAAAACTAGAAACTTAAAGTGTGCATAATTGGAGACTATAAACATCAGTCCACTTGTTAATGGAATAATAAAATAACAAATTGCAACCAATAATATATATAAAGCATTTTTATATTTTACACATGCCAGGTAGGCAGGGTATGTTTAAATGTATTTCCCTTTGCAGATTCTACTCTCTGTACAAATAACTTCGAGTCTTAATGTCAGTGGGAAGATAATTGGAAGCACTAAGAAAGTAAAACAAAAGATTAAAATTGTAACTGTTATATGTGCATTAGAAGCATACTGTATATGATAGGAAGGCATTGAATTGTAAGGCACCTCGTTATTTTTAGAATATCCTAGAAAAACAAGGGAATCAGGGATTACAATAGCTAATGAGAAAGCTAGTGTGGTTTTACCAGAAGAAATGTCAGGAGCCATTTACTTCAGTTAACTGTTCTATTTGTTTCCAATAATACTAATAACACTACTATTTTCATGAAAAGCTTTTTTGCATTTACAAAATGTACATTATATACAGTACGTAATACTATGATACCAACTTCTAAAATGAATAATAGAAAATACAGGGGGGTATTGGGAGTTTACCTGCATGTTTCAGCACCATAAATAATGTTTAATATTTCTTTTGAATTGGCAAAATGTAATCAAACTACTGTAAATGTATAAAACACAAATAGGCTGTTATATGTTTTTAGTATAAAATACATTTTTGTGACTTTAATCAGAAAACAGTGACATCATAATGAAATTTCAGTTTCCCAGCCCATTTATGCAACATGAGCAGTACAAGTAACAGGATTTATAAATGAAAGAATTAACAGAAACAGACATGAACAATGATTTGGTGTGGGATTCAAATCTTAGAAATTTAGCTCTGCAAGGCAGCATCACTGACCACTGCGCCAAGGGAGCCACCCCAGCTAAGGTTATATGGAAAGCTCAAACTGGCTGATTTAAGTGACTGTGCATTTGCAAGTGATATGGCCAGTCATGGACTGTTGACTTCTGCCTAGCATCAAATCCTACCAGAGTAGGTTATTTCTCCATGCAACAAAAAAAGTAGGATTAAAAATGAGCTGATGGATGAATCATACTCGCTTTTGTCAAATCATAAAACTCTTAACAAGAAAGTGATTGTATTCTACTTTCATACTTGTAAAATGTTTCTATTCTTTTTAGTTTCTTTTATTAATATTTTGTATCAATTTATTAATGTTAAAATTAGGTGTGATTTGGCATCTGGCTTGCCACTGAAAATTTACAGTAGAAATTGTACATAATGGATTTTAAATTTATAAATGATCTACTGCTGTTACTGCAAACCTGAGGGTTGGCTTGTCTCGAATACCTTTTGGAAAATCTGTTAGCTTGGCTGCAGTCATAGGGACAGCAAAGGAGATCTGAAGGCTACCTTACACCTGCAACACTTAAAATGTAAGAAGCACTCTGGTGTCTAGGACCCTGGTTTCTAAAATATCATGTAAACCATTATTCTGGGTAGAGAAACTGGGTTATTGGTCTCTAAGAAATCTGGTTAACAGACGTAGATTTCTCCACAAGTAACGTAGTTATTTAGCCATGTAAACCTTTAACCAGACTACAGTTAAGGATTTTGTTGTCAGTGGATGTCCATTGCAGCCTCTTATTGCTACTTGTCCCAACTTTTTTGGGATTTGTTGACACCGTGAAATTTTGAATCAACATATTTTTCCTTTAAAATGATACATTTACTCGGATTAAAAGTTTGATCTGTCATCTACGTTCTATTGCAAATAAAATATTGACGTTTGCCATCTCCACATCATTGCATTCAGTTTTTATTCACAATTTGTTTAGTGTCCCAACTTTTTTGGAATCCGGTTTGTATATATATGACAAGAGGTTAAATGCTCAATAATCCATCCATTATCCAACCCACTATATCCTAACTACAGGGGTCTGCTGGAGCCAATCCCAGCCAACAAGGCAGGAAACAAACCCCAGGAAGGGCCCCTGTCCACTGCAGGGCACACACCAGGGACAATTTAGGATTGCCAATGCACCTAACCTGCATGTCTTTGGACTGTGGGAGGAAACCCATGCAGACACAGGGAGAACATGCAAACTCCATGCAGGGAGGACCCGGGAAGCGAACCTGGGTCTCCTATCTGCAAGGCAGCAGCGCTACCATGCTGCCCATGCTCTATAATGTTATTTTGAAACAAAATACCAAACACAATAATAATAAAAAGACAATATTTTGTTTCAATCTCATGTTTGATAAAAACTTGAAAACCAACATCTCAGCAAGGATTTTCATAATAGCATGGTTTCAGACTAGTAAATTTACCTGTATTTGTTGAAAATGTCAATTGGGGTGCTAAGTGAGTTATAAATGTCCTTACTATGTTTCCTTGGATTTCTTAACACACATTTTAGTCAGGCATGGAGATGATTCCTGCAGAATAGTTTCTGTGTATATGTGAATGTCCTAGAATAAACTGGTGTGTCTTGCATGTAGTGTCTTTCCATCCTATAGCACTGAATAAATGAGTGGATGGATGGAGTGTTTACAAAGAAAAATTAATGGAATTAATTATTGTGTGGCAATGAAGAACACCCTCATTCTTCATATTTCCCAAAATATATTTATGTTGTTTGATAAGTAGATACAGTATTGATGAAAATATGAGCTTTGCACTGAGGTTGTTCACTCTTGACATTTTTATTCTTTTTTCCTTTTTAAAATGTTAACTTTGTGAAAAAACATGAACACTAAGGTCTGAAAGTTATATAAATAAATCCTTAGACTTAGATATTGATCCAACTATTTCATTTGTTGCCATTGATTAAAGAAATAAGCAAAGAATTCCTTTTGCATGGATGGTGTTGCTTCAGTTTTATTGAGAGGTACATTTTTCTCCTGGGCCAATAATCAAGCCTGGGTTTTTGGAGCTATAAGGTGGCAGTGCTTATTATAACACCACTTTGCTTTCTTTCAAAATAAACCAAATAATAATTATAACAATAGCATAATAATTAATTAAGTAATTAACTAATTGCCACCTTTAAACTTTTTTCAACCATTTGATGCACCATATTACTTTACATAAAAGACCAGCTCTGTGAATCTCTGCCTCCATAATGCTTCCTGCTTAATACTATAAATATATTACATTACTGCAGCAAGAGTGATTAGACTACAGTTAGTGACATGAGAAGCCATCATTATTATTTCTTAAAAAACTTAATGCTTCTGCTGAGATTTCTGTGTGCTTAGAGTCTAATGCAACTGAAAAAACAAAAGATCATTATAATGGTAGTTGGATGAAACTACACTTCACATAGTCAAATATAAATGTGGTAAATAATTATGAAAATTGCTCATGGCTGAAACTGTACAACTCGTGTAACCTCAAAAGTGAAAATACTCCACAGCAATTGGATGTCATACAACATGGCATGACTAACAAAACACACAGAGGCACAAAGACAGTTGGTGCCAATGATGGTTGAAGGTAGCTGACAGTAAATAAATTTATAGTACTACATGGAGAAGCAATAGGTTATGAAATTTTAAGTTTTATTTATTAAGGCATGTCTTTGGGTATTATTTGATTGACTGTTGAAAGAGTAGATGTTATAGATGGCCATTCCTTTAAGGAGCTAAGATTTATTACTATATATTGTGAATATGTACAGTATACTGTATTGCGTTTAGTTCATGTAAACATTTTTATGTAATAAGTGGTGAAATACTGGCAATTGATGAAAAGGTATTTGAAGTTTTGAAGTATAACAATATGCCACCTCCATTTCTATCCTAATAAAGAGGGAGAGGGCCACAACGTAACACTGCTCTGCTTACATGGAGACAAATGAGGAATAATAGCCAACGTTACAGTGTATGTTGTTGTGCATCATTATAAGTTGTTTATACTATTACTGTATTTTGACTGAAGTAAAAAATTAACAAGTAGTTATTCTGATAGTTGGTCAATGGTACCCATTATTAATAGTGAAGGTGTGTGGGTCAAGTCATGGTTCTTCAATTACGGGGTCA
This sequence comes from Polypterus senegalus, assembly GCF_016835505.1. Classification (NCBI taxonomy): domain Eukaryota; kingdom Metazoa; phylum Chordata; class Cladistia; order Polypteriformes; family Polypteridae; genus Polypterus; species Polypterus senegalus. The sequence goes on from NC_053164.1 coordinate 51,728,657, forward strand.
GTTCGTGTTACACAGTTATTTAAGTTTTATTTGTTAGCTACAGTTTGGGAGAATTGTTACTGGTGTAGGTATGGGTCAGAAGCGGTTCTTAAATATAAGATTTATGCAGGGCTCTAGTCTAGACACAACATAATTGATATTTAAACTTTAATAATTAAGACTATAATTTGACCTACAAGGAGAAAATGTACAAGAGTTTCACAGTAAACTAAATACTGCACAAAAAAAAATTTCAAAAGGACTGTAATAGTTTACTTTAGTCAGACAACTATAAAACTGTGTTTTGACTAAGCATACTGCCCTTGCTTTTCATTTTGTCCACATTGCTTTTGTAATTCCACACATACGCAGAGTGTGTACTGCTGGCCCAAAACAAGATGATGTGATATCATCAAAACAGATATGTCACCTTGCACTTGTCCCTTAGGTATACAAGCCAAAAATGTAATAAATAACAGAATAGATAATGTAACATGTAGCCAGTTAATCTAATAATCCAAAGGCAAAGAATATCCCAGCAGACTATGTTCAAGACAGAAGCCAATCCAGAATAACGGCATCAGTGCACTGCAGCATAAAAAACTACATACCGGTACTATGCAAAAGATGCTCTGACAAAAAAGAGGCAGATGTATCAGCAGACTTTCATTGTGAGTGGTATCATCCGCTACTCTGTCCTGCCTACAAAACTGGGTTAGCAGCATGCAATAATGCTAATGTGGCACCACAGGTGATTGGGTAGCTCAAACATTCAAATAGGAGGTACTGTGTGCATTTATTTGAATGCTGCTAAGTTAGATATGGTGGGCAGAGGAAGAAACTGTTAATGATTGCCAATCACTTCTAAGACAATGTTGCAAGTGGAGAAGAATGAGCATGCTGCATTCTTTATTGAAAGGTTAATTCCATCACCTAATATTAAAAAGAATCTTAACCACAGTAGTAATATCAAAAAAAAGTTGTCTGAATGTCTCAAGAGTTTCAACACACCATAGTTATGCTGCAATCAGACCATAATATAAGAAAAATTAAGAAAAAAATCAAAACCCTTTTATAGGAGATATACAGTGTATAAAAAATGGGGTAATTTAAAAAAGTATTATAATTATTTCCTCCCTGTTTCTGTTCTGTTAATTAACTGGCTATAAATTAGTATTTAACAATTCAACAAGTTGCATGCCACACGGAGTGGCATACTGGATAAAGTATTTAACAGTCTGTCATGACTCTCAGCAAATCTCTTAACCTGCTTGCATGACAAAACTTAAGTTGTGATAAACAATTACACCTGAAAAGAGTGGTCCAGTTGGCATGAAATTATTGATCTTTGTGAAGGTAGCCATGTTTGTTCATATAAATGCAACAATGAGATACTGATGGTAATCATGGTGTCAGGAAGGATTTGATGCTTGTTGGCAAGATCTTTAGAAACCTAGATTTACATACAATAGGAGAAAGACAGACCATACGGCTAGTGATCCCCGTACCTGCATTAGTAGTTTCCACCATTTGCAAAGATGATGGACCTCCAATTTATTGTGCAATGCCTTGGACCATGGCTCAAAAATGTTATTCAGAAATGGGGTTCTACACATGATTTCCATTATTATGCTCACCATTGCTAAGTACAATATGTCAGAATGAAGACTCCATATGATTGGCACTGGGTTACCATCAGCCATGCCTCCTACTTCTTTCTTGAGATTCATGATCATCAGATTTATACATGTAGATGACAGTGACAATGGTGCAATCCAGGGAAGAGCTGGTGTCATTGTATGGGACACTACTATATATGTAGAGTTGGTTTTCTGTACTGTTCATTAAATGCACTTGGTTAAGGAGATCCTCACACTCATCATAATCTTCCATGGCTGGTAATACGTTTCAATAAGACAGTACCATCCACACATAGCTGTCATCCCTTGAGAAGACCTGCAAGATGTCAGCAGCCATCCTTGTCTCTGATAGAATATGTCTAAAACACTGTGAAATGCCAGCTCCAGTTTGCTGAAGATTCTGCTTGGTTCCCTACAGCAGAAGCATCCATGACTTAAAGGTACTTGTATCACCAGCCAAAGACTTTTTATCATGTACTAACATCTCTTCAATGCTGTCATGTTTTAGCAAGAATGTAGTCTATGGATTATATTTACTTTCATTTCACATATCTTTTTTGTTCATTTTTATGTTTTAGTCGTCATAGGGATGGTACCACCCTTACTACTGTATTTGAACTTGTTTTCCTTAGGATTGCTTTTCATGAAAATCCTTTTTTACTATTTTAATCATTTTCAGGTATTTATTTATTTATTTTGTGAATAAATTCCAAAATGAAATGGACTGAAAGCACAGACATAACCAAAGCCAAAGTTCATTAACCAGGAAGCAAGCCTATCTTTCAACAAAACAATCGTAGTCAAAATTTCAGAAAATGACTCTTTTTAAGTAACAAATACATTCATCCCAAAGGTATCACGTCCTAGTGAGCTGAATGACTTCCGGCCTGTCGCTGTGACGTCACATGTGATGAAGACCAATGGAGCGGCTGCTGCTTCACCACCTGAGGCCACAGGTCTGCCATGCCCTCGGCCCTCTGAACTTCGCATACCAGGAGAAGGTGGGAGTGGATGATGCCATCATCTACATACTACACCGATCCCTCTCCCACTTGGACAGAGGCAGTGGTGCTGTAAGAATTATGCTTCTGGACTTCTCTAGCTCCTTCAAACCATCCAACCACTGCTCCTCAGCAACAAGCTGACAGAGATGGGAGTAAATTCATACCTGGTAGCATGGATCGTGGACTATCTTAAAGATAGACCTCAGTATGTGCGTCTTGGGAACTGCAGGTCTGACATTGTGGTCAGCAACACAGGAGTGCCGCAGGGGACTGTACTTTCTCCGGTCCTGTTCAGCCTATATACATCGGACTTCCAATACAACTTGGAGTCCTGCCACGTGCAAAAGTTTGCAGATGACACTGCTATCGTGGGCTGCATCAGGAGTGGGCAGGAGGAGGAATATAGGAAACTAATTAAAGACTTTGTTAAAGTCAACTAAACACCAGCAACACCAAGGAGCTGTTGGTGGATTTTAGGAGGACCAGGCCCTTCCTGGATCCCGTGATCATCAGTGGTGACTGTGTGCAGAGGGTGCAGACCTATAAATACCTGGGAGTGCAGCTGGATGATAAATTGGACTGGACTGCCAATACTGATGTGCTGTGTAAGAAAGGACAGAACCGACTATACTTCCTTAGAAGGCTGGCATCTTTCAAAATCTGCAATAAGATGTTGCAGATGTTCTATCAGGCGGTTGTGGCCAGCGCCCTCTTCTATGCGCTGGTGTGCTGGGGAGGCAGCATAAAGAAGAGGGATACCTCACGCCTGGACAAACTGGTGAGGAAGGCAGGCTCTATTGTAGGCACAGAGCTGGACAGTTTGACATCAGTGGCAGAACAATGGGCGCTGAGCAGGCTCCTGTCAATAATGGAAAATCCACTGCATCCACTGAACAGGATCATCTCCAGACAGAGGAGCAGCTTCAGCGACAGACTGCTGTAACTGTCCTCCTCCACTGACAGATCTATGTATCTATCTGTCTATTAAAGAAATGCTTTACAGAGATGCATAATAATGCTGAAAAAATCTTCATTGCATTTCATACCATGTGTCTTCTTTTGGAAGGAGCTGCATTTAATTTGTTGTTTTTTATTTGTATGTGGTTCATACTGTTGTGATTAAACAGCAAAATGGGCTAGGCCTTCAAAAAGACCCACAAAATTGTGGAGAATCCTCTGAGGCCTGCCCCAATATAGATCTCACGCAGGCCCCAAAAATGGGGAACAGGCTTTTAAGGTCAAAAAATAAAAATCTCCCAAGAGAGAGAACTATAAAACTCTGGCTTGTATAGAGACAAATACTACAGGAGTCTTCATACAAAATAAGATTTTTTCAAAAAATAAATAATACCAGAAAATGCAGACAGCAGATGAATAAATTCCAATACAATCTAAATCTAAAAACAGAAGCAAGAATTAAAAAAACAAACAGCAAAAGCTTGGAAATGGCAATACTCACAAAACACTGTAAAAACTCAGTCAAGGAAACATTAATGGACATACTTCCTAGCCATCCTTTAAAAGCTGAAGGGCGGTCCCTTAGCAGTGATGCAAGTGTGGTTCTGCTCCTTGGGGATTCCACCCACAAAATGAAAGACACATGGGAGAACATACTTAAGTATGTAGATAAAAAAGAGACAAAGCAGAAAAATGAAAACAAAAACTACATACATACTGTACAATAGATACTTGGAAAGTATTAGATAACAACGAACAAAGAAGACATCTAAAAGGAAATTGAGTATAAGGCAGGGAACATCTGGCTAAGCCATGAGCTATTCAGCCCAACTGATGAATAAATCATTCTTTTCAACTACTTAGTCATCTATCATGTAACTTGTATGGTGATTATGATGCCGTATATATGTGACATACAGATGGATTGCTACCTCTTATTAATTTTAACTGAGTTTAAGTAAAAATTGTGCTCTTATGTGTAATTGAATTGTTTTTTTGTTTCCAACAGGAAGACACTATATAAAATTAACTTTGCATGAATGTGCTCTGAGATGAACTGCCACACTTGGTTTAAATGATGCTGTTTGTCCTTTGTGTCTGTGCTCTACCTTTCCACAATGCTGAACTGCTTTAAGTGTGTTTTAATATGCACAGATATACAGTAAGGCTCATGAGAGTCACTAATTCACTTTGACTTACCTTCTCCATCAAATAAGGACCCATTGTTCTACCATCACCAGTCATGAGTGCTGTTTTCCAAGGAAGAAGGATAATGCTTCTCTAGCTGCCTGCCTCACGTTTGGCTCACTTATTTAAACAAGCCACCCATATAGATGTCTGTTCAGTTTTCCAGGAAAAAAGATGCTAAAGTATAGTATTCGAATAGTAATTTTACAAAGTTTTGCTTTGATCAGAACTGTACAGCCGGGTGATGCAGCCTTCCTTCCAAATACTGCTCATGAAATTTTCATGTGATATGCTTTTGAATTTTGTGTTTCATTTGTTTTCTACAGTGTAGAGCTCCACAGTTAATAGATCTTCTAGATTTATTCCGAAACCAGTGATTTGATACATGCAGTTACTAACCAGGTAAGGTGTCTTGTTGACTTAGAATGATGTAGTCCATTACATTTTTACTGCAGTTCTCAGAGAAGGCAAGTTTAAATTTACTTTATTTCCTTCCCTTTCAAATGTCCAGTTGATTCCAAAGAGAAAAAAGTTGTATATAGCACCTTTTAAGGTGGATATTATTACAAGTTGCTGTACCTAAGTATTGAAAAGAGAAAAATATAGTATTTCTTCTCAGACAGTGTTATATCGGTTATTTGTTTAATTCCTGGTCAGACTTAAGTCAGCGTTTTGTGTTCTTCGGTTATTTTACACACTAATCTTTTCCTTTAAATCACAATCCTAGCTACATGACATGATTCCTTGTTCCCAGTTGTCTGTTTGCCTGCAGACTGACTCCATCCTGCCATCTTTATAACTTCCTGGTTTCCGTAGATACCACCTGACCACTCCTAAACTCTCATTTCTATGACAACCAGTCCTGTTCCCACTGAAGTCACCTTGAGCTTCTAGATGCTTCTGACTCTAATCTTATGCTTTTTTTGTCTCAGGGTACACTAAGAGTTTAAAAGGCTAGCTGCTGATAGGGAAAACACTTGATCAAGCAGTCAAGTCTGCAGGAAGAGATTGGTTAATGGACCAAAAATACACAGGAAAGCAGTGACCTAGTAACAAATAATCAGAGTTATGTGGTTATGTGTTGAGTGCCTTAATGACATGTTTTGTGTTATTCAAGTGAATTTTTAGTGGACAGAGTTAAACAAAATGCTGCTCATGTTTCAACCAAGCAGCTTCTCGTTTCTACAGCAAAACAAGGCACTTTCTCATTCATAACTTTTAAATCAATGTAGTGTTTCTGTTTTCTGTTCTGTTCACTACGTTTCACTACATTGAAAAATGTTAATATAATGAGATGCTGCAAGGTAGACTGTATAGATAGATAGATATACCCCATTGAATCTGTGTACAATTTATTTCCAATTGACAGTACTCATGGAATATATGGCTCTTAGGCAGTCAGTGTGGCCTAGTGGTTTAAGGCATTTTGTTTTAAAACGTACTACTAAAATTTCAGTACTCGCTGCTGATTCACTCTATTATCCTAACTGAATCACTTTGCTTCAATTGAAAAAAAATCAATGTAAACTATTATTCTGCAGCTTTGTACTTCTGTAGCACCTGGTGATGTTTTTGTAGATTGCAATCTGGGCCAGGAGCTGCACATATGCCCCTTGAGCTGGGAGACTACAGCACTAACCACTGTATCAAACTAGGTGTCATTATAAATAGTTTACACATAATAAAAAAAGATTGACATAATGGGTACGTTATGGCAACAAAGTGATGCTATTTGCTGTGCAATATAATCAATATTATATTATCAATTTTGTGAGTTACTTTAAAAAAAGTGACTTGAATACAAGCTTGTTCAAAGGTTTTCAGTATCAAACGGACAAGATGGAATAGACCTCAAATAAATAAGCTAAAATTCAAACTAGTCAAGATTATGAGTAAGTCTGTCACATTTGAGCACATCTAAGTGTCGAAATCCCAAATGACAGCCTGAGCTTTAGGGACTTTCCTTCAGCTTAACTGGATGAGAACTTACTTTTTCCTTTCTGTAAATTACAGTAATTGAGGTTGTGTTTATGTCTATTCCCGTTCTTGGCCTCATCTCCTACTTGTCATCATAACAAGGGCAATTTACAGTACTAGTCTGTCACCGGAGGCTTGTTTGCTTTATATTTTACGTAGGCTTGTGACATTTGTTTGTACCTTTTTGTAGCCAAGTCATAGTACAATCAAGGAGCTTTGTTCTTTTACCACTCAAGTGTAATTTGTTACTTATCCCTTTTGATTTTGGTTCCCCAAAATCATGTTTTTATTCTTTTTAGTTGCATGTGACAATGTTTTTACCTGCTCCCTGTATCATTTGCTGCTCATCTTTTTCCTGAGCTTAGCCTGTCTGACAATATGTCCAAACCACTTGTTCAATCCTGCTATTAAGTGATATCTCCAACCATCAATCAATCAATCAATCATTGATTTAAAATTTCTTCATTGCTCTTGTTATGTAACTACTTCTGAATATATTTTGTAATGTCTTCCTGAATCTTTTTTAATTTCTGTGAGAAATCCCTTATGTGAAACATTCACAATAATTGAAACATTTATTAAAGAACATTACTTTTCACCCATTATACAGTATATTAATAATTCTTCTATGGTACGTTTTTAAAGGCTTCGTCTTTACAAAGATATAAATATATACTGGTTTGATGATGATTAAAGCATTGTTCCAAATAAACCAGCAATGAACACAGTCCAGCACACTATTTTTAAAAAATCCATGTATACCAGAGGTTTTGTTCATTGTATTTGAGATCTTATGGAGGTGTATTTCACCCATTTCTGTTTAATATGTCAGTCAGTCAGTCATTATCCAACCCGCTATAACCCAACACAGGGTCACGTGGGTCTGCTGGAGCCAATCCCAGGCAGCACAGGGTGCAAGGCAGGAACAAACGCCAGGCAGGACACCAGCCCACCGCAGGACACACACACAATGGACAATTTAGGATCGCCAATACACCTAATCTGCATGTCTTTGGACTGTGTGAGGAAACCGGAGCACCCGGAGGAAACCCACGCAGACACAGGGAGAACATGCAAACTCCATGCAGTAGGACCCGGGAAGCAAACCCGGGTCTCCTTACTGCGAGGCAGCAGCGCTACCAATACGCCACTGTGCCGCCCTTTGGTTATTATTTTTTTTGTACACTTTCAAAAGATTTATTTTCAATACATTATTAACAATTGTATTTCATTTTTTAATGTATTCTATTGTTTCATGTTTCTCTTGTGGGCCACCACCTGCAGGAGAGGCCATAGGGGTCGGGTGCAATGTGTTATGGGTGGTGGCTGAAGGCGGGAACTCTAGCGTTCCGACCCTCAGTTGCTGAAACTGGCTCTTGGGACATGGGATATTACCTCTCTGGTGGGGAAGGAGCCTGAACTCTATATAGTCGGGCTCACCTCTACACACGGTCTGGGCTCTGGAACCATTCCTCTTGAGAGAGGCTGGACTTTGTTCCACTCTGGAGTTGCTGTGGGTGAAAGATGTTGGACAAGGGTGGGCTTTCTTATGGCCCCTCGGCTCGAGGCCTGCACGTTGTGGTTCTCCCTGTTGGACGAGAGGGTTGCTTCCCTGCGCCTTCAAGTTGGGAAATGGACCATGACTGTTGTTTGCGCTTATGCACCAAATGACAGTTCAGAGTACCCGGCTATCTTGGAGTCCCTGGAAGAAGCGCTGCGAGGCGCAGCTCCTGAGGACTCTATCGTCCTGCTGGGATACTTAAACGCTCACATCAGCAACGACAGTGAAACCTGGAGAGGTGTGATTGGGAGAAACAGCCTCCCTGATCTAAACTTGAGTGATGTTCAGTTGTTGGACTACTGTGCTGGCCATGGATTGTCCATAACGAACACTATGTTCTAACATAATGGTGTCCATAAGTGCACTTGGCGCCAGGATGCTGAGGTCACAGCTTGATGATCGACTTTGTACTCATGTCATCAGATCTGCGACCTTATGTCTTGGACACTCGGGTGAAGAGAGGGGCTAAGCTGTCAACTGATCACCCCCTGACCACCTACCGGACAGACCAGGCAGACCCAAACGTATAATGAGGGTCTGTTGGGAACGTCTGGCCGAGGAAATGGTCAGAAGGATCTTTAACTACCACATCTGGCAGGACTTCAACCTCATTCTAAGGGAGGCGAAGGACATTGAGTCTGAATGGGCCATGTTCCAAGCCTCCATTGTCGAAGCAGCAGAACGGTGCTGTGGCCGCAAGGTTGTCGGGTGCCTCTCGTGGCGGTGGACACCTAAGGTTCGAGAGGCCGTCAAGTTGAAGAAAGAGTCCTATCGGGTCTGGTTGACCAGTGGGACTTCAGAGGCAGCTGAGGGGTACCGCCAGGCCAAGCATGTGACGGCATCGGCTGTTGCAGATGCAAAATCTCGGGCATGGGAGGAGTTTGGGGAAGCCATGGAAAACGACTTTTGGTCGGCACCAAGAAGGTTCTGGTAAACTGTCAGGCGAAAGCGGTACTCCACCAACACTGTGTACAGTGGAGATGGGGCCCTGCTGACTTCAACTGCATATGTTATTGACCGGTGGAAGGAATACTTCGAGGATCTTCTCAATCCCACCAGCATGTTTTCCTTAGAGGAAGCAGAGCTAGAGGACTCCGGGGGTGGGCCTGTCCATATCAGGGGCAGAGGTCGCCAAGGTAGTTAAAAAGCTCCGAGGTGGCAGGGCTCCTGGGGTGGACGAGGTTCACCCTGGGTTCCTCAAGGTTCTGGATGTTGTAGGGCTGTCCTGGTTAACACGTCTCTGCAGCATCGCATGGACATCGGGGGCAGTGCCTCTGGATTGGCAAACTGGGGTGGTGGTATCCCTTTTTAAGAAGGGTGACCGGAGGATGTACTCCAACTATAGGGGGATCACACTCCTTAGCCTCCCCGGTAAGGTCTATTCAGGGGTGCTGGAGAAGAGAGTTCAGTCGATGGTTGAATCTTGGATTCAAGAGGAACAATGCGGATTCCGTCCCGGCCGTGGAATACTGGACCAGCTCTACACCCTGCCAGGATCCTGGAAGTGGGCATAGGAGTTTGCCCAACCAGTCCACATGTGTTTTATGGATTTGGAGAAAGAATTCGACCGTTTTCCTCGAAGCATCCTGTGGGGAGTGCTCCAAGAGTACGGGGTACAAGGCTCATTGTTACGAGCCATTCAGTCCCTGTACAGGAGGAGCAGGAGCTTGGTCCGCATTGCCGGTAATAAGTCGGACTCGTTTCCTGTTGAGGTTGGACTCCGCCAGGGCTGTGCTTTGTCACCGATTCTGTTCATAAGTTTTATGGACAGACTTTCTAGGTGCAGCCAAGGAGCGGAGGGAGTCTGGTTCGGTGACCTCAGAATCTCATCTTTGCTATTTGCGGATTTGGTTCTGTTGGCTTCATTGGACAGTGACCTCCATCTCTCACTGGAGCAGTTCACAGCCGAGTGTAAAGCGACGGGGATGAGAGTCAGCACCTCTAAATTCGAGGCTATAGTTCACAGCCAGAAAAGGGTGGAATGCTATCTCCGGGTTGGGAACACATTACTGCCTCAAGTGGAGGAGTTCAAGTATCTCAGTGTCTTGTTCACAAGTGAGGGAAGAATGGAGCGTGAGGTTGACAGACGGATCAGTGCGACATCCATTGTAATGCGTGCTCTGCAACGGTCCGTTGTGATGAAGAGAGAGCTGAGTCAAAAGGTGAGGCTGTCGATTTACCAGTCGATCTACGTTCCTACCCTCACCTATGGCCACGAGCATTGGGTAGAGACTGAAAAAGCAAGATCGCGGATACAAGCGGCTGAAATGAGTTTTCTCCGCAGGGTGGCTGGTCTTTCCCTTAGATAGGGTGAGGAGTTCAGTTATCCGAGAGAGACTCGGAGTAGAGTCGCTGCTTCTCCACATTGAGAGAAGTCAGTTGAGGTGGTTTGGGCATCTGGTCGGGATGCCCCCTGGACGCCTTCCTGGGGGGGTGTTCTAGGCATGTCCCACTGGGAGAAGGCCAAGGGGCAGACCCAGGACATGCTGGAGGAATTATATCTCCCGGCTGGCCTAGGAACGCCTCGGGGTCCTCCCAGAGGAACTGTAGGAAGTGGCTGGGGAGAGGGAGGTCTGGACTTCCCTGCTTAGGCTGCTGCCCCCACAACCCAACCTCGGATAAGCGGTGGATAATGGATGGATGGATGGATGGATGTTTCATATTGAGTATATTCTGTGTTGTTTTTGTGTGTTGGCCTCTACTTTAAATAAAGTCAAACAACTAGCTATGGCATCTGGATTTGCCCTACAATAATGCAAGTTTACATGCACATCCATCCATCCATCCATTCATCCATCCATCCTCTTCCATTTATCCGAGATTGGGTCACGGGGGCAGCAGAGATGCCCAGACTTTCCTCTCCCTGGCCACTTCTTCTAGCTCTTCCTTGGGAATCCCGAGGCGTTCCCAGGCCAGCTGGGAGACAAAGTCCATCCAGCGTGTCCTGGGTCTTCCCAGGTCTCACCAGGTAAGCATCCAGGAGGCATCCTGATCAGATGCCCGAGCCACCTCATCTGACTCCTCTCGATGTGGGGGAGCAGCGGCTCTACTCTGAGCCCCTCCCAGATGACTGACCTTCTCACCCTGTCTTTAAGGGAAAGCCCAGACACCCTGTGGAGGAAACTCATTTCAGCTGCTTGTATTTGCGATCTCGTTCTTTCGGTCACTAACCATAGCTCTTGACCATAGGTGAGGGTAGGAACATAGATTGACTGATAAATTGAGAGCTTTGCCTTACGGCTCAGCTTCTTTTTAAACAACGACAGACCGATGCAGGGCCCGCATTACTGTGGATGCCGCACCGATTTCATCTGTCGATCTCACGCTCCATTCTTCACTCACTTGTGAACAAGACCCCGAGATACTTGAACTCCTGCACTTGGGGTAGGATCTTGCACCCAACCCTGAGAGGGCACTCCACTCTTTTCCAGATGAGGACCATGGTCTTGGATTTGGAGGTGCTGATTACCATCCCAGCCACTTCACACTCAGCTGCGAACCAATCCAGAGAGAGCGGAAGATCATGGCCTGATGAAGCAAACAGGACAACATCATCTGCAAAAAGCAGTGACCCAATCCTGATTCCACCAAACCGGACCCCCTCAACGTCCTGGCTGCGTCTTGAAATTCTATCCATAAAAGTTATGAACAGACTTGGTGACAAAGGGCAGCGCTGGTGGAGTCCAACTCTCACTGGAAAAAGGTTCGACTTTCTGCCAGCAATGCAGACCAAGCTCTGACACCAGTTGTACATGGACTAAACAGCGCTTATCAGGGGGTCCGGTACCCCATACTCCCGGAGCGCCCCCCATGGGATTCCCTGAGGGACACAGTCGAACACCTTTTCCAAGTCCACAAAACACATGTAGACTGGTTGGGAAAACTCCCATGCACCCTCTAGGACCCTGCTAAGGGTGTAGAGCTGGTCCACTGTTCTGCGATGTTCCTCCTGAATCTAAGGATCGACTACCTGACGGAGCTTCCTGTCCAGGACCCCGGAATAGACTTTTCCAGGAAGGCTGAGGAGTATGATCCCTCTGTAGTTGGAACACACCTTCCGGTCTCCCCACCCCGGTCTGCCAATCCAGAGGCACTGTCCCCGATGTCCATGCGATGTTGCAGAGGTGTGTCAACCAAGGCAGTCCTACAACATCCAGAGCCTTGAGGAACTCCAGGCGTATCTCATCCACCATTGGGGCCCTGCCACCAAGGAATTTTTTGACCACCTCAGTGACCTCAGTCTCAGAGATGGGGGAGCCCATCTCCGAGTCCCCAGGCTCTGCTTCCTCATTGGAAGGCATGTTAATGGGATTGAGGAGGTCTTCGAAGTACTCCCCCCACCAAGCCACAACATCCCGAGTCGAGGTCAGCAGCGCACCATCCCCACCATATACAGTGTTGACACTACACTGCGGATGGTGGACCAGAATGTAATTGAAGCCATCTGAAAGTCGTTCTCCATGGCCTCCCCAAACTCCTCCCATGCCCAAGTTTTTGCCTCAGCAACCACTGAAGCCGCATTCCGCTTTGCCTGCCAGTATCTATTAGCTGCCTCCAGAGTCTCACAGGACAAAAGGGTCCTGTAGGACTCCTTCTTCAGCTTGACAGCATCCCTCACTGCCGGTGTCCACCATCGGGTTCAGGGTTTGCTGCCAAAACAGGCACCAACCTCCTTACGGCCACAGCTCCGGTCAGCCACCTCAACAATAGAGACACGGAACATGGCCCATTCAGACTCAATGTCCCCCAACTCCCTCGGTACGAAGTCGAAGGTCTGCCGGAGGTGGGAGTTGTAGCTACTTCTGACTGGGGACTCTGCCAGACGTTCCCAGCAGACCCTCACAACACTTTTGGGCCTACCAGGCCTGACCGTCATCCTCCCCCACGATCGAAGCCTACTCACTACCGGGTGGTGATCAGTTGACAGCTCTGTCCCTCTCTTCACTCGAGTGTCCAAGACATGTGGCCACAAGTCCGATGACACAACCACAAAATTTTAAAGTTTTAACTGCCACCTTACTGTGGTGGAGGAGTTTGTGTGTCCCAATGATCCTAAGAGCTCTGTTGTCTGGCGCTTTATGCCCCTGGTAGGGCCACCCAAGGCAAACTGGTCCTAGGTGAGGGATGAGACAAAGAGTGGTTCAACAAAACCTCCTATGAAGAATAAAAAATTTGGACGGCGTTTTCCCTAGCCCAGACGTGGGTCACCGGGGCCCCCCTCTGGAACCAGGCCTGGAGGTGGGGCTCAATGGTGAGCGCCTGGTTGCCGGGCCTGCATCCATGGGGCTCAGCCGGGCACAGCCTGAAGAGGCAACGTGGGTCCCCCTTCCCATGGGCTCACCACCTATGGGAGGGGCCAAGGAGGTTGGGTGCAGTGTGAGTTGGGTGGTGGCCAAAGGCGGGGACCTTGGCGGTCCGTTCCACGGCTACAGAAGCTGGCTCTTGGGACGTGGAATGTCACCTCTCTGAAGGGGAAGGAGCCTGAGCTAGTGCGTAAGGTCGAGAGGTTCCGGCTTGACGCTCGACGCACAGCTTTGACTCTGGAACCAATCTTCTTGAGAGGGGCTGGACTCTCTACCACTCTGGAGTTGCCCCCATTGAGAGACACCGAGCAGGTGTGGGCATACTTATTGCCCCCAACTTGGAGCCTGTTCATTGGGGTTTACCTTGGTGGACTAGATGGTAGCCTCCCTCCGCCTTCGGGTGGGGGGACGGGTCCTAACTGTTGTTTGTGTGTATGCGCCGAACAGCAGTTTGGAGCACCCACCTTTTTTGGAGTCCCTGAAGGGGGTGCTAGAGGTCATACTTTCTGGGTACTCACTCCCTTGTACTGCTGGGAGACTTCAATGCTCATCTGTGATTGGGAGGAACAGCCTCCCTGATCTAAACTTGAGTGATGTTCAGTTGTTGGACTTCTATGCTCATCGCGGATTGTCCATAACGAACACCATGTTCAAGCATCGGGGTGTTCATATGTGCACTTGGCACCAGGACACCCTAGGCCTCAGTTAGATGATTGACATGCAACATCCTTTTAAGAAAATGTTCTTTAACTGTATACTGTATACCATCTGTGATAATGTGTTTTTGTGACTTATTAACTATGTATTTTTTAATTGAGTAGGCTGTCTAGGTCACATATTATTTTTAAATTTCCATTACTGTATTTGGATGCCAATATAAATTCTATGCTGGATTAAAATGTCATTGTCAAATTTAGAATGGAAAATTATGTTATAATATATATATTATTGCATCTAGTGCAGCCCCTGTCTGCAAAAGTTTGGAAGCAACTTCCAGAGCAGCATGTGCCCATATATCATCTCTATTGAATGTAAAGATACATTTGATCTTTGGTAAAAAGTGAGTATAGTGTATTTAAGGTATATGCCAACGTTTCTGTTATCACTAGAAAAAGCAGTATATTTCACATTTTTGAAAAAAGAAATATGAACATATGTGCTTTAAATGACAATCATGTTTTGAGATTTTTCAGGTAAGATGAAAGTTGATCTGTCCCTGTCAACTCCATTGTGTTGGAATACGATTTTTTAAAACATAAAAAATTCCTCTGAAATTTTAATGCATCCAATATAAAATTATACATAGAGTTTATCATTACACTAGAAAGCATTTCACAACATTCTGGGAATGTCCCACTGTTGCAGTTATTTGGGCCTCAGTTGCTTTTGCACTCTCCTTCATTTTATCTGTCTCCCATGACTGTACTTCTTTTAAATTTATATATTATTTCCCTCTCTGTTCATCACCATCTCACTATTTCAATAGTTACAATAGCAGCCAAAGTTACTATAGCTTCCCAATGGGAGAACCCTGACCTTGTTACTTTCTCTGTCTGGAGGTCCTCTTTTTACAACCATTAGAACTGTCAGCTGCATGGATCGGTGGTGTACTGGCTCAAACTATCAGCAAGTGCAAAGGCACTGATGATTAATGTCATGGATGACAGTGTGCCTCTGATTCAACGTAATTGAACTACAAATTTTCTCTTACTCAGTTGGATCTGTGGGCCTCTGGGACTTCAGTGATATCTGTGTTTTATTCATTTAAATTTTACTCTGTTTCACTTTTGTATAGCTCTGAGAATTGAGAATGAATTTTTTTTAACTTTGTTATCTTCTTCCTATTTTTATATCAAATAAAAATGGTTTAAAAAAGGTAAGATAGTTTTAAAGCAATGGTATAGTTATTTCAGTTAAGGAAGACAGAACTGTTGAGATAAGGTACAGTTGTTATACTCTGATCATAGTATTAGAAAGTGTCAACATGTTGCATGTTGATTAGCACATGCAAGTCTAAATTTCACTGTACTCTGTACATGCGACACTAATGATCCTAGAAACATACTGTATAAACATGTAAACTTAATCTATGCTTTGTCTAGCAAAGCAGTTAATGGAAATTTTCCTCTTAATTTACCCAGTTTTTATTACAGAACATTAAATAATAATTTACCATTTAGTTAATTTTTTAAAGATTGCTTGGTGGGCTTAAACATACAGTGATTCACTTGCCAGCCACTTATTTTACAGAAAGTGGGAATCATCCTTGAGTTACTACATATATTTGAAAATTGGCATGTTTCATTAATCATGAATTAATATGAATGCTACAAAAGAAAGCAAAAAAATAGTGAGTAATATGCACATTGAAATATTCTTCTAGATCAAATGCAGTTTGTAAGATAATTGTAAAATACTGTATAATGCGTACTGTATAGTGTGGATCTTCTTTCAATATTTAATAAACACCATCATCCAAGTCATATTTTTTGGATCAAATCTAGCCATTCTGTTTGCATTCAAGTCACACTGTATAGACTAAAAAATATTGTCATAAAAAGCATGCTTCATTCTTATTGCAGCACTTAGGCCTTTTTCATGTTGGCATACGTATTCAAATAGTTAGATCCTTCTGTACATACTTGAATTTGTGAGTCATATTAGGAATCATTTGGTAGTTTGTACTTTTGCAAAGCCATTTTGTAGCACTGAAAACATCACAATAATGGTTTTGTTTTCGGTCCTGCCAATTGTACAATTATCAGTCTATGGTTGGGGCATCAACAAATTGTCAGTTTGAACATGAATGATTCTTGTCATGAAATGCTGACTCCATGTTTTCCTATCTTGCACCCCTCTTTTAACACTTTAGCTTATTCTATTGATATTATCCAGTAGCTTTCTTTTCTCTTCCCCATGGTCTGTCTTTTTACCCCTCTAATCTTCTTTAATGTTATCTCTAAGCAGCTCATTATTTTTAAGTACATGTCCCAACCATCTCTTTAGTTTTGTTCAGATTGTGTTAATCAATGTCCTTTCCTCTCCTTCTTTTCTCAGTACCTCAACACCTGCACTAGTAGAAACAAAAAGCACAACCTGGATTGCATATGCTAAGTCTCTCCCTCTCATGATTCCCAGCTACTTGTGAGTGATCCTTGGCCTGAACCAGGGCAAATTATGACAACAGATGGGTAATTAGAAATCACTTAAGAAATAACTTTGCCTTATTTAAAAAAGGCAGATTTTAGATACCAATAATTATTAGCAATTTGAGGAGTAAAGGATTTAGCAGGGCGGCACGGTGGCGCAGTGGTAGCGCAGCTGCCTCGCAGTTAGGAGACCCAAGTTCGCTTCCCAGGTCCTCCCTGCGTGGAGTTTGCATGTTCTCCCCGTGTCTGCGTGGGTTTTCTCCCACAGTCCAAAGACATGCAGGCTAGGTGGATTGGCGATTCTAAATTGGCCCTTGTGTGTGCTTGGTGTGTTTGTGTATGTCCTGTGGTGGGTTGGCACCTTGCCTGGGATTGCTTCCTGCCTTGTTCGCTGGGATTGGCTCCAGCAGACCCCTGTGACCCTGTGTTCGGATTTCCTCAAATGTATGATTAGATTTGATAGGGAGTTTAGAACTTTCTTTTTACGTCTGGACAGTATGTGGTTAAGTGTTCGAGTGTGCTGTGCAGTGGTTAGACATCTCATCCTGGGTTAGTTTACTCCTTGCCTTGATTGCTGACGGAGCAGGATCTATCAGTCACGTGACCCTGAATGCGAGTAAGTGGGTTCAGAAAATTGGCAGCTGAATTGCACTGTTTCACTGTGGAATGATATTGTTTGTTATTATTAATTTTCTGTGATTAATAATTACATTATAAATAACATTTCTATGTGAGTACTTTGATAAGTCCTTAGAACTGCTGACTTAAAGGCTCCAGAAAAGTGTAACTCCACCTTTTATGAAGAGATTACACATTCTCCCCATGTACATGTCTGTGGGTACTGGGTAGCCTGACAGGAACAAACTATTAAAGTATCAGTTTTACAGAAATCATAATAGAAAAGGTCCCTACAACCTTTAATTTGATTAAATAGTCTTGAAAATGTTATATAACTTTAAAATTTGACAGTTATTACAGATTAACCCTATATATTCTCCACATATTATATTATATCAAGAAGGTTTGGCACAAGATTCTGAACAAAATAGAAAACCAATACCTGATTACTTGTATAGTTCAGAAATTAACATGCAATTATATGTAAATGTGCCTGATCCAAACCACAATTCTTTTATTATACATGCTCTTAATTTAAATTTTTTTTATTCAGTGTTCACTAAAATAACTCGCATATTGTACTGGAACTGTTTTTGTAAAGAAAGGAGTAAATTATTGTTTTTGACAGTTATCATATCATTGTCGCACATCATCATATCATTTTTATTAATTACAAGGAGCAGCTCCCATTGTTACACAGGTAAGTAATTTTAAGCTCAGGTCTGTTTGTCTGGTAGTCTAGATTCAACATTTTAGAGTTTCATGTGGCACTATTGTTCAGACTGTAGCAACAATGGAAAAAAACTCAAACTTACCCCCAGAGTCGAAATTTTGGGTCAGGACATAGTCTTCCCCGATCAAATTAATTAGATGTACACATTTTCCCATTGATGGGTATAATGGCATGGATGTCCCCATTAGCAGACAGAACTTTTAAGTCAGTGCCAGCAACCAATAAATTTCTTCCAAACACAAAGAATTTAAAGATTAAAGTTATCTTAAAAACTACCTATTACCAAACAAAAAGGTCATACTTCTATAAGAAGAGAATTATACTCAGAAAGTTTAGATATAGCATTTGTAGAATATTTTTTCATTAAAATGTTTACATTCAAAAACGTTTTAATTACCCTACCTGCAGTTCCTTGTTTAATAGTTGTATAACACAACAAAAACTTCGGGATTTAAAAATCCTTTGCAGGAAAGTGTAATACTGCCCCCTTGTGGTTAAAGCATAAATATCACAGTGAGAGCTGAAAAGAACAGCTGGAATTTGCTTCTACTCCCAGTATATCTTCATTAAATTCAATGAATATAGAAAGTGCATGCAAGGGTAAGGGACAGCCATGTGTTTCATGTTAGAAAATGTAGACATGGAATCATACCTTATATGTTATCTAGAAAATATATGTTATCTTCTTCACATACAGATCCCAAGTTAATTATACCAGGAAGTTAGTGTGATTTAGTGGACAAAATCATCTGGGTCAATAAAATTCACATGTGGCAGCCCCATGCAAGACTCAAAATACCAAAAGACCCAAATAATCCTTTTATTTAATACATCAATTTTGCAATAATAAAATTGTCTAGCTAATATCAGTTAGACAGAATAATATATAGGGTGAGGTTGGGAGAATGCGCTGATTACAGCACGTTGCCGCACCCACCACAAGACAAACCAACCGGACTGGCATCCAAGTGCAGCCGGACACCTCGACATCACACTGAACAGTGTGAGGTTTTTTACAGTGGCTAGAGTGCCAATCATGCCACCAACCCCCAAGTTTTCCCTGCAAGTTAAAGGATAATTTATGGAAAGGAGAAATGCATTTACCCATCCATTTTCAAACCTGATGAAACCAATTCAGGGTTCTGACGGGTGGTTTGTATCCTTCCAACATCTTGCAAGAGAAATTGTCCTGGAGAGAGCAGCTGTGCTTTATCAGAAACTTCCTCAGTCACTGACACTGAGTCACCATGTAACCTAACAGGCACATCTTTGGGAACATATAGCCAAGGGGAGAACATTAAAACTGTACAGAGACAGTTAACTCTGGAGCTGTGAGGCAGCAGAGCTGAGCACTACATTATGCCACACAGGGAGAATTACAAAGCATAATAAAATAGCAAGGCAGTATGCTACCAGGGTAATGATAGAATTGAAAATATCAAATCGTTTTCCAATACCAATTTAATGTAAAAAAACAATCAAATGTCATTTGTACTTTTACTGTGATTTGGATCAAGCCAGAAATGGATGGTGGATTTTAAAACTATAACCAGAATTGATAGAAAACTACACTAGAAAAGTTCAGAAATATGCAAAAATATTAATTAAGTTTGAATCATATATATTTATTTGTTGTTAAAAGTAATTATAAATGAAAGTACTTTTGAATATGCAACCTTTTAAATATTGAAACCTAAAAAAACTGTACTATATTTACATTGATGTTTATTTGCTTAGCAGATACTTTTAACGAAAGCAACTTAAAAAAAAAGAGGTCATCATAATTGAGTAAACATCAGTCTGGGGGAGTTTTTAGGAAACAGGTTTTACAGCACAAGGGTACAAAATTGATTATCACAAGTAAAGAGCTCAGAAAGAAAATGCAAGCTTGTTATAATTCCATGGATTACAAAACCTAACAGCTAGACAGAAATCAACAAAACAGAAGTGTCTTGAAACACTTCCTAACCACATCTACTTAAAAATATTATAAACATCAAGAACCTCTGATATCAAATTATAGTAGGTGGTACATAGGATGGACAGGCATCCCAGCAAGGAGTTGGGAAGATCCTTTACACAGACAGGAGGTCCTGAGTGGACAGAAAGCCATCCCTGCCGAGAGAGGGAAGGATTTTGTACCTGAACAAACCTCCCCAAATGGATGGGCGGACATCCCAACAAATAGAGATGATTCCTTATGTGGGCAGGAAGACCCAGATAAATCTACAGGTGTCCTTTCAGTAACTATGTGTAGCACCACCCCTGGTCAGGATAGAAGAGGAGGTCAGGGAAGGAATGTTTCTGGGGGATGTTTCTTCCCCCAAGTCACTAGATGGCAGCAGCCATCAATATTGGTGACCAATTGGGAATCACTTGAGAAATGCTGGTAATTGTAGTCCAGCAGCACAACCCTGCTGAGGTCCATAGGTGCTATAAGGGGGCGCTGCAGGGAGAGGTACTCTCTTTTATGTGGGACTTCTGTATGATTGGAAGTACTTCCAATGGGCAATAGCCCTGACACCGGAAGTACTCCCAGGTCCTCTATAAAAGGGACTGCACTGCCTTGTCCAGGCGAGTTGGAGTTTGGAGGAAGAAAGCCAACACTTGAGTGAAGCATTTTAGTGCAATGGTGAGAGAGAGGAAGGAGAGACAACTTGTGGGTTTTTAGGTAGTATATACTGAGGTAGTGTATTAAATATCCTTTATTTGAACCCGGGACTGTCTTGGTGTGTTCGGATTTGGGGCTCTGGTGTCCCCGTTTTATCACATTATGTAGCTCTAACCAGACGTTTTGTGTAAGCTAACAGGTGGTACTCCTCTCTTGGGAGATTCTGACTACAGGAGATATACTGCTCTCTCAGTCAGCAATTTCAAGTAATTCCCAATATATTACATTCAATTTATATTCTTTGTTTTCATATACTACTTTTTACTGAATATAGAACTGTGTCTCATGCGACAGTCAGTCAGTAGTATTCACACTACAACAGTAAATTCCGAAAAAGTGATTATTTTTCCGATTTTACACCTCCACTAGTTTGGGTCCATGTCCCCTATGCTGGGTAATTCTTTAGAATCAGTTGATGCCTCTGAGATATATGACTCCATAATCAGCAAGCATTATGCATACTAAAGCCTTAAATAATCTCGCCCCATCTTATATATTGGAATGTCTGACACCTTATATTCCAAATCGTAACCTTAGATCCTCAAATGAGTATCTCCTTAGAATTCCAAGAACAAAACTTAAAAGAAGTGGTGAGGCGGCTTTCTGCTGCTATGCACCTAAAATCTGGAATAGCCTGCCAATAGGAAATCACCAGGCTAGTACAGTAGAGCACTTTAAAACACTGCTGAAAACACATTACTTTAACATGGCCTTTTTATAACTTCAATTTAAATTAATTTAACTTAATCCTGATACTCTGTATGTTCAATTCTTCATAATAACTATTCATGGTGGCTCTAAAATCCGTACTGACTCCTACTCTCTCTTTTGTTTCTTTTTCCGTTTTTTTTGTGGTGGTGGCCTGCGCCACCTCCACCTAATCAAAGCTTCATGATGCTTTGATGGATGATGGTTGGATTAAAAGACAGAAGTCTACGTGACCATCATCATCATCACTGTTTCATTTATGTTAGGTAGAATGCCCAGAGGGGACTGGGCAGTCTAATGGTCTGGAATCCCTACAGATTTTATTTTTTTCTGCAGCCGTCTGGAGTTTTTTTTTTGTTTTTTCTGTCCCCCCTGGCCATTGGGCCTTACTCTTATTCTATGTTAATTAATGTTGACTTATTTTGTTTTCTTATTATGTCTTTTATTTTTCTATTCTTTATTATGTAAAGCACTTTGAGCTACTGTTTGTATGAAAATGTGCTATATAAATAAATGTTGTTGTTGTTGTAGGGACATGACTAGTAATTAGTGAAGTGCTAGGCAAAATTCTGGGACCGATGTGTCATCCCTTACAGAAGCACAAAGATCATATCACAGATTTCGTTGCTTCTTCTTCTTCTTCCACTTCATCTTTTCCTATTTCTATGTGGGGTCAATGTGCATGATCAGCCTTCTCCATACAACTTGTACCTCCTCCCCAGTCAGACCCTTTTCCTTCAAATTTTCTTTTACCTTATCCTTCCACTTCCGATTTGCCTCCCTCACTTTATTTCCGGCTGTACTTCTTATTCCCATCACTGTTTTGCCGAAATATTCATTGCCTCTCCTCATCACATGTCCATACCACTTCACCCTACTTTCCTGTACTTTCTTAGACATCTCACCTACTTCTGTTGTACCTCTAATTGTCTGATTTCTTATTTTTCCCTTTTTTGTAATTCCATACATCCATCTTCTTCTCCTGCACTCCCTTTACTGACCATTTCTTAGCTCCAAACATCATTGCTGGTCTTACCACTGTCTTAAAAAACTTACCTTTAACCTTCACTTTAATTCATTGATCAGACAATACTCTTGATACCTTTTTTCAATTGCTCTTCATCTAATTTTCCATCTTGGGCTACCACTGATGGTAGATATTTAAATTTATCTACTCTTCTGAAATCCAGGTAATCATTGAACTTCATATGTTGTGTATTCTTCACATTTATCTTCGATCCTCTATCTTCCAAAGCACTTCTCCATTACTCCAACTTCCTCTCCAGTTCATCTTTTCTTGTGCTACACAGCAAAATGTCATCAGCAAACTCAAACTCAGTTTTCTGTAGTAGCTTTATTTATTTCCTTGAAAGTTTAGAAAACCAACATATGTAGTATGTAACAGTTTCAGGTCTACAATAAGTCTGTTTTTAAATCACTATTGCTCTTACAATGCAAAGCAGTTGTCAGATAGTTTCTTATAAATCACTTGTTGTTGTAAAATATAACTATGTTGTACTTTACTCAGCAACTTTGTTATTTTAGGCAAAACCATAATACAGCTGCTGATTTACAATATGTCTCCAGATAAGTGTTTGCATCTTTTCCATCTATCTATGTGGACTTTTCTCCAGGTTCTCCAGTTTTTCTCTCTCCAGCAATAACAAGTGCATGTTAAGTTAATTGAAAACAAAAAATTTGCTCAGTATATGGTTTATAGAGTTATTATTGTCACATGTACAATTTGTATAAGAGTGACCTGTGATACACTGTCTCCCTATCTAGAGCTGGTTCCGCCCTTATACCCACTGTTGCCAGAACAGGCTCTAGTGCTGCATGACCATGACCAGAAACAACTGAGCTTGATAATGAATGGATTACATGTATCTTTATGGAATCTTTCTACTTATTTTAGCTTGCTTGTGATTTTAATTGTATTTCAGCCAGATCTCCCAGTAAATGTTTACTTAAATTTATATTAATTTATTTATTATGTGGGTTTTTTTGGTCTTTGTTCACTGTCTACAGGGGCACATGCAAGCAAGCATTTCATTGTGCATGGTACTTGTACTTGTTCACTTGACAATAAAGAATTGGAATTGAAAAAGAAACACAAGAAGAAAGGAGTTGGCTTTCCATTGTATGCAGGACACAGTGTACTCTAAAACAATAAGAAACTTTCCAGTGTTGTTTCATGCATTAGTCTCAATGTCAGCTGCTGTTTTTAAATTTAAAGATAGTGTATCATTGGTCCATATTTGATGTAATTTTATATTTGCTTGCTGCCTGGGGGTGGGGCTCGATGGTGAGCGCCTGGTGGCCGGGCCTGCACCCATGGGGCTCGGCCGGGCACAGCCCGAAGAGGTAACGTGGGTCCTCCTCCCATGGGCTCACCACCTATGGGAGGGGCCAAGGAGGTTGGGTGCAGTGTGAGTTGGGTGGTGGCCGGAGGCGGGGACCTTGGTGGTCTGATCCTCGGTTACAGAAACTGGCTCTTGGGACGTGGAATGTCACCTCTCTGAAGGGGAAGGAGCCTGAGCTAGTGCGCGAGGCCGTGAGGTTCCGGCTAGACATAGTCGGACTCACCTCGACGCACAGCTTGGACTCTGGAACCAATCTCCTTGAGAGGGGCTGGACTCTCTGCCACTCTGGAGTTGCCCCCGGTGAGAGGTGCCGAGCAGGTGTGGGCATACTTATTGCCCCCCGACTTGGAGCCTGTGCGTCCGGTGGACGAGAGGGTGGCCTCCCTCCGCCTTTGGGTGGGGGGAAGGGTCCTGACTGTTGTTTGTGCGTATGCACTGAACAGCATTTTGGAGTACCCTCCCTTTTTGGAGTCTCTGGAGGGAGTGCTAGAGGGCATACCTTCTGGGGATTCCCTCGTTTTGCTGGGAGACTTCAATGCTCACGGGCAATGACAGTGAGACCTGGAAGGGCATGATTGGGAGGAATGGCCCCCCCGATCTGAACCCGAGAGTTGTTTTGTTATTGTACTTCTGTGCTCGCCACGGATTGTCCATAACGAACACCATGTTCAAGCATAAGGGTGTTCATATGTGCACTTGGCACCAGGACACCCTAGGCCTCAGGTTCGATGATCGACTTTGTGGTGTGTCGTGGACTTGCGGCCATATGTCTTGGACACTCGGGTGAAGAGAGGGGCGAGCTGTCAACTGATCACCACCTGGTGGTGAGTTGGCTTGATGGTGGGGAAGATGCGGTCAGACCTGGTAGGCCCAAGCGTGTTGTGAGGGTCTGCTGGGAGCGGCTGGCAGAGTCCCCTGTCAGAAGTAGCTTCAACTCCCACCTCGGCAGAACTTCAACCACGTCCCGAGGGAGGTGGGGACATTGAGTCGAATGGGCCATGTTCCGTGCCTCTATTGTTGAGGGGCTGACGGAGCTGTGGCCAAAGGTGGTGGTGCCTGTCGTGGCGGCAATCCCCAACCCGTTGGTGGACACCGCGTGAGGGATGCCGTCAAGCTGAAGAAGGAGTCCTATAGGACTTTTTGTCCTGTGGGTCTCTGGAGGCAGCTGATAGGTACCGGCAGGCCAAGCGGAGCGGCTTCGTTGTTGCTGAGGCAAAACTTCGGGCATGGGAGGAGTTTGGAGAGGCCATGGAGAGCGACTTTGGACGGCTTGAGGAGATTCTGGTCCACCGTCCGGCGTCTCAGGAGGGGAAGCAGTGCAGTGTCAACACCGTATATGGTGGGGATGGTGCTGCTGACCTCGACTTCGGGGCGTTGTGGGTGGTGGGGAGTACTTGAAGACCTCCTCAATCCCACTAACATGCCTTCCAATGAGGAAGCAGAGCCTGGGGACTCTGAGGTGGGCTCTCCCATCTCTGGGACTGAAGTCACCGAGGTGGTCAAAAACTCCTTGGTGGCAGGGCCCGGGGTGGATGAGATCGCCGGAGTTCCTTAAGGCTCTGGATGTTGTAGGACTGTCTTGGTTGACACGTCTCTGCAACATCGCATGGACATCGGGACAGTGCCTCTGGATTGGCAGACCGGGGTGGTGGTCCCCTCTTTAAAAGGGGACGGAGGGTGTGTTCCAACTATAGAGGGATCACACTCCTCAGCCTCCCTGGAAAAGTCTATTCGGGGTTCTGGAGAGGAGGGTCCGTCGGATAGTGAACCTCGGATTCAGGAGGAACAGTGTGGTTTTAGTCCTGGTGGCGGAACAGTGGACCAGCTCTTCACCCTTAGCAGGATCCTGGAGGGTGCATGGGAGTTTGCCCACCAGTCTACATGTGTTTTGTGGACTTGGAAAAGGCATTCGACCGTGTCCCTCGGGAATCCTGTGGGGTGCTCGGGAGTATGGGGTACGGACCCCTGATAAGAGCTGTTCGGTCCTGTACAACCGGTGTCAGAGCTTGGCGCATTGCCGGCAGTAAGTCGAGCCCGTTTCCAGTGAGAGTTGGACTCCGCCAGGGCTGCCCTTTGTCACCGCTTCTGTTCCTAACTTTTATGGACAGAATTTCTAGGCGCAACCAGGGTGTTGAAGGGGTCGGTTTGGTGGACTCAGGATTGGGTCACTGCTTTTGCAGATGATGTTGTCCTGTTTGCTTCATCAGGCCGTGATCTTCAGCTCTCTCTGGATCGGTTGCAGCTGAGTGTGAAGCGGCTGGGATGAGAATCAGCACCTCCAAATCCGAGACATGGTCCTCAGCCAAAAGGGTGGAGTGCCCTCTCAGGGTTGGGGAGAGATCCTGCCCCAAGTGGAGGAGTTTAAGTATCTCGGGGTCTTGTTCACGAGTGAGGGAAGAATGGATCGTGAGATTGACAGGCGGATCGGTGTGGCGTCCGCAGTGATGCGGGCTCTGCATCGGTCTGTCGTGGTGAAAAAAGAGCTGAGCCGTAAGGCAAAGCTCTCAATTTACCAGTCGATCTACGTTCCTACCCTCACCTATGGTCATGAGCTATGGGTAGTGACCGAAAGAACGAGATCGCGAATACAAGCGGCTGAAATGAGTTTCCTCCGCAGGGTGTCTGGGCTTTCCCTTAAAGATAGGGTGAGAAGCTCAGTCATCCGGGAGGGGCTCAGAGTAGAGCCGCTGCTCCTCCGCATCGAGAGGAGTCAGATGAGGTGGCTCGGGCATCTGATCAGGATGCCTCCTGGACGCCTCCCTGGTGAGGTGTTCCGGGCACGTCCAACGGGAGGAGGCCCCGGGGAAGACCCAGGACACGCTGGAGGGACTATGTCTCCCGGCTGGCCTGGGAGCATGCCTTTGGATTCTCCGGAAGAGCTGGAAGAAGTGGCGGGGAGAGGAAGTCTGGGCTTCTCTGCTTAAGCTGCTACCCCCGCGACCCGACATCGGATAAGCGGAAGAGGATGGATGGATGGATGGATGGATTTATATTTGCTTGTCCTGGAGTGGGCCATGGTGGTAACAAGCTGAGTGAAACAGGCCATTCTCCAGGCCCTCTTGGAAAATTTTGAGACATTTCCAAACCTTCCAGACACTTTTTAGTAATGCTAAGGGAGATCCACACTATTGTGAATCCAAAAAGCTTGTCTTGTTTCAAAGTAGTGAAACATTCCCACATTTACATTCTCTTTAACTAACAGAATTTTGCAACTCAGTACAGGAACCTAATTTTGGATTTTCCCTGTCTAATGTTATTCTTTCAGGTATTAGTTACATTTTGTAACCAAATATGAGGATGAGCATTTTAGTCATTGGTAAATGTAGCGGTTCATCGAAGGATTTTGTTCCTTCTTAAACTCCACTCTCTATTACAATGTATGCTTTACTTTCACTGCTGCTGTAACACATAAGTCAAATTCACATGCCAACTACTATCACTTATAAAAATGGATACCATCAACCCAGGGTCCATTCCAGGGAGAACATCCCATTTATTAAAGAAATGAATTAATTAAATGTCCTGTAAAAACATAAGCACCTTTGACATTTTGGTGAATCATATCCCCAGTCTATACCACATTGCAGTAACCTCAGACACAGAAAGGGTCTCACAAATGCCAGATTCTCATGGCTCTGGCTCCTCTAAGCTTAAATGTAATCCTTCCATCATTTAATAAGCATTCAAGTTAAGGACAACATATCCTAACCCTAGTTGAGAAGGGACTAGGCAGCATGCCACTCAATATCAATGCCAATACCAAACATCAATGTCCAGAAATGATGAACATAAACAAGGATGGGGATGTAAGCTTATCTATAAATCAAACGCTTTGTCTGCAGTCCTAGCTTGCACTTCACCATAACAATCTGCAACCACCTCCACAAAACTGTTGCCAATGCACCAATTCTTTGGGCTATCTGACAATCACCTCATCAATCACTAGTGAACACGGGTTCAAGGCACTTGAACTCCTATACCTGGAGCATTCCTTATCAGCAGAAAACAAGCCACTCTTTTTGGTCAAAGTATCATGACAATGAAGATGTGAACTCTAATCCTGACTGCATCACATGAGCTGTAAACTGCTCCAGTGGTCAATGGATATCACAGTTGGATACAACCAAGGGGATATCACCAGCAGCAGAGAGGCAAACCTTAGGTTTCAAGACTAGAAATTCTCTAAACCGTAGTTTGCCATGATATCTTGTTTGTGAAAATCACAAAAAGAAGAGGACACCCCCTTGGAGGAGTTAAATAAGCACAGTGAACTGATCTGAGTTAATGGCTAATATATGAGGACAACTCTTACTGTATAAATACAGGGACTGAAAGGTATGGAGCAACAGTGTTGGAACTGCATACACCTGTACAACTTTCCGCAAAAGGGAGAAATCTCTCTACTGCATATTTGTGACTTTATTACATATCAGTTACACTTCAGCCTCATACACAAAATCCAGCTTCTTCCCTTTCAGTGAAGTGATAGGTCTTTATCCTAAGGCAGGGGTGGTGAAATCCAGGCCTAGAGTGCCGCAGTGACTGAAGGTCTTCATTCTTACCATCTTCTTAATTAGTGACCAGTTTTTGCTGCTGATTACTTCTTTTAATTAACTTGACTTGTTTCTTTTTCTTTAATTAGCAGCCAAACAATAATGAGACACAAAACAAGCCACCACATGACCAGTTCCCCTGTGCCCATTACACAATATCTGAATTTGAAGAGAGGTGATGGTCTTGGTGAGGTTGATCTCTCAGGTCACCAAAACATTTTGACGGTGCTCTTAGAAACAACAGGAAAACAACTGTTTTTGAAATGCTTTCTGTGGCAGAATGAGAGCCACAACAAGCCATGGAATTAAATAACGGGTTTAATTAACAGCAAGAATTGGCTTCTCATTAAGAAAGTGATTGGAGTGAAATTGGTTGGAGTTTGAAGCCCCAGTTTAGCTGGTCATCTGTTAGCTTGTTTCACATCTCATTTCTGCTTGGCTGTCATTTAAGGAAGAAAGGAATCAATTCAGAGGGCTGAACTCTTCTAACAGGGCTATTAAAGTGATGGGGAAAAAGTTAATTAGCAGTGAAAACTGGTCATTTATTAGGGAAAGGGTTAGAATGAAAACCTGAAGCTACTGCGGCACTCCAGGCCTGGAGTTCGCCAACCCTGTCCTAAGGGCTAGTCTGTCTGGCTATCCTTCATGTGGGAACTGAATCATACCTCAACCATTCACATTGTGGTTGTTGAGTAAAAGTGATACCACCACACTTGTGAATCCTGGCATTCCTATCCTGGGTCAGGTTCTTGTGTTTATGATGTAGACCATGACAGATTTCAATTTTGAATGTTTACCTATCTACCATTTTGGACTCATTGGCAAATTTCAATCAGTATAACCTAACCATTACTGCAAGGTTCCTATCAATAAACTTAGAAGAATCCCTAAATCAAGGAAGTCTCTCTACCATTACTAGCCGAAAGTCTTAGGATGGCACGTTATTTTATTTTTTAAGTTTTTTTCTTGACATATTACATTTTTAAAGTATTTAGTCATAACTCAGAATCAATCAAACTAAAAAGTAACAACGTAAAAAAACATCCTAAAACTGGCGCGACTCAGTTCCAAAATAATTTAAATACTGGAACAGACACTGAAATATTTACGAAGCTCTGATCTCCCCCATTCTTTTCGGCTGTTGACCAACGGGATGGAAACGTGTGGGAAATGCAACGGGGTAATGTTTCTAGCCGTCGCTGTTATACTGCAACACAGCGTTGAGCGGCTGTGACGTGGGACCGCTGATGACTGGTCTTAGTTGTAGTGACTAGCTTTCTGTTCTGTTTGTACGCGACGTATTGCGTTTATATTTTGTTTTCCTCGGTAATGCTGGTGATACTCCTTACCGCACAATTAAGTGCCAGATAACCATTTTCTTGATTTTTAGGAGAAGCCAGATTTTTGTCCCAGAAAGACCGGTAAGGCAGAGCAAAGGTGAAGAACCGCTAAATTAGGTGAGTGCCGGGTGGAGACCGCAAGGAATCTGAGACCGTTTTGTGTAAGGTTTGTCGCGGATATATAGTCTTGTCATTTCGCAGGTAGCCTTCATAAGCAGTGAAAATTTCTATTACAATGAGCTACGTACAGTTTAAGCCAAACATAAAAGTCATAATGGAGATGCAGGATAGGGGTGTTGTTTTCAATAGGATCACTCAGAGCTCTGTCTTATGACAGCATCAATATACGGATTGTTCAACAAAAGTTATGTTGTTTCATTCAGATCGATTCACATCATTTAACTTCCGTGGCACAGATTTCGATCTTGTGTCGATCGGTGGAGTAGGATTAGCATGGCTGGTGTAAATAACATACGGAGAAGTGCCAATAAAGAGAGACCTTCAAGAAGGTGTTGTTAAGATGTATGCAGTCAGTTTTCATTGTCGGCATATACAGTACGTGCAGCAACCTCATGTGTCCTTCAAGGGATTTTTTCGAAAATGAACAAGTGACTTTTTAAAATGCTATATTAATCCCTGATAGTGGCAATTTACCAGACTGAGAAGGCTTTACATGCCGTATCTTTTCAAGTTTTGTGCAAATTAAAATGGAACCCTAGTAGCTTTAGTAAGTAACTCGGTATTGATATTCAATTTATTCTTGTATAGTGTCATTTCACCAAGTACTCGCTCAATATTAATATCGTCAATTATGTAAAGATGAAAGAGAAATTAACATAATGACGTGATGAGCTTAACACTTTTAGCTTATTTTCTTATTACATGGAACCGTTTTTAAAATGTTGCGATTAATAAATTAACGTATACTGTATATTATTCACCTAATCATTTGTAATGTTTAGTGAAGTAGATCATATTTCCCTCAACAAGTGGTAAAAGTACAACTGTGATTTCATTGTCAGAATTTTCCATCCCTTTTGTAAGTACTAGGGAAGTGATGTCAGAATTGCTATTATAATTTTATACATGTTAAATCTGCATTTGCTATTAAAAAAATTCATGCCCTGACCTTGAAACAGGACTATGAAATACAAAGGTGATATTATTAGCAGCAGTGCCATGCTGAAAAGGGCAACATTTTATTTACAAATTTAATAAAGTTTTACAACAGTGTTTTTGTTTTTTTTGTTTTTTTTGTTGAATTCACTCTCACAACTTAGAACAACTGTCTTCCTGGATATTTTTAAAGCAAAATTAAGTATTTTTGTATTTAACACTTTTTTCTTCATATTCATGTTACATAAATCAAAAAGTAAATGGAATTTGAAAATTGTGATTAACCACAATGGATAATGGATGCAGTACAACACGTTCACAATGGCTTATGGGTAGTTTGAACACACAGCGCAGTGCTCTGTCTAGTTGAAGCCAAGCTCAAATGAACATGGTCGCTCTGCTGTGGGATTGCACCATTCTTGAACTGTGCACCGCAGTAAGATCTCTTTGGACAGAAAGGTGTGAAACCTGCTGAAATTCACAGAAGGATATTGTCTCAATACGGAAGTGAAAACAGTACGACTCAATGAAAAGTTAAATAATGGGAAGAAAGGTTTAAAGCATTATGAAAATGTGTGACCGGTGAAGCTTGATCTGGTCGACCATCCACATAGCGCGCAAAAGCCCACATCAGAGGCGAACACCTTCATCAGAGAAGACTGTTCGGTTATGATGTCCACTGTTGCGGCACATCTGTATATAAGCTATTGATCTCCTTATGCCATAGTACATGATGACCTGTGGTACTGTAAAATACTGCCCTTGGCCCTGTAGCACTTGCTCATTTCCCACAGGAGTGAGGTGATGCTCCTGTGTGCCACCTGCAGGGTATTTCCTGCTATATTCCAATGCTCATTGGATTGATTACCACATTAAGGTTTTGTCTGAAATTTTACAGCCAGATGCCATTCCTGACACTAATCCCCTCTATTTATCCAGGCTTGGGACCAAGTTGAGCAGGTTTGCCCTCCTGATGGCTAGATTATTTATTATTAATTATGTATTAATCAGTAATTCTTGAAATTAAAACTGTGCCTGCCTTGAATATATATCTTTAGAATTTTTTTTTTTTATTATTGAACTGTCTGAAGCAGACAGAAAAAAATATCAATATAGGTGATAAATTGCTCGTGATATCATAGATGGCCTACATAGACTAAACTGAGAGGTTTTCATTTCATTATCACATAAAAGCTTTATTTCATTATCCTTTTTATTATTTATTAGCAGGAAGGATTAGAACAAGTCTAGGGTGGTGTAAAATGAAGCTGTACAGCCTCAGTGTTCACTACAAAGGAGCTTCTAAAGTCAACCTCCTCAAAGCTGCATATGATCTTTCTTCATTTAGCTTCTTTCAGCGGTCCAGGTTAGTATTTTTTATTTTGATTTAGCCTCTAATGACTTTATGTAGTTTAAAAAAATATGTTTAAGTCATTCATCAAACTCCTGAGTTATTTATGTACAGTAGTCATTTTTTATATTAATGGGTGGTCAGCAGGAAAGACAGTAATGTAAATATTCTTTATCATATTGTAGCATTAGTGATGTCCAAACAAATGTCATTCTTCAGTTTGTAGTCATTTTATTTAACTGTTTTGCTGGTTACAATATGTAAAATTGAAATTGTGTGATAAATGACATTGAAAATCAGAAATCTTTAATTACTTTTGACAATGGACTATGCAGTTCAATATCAAAAGAGTCATTAATTTATGCTATTAATGGTGATATATTAAAATAAAAAATTGAGTTTAGAATTTTCCATTATTCATAGAAGGAAAAAAATTGAAAAAATATACAAAGGAGCATAATGGCATGTTAAAAAAAATCATAATTCCTTCATTTCATTTCTGTTTCTAATGGTGTTCTAAGAAAAGGACACCTTGATGACATCCTCTGATGTTTAGAGGCAGGTGGAGGAGAGGTTTGTTCATTTGCATGGAAGAAAGAGTTCTGCAAATATACTCTATGGAATTTCACTCTTCCTAGTCAAAAGCAGTACTCCCGAGATTCACCTAGATTCAGTGTATTTTTCCACCTGATACAATGTTCATGTGTGCATTGGAGATGGGATCAGTGGTTTAATGAATAGTAGGTCATGTTGCCAGGCAAGGATTCATTGGAATGTTTTAGGCAGTAAAGGAATGAGTTAGTGTACTAAAAACAGGTTTCTATGGGACTAGTTGAACAGAAACCAAAACAAAGTGACAGTAGGTGAATGTTCAAAAAAAGCTGTCATCCTTGGCAAAATACTGTTGCAAGTTTTGTTCAAATCTAATCAATTATGATCAAGTATGTCTCGAAGATTTAGGCTTGAGGATCACATTCTTTGCACAAAAAAATACAATTAGGAAAATAAAATTTGGTGTATGAATTACATTTTCTATCCAAAGCTTTTTCCCAGGGACCAATTTTAAAACCATACATTTCTATGAGCTCGAAAAACCAAGATGTAAAAAACTGAGTTGTGTGATTGACCCGAATTAGTATGATGAGTGTCTTTTCTAGAATCATTTTAATAATGCATGTTTTATATTTGGCATGTAAGCATTGGATACTTCAGTGCTTACATATACTCATCCTAGTGAGATTTAAGGTATAACTAGCAAGCCTAGCCAACATTTAGCATAATGGCACTAACTTAACAATGTGCATAGCTAGCTAACTGTTTATATTGTATTCACAATGTTCATGTATGGAAATTACCCAACAAATGGCGTGTGTGTTTAGCCAAAGCCTTACTGTAGACATAAGTGATTTTAGGAGCAAACAGTACAATACTTTTGTTTAGTATTATTACTTTATAGCGGAACACGACTTCTCATTCACTCTGACACCACAACAAATAGACAATAAGCAATTACCAGAAAGCCATCTACTTAAATATAGCATACTTTTATAGTGAAGACCTTAAAGATATGATGGAAGGATACAATTTTCATTACTTCAGATGAGGCAGTAAGCACTTACTTGAGAGGCAATTTAGCATTGGTGTGTTTCTGTGATGAATATGGCCAAGTCTCTGTAGAGCAGCTAGCTTCCCTTAATGCCACAACAATTGGCAATCAGTCTTTGTTCAATGACGTCAACTAGAAGACGCATTTTAGCAAAACCCAGCTGGAGATCATGACACTTAATGCAGAGGAAAAAAGCTAGAAAAGCTCATATTGGGAAGCTCCATATAAAAATTAATCACAGTAGTAAAGTAGTAAATCAGTTACTGTGTTATTTTGGAAAACAAACAAAGTTAAGGCATTGTTGTTTTTAGTGCTGAAGGTAATCATTGTAAATTAGAAAAAAATTACAGAAGATAAGACTAAAAAGACAGTGAAAGTAAATATTGAACAGGCTGAAGCAAAATAAATTCTTTTAAGAGTCCTGCAGGTTGGTTGAATACTAATGTGTAATTAAATTTGATTTTAAAGAGTATTAGTCACTATTGTTTTAGAGGTGCAATAGATTTATAGATTTATATGTTTTTGCAGACAAAAACAGGGATTTGTACTGGCAATCCAATCCATACACTTGATTTTTATACTTAAAAACTACATTGTAAACACCACTGCTGTCACGTAACATTCAGCTTTTTTCTCTCTGACCACTTTCCTCACAGCCCTTGACATACTGCACTATATGATTTGTGGTTGTTCAATCATGTTTTTTTTTTTTATGCACATTAGAGCATTTTATATTTAGTTTACAATTTACTCATAGAGTTACTGCCAGGCATTGATTATTCACAATAGGTTTGAATGGAAAAATTCCCATAATAACATTTTGTCCGGCAATCCTCCTCTGTCCTGAAATCTTAATTGTGTGACCGTATTATTTGAGACACTTGTGTAATTGCTGGCTTGTAAATAGTGGTAACCAACACCTTTTTGTTTGTCCAGTGTGCAGGAGTTCATGACTTTCACCAGTAGCCTTATTGTGGAGCGCTCCCAAAAAGGAAGTAGAGCTTCAGTGAAAGAACAAGGTAAAACAAAAACATAACTTGGGTTACGCATATTTTTTATGGAACTAACTCCTTCCAAACTTAGTACACTGTATGTTTTTGTAGTTTTTATCAATGTTGTCATTTTAATATCTAATGAGGTTTCTTTGCTGAAATATGGATTTCTTAAGGGCAGCAATGTTAGTAAATTTAATTCGTGAAAAGGAGTGCCCTCTATGTGGACTTTTTGCAGTGTGTGAACTCTGAGTTTTGTATGGGTTTTCTTAGAAAGCACTACAATCTCTGCTGTTCCTCCATTTCCAAGTCCACAGAAATGTTTTTAAGATTATTTTATCTTAAATCTTAATACACCTGTTGTTAATGAGTATGTACACTCCGTCTTATTTATTTCACATTTCACCAATATGGTTATGCTTTGATTTTTTTTTTTTTTTTTTTACCTCCTCTAGAGTATCTGTGTCATGTTTATGTACGCAATGACTCTTTGAGCGGCGTTGTAATAGCAGACAGTGAGTATCCATCCAGGGTCTGCTTCACACTACTTGATAAGGTAAACCATACAGAAATCAATACCTGTATCATATTTATTTATTGCAAAATAAAAAGCATACAATTTAATTGAGGGTCCCTTGTAAATATTTTGTTATTGGGTGTGGTGTGTTGACAAGCAGCAGTACCAATGCCATGACATAAGCAATTCTAATTTCTCAAAAAGCACCTTGATTTTGAGTGTTTTCATTAGTGCTGATAGTATTTAGTTTTTTTTTTCGGATGGGGTTAGTGATTGCAAGCTGGAACTATTTTGGATTAGGTTAGGAATTTGAAAATGAATTATACCTTATTTACAGTATGAAGTCATTTGCTTCAGTCTGGGTACAGAAGTTTTATCACCTTCTTTAAAAATCTGTACTCTTATTGTTTTACACACTAAAAATAAATTTGGCGTGTTCAATTTTTTTTTTACATAAACCTACATTAGTCACGTGTATATAAAATTGTAAAACATTCTGTAAATGAATTAATATTACTAGAGTTAAATTACACCTATTAAGAGTGCTTGCAAAAATGACATTTTAGATGTAACCAAACACCTTTCAGAAAACAAAGTAATTAGCACCCACCTGTGACCAATTGTGGTTATTTTGGTTAATTCAGAATAAAAGTAATTGTTTTTAAAGGATTTCACTGTTTGGAAGGGCAGTTCAAAGCAAAGAATCCAGTATGGGTCAGAAAGGTGCTCTAAAAAAAAAAAAAAAATAAAATAAAAAAAAATAATTGAAATAAACTCAGGGTATTGTTATAAAACTGTTCCCAAAATTTGCCTATATCAGGCCACCCTGTCTCAAACTAGTTAACAGGGCAAAAAGCAAGAAGGTGTCTTTATTCCATATGCATGAAGTTTGGGTGTTTTTGAAGCACCTGTTAATTATGAACTTCAACAAGATCAGGCTATCTTAAGAAATCAAATGTCACAGTTGTTTTCCTTCATAACTGGATAAAATCAGTAATACCAGCCATGCCATATCTTTGTATGCATGGCAGGAAATAGCCCTGGACAGAGTAGCGGTTAGATGGCATGGCTCACTCATGCCAATTTAGAGTCTCCAGATAATGTAACCTGAATGTTTTTGGCAATATGAGAGAAAAACCCTTGCAACCACAGTGCTGCCCTAAATGCATGGCATTTCAGAATAATGCCACATTTGTTTTTTTTATTTTTTAGGAGATACCCAGTTTTGTATTTAAGTTGTCATGTAATAGGTGCACACTTATTTGGTAATTAAGGATAAATTAGCTATGCTGTGCTCTGCCACACCAGAAAAGACTGGATAAAATGTTAGGTGCAAATCATTTGTGTAAACGAGTCTTATATATTACCAGCCATAAGGTGGTTATAATGATGAACAATAATTAATTTTTTTAAGGTATTAGATGAATTCTCCAAGCAAGTTGACAGCATAGACTGGCCATCTGGCTCTTCAGAAACCATTAAATATACAGCTTTAGACAGCTACCTTGCTAAATATCAGGTGAGAAATGGATGACAATTACTTTTTTGTATTCTTGTAGTTTTCTTCTAGATTAATGTATCTTTATTATTAGAAATTCTTTTCTTTGGAATGAAATACTAGGGTGTTGTACCATGTTAGCCATTATGGATGTGTTGAGAAATTAAGCAAAATGACACCTTTTATTAGCTAACTAGAAAGATTACAATATGCAAGCTTTTGAGGCAATTTGGGCCCCTTCTTCGGGCTTAACTTCTCACCACTTTGGAATGAATGTATTCATAATGTAATAGGCAAAGACATTAAATTGATTCTTCATATCCCCAGGTATGAATGATTGTCATTTTTTCCCCTGCTGAACACTTGCATTGATCAGACATTGTGCAATTCTGATGTTTCTTTAAACATTATATTTTCAACTGTTATGACTTTAAATTATAAGAAAGTAATGAAATGTTTTGGGTAAAATCCATGTTTGTTATAAATAGGTAAATCCCATTTTTGTTGCTTTTTTAGTGTCCTCATTATTTGTTTTCTCTAGGAATATAAAAATATTAGTATATAGTATGTAAACATTTTTTTCATTAATTTATGAAACTAGCAAATCACATCACACTAGTTTTTATTAGAGGTTGTAGAAGACAATTTGCACTTGTCAATCTGACCATTTTGTTTCATTCATTTTGCCACACATTATGCATATTGGCATTGCAAGTAGCTCTGCACATTTGTCAGTAGTGGCCCTATATTTTATAATTTTTTATAAATAATTTTTGCAAGCTGTATTACTGTATAATGTTATGACAAAATGTTTACACGATGGAAGTATTGTATTTAAAAATGAATACCATTCATTGCATTTTTTTAAAGAGCACTAGCAGTGTTTTCATCAAACATAAGAACTTTGATTTCTTTCATGATACATTGTGTAGACATTGCTTCACCGTAAATAGTCACTTTTCACCTTTTATTATTAGGATAATATCATCGTCTCTTTTTTAAACAATTAGTGTTATACAATCTTCAGTCATGAATCACTTGTTGAGGCTGTTTAACATGGTTGTTTGTTTTACAGGTTTTGTCTGTATTGAATTCCCCCTTTTCCTCATTAACTTTGAACTAGTTGTGATCTTTGTGCATATTTTGTATCTACATATCTACATGGCTGAAAGTCTTGTTTAATCATTTTTTGCAATCTTATGGTTTAGATGATGGTGTTTATTTAGCTAATCTGTTCTGTCTTTTAAACTCAAAATAAGTCTTTGTGTTAAATGTCTTACGTTTCTTAAAAAAATTGTTTGGCATAGTACCATTTTTTTCCTGAGCTTTTCCAATTGATTGCTGATTCATGTCTTTATGTATATATTTCTAAAATATGCAATATTTGGTTTTAACTTTTAATTGTATTCTTTTAGAACTAACCCATAATTAGTTACTTCTATAGGTGTGTTCATTATTAAGACAACTAATTAACTGGTAGAGCTTTGAAATATAAAAATATTAAAACCAATACAGTGCACAAATTGGAACAATATATAGCATGTGTAAAGGCTGTGACAATAAACAACCAGTGTGTTTATGAAATATATAAACTAAGTACAGAAATATGACAAACTAGCCGAAGCCCGCCATAGCATACGGCGGTGTAAGAATAGGAACGGAAAACGGTGAAAAAGGAATTCAGAAATCAAGAAGAAATAAATACTTTTTGAAAGACGCAGTTGTAATAGGTGTTTTGGTGGTGACGACGGATAATGAGTCGAAGGATCTAGCCCTAGAAAAAGCCACGTACAACTGACCGTGGCTAAAGATTGGTTGTTAGAATTATTGTGAAGAGTAAACAGCATGTGGTATGAGGAAGGCCGCGCTTCTGAAATTCGACCACGTAAATATAATCAATAATAACCTCAAAAAGATGTTGTTGTAGAATGTCTCTAAGTAATTCCTGCAGACTCGTACTACAATATCAGGTCTGTGCTCTGGTCTTTGGGTATCCGACAGTGCATGTAGAATTTCCGGCCAAGCAGGATTACATGTGAAAGTGATAAATAAATGAGGCTGTCCAAATTTATGTACTATGGCCATGGCATCCTGATAGTTTTGTTGCATGTATCTTGAACTTCCTGGAAATGTGGACAGTAATATGATCATTTTGTCTACATGTACGTTGTTATTTTCAGCGTTTGCTTGCAGTGCGTCTGACAGTCCTTTGTATTGTTCCACGCGCAAATCTTGTTGATCTAATCTGTGAAAGTTGAGACGCGCACCCTCTGTTTTAACATACGCTTCTACAACGTACTGTTGGAATAGTTTGCCGCTGGAGTGCAAAATACTAAATGTATTCCTCATTGCTAATCTGTACGCGTAAAATTGGCATTGAGTAAGCCTTCTTTGCTTGGCGGTTCTTTTATCGGGAACATGTTGTAAATCTTTGTGCCACCCAATGTCTCCATAAGGAAATAAAAGTGGGTAAACCATAGGATCGCAATTCATATTGAGCGTGGAAATCTATTTACATGAGTTGCCTATAGGACAGATGCAAATGTCTCTTTCGGCAGGCGGTTCACCATCTTCTCCGAAGAAAATTGCTGCAACATTGGTGTGACATGTCGGGGCATTGTATCGTCGTAAATCCTGCCTAAGGTTTTCCTCGAAAAGCATTCGTACAGATGCTGTTGGATTGGCCTGAGCGATTTCATGCATATGTTTGTATGATTTAGCGAAGGGTTTGATGGTCCTAAACATGTAATCTAGCTGGATAAGTAAATTTTCGCTGCATGTAGAGTTTGCTTTATTTTGTAAGCGTACTTGAGAAGCTTGGCGAGAAATGCCATGTCGGCTGCGTTTGGGTAGGACCGGTTTTGAAGAGGAGCTGCTGGCAGCGTGGGGAAGGGTTTGGAAGAGGACACATAGGAATAGAGAAATGTTGTGTCGGCTGTGTGTGGGCGGGACCGATTTTGAGGTGGAAGCAGGACGATGGTCCTAGCTTCCTAGCTCTGATGGTATGAATCAGAGTTTTGTAAACAAAGGTTTTCCCTCTTCCTGCAGGACCATCTAAGAAGAAGCATGTTTGTCGCGGTTGGGAATCGCTGTAAGCAGCGTGTAAACATGTGTTTGGTGAGGTGTTGGTGGCAGGCACATGAGCAGGCAGGGCGCATGCCTCGAGAGTGAGGGTGGATGTGGGAGGTGGGTTAGAGTTGGCGGGCAGGGCTCTGTCGTGCATACCCCATGGTCGGGCAGCTTGGTCTATATATACAGTGGAACCTCTTGATACGATCACCTCTGTATATGAGAAATTCAAGATAAGAGGAAAGTATGAGCGAAAAATTTGGATCTAAATACGAGCATTGGCTTGCGTAATGAGCCACAAGCCAGGCTGTGGTTATGCCTGACGCGTTTCCCGATCTGCCTTGACTCGGGGATTCACCCAAGCTGACGCTGCCAGCCCGTCAGCTCACTCAGTGTTCCTTGTTTTCCCGTAGCGTGAGGATCTACGCGTTTGTACGCTTGTGATTTCATTGTTTCGCTGTAGCAGTTCGCTGTATAAGCGTATCCAAAAATATCGCGGACATGCAGACAGAGAATAGGAGACGATTGCCCTTGAGAGCGAGAGAGAGACGCGAGCGAGAAAGATAAGGAGAGAGGGATGCGCACGAGAGAGAAGAACCATCAGCTCGGTTATGCTCACATGATGCTCAGCAGACAAAGTGTATCCATACTACTTGTATTGCAAGACATCGCTCGTTTTATCAATTTAAAATTAATTAAAAAATTTAGCTCGTCTTGCAAAACACTCGTAAACCAAGTTACATGCAAACCGAGGTTCCACTTGTATATATTATTTATCAGTGTTCTTTGTTAGGAAAATTGATTTTTATGTTGATATTTTTGGGGGTGTGGAACAGATTAACTGGATTTCCATTATTTTCAATGGGGAAGTTTGTTCTAGATATGACATTCGCTATACAAGCTTACTGCTGGAATGAATGAAACTAGTATCTCGAGGTTCCACTGTGTGTATGTATGTGTGTGTGTGTATGTATATATATATATATATATGTGTGTATATATATATATATGTGTGTATATATATATATATATGTGTGTATATATATATATATATGTGTGTATATATATATATATATGTGTATATATATATATATATATATATATATATATATATATATATATATATATATATATATATATATATATATATATATATATATATATATATATATATATATATATATATAGTCAAAGATTTGCACAG
The DNA here is from genome assembly GCF_016835505.1 of Polypterus senegalus. Taxonomy (NCBI): domain Eukaryota; kingdom Metazoa; phylum Chordata; class Cladistia; order Polypteriformes; family Polypteridae; genus Polypterus; species Polypterus senegalus. The sequence goes on from NC_053164.1 coordinate 51,769,754, forward strand.
AGACACAGTAGGTCGTAGAAACAAGAAGGATTTTTATTCAAACACCGCAAACACATGAGCTTAAACGTGCTCCATGACAAGTCAGAGATGACAGTTCCGCTAGGAGCAGAGAGAGATAAAAGCAAACAATCAATTCCAAACTGACAGGCGCTGCAAGGCTTATAAGTTGGCGGAGAGAACCGCGCGAGGCTTGTATTACGCGTTATAGTGCAAGGATAAAGAGCAATGTGAGGGTAGTCAGTGTTTCAGGGTTTGTGGTTTTCCCAGGAGCGTCTGTATCTATTTGGGGTGCGATCAGCCCTCCAGCTCACACCCTCCCCCTCAGCTTTATTCACATTCCTGTGAATCAAGCGACTCTCTGTACCAAGTTCATGTAGTCGGGATAATACGTCTGCGTTGGCGTGTTCAGAACCTGGTCGGTGCTTTACTGTGAAACTGTAAGGTTGTAAACCCAGAAGCCATCTCATTAGACGAGTTTGTATCTTTCTGTCGGTACAACCACTGAGTGGAGCATGATCAGTTACCAAAGTGAAGTTTCGTCCCCACAAGTAATAGCGGCGCTTCCACAGCCCACCTAATTGCCAAGCATTCTTTCTCAATTGTAGAATAATTATGTTCCCTAGGAAGTAATTTCCTACTCAAATATGTGATTGGATGTTCTTCTCCATCAAAATTTGTGACAGGTCTGGACCACAACCAAATGCACTTGCGTCTGTTTGCAAGATAAAATCTTTTGTGAAATCCGGGTTCCTTAGAACCGGGTAAGAAGACAATGCTTTTTTTAAATCGTTGAAAGAACGTTCACAATTTTCTGTCCACAAGATAGGTCGGTTTTTTTCTGCCTCTAGTAAGTTCTTTAAGAGGAGCAGCTCTATGTGCAAAATTTGGAATGAATTTTCTGTAGTAACCAGCGAGCCCCAGAAAAGAGCGTACTTGTTTTTGTGTCTCAGGTCTCAAGCATTTCTTCTATTTTCCTTAACTGTGGCCTAAGTAAACCCTTGCCCATAGAATAGCCTAAGTAATGAGTCTCGGACATGCCTAGTTTACATTTCTTAGGGTTAGCAGTAAGGCCAGCCTGTCTCAAGCTTTCAAGAACGGCTTGAAGCCGCTCTAAGTGTGTTTTCCAATCATTGCTAAAAATCACGACATCGTCAAGGTATGCCCCGGAATATTCAGAATGAGGACGTAGGATCTGATCCATCATACGCTGAAAAGTTAGAGGTGCCCGTGAAGACCAAACGGAGTCTTGTAAATTCATAGAGTCCGTCAGGAGTCGCAAATGCCGTTTTCTCACAACTGCTAGCCTCTAAAGGCACCTGCCAATAGCCTTTCGTGAGATCTAGCTTAGAGATATAGCTCGTCTGAACAGTTCATCGACACAGGGCATGGGATAAGCATCAAATTTAGAGACCTTATTCAAGCGTCTGAAATCGATACAGAACCGAACCGTCTTGCTTTGGGACTAATACGACTGGGCTGCACCAGTCACTTCTACTTTCACGAATTGCACCCAGTGTCAGCATCTTTTTACCTCTTCACGACAATATTTCGCGCTTCCGGTATCCGAACGGCCGCATCTGTACGCAACATCAGGTCTGTGGTAATTTTATGTTTTGTAATGTTAGTCTTGCCTGGTAAATCTGAAAAGACATCAGTGTTCCGTTCTATCAAAGATAACAGTTCTGTCTTTTGCGTGTCAGTAAGATCGTTACCAATGGTAACATCGGTCTGAGAAACAGCAGCCAAGGAAGTGTTAACCTCTTGTCGGTCGTGCCATTCCTTCAAGAGGTTAATGTGTAAAATCTGGAATGGTTTGCGCCTGGTATTCTAACCTTGTAATTTACGGACTCATACGCTCCTCAATAATGGCGGGCCCTGCCATTTAGCTAAGAATTTGTGTGGATCCGAGGGAACCAGTACCAAAACACGATCGCCAGGTTTGAACTCACGGAGCTTGCTGCGCCTATCGTAAAGACGCTTCTGAGTTTCCTGTTCTCGTTGTTGGTGTTCCACAGCAATAGAGGAAAGCATAGAAATTCTGTCTTGCCACGAAATTAGTCGATCTGCAAAGCTTGGACCTTAGCTGCTCTCTCTTTCCTATCCATTCCTCACGCATACCACATCCAGGATGCCTCGCGGCCTGGGAACCTTAAGTGCCGAATAACAACTCGAAGGGACTCAAGCCAGTGGACGCCTGTGGTGATTCTCGCACGCATAAAACAAAAGGTAGGACAGTGTTCCATGTTGTGGGATCATTATGAGCAACTCGCCTGATCATCTGTTTCAATGTTTTGTTAAATCGCCGGTTAAACCATTCGTTTGAGGATGGTAAACAGTAGTACTCAATTTCTTAATAGCAAAGCTGTCACACAATTGTTTCATCACGCGAGAAGTGAAAGGTGTGCCTTGATCAGTTAAGATTTCTCTAGGGATACCAATACGAGTAAAAGTTTCACATAGTGCTTTGGCTACAGTCGAAGAGTTGGCCTTTTCAGCGCAATCATTTCTGGATATCGTGTCGCATAATCAACCAACACCAGCAAATATTGGTACCCATCCTTAGTCTTAGGTAATGGTCCCACAATATCTAATCCCACACGCTGAAAGGGAACTTCCAATATGGGCATAGGACAAAGGGGAGCCCGAGGAGGCTTATAAGCAGAGACGATCTGGCAGTCTGGACATGAAGTACAAAATCGTTCAACATCTTTTCCCATATTAAGCCAATAAAATCGTTTTGATAACCGGTCTCTAGTTTTGTCGGCACCGAGGTGCCCCCCCAAGATGTGTGAATGTGCCAGATGCAAAACAGTTTCCCTATGTGCTTCAGGTACCACCAGTTGTTCAATAAATTCCCCCTCCAAATGATCTGAGATCACTCTGAAAAGGCAACCGTCCTTTTCTGTAAAGTGTGGGGTTTTCACACCCCGGAATTATGCTCTTGGTAATAAGAGTCATTAGCAGGGCGAGCCTGTTTAAATGCATATTCTAATGAGCTATCAGTATGCTGCAAACGCACAAAATCTGATTGTTCGTTAACGCTCGGTTTGTGTTCGGAGGCGTTTGCAATCTGGGAAGATGTAGAAGGACCAGCCCATTCTGGAAGATTGTCGGGGGTGACCTCCTCCGTCTCGCTGGAGAGATCGGGTTCAATATCTAAGTTGGGCTCTAGATTTTCCCCGGCTGCTATCAGTTCTTCGTCTTGGTTTTCTTCTTCTTCTCTCCCCCCCAAAACCCCGGCCAGTAATATATTCACGACAACTGTTTCCATCACGTCTTCTTCAAACCAGCAGTGCACTTTATGTATCAAATCTTGAATTTGTGCACGGATTGGGTCATCCATGTTTAGTTTCCAGTCTTTAACTGCATAAGTTTTAGACCTCTGAAATAAGTCTTCGGCGGCATCCATCTGTGCAACCACTCCTGGTACCACTTGTCACGCTTGGGTCACAGATTTGCACAGAGACACAGGAGGTCATAGAAACGAAAAGGATTTTTATTCAAACACCGCAAACACATGAGCTTAAACGTGCTCCGTGACAACTCAGATGACAGTTCCGCTAGGAGCAGAAAGAGATAAAAGCAAACAATCAATTCCAAAACTGACAGGCGCTGCGCAAGGCTTATAAGTCGGCGGAGAGTACGCGCGAGGCTTGTATTACGCGTTATAGTGCAAGGATAAGGAGCAATGTGAGGGTAGTCAGTGTTTCAGGGTTTGTGGTTTTCCCAGGGGCATCTGTATCTATTTGGGGTGCGATCATATATATATGAATGATATAGAAAAGCAGCCGGAACCGAAAAGTCAATGTGGCTGAGAGGTGCATGTGGACTGTAGCAGAGATGAAAGCGACTGAGACTGTGTTTGGTGAGGTGTTGCGTGCGGGCACATGAGCAGGCAGTGCGCATCCCTCAAGAGTAAGGGTGGACGCGGGATGATGGTTAGAGTTGGCGGGCGGGGCTCTGACGCGCGTCTCACATGGTCGGGCGACTTGGTCAGTTATAGATATAGATGATTTAGGCAAGATAAAGTTTCAATTTTATATCAGTGGGTTGTACTTCTGTTCAGTTTCACGTAATTTGAAAGACCGCTTTTCAAATGCTTTTGTTGATAGCACCTCATGCGACATCTAGCAATAACCACAAATGGCTAGCAACATTGAGAAAACCAATGATGTGATGTGGGTACCTGGTCTGGAGTTAGAAACCATACTGAATTCTGAAGACTGATTAAAGAGTGTTGTGCTAGAATAACAAATTATGAATTCATAAATGAGAGTTTGAAAAGGAAATACACAAAGACAAATTGTTAAGCTGTTTAGAATTAATATACAAAATACTCATGATCAAATTAACACTTTTAGGGCTGACTTATTTTTAACTTTTGTCCCAGGGATATATTTTTCCAAACACTCAGTTTTCTAAAATGCATACAAAGTAATGGTTTCACACATCAGTCAACAAAAAAATATTTATTTACGACAAATGTTACTGTGTTGTATGTTGTGTGAGCCTCTGTGCTACGTGATGTCACATACATACTACATACCCTTTTCCATGGTATGATCCTGCAAAGTATGGTAACGTTTGAAGCAAAGAATTGCATGCATTGCCACATTGCACTGCTTGTGGTTTGTGTTGCATTGGTGCCTCTTTTTCAGTTGTCTTTTGCTGCACACAACACAATGTTTTATGTGCTGCAACATCTGCATAAAAATTGCAGAAGCATGACATATATCATCCTGTCTAAAGCTGCCAGTGGACAGAGCACATCTGGGCCATTGCTGCCTAAAGTTATATCTCCTATCCAGTTCCATCTCTGTTTTCAGTATCTTGTAGCCCTTCATCTCGTCTTTTGTTTTGGGCTTCCACTTTGAAAAACCAGAGTTCAGTGCAAGCTCAGCATGAGAGTCAAAAAATTGCTTGGCGTACCTGTTTGTCTCGTCAGACATTAGCTGAAAGGCAGCCTCGAGAAAGAACAGCCTGAAGTAGTCTGGCAGCTGGTAATCTGTTGAGTCCACCAGCAAACCACTCCATCTTGTGAAGTCCGGTAGCCAGCTTTCCTTCTATGAATTTGTCTTGGTATTTCTTCCAGGTGAACCTTACTGTAGGCGCATCAGCTTCATGAACATGCACAGTTGGGAGCCAGTCAGCTAGGGTCTGATCAGCTGATGCCAGTACCTACTCTCCTGTTTGATCTTTAGATTACTTGCATCCACATTGGAATATGAAAAATCAGAGTCCGACGCGGCGATAATACACAAAATGTCGTCCACTGAGTATTTTGCTGTGTGCATTCGCTTCACTCTCTTGCCAGATGTTAATGCTATTTTTGCCGTTTTTTGCTCTTTTTACTCATTCACACGCAGGGTTTAGATATAAAGTCAACGAGTCTAACATTCCTCCTATCAAAGAGAATCTACCTATAATGTAATGGCAAGTTTTATCAACGTTTACAGCTGATTACCGTGCTCTACTCTGGTTGTTAACTTTTGTCAACATCCGCCCTCAGGGCTATGTATTGACAGACTTCGACATCCACCCTGAAAGAGTTAATAATGTAGAAAACAGATAGATGGCTCCATAAACTATGTGGATGATAAAACTGAACAGAAGAGAAGAGTTTTATAAAAAAACCTGAAAGGTTACATTGAAAAAACTTAAAAAAGGAAAATAGATTATAGCAGCAGTTAGTGCTGGATTGCATTCCCAAATTTGCTGTACATCACAGTTGTGACGCTGCCACCTGTCCTTTTTGTTTCTAATGTGTGTTCAGTATAACATTGAATGCATTCTATTTATAGTGCACAATTGTGTTTTAACTTTTTCTCTCTCTTTATTAGAATCCTCGAGAGGCTGATGCAATGACTAAAGTGCAGGCTGAGCTGGATGAAACTAAAATCATTTTGGTAGGTGCTGTTTAGTGGTAGAAATGTACATGAACACACTGTTTAGTGCTTAGAAGGATCACAATATACCTGATGCTTTTTAACCAACAGATTCCAACCAACTAAAAGCTACATTATAACATTAAAGCCTTGTGCTTACAGTATTTGTCTGCTGATTTATAGTTGTATCTTAAATTACTAGGAGAAATGACCAGGGTTCTGTGCAGAAGTTGAGAAAAAATGACTATTTCATATTATCATTAACAGATAATCAGTAAAATGAGGAAAAATGTATGATTTTTTTTTTGCATTATTGATGACAATTTAGAAGTCATGCATTTTTAATTCAAAATAATCACTTAATTGTAATACAAATGTTGTGGTTTAATGTAATATTTAATTTAAATTTAATGCATTCATTCAAATCTAATCAATATGTGTTTTGTAAAAATGAAGTTTTACCAATCCAGGTCAATTGTAACAGGTGCAAAATTATGAGCCCAAAATTATGTTGCAAAAAAGGGTATGATACTGTATACCTTTTGTATGGGTATGATATACCTATACCTTTTTAAAATAACTTTTACATCCTGGTAATGAACTTGCGGTGGTTTTAAGATTGGGGGAATTTCAATTAAAGGATGCTTTTCAAAACAAAGAAACTGCATAGTGGTGAATAGAAAGGCAGTCTGTGTAGGTTGTATTTGATAAGATTAATTTGTATTCCTGCTTTTTCTATTTATGGAAGGAAGAGGTAGTGCAAACTGTTAAGTGCCATGGGGACTACAAAATCATGCATTTCAAAAGACGTTAAGATACATTTAAATTGTGTCTGCATAATTTGTTTTATAGATAGCTGATAGGCATGTGTTTTATTTAAGATGTTATTGGCAAGGTATCGCATGACTATATATAGTTTTATGAAATACTTCATTTGAGGTTGGTAGAACTGTCGAAATCATCCATTTCATACTGAAAGGTAGGAAATTATTCCAATATAGTTTTGATTTGCTGGTAAGTTGCTTATGTAGCAATTTTCAGCAGGTAGGACATACAGCCTAAGTTAAGTTTATTTATGAGGGGCTCTGAACTGTTTGTTTTTATTTGGTTATTTTAAGTGGCTGGTTTTGCCTTGCATTTTTATTTTATTTATAAAAGATGCTCATATTTATGTTATATAATAAAATTCAGATTCAGAATTAAACTTTTAATTTTGCTTCTTTAGGACAGGTATTATATGGGAGCAGCAATTATTTTTTGGTACTCTTTCTTTCTCTTGTCAGATCGCTTTTTATTACCATTAGTGTGAGTTTTATAGTGCTGCAGTAGTCGCTCTATTACCTACAGCAGCATGTCTTTCTCAGCTGTCACTCCAAGTGAAAGTAACACCCAAACAAGATTGAATTTCAAAATGAGTAGTAGGGTAGAAGCAATTATCACATATAAAAAGAGAACACTCCACTTTAGATTTGGTCCTCTGCAGAGTTTCTCATGGATTTATGTATGAAATGTTTTTCTTTCTAATTTATACTGTGACAGCAAAAACAATTCAAAAGGACCTGGGCAATTACGAAAACATTTGCGATATGCATTTTAATGCAGAAAAATGTAAAGTGTTACTCTCGAGCAAAAGGAATAATAATTGCATACACAAATAATTATAATTTGCGCAACTACCAGAAGCAACTTCAGTAAACCATTTCAGGGGTTTACCTGTTCGTAACAATGTTATTGTGTCTGCAATGTGAACAGGTCTCAACAAATCTCAAGTGAAATATAAGGCTATATATTTTTTTAAAGTATAAATCAAATGACTACATCCAGGGACAAATTGTATTAAACATCTTTAATTCTATGCAGAAATGGCTGCAAAGAAACAAGGGCTTTCCCTCCCTTTGTGTTTCAGGCAAAGCAACACCCACAGCCACAGAGCCCTGTACCTTCACTAGACCTAACCATTGAGTTTTGCATCTTCCTTAAGCTTTGCCAAACTTTCTCCTTCCATTTCATACCTCACTGTAAATGCCAAACATTATCACGTCTCTTTTTTTCCTGAACAGGAAACCGCCCCATTTTCAGCCATCCATCCACCCTGTTGGCTAGAACTAGTGCTGCTCTTTGTGTGCCTGGCAATCATTTTTGCTGTGTCCTTTGTTTGCGTAAAGCTTACTATAAGCACAACATAGAGAATAAATATATATATATAATATAATGTATGTATATATACTGTATATATATTGGCATAATAGTAATTAATATCAACAACTAAAAAATGTATAAGCACATTAAAACATGGGTTGGCTTATTTTATTTTTTCTATAATGTCACTCAAATTTCAATCTAATTTATTTTGTCTATTGTGGGTGGGGGGCTTTGACCTATGTTTATTTTCATATGTTTTCCTGGCATTATGTGTTTTTTTTGTCAAATTTGTTGCAAAGTTTCCATTACCTTTTTCCTGGCTGGAGGGGAAACCAATTATTATTTCAGTTATATTACTTTAGAGAGAGAGGTTAGGAGCACGCACTGATACAGCGCATTTCCACACCCACCACATGACAAATCAACTCAGGATCCCCAGATTAGGACCCAAGTGTAGCCATGCAACGGGTGACACCTCAGCACCACTTAGTATGTTATTTACTTCTTTGAACACACACGCACACACTAAATCACAGAAATTCATTAATCATCCATTTACAGTCTTCTTAATATGATTTGCTACTATTCAACTGTTCTTTCTCTTACACTGGCAGTAAACCCTACACACAATGTGTGTGTGTGTGTGTGTGTGTGTGTGTGTGTGTGTGTATATATATATATCATCTATATCTATATATCTATATATCTATATATCTATATATATATATATCTATATATATATCTATATATAGATATATATAGATATATATATATATAGATATATATATAGATATATCTATATATCTCTCTCTCTCTCTATATCTATATCTATATCTATATCGATATCGATAGAGATATATCTGAGATAGAGATAGAGATATATCTGAGATAGAGATATAAAAAAATATACATACAGTCATATGAAAAAGTTTGGGAACCCTTCTCTGCCTGCATAATAATTTATTCTACTTTCAATAAAAAAGATAACAGTGGCATGTCTTTAATTTCCTAGGAACACCTGAGTACTGGGGTGTTTTCCGAACAAAGATTTTTAGTGAAGAAATATTTAGTTGTATGAAATTAAATCAAATGTGAAAAATTAGCTGTGCAAAAATTTGGGTCCCCTTCTAATTTTGCTGATTTGAATGCATGTAACTGCTCAATACTGATTACAGTACTTGCAACACCAAATTTGTTGGATTAGCTCATTATGCCTTGAACTTCATAGACAAGTGTGTCCAATCGTGAGAAAAGGTATTTAAGTTGTCAATTGCAAGTTGTGCTTCAACTTTGACTCTCCTCTGAAGAGTGACAGCATGGGGATCCTCAAAGCAACTCTCAAAAGATCTGAAAACAAACATTGTTCAGTCTCATGGTTTAGGGGAAGGCTACAAAAAGCTATCTCAGAGGTTTAAACTGTCCGTTTCAACTGTAAGGAATGTAATCAAGAAATGGATGGCCACAGGCACAGTTGCTGTTAAACCCAGGTCTGGCAGCCCAAAAAAATACAGGAACGGAATATGCGCAGGATTGTGAGAATGGTTACAGACAACCCACAGATCACCTCCAAAGACCTGCAAGAACACCTTGCTGCAGATGGTGTATCTGTACATTGTTCTACAATTCAATGCAATAGGCACAGAGAACATCTGTATGGCAGGGTGATGAAAAAGAAACCCTTTCTGCACTCACGCCACAAACAGAGTCACTTGATGTATGCAAATGCTCATTTAGACAAGCCAGATTCATTTTGGAACAAAGTGCTTTGGAATGATGAGACAAAAATTGAGTTATTTGGTCATAACAAAAAGTACTTTGAATGGCAGAACAACACCGCATTCCAAGAAAAACAACTGCTACCTACTGTCAAATTTGGTGGAGGTTCCATCATGCTGTGGGGCTGTGTGGCTAGTTTAGGGACTTGGGGCCCTTGTTAAAGTCAAGGGTCAGATGAATTCAACCTAATATCAACAAATTCTTCAGGATAATGTTCAAGCATTAGTCTCAAAGTCAAAGTTATGCAGGGGTTGGATATTCCAACAAGACAATGATCCAAAACACAGTTTGAACTCTACAAAGGCATTCATGCAGAGGGAGAAGTACAATGTTCTGGAATGGCCGTCGCAGTCCCCTGACTTGAATATCATTGAAAATCTATGGGATGATTTGAAGCAGGCTGTCCATGCTCAGCAGCCATCAAATTTAACTGAACTGGAGAGGTTTTGTATGGAAGAATGGCCAAAAATACCTCCATCCAGAATCCAGACACTCATCAAAGGTTATAGGAGGCGTCTAGAGGCTGTTATCTTTACAAAAGGAGGCTCAACTAAGTATTGATGTAATATCCCTGTTGGGGTGCCCAAATTTATGCACCTGTCTAATTTTGTTATGATGCATATTGCATATTTTCTGTAAATCCAATAAACTTAATGTCACTGCTGAAATACTATTGTTCCCAAAAGGCATGTTTGAGAAATTCTACCTCCACCCAAAAATGTACAATTGATATTAAAAATAGCAATGAGTATTAAACAGAAAATAACCAAAATTAATAACATTTACTTATTGTCCTTATAATACCTATAAAATTAACAGGTTTTAACCCCATTCTATTATACTTATTCCTGAATAACCAGACATGTTTAGTTAACATCAACCCATTACCTTATTTTACACAAAGTTCATTCCTCCTCCACAACTAGCCCTTACTTTAACCAAGACAATTGTCTTTGTTGTGTGTGCATCCCTTTCCACAGGCATTTTTAAAGGCAAATCCTGACGACATTGATCTGATCAGGAAGCAAAGTGACGCCATTCCCAGAACAGTATAAAAACAATGCTTCTCGCAAATAAAGAAAATATCCTCACAAAACGCAAAGAAGTGTGCTTACAACAAAAAAATGAACACAACATAACACATATAAAAGTTATGTCACTTTAAAACCACGTCTTTAAATAGTTATTAAACAAGAAATATTTTCACTTTAACACACAGAAAACAGAATTTCTGTTTTGCAGTGACCGAGGCCCCAGTTACAATTTCAAAAGTAAGCAGAAAGCATATGATGTGGAGTTTTGTACTAAAAGTAAGTTAGCATGAATACATATTTGACAAGGTTCAAACACCTGTTGGCAGAAATCAAAGGTTTTCTAAAGTTGTCCAAGCAATCTGAATTTGACCAATTAAAGGATGAAGAGTGGCCAGGGGATTAAGTTGATTGATTCTGAATTTTACATTACACAGACAAGTCTGAACTGCTAAATATTGAGCTGTATATTTTATATATATATATATATATATATATATATATATATATATATATATATATATATACTGCTCAAAACAATTAAAGGAACACTTTTAATCAGAGTATAGCATAAAGTCAATGAAAATTATGGGATATTAATCTGGTCAGTTAAGTAGCAGAGGGGTTGTTAATCAGTTTCAGCTGCTGTGGTGTTAATGAAATTAACAACAGATGCACTAGGGGGGCAACAATGAGATGAACCCCAAAACCGGAATGGTTTAACAGGTGGAGGCACTGACATTTTTCCCTCCTCATCTTTTCTGACTGTTTCTTCACTAGTTTTGCATTTGGCTACAGTCAGTGTCACTACTGGTAGCATGAGGCGATACCTGGACCCTACAGAGGTTGCACAGGTAGTCCAACTTCTCCAGGATGGCATATCAATACGTGTCATTGCCAGAAGGTTTGCTGTGTCTCCTGCACAGTCTCAAGGGCATGGAGGAGATTCTAGGAGACAAGCAGTTACTCTAGGAGAGCTGGAGAGGGCCATAGAAGGTCCATAACCCATCTGCAGGACCAGTATCTGCTCCTTTGGGCAAGGAGGAACAGGATGAGCACTGCCAGAGCCCTACAAAATGACCTCCAGCAGGCCACTGGTGTGAATGTCTCTGACCAAACAACCAGAAAGACTTCATGAGGGTGACCCAAGGGCCCCATGTCCTCTAATGGGCCCTGAGCTCACTGCCCAGCAGCATGCAGCTCGATTGGCATTCGCCATAGTATACCAGAATTGGCAGATGCACCACTGGTGCCCTGTGCTTTACAGATGAGAGCAGGTTCACCCTGAGCACGTGACAGAAGTGAAAGGGTCTGGAGAAGCCATGGAGAACATTATGCTGCCTGTAACATCATTCAGCATGAGCAGTTTGGTGGTAGGTTAATGATTGTCTAGGGAGGCATATCCATGGAGGGTCTCACAGACCGCTACAGGCTTGACAAAGGCACCTTGGCTGCCATTAGGTATCAGGATGAAATCCTTGGACCCATTGTCAGACCCTATGCTGGTACAGTGGCTCCTGGTGCACGACAATTCCTGGCCTCATGTGGTGAGAGTATGCAGGCAGTTCCTGGAGGATGAAGGAATTGATACCATTGACTGGCCACCACACTTTCCTGACCTAAATCCAATAGAACACCTCTGGGACATTTTGTTTTGGTCCATCCAATGCCACCAGGTTGCACCTCAGACTGTCCAGGAGCTCAGTGATGCCCTGGTCCAGATCTGGGAGGAGATCCCCCACAACACCATCTGTCATCTCATTAGAAGCCTGCACCGATGTTGTCAGGCATGTATACAAGAACACAGGGGCCATACAAAGTCCTGCGTACAATTTTTAGTTGCTGCAATTTAATTTTGGCAAAATGGACTAGCCTGCCACATAATTTTTAACTCTGATTTTTGGGGCGTCTTTGAATTCAGGGCTCTGTAGGTTGATCATTTTCATTTCCATCAAATGATGTGGCATCCTTTCGTTCCTAACACATTACCCAGTCTATATCAGTATAGATATCCAGGAGGATTTCTTTTTCCCATTGAGATCTGATGTGTTTTCAAAGTGTTCCTTTAATTTTTGAGCAGTTTTATATATATATATATATATATATATATATATATATATATATATAAGCACCACTTGAAGGTTATGTGTTGAATTGAACAAGATCATGATCATTTGTCAAAATACAATACATGTTTCATTGACTTTACATTAAAGGACCCTGTTGCCTTACGTGATTCCAGTTTTGTTCAGATTTAAATGTGCAAAATATAGACATGGAAGTGGGATTGCTATGAAAAATGCCACTAAAATGAAAGACAGAGAAACCACTACATTAATAAGAGGTATCTGGGATCTAATTTTGGAGAAGTACTTATCCTAATGTAAGGTGTGCTGATTTTTTTGGATGAATTTTTTTATGTGAGCCTGTATTCTCTCACATGAAAAAAGCAAGTAAAGTCGCAATCCACTAAGACTGATGATCACCTTGTGTTCTGCCCAAGATATACATCCTACTGCAATCACCCCAACTATGAAAAACAAGTAGCTGCTTCTCACTGCTGATACTCAAGTTAAGGTAAAATAATATTTTTCAAAAATGTACTAGTTGGATTGTAGCATGGGTCCTTTACTTTGATTTGCTGTAATTTGGTTATTTAAATGATGCTTATTGCTGTCGTACTGATGTGCCCAAAGTTTAATTTTTCCCATATCAGAGTGCTACATTAACACTTGAATGACACTAGTGGACATTTTGGGTAAGTACATTTCTGATGAATCTCGGGAAGTACTTCTTCACCCAACGCATCAGAATCTGGAACAAACTACCAAGTCATGTATTTGAAACCGAAAACCTTGACAATTTCAGTTTTCTGTGCAGGTCAATTCCCCCAATCAGTAGAATCTTTTAGAGACTGAACTTCTTGTTTCTCTTGATTTTTTGTAACTGACAAAGATAGTTAACACAGGGCTTACTTTTTCTTCTTCTTTGGGCTGTTCCCTTTAGGGGTTGCCACAGCAAATCATCTTTTTCCATATCTTCCTGTCTTCTGCATCTTGCTCTGTCACACCCATCACCTGCGTATCCTCTCTCACCACATCCATAACTGTTACCTTAGGTGTGTGCCTACAGCCCTACCCCAACTCCTCACAGAATTAAGCCTATTTTAATATGCATATCAATATAAATAGCCCCTTTTATTCAGTGTTTTGTTAAAAGACAATGTCAAAAGGATGCATTTAAAAAAAAAGAATTTCAGTGAATGCAAAATGGAGGTCCTGCTCCAGTATAGGCAAGGAAAAACATACTATTTAGTGGCTTAAGCAGTGGTATAAACAATAAAATAAAATTGAAGGAGTGGTATAGCGTGGTGGAGACACTCAAAAGTTCAAGTTCATAAATTTACACACTCCCTGAAATAAAATTAAAAAAAAATCTCATATCAAAGTCAATTTGAAAAGGCAAGTTGCAGCCCACCATCTGAAAAAAATGTCAATGTGGGCATTTATCTTGAAATTTCCACTTAAATCTCATTGTTTGTTTTGTTGTAATGTAATAAAGTTTGTTAAAATCAATGTTTCATTTACTAGAGTTTCTCAAACCCCATCGTAACTAAAGTATTTGTAGTCTTCCCCAACCTAGTAGTTAATCTCTTCGTTCTTCATAAATGGGCTTTGTCTTACACCGACAGTAGTGCACAGGCCGTGTTTGCCACACATTCCTGATATTATAGCTGTTTAAACATTTTAGAATACTAAGATGTTTACTTGATGTCATTTCATGATGAAATGCGTTAAAGCATGTATTAAACATATAGGGGCATGGTGGCACAGCGTATGAGCTGGTACCCTGTCCAGGGATTGTTCCTGCCTCATGTATGATGTTTACTGTGATGGGGTGAGCCTGGATGGAATAATTTATTGCAGCGGTACTGTCTCTGTCAAACGTACCAAGCCCCAATTGCTGTCCTTCCGTTTTCTTTCTCCACGTAACTAGTCACCACACAGTAACTATCTGTAGTAAATGTAAAACCAGCTGTAAGATTAGAATGTTGATTCTTCAAAACTTTAAAGGAACATTGAAAAATCTTCGTTACACATGTTTAATTACTCCATCCATCCATCTTGGGTCATTCCAGTCCCAGCAAGCATCAAGCGTGAGGCTGGAACAATCCTTGAACAGGGCGCCAGCTCATCACAGGGTGAATATGAGCCCACACATACACTAGTAGCATCAATTTAGCATTGCCAAATTCCCTAATCAGCATGCCTTTGGAAGGAAACTGAAGCATGCAGAGGAAACCCACTAGTAAAACTGCGAGGCAGCAGCGCTTCCACTGCACCACCATGCTTCCACATGTTTATTTATTGACAGTATACTGTACATTATTTAAATGAAGTTTACAATTTATCTGTAAAATGTAATATACATACTTTAATGCATTTCATCATAAAAATTATATCAAGTATACATCCCAGTATTCTAACAGTACGCAGCTCCAAGAGGATAGCTCTTGAAAAGCTGACTTAGAAGCCAGTCATCATCATGGGACATTGGTATGATCAGTAAATGCACGCTGTTTTCTAATTCTTCCAATTGTGTTGTCTTCTAACAATGCTAAAACAATCCTGGAATAGTTTGGCCATTCTGTGCACCATTGTATAGTTACATAATTATTACATTCAAGTAAAATTAATTTGTAACCGATATGCAATTAATTTCAGTGTATTTGATGAAGCCTGTGTCATGGATGCAAATCTAAAAAAGAAAGGGAGACCTCACAGAAACAGTAGCACTGCTTTGATGCTGGTACAGTCCGTTTGCAAAACAAGCAGAAATGTGCGGAAATGTGGACTGAGGCTGCTGTAAAAATGTGCATGGCTTTATGCCAAGTTTAGTTTTTATACATCTCGATGTGAGTGTGGAAACGGGCATATGCAGCATTTATACATGCGACCCCAGGTCTTTGCCTAGGTGGTCATGGGCAGACTTTAGTCTGGTTCTGTTCTTTCTGGACAGCAAATGTTTTTTCTTGGTACATCACCAATGTAGATCCAATTTGTGCAGCCTCATTCTAATGTTAGACTCATTCACTTTGGTATCAGCAGGAGTCACAAATTGGATCTGTGATGTAATTCTGTGTTTCTTACAAAGTTCTTTCAGAAGCACTCTGACTGAATTTGTTGGGGTAGCCTGTTTGCAGTTGGTTGAATTATTCAAAACATGTAGATGGGCTTTAAGAAAGTGGAATGGTTGATTTCCAGTTTTTTGGAGGCTTTTTTATTCTTTTCCCGGGCTGTAATGGAATCTATAACCTTTCTGAAGGCCTTGTAGTGCTCTTTTGATCTAGCCATGGTGGGAACACACACAGCTAAATGTCTGACATTTAAATAAAACAAGTACCTCTAATCATGTTTTAATCATTTGTACCTGTTCTGGTGCACCAGTTTCTAATTTTTGATATTCGAGGTTGTAATGAATGTAGGGTTGTACTCACCTTTTCCACATGTAAAATTTGCATTTATATTTATTTATACGGTGGACTACAAAATGTAAATCTAACATGATGTTTGTTATATCACCTATGTCTATAGATACTGTTTAAGTGAAGATCAAATCTAGCTATGTCCACATGTATTAAAAGAAACAAAACATTTTATGGGTTGTACTTACTTCACATTACTGTATTTTTATTTTGCGGAGTGTACTTTTTCACACCACTGTATTTTGTAATAGGCTTGTTTCACCCTTTTACATCTTTGCCAAGGGGAAACAATCCCAACATTGTTCCTCATTATTGTTGATTTATCTCATAAAGTTTTATTTAAAATATATACTTTCTTTATGCCCTGGAAAGTTCTTATTTTTTATTGTAAACCATTTTGTTATACAGTATTAGGATGTCAATGAGGTTTTAGAATAAAATGATAGCAATGAATAGATATGTTGAAAGTACCCAGAGTTTTCTCTTCTAAATAGACATTTTTCTCATTAAAAACACTTTTCTATGCATTATTTGGTCATTTGTGTTTATGTATTATATATTGAAGGAACATTTTTCTTTACTTTGCAGAATAAACTCTCCATTATAGTGTTTTCACATATCTCCTCTACATTTTAACCATTAAAGTACAGGAATACTTGTCATCTAATCAAAAGCAGACACCATAAAATTAATGTACTGGCAAAATATTTAATTGAAAGATAAAATGTTTAGAAGACACAGTTTTTTAATTGTGCTGAAACAATTTGATCTTAGTCAGTATTGAAATGAGTGAATTAATGCCATCATGCTTTTTTTATTTTTTTTATTTTTATAGCACAACACAATGGAATCCTTATTGGAACGAGGAGAAAAGCTTGATGACTTAGTATCAAAATCAGAACATTTAGGAACACAATCAAAAGCCTTTTACAAAACTGTGAGTATTGGTACTGTACACTGAGCACCTTTTAACATGTGTGGCAAGATTTTTTTTTTTGGTTGTAAATATTCTTTTAGTTCTGTCTCAGCCTTAAGCTCTCCATTTCGGACTGCAGCCTGTACTTGGCTATAAAAAAGAGGAAACTTTCGGATGTAGTTACATGCAACTTAACTCTGTTTTAATATGTTTGTAATATTTCTGTTTTGTTACTGTTTTACAAAAAATGTCCCCAAAACCATGGGAATCTGAAAGTTTTATGTGATTTTTCTGAAAAATCACTTTAATTTGTATTACGCCATGTCTTCATGAAGGAATTGTGTTGATTCCAGGGCTGGTTTTCCATGTGTTGCCATTATAGTTAAACAAAAGGAACTGATGGGGGAAAAAGGTGAATTTTATAGGGATAGTTTAAGTGTATTTAAAAAAATAAATAAATAAAATCAAACCTAAGCCTATAGAGTAAGTTCGATCTAGCTGGAGCAACCATAATAAAATCCCCTTTGCCATGGTAGCATTGAAATTTATAAGAATAAATAAAAATGTATTTAATAATGAATAGTGTATTCTGTTGTGGAATAACTTTTTGTATTTCTTTTGTTTCGCCATGTAGGCTCGGAAGCAGAACTCTTGCTGTGAGATTATGTGAGATTCTTCAATAAACCGCTAACCTGATCACTAACTACAAAGCCTTCATTAACATTTGTAAACCAGCTTCAAGATTTCAGGACACCAGAGCAATCTCTAAATAAGCCTTGTTTGTCATGGAAGAAAAATCATCAGGGCAGGGTGGGATAAGAGAATTCACATTTTTATTTTTATTTGACAAGATTTTCAACTGCTTTAAAGGCAAGGGTCAGAAATAACATAAATTGAAGAATACTTTTTTTATTATGCATTTTAGGACAAAAAACTGGATTTGTAAATGGGCTGATTTGTCAGAATGTCTTTAATTACTAAGACTTTCCTCATGGTGCTGTATATGGAGTATTTTCCTTTGGAACAAGCTGCTTGTCTCCAAAATTTGTCAAGAAAGCTTGGCTGTTTGTGAAACAGCCTAACACTGAATAGCACAAACATACCAATAGGCATTTAACATGAAGCATTACTTATTTAAATTTCTTTGATTTTTAAATGCCATTTTTGCATATGTGTCTCTTTAAACTTATTGCTCATATTATATTAAACTCTCCGGCCTTTGTATCAAAGCTGTTATGTTCTACAAATGGGAACTGTGCAGACTCTCACTTGTTTAGCTTTGTAAACTTTGAATTGATGTTTTCAGATGTGCCCCCTTTAAAATGAAGTTACATATTATTATATATTAATCCCTCACACATGAGACCGTTACCAACAATAACAGTATGTAGTGGTGCAAATGTTATATAGTTTTAAGTAATCCAATGCTGACAGATAATGCTTAAGTTGTCTGCCTATATTGCAGTTATTATGAGCAATGCACCACTTAATGATTTTTTGTTTCAAACTATATGTGTAAAAAAAAAAAGGAAACTTACTTTTTAATCTTTCATTTGCAAAATGGCATTATTGCCATTGGGTTATTCCCCATCATCTAGACAAAATAACAAAGTGTTATCATAAATATCAGCCTTATTTTATGTGCACTTTGGTCCTTTAACTGTACATTTTATTTGGTTTTCATGTAAATAACAGACCATTATTTTATGCCTAAGTATTAAATGTCAACCTAAGCATTATAACAGAGCTGAATGAGGATTTTTTTTTCTTTTTGACATGTGCAATTGCTTTCTGATGGTTGATAATCACAACATGGTTTTGTGCTGTGTAGAGTTAACTCATGTCCTTTTTTTTCTTGACATGTTTTTTACAGTGAGCTCCAAGAATTCAGGATTGCGTTTCTTGGCAATAAGCCTTTTTCTTAGTGTTGTGCCTTTGCAGTTGATAAAGCAGATTTACAGTAGACTACAGTTTTCTGTTCCATTATATTTGGAAAAATACTCAAATGTCTACAGTAAAATAAATTTTTGTGCCTTCATAAAATGGCAAGGTGCATGCATATGTCAAAATTCTCAACAAGTAAAAAAAATGCAAAATGTTAAAACTTTATTGCATTTGTCACATTTAATAGTAAACAAAAACTGTGATAAAGTAAACAAAGTGTGATCAGTCAATGAAAACTGCCTCACTTTCACTGTCATTGTCCTGTGATTGAGGCATTTTGTGTGAATAGAGAGAGATGTATATATGAATGGATTGGGAGACAAACTAATATTTTATATGCACATAATTGAATATAAACTAAAATCCATTGTTTTGAATGTTATTTCTTGTTGGCGCAAACTGGTTAGAAGCAAGGTTTGTTTCTACCAGGTATTTTATATTGACCAAAATGCCATCCTAAAGGTTTCCATGGGTTTTTGAAATCTTTTTATTTAACAGCTGCAATTCTCTTGTAGGATACTAGATGTCACTGCTTACTAAGAATCTTAGATTGCTTGTAATGCAGGAAAACCAAACAGTAAACTTTGAACTTTATGTGGAAGAAAAAAAATGTAAACTATTTAAGTAAGTGATTTATTTTTATTTAAGATCTTAATAATTTGTTATTAAAAAATAAGCAATTTTAATAATTTTTTCTGAAAAAGCCCCCTGTTTAATTTATATATGAGAATAAGCAAGTTTTGTCGCACCATGTCTCATTTTCTGCATTAAAACAGTTTCTTAACATGAAAACAATCTCTCATTTGACAACACCAGTATATAGTATTGTTTAAGAAGGTAGTGTTTTTGTCAAGTTATAACATTATATTGCAAAAAATATTAGGTATTATTTTTCAATGCCCTCCTTAATAGTATTATATTAAAACACATACAGACAATATAGTTAATTTTCCCTAATCGCAAATTATTTTATTGGCTAAGAATGAAAGTTATGAAAAGCACAAGACAAATTTAAACTGAATGAAATAGGTTAAGCTTAAAGATATTCTTTGCATACCTTATAGTGTACCAGTAATATTTGCTGCTTTTTTTGCTGGTGAAGGTTAAAAGTATGCAATTGGAATGATATATTTCAAAATGTTAGTTCAGAATACTTATACTAAAAATGTGTTCTCTCAAATCAGTCCCATTGTCAGGTTCCACTAAGATTGAAGTCATAAAATGCTTTTTATCTTTATCAATTTTGTTTTGGGCATCTGGGGTTTGTGGGGGACTGGGGTAGCACACCTACACAAAGTCAAAGTCTTTTTTGGCCTCTTAGTAACTGAGGGGAGTACATGCACATTTCACTTCATAACAATGTAGACTCTGCTGGTGGGTTCATTTGGATGTATTTTGCTAGCTCAGTCTCTGTTGTATAGTCCTGCACATTATGAAGGTATTCTCTAATTCTGCTGTTCGTGGTGTTCAGTGATGTATGTGTGTGTGCGTGAGCGCGCGCATATTAATCTGTGTTTGTGTGCATGTGTGTGAATGTGCATACTAATGCACTGTTACAACAAAGGTTCAGAACTCTGCTAATAGTGTCCTGCAATCTTACTGTATATGTGCTGTGTGCAATATTCTTTTTCCTGTCAGGTGTTGGCTTTAAAATCTCTATCTCCAGAGGCTTTATTTGTATCACATTTACTACACATGCACTAGTAATTTATACATAAAATTAAAAGAAACTGAACACTTTTCCATGTAACCTTTTAGTGTGTTTTGGTATTATGTATTTTAAGTCTAATGGAATTCACTGCAAATGTTTCAGTGAACTAATTGGAAATGTTACATTGGCCTTAATATGCTTTGTAAATGAAGGGGTTAAAAATGGCACTCTTCTTCCGGAGGCCCAATAAAAGGTTTAGACCAATGTTTTGTAGCATTTTTGAACATGTTGCTCAGTTGATGATAGGTGTGTTTCAGTTTTCATGTCCTTTCCCTGTCTTAAGAAGATGGGATCAATGTGTATAACTCATTTGTTTTTGAAAGACATGTAGAAGTTATGAATTTCATTTTTGCTGATTTATAAGGAAGTAACTTACTTTACATTGATTTACCTTTTGTCAGTCAAGATTTTTTTTCCAAAACACCAGGTGTGTTTTTGGTCAATAACTGAAAGTTCCTTTGCATTCATTCTTTTTTCATTATCTCTCTCCCATAAGGAAAAAGGAGCTTATAAACCTATGTTCATGAAAAAATTACCTTTGCAATATAGCATTCATTTATCTGCCAATTTAAAATCTATCTGAAACGGATGTATGCATTTGTTAGCTTTTCAGTTAACTTTTAATCAAGACGTATTGTCAAACAGGTTGATTATTCTTCCTTCTGTTTTATATGTCCATATTTAATTTTCAAGGTAGTTGCAGAGGCGCTGAGGCCTTTGTTGGCATCAGTAGGCAACATACAAGAATTTTCACAAATTAATGCTACTTCATTGCACTGTGACAAACAACATACCTGTGTTCAGTATGTGCCATAACAGACTTTTCAAGGAACAAGCAGTACTTGCTTACTGACAGCTCAGTTTACTGTTTAGGTACATTTATTCTAGTAGACTTGATTGCAAGACCAAAAATTGTATAATGACACTATCCAAATTATTGACAGATCTTGAGAGGTTTAACAAAATCAGATTATGTTGTCTTTGCATAAAATTAGTATGCCCAAACAGGGTTTTCCTAGTGTTGTCATGTTAACGCTAACAGTTGGTGTTGAGTTTTAAAAAAATATATATATACATATCAGTCTGTACTTTAAAAACACCTTTTCTATGTGTCTTATTTTATGTCTTTTTCTATAATCAAGACAATTTTTAAATGTGCTTATTATAGATAATTTATTTTTGTCATTTTCTAAAATGAATATGCTTTGCAGACAGTTACTAAACCAGAATCCTGTCAGTAAAAAAAAAGGCTTTATTTTAATAAATATTGCATATCGTTGTCTTCTTGTTAACTGTATTGTAATCGTGCTTTCTTTCATGTGTATAAAGTTTTTTTGTGGAAATTGTGTCTATATGTTACTTTTAATTTTTGTAATATGTTTTTGATTTTTAAAATTATATTCTGCTTATTTTTGTGAATAGATGTACTTTGAAAGTTTGAACAAGAAATAGTTCCTGACACATTTTCACCTCTTGTCAGTTAGTTTTTGTAGAACTGCTTTAGAGGAGCAGACTTTTTTTTTTTTTCTTTCTTCTTACAGTATTAGCCTGTTCAAGCAGAAACCAACACTGAGAACCAGTCTGCCTCAGGTTAGACTCGCATGACAGTATTCAGTGGGCTGTTTTTTGACTCTCCAAACCCAATGTGGGAAGGAGTACATGAGAGAAAAATCCACACACACATGGACAGGGTATTTTGTCACAGGTCAAGCAATTCAAACTAGTCAACCAGCACTAGCTTCCATTATATGTTTTCTGTTTTGTTTCCCGGATCAGACCTCATAGCAAGACTGCTGAAAACTGTCATTTAAGGGCTCCTTTAAGTCTCGGGTTCAGATTCTAAGACCTGCTTCTTTTAGGTGTAGGCATTGGGGTTGAGATTATCTGAAGGTGATTACCACACTTCTTAATATCCATTAGGATGTCTTTAAATATAGAAAATGTTTGTTTTCTCTACTCAGTAATGGGTTTGTCTTTTGACCCACATTTATTTGTTATTAGTGTACTGTCTCTTTATATTTAAAGGCACCTGCTTGATAAAAAGTTACAGGTGCAAATTAAATTGAATGAGCTGCTCTTGTTTGGGAAACATTCTCATTTACACTTGCCTCTGCTCTTTGTTCTCTAATTTTTCATTTTTTCTATTTTGAGTAGTAGGTACACCTATTTATTAGCAGGTTTATCTACTTTTTTGCTCCATGTATAGCCTGAATTTATTGCTATGTACATTAAAGGTGTCAAAAATTCAACACAGGGCTCCAGTGTTTTGACAAATTGGCCACTGTTGGATGTTTGGAAGTACTCCACCTTAACCCACAGATGACTGATGAGATTAAGATGTGATTACTGGAGTCTGTATTTACTAAATTCCAGGACTTTCTTAGCTTTGTGGTATAAAACATTGTACTAATGAATACCATTTGCATGCAGGTGCAATATTGTCCTAAAGGTGCATAACTGATGGTTAATAAGGCTTATACATCCTGTGTCATTCAGACATTGCATTGCTTATTGTATAGCCACTTTCAGCATGGCTGATGTTATGCATGTATGTTTGTTAGTTGATAGTAGTTAATCAGTTTTTTTTTTTGTTTGTTTGTTTTCTCCTCTTTAAGTGGTGACCTAGCCTTGATGTGCTTATACATTTGTGGTGTATAAAAACAGCCGCCTAGTTTGTATTTGAAACCTAAATTAATGCCCAAACCTGTGGTACTAACCATTAGGCTGCGTTCAAAGCTGCTTAAATCATTAGTCTCATTCATTCTCTCTCCTCCTTATTGACTGCACATATATAAGAAGCTGTTGTTGACAGGGTAATTATTTATGGGCTATGAGCAGGGTAACTAAGCAAATGGATACTTAGATTTAAAAAAAAAAAAATCATCATTTCTTGAGCTGAAAAAGTAGTAGAAAGAGTCATCATTTTAATTATGTGAGGGACTCTCTGGACTGATTAATCCATGTTTTTCCTAACAACCTTCTCCAGCTCTTTCTAGGGAATTCACAAATGCTTCCAGGCTAGCTGAGCAATAAAATCTCTCCAGCATGTCCTGAGTCTGCCCCTGGTTTATTCCTAGTGGCTCAAGACTTTTACACCTCCCATGGGATGTCCTTAGTCAGCATCCTGTGTAAAAAGAACCTCGGACAGCTCCTCTTCATCCAGAGATGCCACTATTTTACTCCTGTTTTGCTGAGCTCCTTATCCTACCTTTTCTCAATGAAGACTGAAAACTTCATCTGGGAACTTAGTTTCTACTTCACAATACTATGTACAATGTCTGTTAAACTGATGCCTCTACTGATTCAAAAGTTAGTCTCGCAATCAGTACTATCAAAAGTTATTCTTCTACCTGTTTACTCCATAGCTACAGGAAACAAACTTCTCATTTTCTGAAAGGACCGTGATGGGCCAATTCATATCTCAGCCCCATCATACAAAGTAGTCAAATGTGCCAGTGCATGACAAAGAGGACGTCTTATACACGCAGTAGAGATTCAGTCCTTAGTTGTCTAGATTGGGTCCTGTCCAAACCCAATTTTTTTCCTTGATATCCCGACTGTAAAAATTACAAACTGGAGAGGAGATGAGACAATCTCTGGAAGAGTATGTCAACCATGTTGAACAGACATAGTGTTATGCAGTAATTTAATTTGCAAAATGAATAGGCTGCTGTGTGATCTGACAGTGCACATTTTCTTATTCATTTAGACATTATTGAGGAGAGGAGTCTTAGGATGAATACAAGTAAGCAGTTAATTCAGTTCAGTTATGCTTTACTGAAATGGCTATAGGATGTATTGATATAGCTGCATGTAATGAATTAATTGGAATTTTTGGTTTCAGGGTAATGGTGGACAGTAGGCTACTTTTCCAGCATCAGGTGCAAAACACCCACCCCTGCTAAAGTCTGCTGTAGGGCAGACTCCCACACACTCGCGTGTAAACCTGGCAATTTAAAACCCCAGTTTACACAAAACACACCCATCATAGGGATATAAATCATAAACCCAAACAGACAGGGAAAGCATGCAGATATTCATGAACTGACCAACCTGGAGTGGAAATTAAACTCGTGATGCTAAATCTGCAAAGCAACTGTGCTGACAGACACCCCACCCCCAAACTTCTAAAGCATAAGATATTAAACTCACTTCCTCCTTTACTGCTTTGAGTTGGCATCAAGTGCAAGGCCTGAAAAAAAATACTGGTTTAGATGCCAACCCAACTTGAACTTTGGGAAATGGAAGGAAACTGGAGATCTCTTGGAAAGCAAATACAGACATACAAGTAGGGGGGACATGGACACTAAACCTGGGGTCTGGTTCAGCCACCCTGCAGCTGTAGGGTAAGAATATTTTTTTCTGTATTTCTCTAGTTTTGAGCAGTTGTAATTTAAATGATTGCTCAATGTTGGTTACAGTAAAACAGAGCCAATAATATTATATACATAATAAATGTACATAATTAAATGTAGACTTTGTCGCTTGGGGCCTTTACGTCCTGACTCATATCGTCCATAACATCTGTTTAGAAATTTTAAGAACTAACATGCTTTTTCTATGGGTGTCTGGAATGTTTGGAATTTTGTACTTCACCTAGAAACTTTGGATAGGAAGGAATTATTTATAGTTGAAAAATTAAGTCCTTACTGAGAAAAAAAATCAACGCCGGGTACAGAAGGGAACAGGTAGACCACAAAATGATTTAATTGAATCCTGTCTTGAAATAGCTTGCATTTTTTCTCAGAACAAGGTCATATTTTGTTGTATTTTTCCGTATTTTAGTAGACCTTAAAATCATCAATACTGTGAAAAAAGTATTATGGCCCTGTCAGATAAATTTCATATTTACAGTACAATACAATACAATACAGTTTATTTTTGTATAGCCCAAAATCACACAGGAAGTGCCGCAATGGGCTTTAACAGGCACTGCCTCTTGACAGCCCCCCAGCCTTGACTCTCTGAGAAGACAAGGAAAAACTCCCAAAAAAACCTTGTGGGGAAAAATGGGAGAAACCTTAGGAAAGGCAGTTCAAAGAGAGACCCCTTTCCAGGTAGGTTGGGCGTGCAGTGGGTGTCAAAAGAAGGGGGTCAATAGAACACAATACACAGAACAGAACAAATTCTTAATAGAGCATAATAATAAATATTTTAGAAGTACGGAGCAGAATTTAACAGTAGATGATATCACATAATAAGATTTGGATATTTTTAGAGTCCTGGAGACCTCATCCATCAAGCTGCCTCCCCATTTGGCCATTTACCCGGCTGAAACGTTGCCCCGATGAAAGGACCCCTCTTTCCCATGATTCCTGTGATCCTCCATCAGGGATGACTTTACCATAGGCAGGCAAACAACTTGGCAGGTGGGCCGTGGCACCAATTGCCACATTTGGGTACCGAGAACA
Organism: Polypterus senegalus; assembly: GCF_016835505.1. Taxonomy (NCBI): domain Eukaryota; kingdom Metazoa; phylum Chordata; class Cladistia; order Polypteriformes; family Polypteridae; genus Polypterus; species Polypterus senegalus. The sequence goes on from NC_053164.1 coordinate 51,796,055, forward strand.
GAAACAGAATAGGTGAGGGTTAGTATTCAATTCTAACTCTCATGTTACTTATGTTTTAGTGCTAACAACTAACAACAGAGATGCAGTCTGTACAGTTAATCAGCAGCTCTAGTCAGGATATGCTAAACTGAAGTAGTGAGTCTTCAGCCGGGATTTAAAGGCTGAGACTGAAGGGGCATCTCTTATAGAAGCAGGAAGACCATTCCACAGTTTAGGGGCCCTGTAACTAAAAGCTCGACCTCCCACTGTTATTTTATTAATCTTTGGAATCCTAAGTAGACCGGCATCTTGAGATCTTAATGTGCACTCAGGTTTGTAAGTCATGATAAGTTCAGACAAGTAAGCCGGACCTTGGCCATTTAATGCTTTATATGTTAAAAGGAGGATTTTGAAATCAGCCCTAAACTTAACCGGGAGCCAGTGTAAGGATTTAAGAACTGGAGTTATGTGTTCATATTTTCTTGTTCTTGTAATAATTCTTGCAGCCGCATTCTGGATTAACTGGAGGCTGTATAAAGAACAGTTTGAACAGCCAGTGAACACCGCATTGCAGTAGTCAATCCTACTAGAGATAAATGCATGAATTCATTTCTCTGAATCCTGTTTATTTAGAACGCCTTAATTTCCTAACATTTTTAAGATGGAAGAAACATGTTTTGGACAACTTTGTAATATGTGCTTTAAATGACATGCTAGAATCAAAGATAACTCCTAAATTGCGGGCTGATTCAGTAAAATTAATTGGGATTCCAACTGAGTTAAATGACAACAAAATATTGCTGTGATCAGCGTCATTCCCTCAACAATTAACATCTCTGTTTTATCTGTATTTAAAGACAAGTAGTTCTCATTCATCCATTCCTTTAATTCACTAACACAACTAATTAAAGACAACATCGGAGAAACTTCACTTGATTTAAATGAAAGGTATAACTGGGTGTCATCTGCATACGAGTGAAAATTGACATTGTTTCTTAATGAGAGTTCCAAGTGGAAGCATGTAAAGTGAAAACAGTAAAGGTCCCAGTACTGAGCCCTGTGGGACACCATATTGAACTTCTGTGTATAATGATGGAGTACTGCCATCACATTTCTGTACATATTGGAATCGATTTGATAAATAAGAACTGAACCAAGCTAGCACGGGGCCTGTAAGCCCAACATCGTTTTCTAGCCTGTGCAGTAAAATAGAATGGTCAATGGTGTCAAATGCTGCACTTAAGTCTAACAACATAATTAAAGTGGAGTTTCCTTCGTCAGAGGATATCAGAATGTCATTTACAACTCGTGTTAGTGCAGTTTCTGTACTATGACCAGTGTGAAAGCCAGACTGGAATTTCTCAAATAAATTGTAATGCGTAAGGTGTGACTGAAGCTGACTGGCGACTACTTTTTCTAGTATTTTAGAGAGAAGTGGTAAAATTGAAATAGGCCTATAATTGTTTAGTATGGGGTGGCGCAGTGGTAGCGCTGCTGCCTCAGTTAGGAGACCCGGGTTCGCTTCGGGTCCTCCCTGCGTGGAGTTTGCATGTTCTCTCCGTGTCTGCGTGGGTTTCCTCCGGGCGCTTCGGTTTCCTCCCACAATCCAAAGACATGCAGGTTAGGTGGATTGACAATTCTAAATTGACCCTAGTGTGTGCTTGGTGTGTGGGTGTGCTTGTGTGTGTCCTGTGGTGGGTTGGCACCCTGCCCAGGATTGGTTCCTGCCTTGTGCCCTGTGTTAGCTGGGATTGGCTCCAGCAGACCCCCGTGACCCTGTATTTGGATTCAGCGGGTTAGAAAATGGATGGATGGATGGATTATTTAGTATGTGTGGGTCTAGGTCTGACTTTTTAAGTAAAGGTTTAATGACTGATATTTTTAGTGCATCAGGTACGGTGCCATGCAGTAATGAACTATTGATAACGGTTAGAATAGGCGCTGCAATAACATCCATTGCACTTTTTACTAGTTTTGTTGGCACTGGATCTAGGGAACAAGTAGTGGGCTTCATTTTAGTAATTAAAGTTAAGACTTCCTGGTGAGTTACAGGATTAAAATTACTAAAGTGCTGAATGCAATGTGCGGCAGGGTCTGCTAAGCTATTATTTGGTTTGTACTGTGATGCTGAGATCTGGGATCTTATATTTTTAATTTTCTCATTGAAGAAGTTCATAAAGTCTGTACTGCTAATATCTGTTGGTATTTTGAACTGTTGATCTGAATTGCCATTTGTTAATTTAGCCACTGTTCTAAACAGTACCCAAGGATTTTTGTTATTGCTATCTATTAATGTAGAATAGTATTCTGAGCGAGCTTTAAAGAGGGCTTTTTTATATTTTTTAACACTCACTGTCCATGCAATTTGAAAGACATGTAGCTTTTTTGTTCTCCATCTGCGCTCCAGTTTTCGACACTCTAATTTAAGAGCTCGAGTGTTTTCATTAAACCAGGGAGAGTTTCTATGTGCTTTGATCACTTTTGTTTTAAGGGAGCCACTGTGTCCAGAGCATCTCTCAAGGTCACATTATAATGTGATATTAGCTGATCTAAATTGTATTCCATGTTTACATTTGATGTTAACTGATCTAAACGGTTTTCTACAATTACGCTCGACTTACTCAAGGTATCTATAAATTTTGAAGCAGAATTACAATCTAGATGTCGCACTGTCTTTGTTTTAATCTGTGAGTGCGTTGGCATGGGCAGAACTAAATCAAATGTAATTAAGAAGTGATCGGAAATAACTACATTTAATGGAGTAATATTTAAATTTTGAATTTCAACTTTGTAAGTTATAATTAAGTCTAATGTGTGGTTATGATTATGAGTTGGACCTTTGACAATCTGACAGAATCCTACTGAATTTAACAAATAATTAAAACATTTGCTAAAAGTGTCAGTTTCCACATCAATGTGTACATTAACATCCCCCATCAGAACTACGTGATCATAATTTATAGCCAAATCAGATAGAAGGTTGCTAAATTCAGTCATGAGCAATGAATATGGCCCTGGTGGTCTCTAGACTAGCACTATAATTGTGTTGGAATCTGTTTTAATATTTAAAATGAATACCTCAAAGGATGTAAAGTTGCCTACATTTTTAGAAGTGATTTGCATTTTGTTACAATGAATTATTCCAAGGCCTCCTCCTCGACCAGAATCTCTAGACTTATGAAGGAACGAGTATCCATCTGGTGACACCTCAGCTAGGGGGACAGTGTCGCATTTACTAAGCCAGGTTTCAGTAAGAAGACACAGATCAGATTTTGTACTTAATATAATATCATTTACCAAAATAGCTTTAGTGCCAAGAGAGCGAATGTTCAATAAACAGCATTTAAAACTGCATGGTTCTTTCTGGTGGTAAATTTGACTCGATCTTGTGAGTTGATGTTGGTACAAAGTGATGAGGCCGAGAGAAAACTGACATCATGCTTAATGCTTAGCATGTGTTTGGTGTGCAAGTTAATCGAAAATGCAATATTTGGTCAGCTGGCCAATCCAACCTGGTTAATAGGATGATTACAAGAAGCTGTTTGAGGTTTTGGTTAGACCTAAATTAGAGCAGATGATGCTGAAGCAAAGCCAGGATACGCAGCAAGACAACAATCTGTAATGGACAACCAAATCTACAGCAGAACAGCTGAAGAAAATTCAGTGTGTGGCTTTGGAATGACCTAATCAAAGTCCAAACCATTAAGATGTCGTGACAAGCCATGAAAGGTGCCAGTCATGCTCAGAAACCTGAAATGTCACCAAGACAAAGCAGTCCTGCAAGGAAAAACACAAATAATTCCACCACAGCACTGTAAGAAATGGAGCAAAAACTACTTGGGAAAATGATTTTTTTTTCTAAGCTTTGCTTTCTGAAAATGTTTGGGTGAATAAGACAAATATCATTTCAGATTGACATAATCAAATAGGAACTTAGAGACACGTGAATATAAGTTTTATTGTGTTCCTTCTGAATGCTTGGAAATGTGGTCTGGTGTTTTTTTTTTGGTCTGGCACCTTTGACTGGCCAGTATGAGAAAATCCCCACGTAATATACTATTCAACTCATCTTGATGCCTAGTTATGTCAGGTGTTTTGGAGTTCTTTATTCTTAACTGGTGGTCCTAGCCAAAAGGCAAATTTCAAACATTAGCAAGTGGGCTATTGTTTTAGACTATTCCAAGGTCCATCCATCCATTATCCAACCCGCTATATCCTAACTACAGGGTAGTTAGTTATAAATATGATGTTACTTTTGATTTTTAATACTTTACAAGCCCTCTGTGGACCTCTAACAGAAAAATGACACATCTCTATTTCATTACAGAATATTTAGACTTTAAGCCTTTAAATGAAGCACACATTTTTATATTTCAAATATCTAATGCAGCTTTTCTTGTTTATTATGTGCTTAAGTAAATTGTTACATTTTGTGATGACACACCACATTTGGGCAGCTTATGCTAATTCAGACTTTTTGCCTTTAACTTGTATAACCACTTAATGATGCTGACATATTGCACTTGTTCAGTTGAGCTAAAAATGCTCTGGTGCTGAGTCTCGTTTGTACTCTGCCTCTGATGCTTCTCATTTCATTGTCCAACAACAATCGGCCAGCAATATGCTTGGATGCTTGTATGTTGTCCACAAGGTGGACGTAGTTTGGTTCTCTACATTTGCCTAGATGATTCTCAATAACACCCTTGAATGCCTTCCATCCAATTTCTTCTGGCTATACCAGCAGATCATCGAATCTTTTGTCAATGATTTGTGGAGCTTACACCAAACATCTTGTCTTCCTTAATCTTGACATCAGTTATTTATGGAAGCTTCTGTCTGAAATATCAAGATCCTTCACCTTTCTTGTTCATTGCTTTCACCATTTTTTATATCACTCCAAGTTTTATATGAAGAGGAAGCGTAAATATCTTTCTTGTTTCGGCATATGTTTTATGTGCCACATGTTATTGCCCTGAAACCAAACTCTTGCACAAGGGTCAGTTTTTTTTTTTTAATTAATGACACTGTTAGCACAGCTGTCCCATTTGCAGTACTCTGTATATCTGAGCTCCATTCCCATCACCACCGCAATTGCTTTTAGATAATCAACTGTATATTTATAATATGAGAGGAAATCACAAAAATATGCAATACCACTTAAATGGTATGAAAATAGGAAAATGTAAAGGTGATTTGTGTGATCAGCAGGCCAACATCTATAAGATCCTTGCAAAAGTGTTCAGGATCTTCATTGTCCAGTGTTATTAGAAATATCTGCATGTAGTTTTTGAGTCAGTACACAAATGACTTCTTCACATGTAGCATTGATTAGATAGATACTTTATTAATCCCAAGGGGAAATTGACATAATCCAGCAGCAGTATACTGATACAAAAAACAATATTAAATTAAAGAGTAATAAAAATGCATGTAAAAACAGACAATAACTTTGAATAATGTTAGTGTTTACCCCCCTGGGTGAAACTGAAGAGTCGCATAGTGTGAGGGAGGAACGATCTCCTCAATCTGTCAGTGGAGCAAGACAGTGACAAAAGTCTGTCACTGAAGCTACTCCTCTGCCTGGAGATGACACTGTTAAGTGGATGCAGTGAATTCTCCATGATTGACAGGAGCTTGCTTAGCGCCCGTCGCTCTGCCACAGATTACTGAATGTCTTATTTTTTAATAAATGATTTCCGGACTTTTTATTGGACTTTTCAGGGTCCTGTTATTTAATATTAGAATTCAGTTTAAGTTCTGATATCATTTTCTGTAAAAAATCTAAAATAAGGCCCCAAACATCCATTTATTTTGTACTCCATTTATCCAGCTGAAGTCCTTGGCAGAGCTCAGTCTCGCACACAGACCCCCTCACTAAATCATGAGCACCCAGTTACCTAACTACACATCTTTAGGGAGTGAGAGGAGGGTAAGATTACATGAAGAAAACCCCACACAGGGAGAAGGCAGAATGCACAAACTATATTGACAGAGCAGATACAATTTCATACTCTCAATGTGCCAGCTTTTCTGAATTATTTACTATTTGAATTGTTTTTCATTCATTTTTTTCTTTTTTAAACCATGAAATGTTTTTAGAGATTTTATTTGCTTGTTGTAAACGTTGTTTCACTACTCAAGCCTTGCATAATTTTTCCAAAAGATGAACTCCTTAATTGAATGTTTGTATGAAGAGGTCCGAAGACTGGGTTCACATTCCAGTTCAGTCACTGCGTCCGTCCACTCAGACTCAGTCACACAAGCCCAGTTTAGAGCTGGCAATCAGCTAAACCCACAGGAAGAGAAGGAGTGCAGAATATCCAGAGAAGACACAGCCGGAAACGGGATAATGTGAAGGTCATGCCACACACGTAGTGAATGTGATGGGGATGGCAATTCAATCAGGTCTCCGGAGCTGTTCAGGACTGCTACTTATTGAATTCCAGATCACATCTGTCCATCGTCAAGCCACTGTCAATTCCGGAGCACAGAGCCTATGGTGACATCATCAGGAACAGGGCAGGGACTAGCCCTGGAAGAGAGACCAGTTCAGTGTGTTAGAAAACAGTTATTGGGCTAAGAGCAATGAATTGCTTTAAAGTAGCAAAAAAAAATCTAATCTGTCATGTTGGTTCATCCCTGGGCCTCCGTTGGAATGATGTTTCCAGCTGCCACGTGCAGTTTTTCCTTGGAAAAAATGTTGCAAAGTTTTTTCCTTGAATGATACAGTTTCCAAAGCCCTTTTTTTAATGTTTCATCACATGGCCGAAAAGACAGCCTGGAAAAATTACTCATAGTGACAAACGACAAAATTAGGGACTCGTAATACAATATGAATTGTGCCTACGTAGGAGATGTGGGCTGGAATGGCGCAGTTATTTGCTTTGGCTGAAAGCACAGCTCAGTAAATGGATAGATGGGGGAGGCACTATATGATTGACAGACAGATAGATATGAAAGACATTATATACAAAAGTTACGGTTGAGTGATAGATGTGAAAGGCGCTATATGATAAACAAAGATATGAGAGTCACTATAAGATAGATAGATAGATAGATACGGAAGACTCTATATACCACAGATATGATAGATAGATATGAAAAACGCTGTATATGAAAGGTATGACTGATCGATAGGTAGATTAAGGCTGTATATGATAGATAGATGAATTCAGAAAGTATTCAGACCCCTTCACTTTTTTCCTCATTTTGTTATGTTGCAGCCTTATGCTAAAATCATTTAAACTCTTTTTTTCCCACATCAAAAAACACTTGGTAGCCCCGAATGACAAAGCAAAAACAGGATTTTAGATTTTTTTGCAAATTTATTAAAAATAAAAACCTGAAATATCCCATTGACACAAGTTGTCGGATGCTTTACTTAGTACTTGTCTAAAGCCCTTTGCCAGCGATTCCAGCCTGGAGTCTTCTTGGGTCTGACGTGATGAGCGTCACACCGCCTGATATGGGGATTTTCTGCTGTACTGCTCTGCAGATCCTCTCAAGCTCTGTCAGGTGGGATGGAGGCTGTCAGTGGACAGCTGTTTTCAGGTCTGTCTAGAGTTGTTCGATTGGGTTCAAGTCAGTGCTCCTTTGTTATCTTTGCTTTGTGCTTTGGGTCATTGTCCTGTTAGAAGGGGAACCTTCTGCCCAGTCTGAGGTCCAGGGTCCTCTAGAGTAGGTTTTCATTATGGGTATGTCTGCACTTTGCAGTCTCCTAGTCCCTGCTGCTGAAAAACAACCCCCACAGCATGATGTTGACACCACCATGCTTCACCTTTGGAATGGTGTTGTACAGGCAATGAACAGTGCCTGGTTTCCACCAGACATGACACTCATTTTGCTTTCAGCAGACCAAAGAATCTCATTTGTTACAGTCTGTGAATCCTTTAGATGCCTTTTTGCCAACTCCGAGCTCGCTTTTTTGTGTCTTTTACTGAGGTCACTCTGTCATAAAGCCTAGATCAGTGGAGTGTTGTGGTTGTCCTTCTGGAGGTTTCTTCTATCTCCACACAGGTTCTCTGCAGTTTGGACAGAGTGACCATCAGGTTTTTGGTTACCTCTCTTAGCAAGGCTTTTTGCCCCCCATTGCTCAGTTTAGCTGGGTGGCCAGCCCTAGGAGGAACCATGGTTGTTCAAAAACTCTTATGGGGGTCACTTTTTCTTGGGAACCTTCAGTACTGCAAAAAGATTTTGTAACCTTCTTCAGATCTTTGCCTTTTCTTTAGTTTCTTTAATCATGTCTTTAGTTTCTGCAGGCAGTTCCTTCAACCTCACGACTTTGGGATACACACTGTCACCTGTGGGATCGTTTATAGACGTGTGTGCCTTTCATATTCATATGCAGTCAACTGAGTTGACTATAATTGGACTCCAAACATCTCAGTGGTGATCAATAGACAGGGATGCACCTAAGCCAAATTTCAAGTGTCATAGCAACTTGTGTGTAATATTTCAGTTTTTTAATTCTAATAAATTTGCAAAAAGTTGTAAAGTCCCGTTTTCGCTTTGTCATTTTGGGGATATTGAGTGTTCTTTGATGATGGGGAAAAATTATTTTAATTGATTTTAGCACAAGGCTAAAATATAGCAAACCTTGAAAAAAATTGAAGGGGTCTGAATGCACCATAAATAGAAATGTAATTTGACTGCCAACAGGAAATTCACTTAGTCCAGAAATAGCATATAAAGCCATAGCACGAGAAGTAAAAAAAACAAAACAAAGTGCAAATAAGTGCCAGAACCGGAACTGCAGACACAAGCTAATAAAGATATAAGAACTGGTGTGCCTGTCATGACTGTCTAGGATGAAGATGAGCACAATTGAAAAGGAGCCTTTACACTAATACAATAATAAACTCATCCTTTGACACTGGCTCTGTGCCACTCACTTTTAAAATCGCCTCTGTAACCCCAGTGTTAAAATAGTCTGGTCTTGATGCTGACGATCTTAAAAATTTTCGGCCTATTTCCCATTTACCTTTCCTGTCAAAATTTCTTGAGAATGTTGTAGTCTTCCAGCTCACCAATTATTTAACCACTAATAACTTGATGGAACCCTTTCAATCTGGTTTCAGGGCGTGGCACAGCTGTGAAACTGCTGTGCTACGGGTAGCCAATGATTTGCTTATGGCAGAAGACTCTGGACAAACCAGCATATTAATTCTGTTAGGCCTCAGTGCAGCATTTGACACTGTCACATATGACATCCTACTGTCCAGAATGGAGAATATGCTGGGTATCTCTGGCACTGCCCTCCAGTGGTTCAAGTCCTATCTGACTGATAGGCAAGAGTTTGTTAGTCTTGGCAACAGCAGTTCTAGCTCAGCACCAGGCACACAAGGAGTTCCTCAGGGCTCTGTCCTCGGCCCTCTTCTCTTCTGTATTTATATGTTTCCCTTTGGCCATATTATCCGTAGCTATGGACTGGGTTATCATTTTTGTGCAGATGATACTCAACTCTACTTCAATGTTAAAAGTGGAACTTCAGAGCTTTCTCAGCTCACAACCTGCCTTAGTGAAATTAAAACCTGGATGGAGCAGAACTCTTTAAAATTAAATTGCAACAAAATTGAACTCCTGCAAATTGGGGCTAAAATGCAACTTAATAAAATGAGCTCCTTCCCAGTCAATCTTGGCGGAGATCTCATCAGACCTGCCTCTACTGCAAAGAATCTTGGTGTCATTTTTGATTCCTCTCTTTCTTATTCCGCCCACATAAGTCACATTAAGAAACATTCTTACTTTCACCTCCGTAACATATCCTGTGTTCACTCCTTCCTCTACTTTTCTAATGCTGAGAAACCTGTCCATGCTTTTATCACATCCTGCATCGATTATTGTAACTCGCTGCTGGCAGGTGCCCCTTCTAATCTTATATCACAGCTCCAGCTTATTCAAAACTCAGCTGCAAGAGTCCTTACTCGAACCAGCAGCAGTGAGCACATCACACCCATCCTGCTCCGTCTTCAGTGACCTCCTCCATCACTATGTGCCTGCCTGCCCACTAAGGTCCTCTGACTCTGGCAATCTTGTTGTGCCCCACACTAATCTACACTCCATGGGTGACAGGGCCTTCAGCTGTATAGCGCCCAGACTCTGGAATGACCTACCGAAATTAATCAGGTCAGCTGACTCCATGAATTCTTTTAAAAAACAACTCAAAACTCATCTGTTCAGGAAGGCTTTTAGCTCTACTTGACTTTATTACCCTTCTCTCAGTTTACCTCTCTGTCAAAATACTCATGTAACCTGTGTGTATGTGATAGACCATCAATTATGCTGTCTGTTAGGCTTTTCTCCAAATTTACTGTCTCAATCTTCTTTATTTATTTATATGGTTCGTACAATGCTATATACTGTATACCCTGCCGTTCTTTCTTATATTCTGTAAGTGCCTTAAGCATGGGAAAGGCGCTATATAAATAAAATGTATTATTATGATTATTATTATTATTATTACACTGAGATGGCTGTTAGCAAAATAAGTCCCAGCACCACTTTAGCCCACTGTGGTGGGAGGACCAAAGGTACTTGAGGTCAGCACATCATGGAGATGATGCTCAGCGTTAGTCATGATGACCTCAAATTTTGCCATCATTCTCTTTTCTCCCACTACTGTAAATCGAAAACAGAGTGAATTCCTGGCCACTTTATCCACTAATTTGGTGTCACCTCAGCTGGAATTTTGTAGCAGCCCACTGTGTTAATCAGAACACTGGTCTCTCTGAATTGATCTTCACACGCTTTAAACTATTTATTTGTATTTGTAAAATGTCCTTCCAGTTTCCTCCCACCTTTCGTGTTAGGTGTATGTCTAATTGTAATTTGGCTTTGTGTGAGTGTGTTCTGCAATGGCCACATCTGGATTTGGTTTTTGCTATGCACTCAATGCTGGACAGGATTTGAATCCTGTAATTCCGAACTGGATTAAGTTGGTTTAAAGAGGATAGCTTGTTGATTCCGCATAGCACCATCTTTTCTTTTGGAACAATAGAAGCTATAGAAATTACTGTTACTCTTCAACTTTTTTTAGTATTAAATTGATATGCTATTGATCAAATCCAAAAAGCGCTATAAGTGCAAGTGTCTCTTTGAGGTGGTATCCCCACCGTAGACCAACACTACAGCCCTCAGACCAGACTCTATCTTGTCATCTGCAAGTCTGAGGGCTCCATTTATCTCGGAGCTCATGGTTCCCTGGGAAAATGCTGTTTGTCTGAGATACGCTGAGCTGGCCACAGATGCTAAGCAGCACAGATAGAAGGTGCAGATTCTTCTAGCTGAGGTTGGCTGCAGAGGATTTGTGGCTACTTCCGTGTTCAGGCTACTAAAGGGGTTGGGAGTCGGGGGACGGGACCAGAACCAAGCTATAAAACAGCCATTGGTTATGGATGAGGAGGAGTGATGGCAGCTGGACCCCAAAATGATGTATAGGTATTTAGAGGGTAGTGTACCTGGAATGCCAGGGTGCATAGTTGGGCCTTGTAGATAAATCAATGAAATATCTAAGAAGGGGGGTTCCTACCTAATAACCCATGGGAAGGATCTGCCACCCATCAAAACCTACATCTAGATCTCCAAGCGATGACCCAAGTTAGGGTGGTCTTATGTATGGGATTGAAACATCTAGTCCTGTGTGCTTGAATGCCAGTTGTGGCTGTGTGTGTCTCTACCAGTTGTAATTTCTGCTAATTTATTTTTTCTCAGATTGCACTTAGCTAGATGGGAGCACATCCCTCAGAGTATTCTTGATGGTCATATTTGGCATGGCTTCCTTCAAAGCACTGATGTTATTTTTACATCAATCGAGTATGAATGACTTTGTCTGTATGTTTCGCGTTGTTGTTCTGCCGGAAGTTGAATCTTCTCCCTTCTCCTTGTTCTGCACACTGCAGCAGGTTTTTCTGGTTTACTGCACCTCTTTTTGCTTTTGGTCATTCTGACTCTTCCATGACCTGATAACTTAACATGCAGAAACGTCAGCATAGCAAGATGTGACCACCAGCCTGCGCCACAGTAACATTCTTTTATGAGGCGCATTGCGACACACTTTAATGCATCAAAAACCTCTAATCGTCTCACAAATAAAACATAAAACCATTTTCTTGTTTTTGATATCATTCGCCATTCTGAAACTTTTTCATTCTTCTGCCACAAAAGGGTTGAAAGAAATTTTTTTAATAAGAGACCAGAAGAAGCGATGTGAGCCATAGGACAGGTAAAGATCTGTAACAACCGTCAAGCCAAAATCAAAACCCAAAATCGTAGCCGAAAAATCTAAAGTACTGAAATCATTTAACTAAATAAACTTTTCTTCACTCCTCCCAAACCTCAAATGAATAGGAAGCGCACATCGTGACCTTTATACCTTCAGGATGATAAAAATGAAACAAATATAATCATTCTATGTTAAATATATTTTACTTAAAAGAAAACAATGGGAGGTTTGAAATGCCCGTCTTCAAAAACCTAATTAGAGAAGCAAACGGTTTATCAAAAAACAGCAGGAAAAAGTCTGATTTAACGTAAGCCGCCCTAATTCGGGGGTCCATAAGAATGTAATAATTTACTTCATGATGTAAAAGTACGTAATAAACAGGAACAGTTGTCAAGTATTTGAAATATTAAAACGTATGCTTCAATTTAAAAGGTTAAAAAGGTTAAAGTTCAAGTACAGTGGTGCTTTGTACTTAGAATGATTCTAACATTGAACAATCCAGAGTTTTGAATGCTAAATTTGAGAGAAAATTGATCCGGAACTTGAACGATGCTTCTATGTTTAAACTGTATAAACAGTGAAAATGTGCAGCAAAAGATGGCTCTTATGCAGAAAGTGTAAACGTCATCTGTTGTGTGCCCAAGTCGTCTCTCGCTCTTGCTGTGAAAGCACCACTTACGTTACACTTGTGTTTTCAGTGCTTTTTTCACTTTATTTTTGGTGTGTTTGGTTATATATATATATATATATATATATATATATATATATATATCATAACCCTTATCTATTAACCACAGTATCCAAAGAGAGTGTGGAAGCAAAGAAGCCTAAGTGGAAGATTAAAGTATCAACAATTGAGGTGATAAAGGAACTTATCGCAAAGCAAAAGTTGAGCATGTGTGGCTGATCTGGCAGCCATGTTTAAAATATGAAGTACAGTGAGTGCAACTTTCATTTTATTATACAGTATTTATGTAATTTATTGTTTTCATTTAATTTATTGTTTAGGGCATTCCATTGTGTTATTTTTACTTTAAATTTTGTGTATTTGCTGTTTAAGTTTATCGACATGGGTATTGTTTAGGGCCTGGGAATGGATTAATTCACTTTCCATTATTTCTAATGGGGGAAAATTGATTCAGACTTCGAACAATTCAGAGCACAACTTTAAGTCCTTCTAGTGATTTTTGATGTAAACACTGTTTGGTTTACTCTATCATAAGGGTAAAATTTTCTGCACAAAATACGGACCAAAAATGGCTTCATAATCAAGGTTGCTCAGGTCTAAAAGACCAAAAAGGGGGAGAACCTCAAAAAGCTCAACATCTTGCATAACCAGATATCAAGACGCATTGAGTGATATATCATATGTTGGGCTTTTCTCATATTGGTAAGTTGCCAGACAAAAAACTCTGAAGTGGTTTATAAGCATTCATAGTTAATTCTTATGGACACAAAATGACAAACAAATTAAATTTGTAACAAAATCATAACATCTTTGCAGCCCCAAACTGAGGGACACCCATGTAAGTGCTGTCAGTTGGTGATTGCATAGCATTTTCCAGCATATGAAGATCTTTCATGGATATTACCAGATGTAAATAGTATTTTTCTGCAAGGTTAGATTAGTAATAATTATTTATTTGTCTCCAAGGGGAAATTAAAACTTTACAGAAATTCAAGAGAAGGAAAATATATCTTTATATATAATACGCTACCATGGCTGTTCGTTTGTCTGTCCACTATTTTAAATCACCTGTAGTTCACAAACCATTTGACCTACTGACCAGAAATTTGGTACACATAAACTACGTGACGTCTACTATCTGCTTTCGGGGTGATAATGGACTTCCAATGTTATTATGTACTAATTGCAACACAAACACTGACTTAATCAGTTTTTTGTTCTTTTTTTATTATAATTTTATTGTAATCATTCCATACAGATAGATCAATTTTTACAAAAATTTTAACGTGAAAAGATGCCGACGGAAGAAGAAAAGAAATGGGCCGCTAGAGCAGAGAAAAGAAGAGCTGCTCATGAAGCAGCAAGGGCATCAACCTCTGAGCAAACGAATGCTAAACGTACAGAGAAAGAGGATGACAACTAGGAATGCTCAAGTCAAATGTATTCGCATTGTGCCGTTATTGGTTAGTATAATAACCAGATCACCCCACAAAGCAGGAAGAAAATACTGTTAACAAGTTTTAAAAACTGCTTATTCCCCATATAACTGCTTTATACATTTTAATAAAAATTTGCCAAATTTAATTTCTATAATTTCTACATTGACCCCAAAACACAGAAACTGGGACATAAGAACTCTGACAGTGCCCTCTGTCTGCCCAGGGAGGTATTGCCTACCTTACTTGAGCCTTGATGATGTCCCTGAGGCGTGCGTGTGCTTGACAATATAAAGGATGTAAACTTTAATGATTTACTATTAGTTTGTATGTTGCAAATTAGTATAAACACACGGAGACTCTAATGAAGAACACAGTACAAAAACTACACTCAAAGTTCATTTGCAGAAGATTTTTGTGACAACTTGGAAGTGTGACATGTCTGTCAAAGTGAAGTACTTGAAATGACGTTGAGCCGCATTCTGAAATGCCTTGCGTTGATCTCTGAAGGTTGCTCCATAAAGTCAACACAAATGATATCAAAGTACAGCCGCTTTTGCTTGTGACCTCCCAGCCTGTTTTTCTGCTGATATTGCTGCTCAGGTCAGCCAACATTTGAAATCTGGAGGGTGAAGAGACAGTTCCTCATGTACTGAGAGTGAATGAAGCCTCCCCTCGTGCCGTGGCGCTCAGCTGGCTGCTACTTCCTCTCTAAAAATTCACGTTTTGCTGATTGGAGTGATTTCACAAGACACTAATGTCTGTTGTTCTAGTCAGCAATGGAAAATAAA
Source organism: Polypterus senegalus (assembly GCF_016835505.1). NCBI lineage: Eukaryota > Metazoa > Chordata > Cladistia > Polypteriformes > Polypteridae > Polypterus > Polypterus senegalus. The sequence goes on from NC_053164.1 coordinate 51,811,169, forward strand.
ATGGTTGTGTTGGTTTAGAGCCAGCCTTCGGTTTTTACACCCTTTCAAGTGGCTTGCAGATCTCCTTGTGTAAACAGTTTACTGTTTCACTGTCACATATTGGGGAAGTTCTCCAGGCGGCTTTTTGTTTTATTATTATTAGGATGGTGATGAGAAAAAATTCTTTGTGATAGATTACAGGACATGTCTTACCTTGCATAACGTGCAAGAACGGGTCTGCTTCATGGACAGATGGGACCGATTTGAAGCACATGAATGCCTTTCATGGTTAATTGGTTACACTTTATGTGTGTTAAGAGCAAATCTTAGAAAGTTAATATTAAAGGTAAATTCACACGTGTTTGCTTAATCAGAATAGAATGTAGGCTTAGCACAGCTACTTAGATAAAAACGATTTTGGTTTATCCCTTGTAAGTTAACTTGTTAATGGAATGTCCGACCTTACTACTCTGCTGTTTTCTAATGTGACAACAGAATGATCTCAGGTTGTTAGATAGAAACATGAACTGTTAGACAGGTTAGATCGAATGCTACACAGACAGAAAGTTTTCTGACTATATGTCATAATGTGTGCGATAACATTTTGAAAAGTACAGAAATGTAACTTAAGGCCATGTCACATTATGTGACTTTCCCAGTGAATTTCAAACGTAGCCTTCATTTTCATAACCTTAGTGATTTGGAGGCAGTTGGTGATGTGCTGCCATGAATCCAGTCTCATAATGTGGCTCACTCCAACTAGTATGTGACTCACCAGTCAATCAAGCAGGTTTCTCTTTAGTTATGGGGTCGTTTTAGAGTACATGAGAGATGACAAGCATTGAATACTCTTCAATAAGTACATTACATCAAATGATAAGGAGTGTGGGGGCTTTGGACTTCATAAACACAAGAGAAGCTCACCTTCTTATGTCTCATGTTTTACGTACCATGACAGAATGGAAAAAAGTGTCCAAACTTGCCGTACCTGTAAACCCTTCGTACAGCTCTAGCTCCATCAGTCAGCATCCTACTAGCTTTCAGAAAAAGGGATGACCAAGAATGCGCAGGAAAGTCAACATCCAATCACTTCATTTGACACGGGCAGAGATTTTCAGTTGTGTAAACTGACACAATCTGTGACAAGATCAGCAACTGCCATCAGCAAATCTGACATACCCCACAACTACAAGGCGCATAACGTGACATCAGATTAAGATTCTTAAACCTAAAATAGAGACATCATAGACAAGAAGGGTTTCTTTTTTCTGTGCATTATCAGTTTTTGTTCTACATTTTTGTTTGGATTGTTTCTTTTGAATTCATTGAAACTTTTAAAATAAAGTTACCAGGAGCCTCATGTATAACGCCGTGCGTAGAATTCACACTATAACATGGCGTAAGCACAAAAGCCGAAAAGTGCTTGCACACAGAAAAATCCAGATGCAGGAATCTGTGCGTACTCCAACTTCCACGTTCTTCCGCTACATAAATCCCGGTCAGCGTGAAAAGTAACGCTCGTGCACGTGCTTTATGTAACGCCCTAACTCCTCCCAGAATTACACCTCTTTGAATATGCAAATCAATATAAATCACCCTTAAGCTCAGCCTTCTGTGAAAACACAATGGGAAAAGGAAGCGGGAAAATGGAAGAATTTCAGCGAATACCAAGTGGAGGCAAAGTCACCGTGAAAAGGCAAGAAGTAGCTCACCATCTGAGTGTCATATGAAAGCTTATTAGGGTACAGAGAAAAAAAAAGGCACACAGTAAGAAAAAATCAATAATTGTCAACTTTAATCTCGAAATTTCCACTTTAATCACATAGTTTATTTTGTCAATAAAATAGAACATCATAAACTTCATCTTAAAATCGTTTAATTAACCAGTTTCTCAAATCACATCGTAATTAAAGTAGCACGTTAAATGCTTTGTTTTGTATTTGATCTTCTATGTGCTCTATGTGTGTGAATCGCTACATGCTTCTTAAACCGGCTCTCTTCCTCTGACAGGACACAGAATCCATTACATTCATGATATTACAGCTCTCTGAATAACTAAAATACTGATATGTATACGTGATATCATTTTCATGATGATAGTTAAAGCACGTTATTAAACATGGGTTTCACAGCGCAGTGATTGTGTGTGACCTTCGATGAAATAATTTATTGCAGCAGTACTCATGGGCGGCTCTATGTCCAATAGAGAAAGTCCAATGTCAATATGTTATCTTATGCACGGTGGATTGCCACACAATCAGCTCTGTAATAGACGTTAAGCCATCTGTAAGCTCAGAGCGCCGATTCTTCAAAACGTTTAAGGAACATTGAAATATCTTCGTAGTACATGTTTAATTATGCTATCTTTCACGCCAGTCCCAGTGAAGAATATAGATTATTTAAATGAAGTTAAAGTTTTATCTGTATAATATAATAAACATATTTTGCTGCATTTCACCTTAAAAATGATATCGTCATCATATGTAAATACGCGCTTCATAAAGTGGCGCAGGTTGTGTAATATTATAACTGTAGTGCAAGTTTACAGTGAAGTAATTGTACTTATAAGTACAAACAGTTCTACAAGGAGCACTTGATTGAGTGCGTTTAAAGTTCTTTGGAGGAAACTGTTTCTGAACCGTGAGGTCCGTACAGGAAAGGCTTTGAAACGTTTTGCCGTGGCTGAGACAGAGTGTACTTGAAGCTGTATATCGATAATTCTCTTTCCGATCAGCTGCTGCTGTGATTCACATTCAGATACAGTGATATAAATACTCCGAGTGGTGCAGTGAGAGTAATATGGAAAAAGATGATGCGCTGTGGCAACTCCTAACGGGAGCAGCGGAAAGAAGAAGAAGGTGCAGTTAGAGTAACAACACTAAAGCAGTTATGGTATTTGGTATACTATGGCTATTCCCTAGACCATTATATTGTTACAAGTTAATTACAATCAGATGCATTACACTAATAAACAATATGCAGTTAGTTTCAGTGTATTTATAAAGCCGCGTCAGGAAAATAAGAAGTAACCACAGAGGAACAGTAGCATTGCTTTGACGCTGGGTGCCGCCAGTCTGCAAAACCGAGCGGAGAACTTGCGTACGACAAGGCATGAGGTACCGTGGAAAAGTGCGTGGCTTTACGCCAAGTGTAGGTTTTACACATCGCGATTTGAACGTGGAAAAGTTCTTACGCAACATTTCTGTGCATACGCACCGTTTATACATGAGGCCCCAGGACTGTAGAACTTGGTTTTTTATATGTGTCACACTTAATGCTCAAACATTTCTTTTTTAAGCATTTTATTGGTTTTATTAAAATCAAATAACATTTCATACAAGCAAGTTAAGTTTAACAAAACTAGGTTTGAAACAAATTAACCCCCAGCCATGCGCAAACATTTCATATAGCTGTAATTGAAACTCTTTTGGAGATCTTCAACCAACGCCGCTACAATAGGTGTGTGACATCTCAAGGGTCACTTTCGTCGAGGGAGGCGCAAGAAATGGAAATGTTATCAGGCAAAAGATGGCCATACATGCTTGTGCTTTATTATTTATGGCTTTGCTGGTGTTTTTTATTAGAACAAAGTTGTGCGTGTTTGGGGTCAGCACAGTAGTTAGTCCTGCAGCCTCACACGCCTGGGAGACTTGGTTTGAATCCTGCCAGACCTATAAGATAGATAGATAGATAGATGTCAGAACTATGGAGGTTGCTTTGATTGGTCACACTGACTTGGCCATGTACATCTACAGTGGAGTGGTCCAGGTGAGATTTGTGCCCAGTGCTGCTGGGATAAGATTAAAGGAGCTGAACCTTTTCATTTTAAGCAAAAGGAGATTAAGAGGGGACATGACTGGAGTTTTCAAAATGATGAAAGGAATTATTAAAATGAGTTTTTCAACAAGAACACAGACACAGTTGAAAACTTATTAAGGGTACATTTTGCACAAACATTGGAAAGTTTTTCTTCACACAGAGAACAATAGACACATGGAATACATTTCAAAGTAGTGCGGTAGAAAGCATAACTTCAGGGACATTAGGAGGCCATGGAACAACAGAGCAGCTCTTCTTCCCAGTGTTGTGGGTGGAGGGTAAATGAGAGTATGAAAACACAGTCTGAAAATAAATAGATAGATGGATGGAAAAGCCACTATATAATTGATAGATAGATAGACAGACAGACTGATCGACCAACCTGTATTTATCCTGGGGGAAATTTGGCTTTTTACAGAAGTTCTTTAAATAAAAAACATTTTATAGATTTGGAAAAAACATATGACGTGTCTGGGTGGCACAGTGGGTAGCGCTGCTGCCTTGCAGTTAGGGAACCCGGGTTTGCTTCCCAGGTCCTCCCTGCGTGGAGTTTGCATGTTCTCCCCGTGTCTGCGTGGGTTTCCTCCGGGTGCTCTGGTTTCCTCTCACAGTCCAAAGACATGCAAGTTAGGTGCATTGGCGATTCTAAATTGTCTCTAGTGTGTGTGCTTGGTGTGTGTGTGTGTGTGTATGCTACCTGCGGTGGGCTGGCGTTCTCCCTGGGGTTTGTTTCCCTCCTTGCACCCTGTGTTGGCTGGGATTGGCTCCAGCAGACCCCCGTGACCCTGTAGTTGGGATATAGCAGGTTGGATAATGGATGGATGAATGGATATGACGTGTCTCATGGCAAGTGCTGAGGGAGGTGCAACAGGAATGTGGGGTAACAGGGCCGCTCTTATGTGCTATTCACAGCCTTTATGAATGCAATGAGAGCTACGTCTGAATAGTTGACGTTCACTGTGGGTGTTTGGCTCCATCAAGGCTGCTTCTGTTCCCTTCTCCTGTCTGTGGCTTTCTTTGACAGCACTTCAAGGTGCAGCTGAGGATGTGAGGGTGTCCATTGCTGAGGCCAGGGATATCGTCATTGCTTTATGCAGATGATGATGTCTTCTTTGCCTCATCTGACTGTGACCATCAAGCGATTCGCTGCTGAGTGTGAAGCGGCTGGGATGAGGATCAGCACCTCTCAGTCTGAGGTCATAGTCCTCTTGGAAAAGTGTGGATTGAACTCTGCAGGTGAGAAGGGAACAGCTACCCTTAGTAGCAGAGTTCAAGTGTCTCGGGGTCTTGTTCATGAGTGGTCGACAAGCGGATTGGAGTGGTGGTGCTGTGCCAGTCTGTGGTGGTGAAGTGAGAACTGAGTCTAAAGACAAAACTACTGGCCGATAGTCATTCTGGCAGGTTATGGGTGATTGTTTTGGTAAAGGGAGTAAGATGGAGGATTTCAGACAGGGAGGAAGTGAGGCCTGGAACAGTGACAGGTTAAAGACCTTGACCTCTTCTCATCAAACTTTTTCATCAGACTTCCAGCAAGCCTAACGCTGAGTTAAGCAGGTTCACTATTGACATATCTGATAGTAAATTCTTGCACCTGTCATATTAGCTTTTTGCTCAACTCCAGATTCAAGACATCTAGTTTTCTCTGTTTCTCACTTTTCATGGCTCCGTACTTAATGTCCATATGTTTAACTACATCTTCTTATACCTGCTCTCTTTCTTTCTGAGCTGTTGTGAGGTTCACGTCTCTTCAGACTTCACTCAATCATTCATTTGTTCATTTTCTGGACCCAGTTTTTCCAAGTACTACACAAGTAGTGTTCATGACTGAATTTAGCAACCTTCTGTCTGATTTGGCAATAAATTATGATCACGTAGTTCTGATGGGGGATTTTAATGTACACATCGATGTGGAAACTGACACTTTTAGCAAATGTTTTACTTATTTGTTAAATTCAGTAGGATTTTGTCAGATTGTCAAAGGCCCAACTCATAATCATAACCATACATTAGATTTAATTATAACTTACAAAGTTGAAATTCAAAATTTAAATATTACTCCATTAAATGTAGTTATTTCCGATCACTTCTTAATTACGTTTGATTTAGTTCTGCCCATGCCAGCGCACTCGCAGATTAAAACAAAGACAGTGCGACATCTAGATTGTAATTCTGCTTCAAAATTTATAGATACCTTGAGTAAGTCGAGTGTAATTGTGGAAAACCATTTAGATCAGTTAACATCAAATGTAAACGTGGAAAACAATTTAGATCAGCTAACATCACATTATAATGTGACCTTGAGAGATGCTCTGGACACAGTGGCTCCCCTAAAACAAAAGTGATCAAAGCACATAGAAACTCTCCCTGGTTTAATGAAAACACTCGAGCTCTTAAATTAGAGTGTCGAAAACTGGAGCGCAGATGGAGAACAACAAAGCTACATGTCTTTCAAATTGCATGGACAGAGAGTGTTAATAAATATAAAAGGCCCTCTTTAAAGCTCGCTCAGAATACTATTCTACATTAATAGATAGCAATAATAAAAATCCTAGGGTACTTTTTAGAGCAGTGGCTAAATTAACAAATGGGAATTCAGATCAACAGTGCAAAATACCAACAGATATTAGCAGTACAGACTTTATGAACTTCTTCAATGAGAAAATTAAAAATATAAGATCCCAGATCTCAGCATCACAGTACAAACCAAATACTAGCTTAGCAGACCCTGTCTCACATTGCATTCAGCACTTTAATAATTTTAATCCTGTAACTGAGCAGGAAGTCTTAACTTTAATTTAAAATGAAGCCCACTACTTGTTCCCTAGATCCAGTGCCAACAAAACTAGTAAAAAGTGCAATGGATGTTCTTGTAGCACCAATTCTAAACATTATCAATAGTTCATTATTGCATGGCACAGTACCTGATGCACTAAAAGTGTCAGTCATTAAACCTTTACTTAAAAAGTCAGACCTAGACCCACACATACTAAATAACTATAGGCCTATTTCAAATTTACCATTTCTCTCTAAAATACTAGAAAAGTAGTCGCCAGTCAGCTTCAGTCACACCTTACGCATTACAATTTATTTGAGAAATTCCAGTCTGGCTTTCGACTGGTCATAGTACAGAAACGGCACTAACACGGGTTGTAAATGACATTCTGATATCCTCTGATGAAGGAAATTCCACTGTAATTATGTTGTTGGACTTAAGTGCAGCATTTGACACCATTGACCATTCTATTTTACTGCACAGGCTAGAAAATGATGTTGGGCTTACAGGCCCGTGCTCGCTTGGTTCAGTTCTTATTTATCAAATCGATTCCAGTATGTACAGAAATGTGCTGACAGTACTCCATCATTATACACAGAAGTTGAATATGGTGTCCGCAGGGCTCAGTACTGGGACCTTTACTGTTTTCACTTTACATGCTTCCACTGGGATCTCTCATTAGGAAACATAATGTTAATTTTCACTCGTATGCAGATGACACCCAGTTATACCTTTCATTTAAATCAAATGAAGTTTCTCCGATGTTGTCTTTAATTAGTTGTGTTAGTGAATTAAAGGAATGGATGAATGAGAACTACTTGTCTTTAAATACAGATAAAACAGAGATGTTAATTGTTGGAGGGAATGACGCTGATCACAGCAATATTTTGTCGTCATTTAACTCAGTTGGAATCCCAATTAATTTTACTGAATCAGCCCGCAATCTAGGAGTTATCTTTGACTCTAGCATGTCATTTAAAGCATATTACAAAGTCGTCCAAAACCTGTTTTTCCATCTTAAAAATATTAGGAAATTAAGGCGCTTTCTAAATAAACAGGATTGTGAGAAATTAATTCATGCATTTATCTCTAGTAGGATTGACTACTGCAATGCGGTGTTCACTGGCTGTTCAAACTGTTCTCTATACAGCCTCCAGTTAATCCAAAATGCGCTGCAAGAATTATTACAAGAACAAGAAAATATGAACACATAACCCCAGTTCTTAAATCTTTACACTGGCTCCCAGTTAAATTTAGGGCAGATTTCAAAATCCTCCTTTTAACATATAAAGCATTAAATGGCCAAGGTCCGCTTACTTGTCTGAACTTATCATGACTTACAAACCTGAGCACATTAAGATCTCAAGATGCCGGTCTGCTTAGGATTCCAAGGATTAATAAAATAACAGTGGGAGGTCGAGCTTTTAGTTACAGGGCCCCTAAACTGTGGAATGGTCTTCCTGCTTCCATAAGAGATGCCCCTCGGTCTCAGCCTTTAAATCCCGGCTGAAGACTCACTACTTCAGTTTAGCATATCCTGACTAGAGCTGCTGATTAACTGTACATACTGCATCTCTGTTGTTAGTCATTAGCACTATAACATAAGTAACATGATAATTATATTTGAATACTAACCCTCACCTATTCTGTTTCTTTTCTCGGTACCCAAATGTGGCCATTGGTGCCACGGCCCACCTGCCAAGTTGTTTGCCTGCCTATGGTAAAGTCATCCCTGATGGAGGATCACAGGAATCATGGGAAAGAGGGGTCCTTTCATCGGAGCAATGTTTCAGCCGTGGCATGGCCAAATGGAGATGCAGCTAGATGGATGAGGTCTCCAGGACTCTAAAATTATCGAAACCTAATTATGTCATATCATCTACTGTTAAACCGTAATTCTAAATTTTTTATTATGCTGTCTTAAGGAATTGTTCTGTTGTGTATATTGTATTGTATTGACCCCCTACTTTTGACACCTACTGCACGCCCAACCTACCTGGAAAGGGGTCTCTCTTTGAACTGCCTTTCCCGAGGTTTCTTCCATTTTCCCTACAAGGTTTTATTGGGAGTTTTTCCTTGTCTTCTCAGAGAGTCAAGGCTGGGGGGCTGTCAAAAGGCAGGGCCTGTTAAAGCCCATTGCGGCACTTCCTGTGTGATTTTGGGCTATACAAAAATAAACTGTATTGTGTACTGTATTGTATTTGGGGGTTGCATGAGCCTGGGGCAGATCACTGCAGTGTTGGACATGAGACAGGACCCTGGCCTGGATGGGATGCCGGTGCATTTAAAGACTCACACAAGTAGTGTCACCAATTAAACTGATGTTCGTGAGTTTGGTTTAAGAGAGTAAAACTTCTGCAAAACTTCCAGCACTGCAATAAAACCTAGGGTTGTGAAGATGGGAGTAGTAGCACAACTAAACAGTTCACCACTGTGCTGCCCACCGGTCGAGCAATCATTCAATTTATAAGCGCATTTATTTCAACATGGAATTCCAGCAGATACGGAAAATCATTTTCAGATATTTTTAGTACCAAATGCTAACAGCATTTTTCCTACAAGGCAGTTTCAATCTCCCGAAACAAATCCAATTCAAAGCCATGGAGCCAGAGCCTTATGGGTATTGCTGAGCACAAGGCAGGAACCAAAAATAGCAAAAAAAAAAAAAAATCAAGAATATAGAAGACTACTAAGACCATTCTAAAATTAGCCCATATCTTAAAATGAAGCTCCATCAGGCTGGTAAAATAAAAATAATAAAAGGCAACACTGCCAGGTGGACATTTGTAATTAGACCTTGCATCATGTCCTAAAGCAGAGGTTTCTTTACATGAGCAGGTTGTGCGGTGAGTGAAAACTTTGTGATGGATTTAATGGATGTGCTGCTTGGGATGAATTACTGGTATTTTGAGATGATCGAAGTCGTAACGAAAGGAATGAGGTGGGGTGACAGAACTGGAACCCTGCAGCACTCCTGCACAGCCGCAAGCAATGCGTCAAGTCACCAGACAGGTTGCTCTTCAAGTGTCCTGAAAAGGAGAGGCGTGCTACTTTAACTTGTCTCTTTGACACTTTGTTTCAATATTATTATCCAGATTGGTGTGACACCTCCCAACTACAGTTCATGGAGTCAGTCTGCTGACTTGGCGATGCTCCTCCGTCCTACAGCTCCAGGGACCAGCGTTTAATCACTGGCCCAGTCTGGCCATTCGCCCGTGTCTGTTGAGTTAGAGAGTTTATTCCAGCTATTCTAGTCTGACATCTGGAGGATCTGCTTCGTAGGTTGACTGGTGACAAAAGGCAAAAGAGTGTGCGTGCTTGAACGTACTGGCGGCCCACCCAAGGCTGGCTGCTGCTGATACCCTACACCAGCTAAAGACAAATGAGATAAGTCAATCTGTAACCTAGCCATTGAACACAGTATTTTTTTCTCTCTTAACTAGTCAATTCCTTACAATTTGAATTTGTTAGGTATGTACATTGACTCTAATCTGTATCTGTACAAAATTACAAAATATGCTTCCTCATGTATTGGATTTATCAAAGAACTTTTCCTACATTTATTCATTTTCTTGCTAAATTTTATTTCACGATTTTGTACCTATGATTTTGTGTCTCAGTGGGTTGGCAGACATTACTCTACTTGTTTCTGCCAAAGTGTACACAGGATGATAGGTACTTTTATTTGGGGGTCTCAAACAGCTATGAGTGCTCATATTGGAATTGTCTCTATGGACTATATTCTCTCATTTTCTTACCTGTGCCAGTGCCATTCTGAACCAACCATCACTGGGCGCACAGAAAATCTGGAGAAAAGCTTCTGTCAGACATGCAGAGGAGAGAGGCCCAGCCAGGATTCAGAATAGGGTTCATGGATTTGGCATGCAGCAGTGCTATGCAGTATCCCATCATGCCACCCTGATAAGCATATAGAAGAAGAAGATGGCGTTACATTTATATAGTGCTCTTCTTCCTACTCAAGACACTTGAAATACACAGTTGGGAGCCAATTCAACCACCACCAATGTGTAGTATCCATGTGGTTGATGAGACGGCAGCCACTCTTACACCAGTATGTTTACACATTGGCATTTAGAACATTAGAACACTCTAGACGAGAACAGGCCATTCAGCCCAACAAAGCTCGCCAGTCCTATCCACTTGTTTCCTCCAAGAAAACATCAAGTCGAGATTTGAAAGTCCCTAACGTCCCTTACTGTCTACCACACTACTTGGTAGCTTATTCCAAGTGTCTATCGTTCTTTGTGTAAAGAAAAACTTCCTAATGTTTGTGTGAAATTTACCCTTAACAAGTTTAAACTGTGTCCCCGTGTCCTTGATGAACTCATTTTAAAATAACAGTCTCGATCCACTGTACTAATTCCCTTCATAATTTTAAACACTTCAATCATGTCACCTCTTAATATTCTTTTGCTTAAACTGTAAAGGCTCAGCTCTTTTAATCTTTCCTCATAATTCAACCCCTGTAGCCCTGGAACCAGCCTAGTCGCTCTTCTCTGGACCTTTTCTAGTGCTGCTATGTCCTTTTTTTAGCCTGGAGACCAAAACTGCACACAGTACTCCAGATGAGGCCTCACCAGTGCATTATAAAGGTTGAGCATAACCTCCTGTGACTTGTACTCCACACGTCGTGCTATAAAAACTAACATTCTGTTAGCCTTCTTAATGGCTTCTAAACACTGTCGGGAAGTTGATAGCTTAGAGTCCACTATGACTCCTAAATCCTTCTCATAAAGTGTACTCTCGATTTTTCTGACCGCCCATTGTGTGTTCACGCAGGCGGTGAAGGGGTGAGAGAGATAGGTAGCCAGTTAGAGATAGGGGTTGAATAGGGGGCCAAAATGACCAGGCAGTAATGAACAGTTCAGTCTGGACATCAGGAAACACTCTACTCCTTTTAATGGATACCCATTATGACCACAGAGAGTCAGGACCTTAGTTTTATGTCATATCCGTCACTGTGTTGTGGCATTGGGATTCACACACAGACAACAGGGTGAGTGCCCCCTGCTGGCTTCAAAAAAAAACCTCCTCCTACAGCAACCCAACTTTCTCCTTACTGGTCTCACATCCAAGTACTGTCTGGGCACAAATATTCTTAGCTTCAGGTGATGACCTGTTCTGAAGTGCAGTCAACCTTCTGATGGAATTAAATAATAGTATTTTGTCTTTGCTTATTATGCCTTTTGTGTGTTCTGTCCATACAGTACATGACAATAACTGAAAACACTTCCTTTCAAAAGTATGGCACACATACTGTACATTGATATAGCCAAAACAATGCTGTTTAGTTGTTATTCGATGCAGAATTTATTAATGTGGCTCATAATCATTACCAATCTGCCGTCCTTGGTTCAAACTCCGCTCCTGCATGTGGTTTGCATGTTCACCCCTCGACATCCTCAAAAACTTGCTGTTTAAGTTAACTGGAGACTCTGAACTGATGCTGCAGGACTGTGGAGGTGGGTTTGCATGTGAGTGGGCCCTGCCACAGTCTGGTGCGCCCCAACACTTCAAACTGGATTGAGAAAGTTACTCAAGTTGCGCTTTTATTCCTTTACTGCAGTTAAAGAAGTAAGAAATGAGACAATCATAGGAGCATCAAAAGTGAGACTGATATCTAAGAAAGTGCAAGAAAGTTGGATAAAGTGGAAAGCAAGTGTGATGAGGAGAGGCAATGAATTGGGGGGCCAAAGGGTGATGGAAATGGAAGTACAGTGGAAGAAAAAGAGGCTGAAGCAGAGGCTGAAGGATAAAATTAAAGAAGATCTGACAGAAAAGGGTCTGACTGGGGAGATAGTGCAGGGCAAAGTTGTATGGATAAGGAGAACGAGACACATCGATCCCACGCACCACTGACAAGAAATGAAGAGGAACAAGACCGCGCTGTATAAGACTAAAGCATCAAATTACTTACGGATATCTCGTTTGCCTTATAGTCTGATACAAGCCCGATATAGTTAGTTCTTCTGCCAGCCCGTATTTTTCTGCTGCCATTTATGCTTTTTGTTATCAAACTAAACAACTTGGGTCTCAACGCACACTTGTGTAACTGGAGTTTACCTTTTCTCACTAGCAGGCAACAAACTGTGCTCATGGGTAAGCACTTCTCTTCATCAGTAACACTGACCTCTGGGGTACCACAGGTCTCTGTGCTGAGCCCTCTCCTTCACTTCCTCTTCACAAACGAAAGCAACCCTACCCATGATGCTAACATCATAATAAAGTTTGCAAATGCCACCACAATGATAGGCCTGATCTCCAATGATGATGAAACAGCCTATAGAGAAGAGGTGGAGAATCTGGAGAGTTGGAGCCAGAACAACAACCTTGCACTCAATTCCAAGAAAACAAAGGAACCGATTCTGGACTTTAGGAGACTGAACAACAGTGGTCACCATCCCATAAGCATTAACAGCGAAAGGGTGGAGACAGTCCAGACTTTCAGGTTCTTAGGAGTCATGGACATCAAACACGACAGCAATAGCCAAGAAAGCTCTTCAGAGGCTTCACTTTCTGAGGAGCCTGAAGAAACCACAACTCCCAGAACAGCTGCTGGTTAACTTCTACAGCTGCACCATAGAGTCTGTCATCCCGTACTGCATTACAGTGTGCTACTCTGACAACAGGAGGATCAAAACAGCTCAGACAATTACTGGCACTCAGCTGCCATCACTGGAAGATATCTTCACTACCCACTGGATCAGAAAAGCAAAGAACATTTGTAAAGATCCAACGCCTCTGCCCTCTGGCAAACGCTTCAGAAACCCCTGCATGCCCGCACTACCAGGCTGAAGAACAGCTTTTACCCCAAAGCAATCAGCCTATTAAATGCATGGTGACCACTGCCCCTTCCTGCAACAGAGACCACCACAGATTGAGCTGAACGTCTGCATCAACCACATACATATACTTATACAAGACCCATGTGGAGCTCATGACCATTACATTGACTGTAATCTTCACTGTGACTTTATTTATTATTTCTCTATTTATGCTTACATTTACCTTTACTTTTACACTGTGTATCTGGAATTGTTAATAGTAACTGTGCTTCTCATATTTTAATGTTTATTATCTACTCTTATATACTTTTATCTAAGGTTTGCTTCAAGCGATATTGTATTGTATTGTACAGTGACAATAAAGGTATCGTGCATCTTATTTCATGCTCTGGAGTGGGACAAAGAGGGGCGCGGTTTCTGGCTCATGAATATCGATTAGGCAGTAGCCAATCCAATGGCGTTTTCAGCAGGTTTGTGCCACGCCCTCCAACTCGAGGCTGGACGATGGCAGCGGCGAACTGCTAAGGGTCCGGGTTGTACGGTGGTCACTTCAGTCGAGCTGGGATGAGTCGTGGACGAGCGCGGAGGTGACGGCGATGTCTCTTAACTCGAGCGGAACTCGTTCCGCACTTCAGGTATTGCTCTATCGGCTGTAGCCACATTTGCGGTCGGCATTCTAAATTTAACAGAGTTTTTGCTGTCTTCTGTGTTTGGTTGCGCTTTGGGCGTACAGTGGTTTTTAACTTTTTTTTTTTTTAAGTATTTTAAGGTATGTGTTTTTGTATACGTACGGCTTTGCAAGGTTGTGGGAGCTGCATGTTTACGGTGAGCCGAAGTGCTCCTTTCGGCACCGCTCACCTGCGCGTTCTTTTCACGGTTGGCTAATTTGCATTCTGCCCACAGTTTAGGTGCCTGCTCCGAAATCCGGTACGGCGTTCCCTGTCTCTCTCTCTCTCTCTCTCTCTCTCTCTCTCTCTCTCTCTCTTTCATTGTAAACTCATTAAAATACTGCTGGCTTGTCTTATTGAAGCTGAGATATGAGATGACGAATTAATAACTAAGTAAAATATGATAACTGATGACAGCTGTTGCGAATTACTCTCTGAAATTGATAGTCCGTCTGTTACACTTGATCATCTCCTAAAGTAACTGTTCCCTTCATTAACAACAAAGCTTTATAAAGGAACGCGGTTTGTTGAGGAAATCATACTTAAGTTTTTGAACTCGCATTAGCAACTTTTTCTTAAATTGTGAAATTCAATATTCGTTCTCTCTGGCAGCTACACACTCGATGATTCTGCTTTATCAGCTGTTAAACGTTCACGCCGTGCATTCGGACACTTAACAATGTAATTAGCATTACACTGCGAAGAGATTTAAAATTTCGTTCACGGCATCACTTTAAAATGAATGGGCTTAGAAAAGACTACGTTTACTGAAGGATTCTTTTTTTCCACTCCGGAGTTAGTAAATCACACTGGTCAGTTTAGCTGTCTCTGGGTAGTTAAGAAATAGAGGCAGAGCTGTCCCTAATTTTAAGTTTTTAACCAAACTGTTACTCCAATTTAACTGTCCGTGGCACTGCATACGCCATTAGAGTACTTGCTTTTGCTTTGTTTTGTCGGTTTTTAAAACCAAATGCAGGGATTTAAGTCTTGAAAATGAACATCACCAAAATACCTGTGTGTGTTTTCTAGACTTTAGTGGGAGTGAAGATGTGACACAACATATTAGATATAATCAAATGGTTATGGGGAGCCGAAGATGTCACATGTACCCACTGACCAGAGGCTTTTCTTCAAGCAACTTGAAAGTCACAGGCACCAGAAGAGAAATTCCAAAGCCACCACAGAAGTGCTGACTAGGGTATCATATCCTGTAAGTCACAATTAGTGTGTCTGCAGATGGGCAATGCTGGCGCTGCCAGGCTTTCCTCCTGCCTCACTGGGCACTTAGGTTTCTTCACACAATCAAACGGCAGGCAGGACTGAAGGCATATCAGAAGGCTGATGGACTGGCATCCAGTCCTGTCCACCTCCCTGGTTTCTGCCCACCACTGCAGGGATAAACGAGTCGGCTTGCAGTTTTCATTCATATTGTTTATTCTTCTGTGGCTTTTAGTAACATTTCTGTTATCACAAACTGAAGGCCTTTATGGGGGGGAAAGGACCAAATCTCTGAGCACAGCAGCTCTCCAGAGGCCAGCTGAAGGTCTGTTCTTACACACCAGTTCTTAGTAATGTTCCTGCTAAGTTGGCATCCTGTGTGGAATTTGCCGCTCCTCTCGGAGGAGGACTAAGGCACAAGACTTTGCCCGGGCTGGAGTAGTTAATGTGCTTTTGAAAGCAATTGACACAACAGTCCATGTCTTGGCCATCTGGAGCCCAAAAGGAGTCCTGCAGTGTCTGCTAGTATTATTTTTATTTATTTGTAAGCCATTACTTTACGTAAATGTCAAGTTTACTAGTTTGATCTGTTTATTCTTTGTAATTTGACAGTCGAGGGGGAATAAAACACATTTGTAAATTTGTATAGGTTTTTTTTGCTTTCTCTATATAGGAAGAACCCCCGCCCCCTTAAAATCATCCAATTTATTTTTAATAACGTGGCAGTTAACACAGAGCAGAGACAGGTGCAAATGACAAATGTGTCCATAAAAGGAGTAGCAAATTCAGTGTTTCCCCTTGTGTGATCTGTGCCAAGCAGCTGTTTTAATTAAAAAATATAAGTAAGCAAAGATCAAGCGTTCTTATGGAAAAAGTGTATAAACTCCGCACATGCTTTATAATAACAGAAGCTGTCAACTGTCTTTGATGGCGGTGGATTGGCTCCATAAAGAGAGACTTTGGGGACGGCATGTTCCCTTAAGGTAGGGACTGACATGGGGTTAGAAATTTAGAATAAAAACATTAAGCTGTAGGGGCTCTGTGGGACTTACAACATTTTAAAGATGTACCTGTGTGGTGGTCACTTAAATATGTGAAAAAATATGTAATTATCAAAAGGAAGGACTGTGTCTAATGTGCGGGCGTCTGTGTGATGGCATAGGGGTTTGCAGGTTTGTTCAGTATACGGGCAGAGCAGCGCTAAGCCACTTGCATGCACTCTTCAAAATTAAGGATCTTTAGTGGCACTTTATGGTTGTGTGGTTCCTTGTAGCTCCGTTGCTTGACAAAGCACCATTTTAGTTCTATGCATGTGAAGTTGGTTCTTTGTGCCTTGGAAAAACCTTCTAATATTTAGAAAAAATATGAAGGGTATCCCATCAGGCCATAACAGATTAGTAAACCTGGACTTGGCCGGTAACCCTTTGGGATTTCAAAAATCTGTTACTAACTATTCACGGTTATTTATGGAGTCTGATATGAACCTAAATAAATAAAACCTTCTTGTGGATGCGGCTTTTCCCTTATGGCATCGCTCTGAAGTGCCACTCTGGCACCTTCGTGTTAAGGAGCGTGTGAGGCAGCTCAGCATCATGGATGAAAACTGTCAGCTTTTCTTTTTGTCTCCCATTTCTTAAGACTATTAGAATAATTTATTTCAGTAAATTCTACATTTAAGCTGCTTGTGCCTGTCTGTTACATAGGGAGTTGCCTGCACTTCTCCAGAGACCTTCAGCTGTGGCACTTGGGGCTACTAACTGAATTTGGGATTTGTCACCAGAGTGTCTTCTCAGTTGTCCCAATTGTGTGTTCTTTGCCATCACTCCAACACCAGCTTCAGGTTGTGTTGTACATTTTTACTCCTCTGCAGTGCACACAATTTAAAGTTGTAATTCCCTGCAAACATTTTTTTTGGTATCATGCTTCTGAATTGCTGTCCTTTACGAACCTCATTGTGTTCTGTAGGCGGCCAGGGCCGTTTTACTGGTGTTCCTTGACTGCCTTCCCTTTGGCCCATTAATCTGACTCTCCACTTCATGCGTCTGACACCCATGGAGCCTCCGGCCGTTGCTTATGGTCGTGAGTGTAGAGATTTTTTTTCCACTTGTAATGTTCCACTTCACAATTTCTGATATTTCAGCAGTTAGTGGGTAAGCTAAAATGACCACATGTTTTTAGAAGTAAAGTTCAACCCAAGACAGCCGACTGCTGTTGAGCAATAGTAAAAATAAAATAAGTGCAAACATTTTCAGCTAATTTAGGCTTTTCTATGCTGAGCTCCTAAAACACTTCCTTGTTTTGTGGTTGTTTATCATTTATTTTTGGTAAATTCAATTGTGTGACAAGTGCCCAGGCTTTAGCTGCTATAGTTTCATTTTGTTTTGGTAAGAATGTTTAGTTCTTTTTTTATTTATTTCTTTTACTAGATGAATACAGTCCTCCTAGTAACCTTAGTGTGTTTTGGTTCAGTAAATTCAGCTTCATCGTAAAGACAACTGAATGCATAGAAAAAGCAGCGAGCTGATTACTGCTGCGGCCGCCCCGTTTTATTTTTTTGCACTTGTCTGCCATACTTGGAATCACGTGTGCGGCATTCAGCACCCTTGCAGGTTTATGGGCCTACGAAAGAGTCGACCTGTCCCTTTGTTTAATTATTTAGTTTCAAATCTCTCTCTGTCTCTGTCTCTGTGTCTGTGTATATACACATAGTGCATTAGGAAAGTATTCACAGCGCATCACTTTTTCCACATTTTGTTATGTTACAGCCTTATTCCAAAATGGATTAAATTCATTTTTTTTCCTCAGAATTCTACACAACATCCCGTAATGACAACGTGAAAAAAGTTTACTTGAGGTTTTTGCAAATTTATTAAAAAAAAAAAACAATAAACTGAGTAATCACATGTACATAAGTATTCACAGCCTTTGCTCAATACTTTGTTGATGCACCTTTGGCAGCAATTACAGCCTAAAGTCTTTTTGAAATATGATGCCACAAGCTTGGCACATCTATCCTTGGCCAGTTTCACCCATTCCTCTTTGCAGCACCTCTCAAGCTCCATCAGGTTGGATGGGAAGTGTCAGTGCACAGCCATTTTAAGATCTCTCCAGAGATGTTCAAATCGGATTCAAGTCTGCGCTCTGGCTGGGCCACTCAAGGACATTCACAGAGTTGTCCTGAAGCCACTCCTTTGATATGTTTGCTGTGTGCTTAGGGTCGTTGTCCTGCTGAAAGATGAACTGTCGCCCCAATCTGAGGTCAAGAGCGCTCTGGAGCAGGTTTTCATCCAGGATGTCTCTGTACCTTGCTGCAGTCATCGTTCCCTTCATCCTGACTAGTCTCCCAGTTCCTGCCGCTGAAAAACATCCCCACAGCATGATGCTGCCACCACCATGCTTCACTGTAGGGATGGTATTGGCCTGGTGATGAATGGTGGCTGGTTTCCTCCAAACGTGACACCTGGCATTCACACCAAAGAGTTCAATCTTTGTCTCATCAGACCAGAGAATTTTGTTTCTCATGGTCTGAGAGTCCTTCAGGTGCCTTTTGGCAAACTCCAGGTGGGCTGCCATGTTCCTTTTACTTACTCTACCATACAAGCCTGATTGGTGGATTGCTGCAGAGATGGTTGTCCTTCTGGAAGGTTCTCCTCTCTCCACAGAGGACCTCTGGAGCTCTGACAAAGTGACCATCATGATAGATAGATATATATATATATATATACACACACACACACACACTAGGCACGGCTGACTTTTAAGTTGACCACTTCTTAAGGCAATTCAATATGTAGATCAATTTGATATTTTATACAAACTCATTAATTTGGTTATATTGCATTTGAGCGGTATTACTTTAATACTCGTAGTTTCTGTTATTTTTGTGATGAAATTTAAACTTTTTTTCTATATTGAGGTCGCCCTTTTGAACTCCCCTGATATTTACTACGCGGTGAGGCATTTGTAGTCCATCAACATTAATTATTTCCAGTGACATACTTTTGTCTATTTTTCCAGCGCATCGCGCACAAAAGCAAGGGAACGATGGGAGCACCAGAACTCTGCTCACATCATGTCACTTCGTACCGCAGGCTGCAAGTAGTAAGTCTGTGATAAGCGGAATACCGCTACGCTTTCCACTCACGGGATGGAAGGACAATCCCGACCGCTTTTATATAGTAAGAAAGAAGAAGAAGATATCGCACAGTCTGGAGTAGAAAAATCATCTTTTACCTGTAAAAACGATACTACAAATCCCATCGTGCATTTCAAAATGGACGGGGCGTGTGTGAAACTCGGCGCCTGCGTAGCACTCACAGGACGGAAGGACAATCCCGACCGCTCTTTATATATATATATATATATATATATATATATATATATATATATATATATATATATATATATATATATATATATATATATATATATAATAGAGAGAGAGAGAGGGTACGTGTGGTCACCAATCAGCCACCTACTTAAGGAGCCGCCGCCCTGCAATCAAGGCTGGAGTCGGGTGAGGAGGAGGACAAGGTCGTGGCAGTGGAGGCGAGGAGAGGCCCGAGTGTGTTGTGTTTAAAAGACAGTGGCTAGTGAGAGCCTAGACTTTGGGGAACTGGGGGGTTGGTGGCGGTGCACTTTTGTAAATATTGTAAATAAACGTGGTGTGATGTATCAAACGGTGTCCGCCTGTGTGTGTCCTGGCCACTTTACTTCACAGTGGCGTAGTCGGCAGGATGCTCCACCTGGGTTACGGTGGGGACCTGCAGTGAAAAATAAGTCGGTGAAGGGCCTGGCACAACAGGGGAGCCCACCCACGTGCCGCAGGGGTGGCGTGCACCCAACCCCGCCGCAACGAAGTGCTGTATGGACCATAGGGGGTCCATTGAAGGACTTTGTTCTAGAGGAGCGGCTCACCGACGCGGAGCCCAGGAAGAGGGCTGCCGAGAAGGAGAGGCTGTGGCTGTGGAAGCCGCAACAGCAGAGCTGCCCGGAGTGATGCTCTCCAGCGAGAGAGGAGAGCGTGATGGCCGACCAGAAGTTCCTCCACGTTAGAGGCGCAGGATTGGACAGTGTGTCCTGGTCTCTCGCTGGAATTTGCTCGAAGGTGAGAGCAGGGAATGTCGGTCCCGTGCGCCCAAGAAACCCGAGTGAACCGCAAGGAAAGGCTGGCAGAGAGCAGTCGGCAGGTGGAACTACTCGCAAGGCAAGTCCTCCGCCGGCTGCTTCTTTCTCCTTGGCAGCAATCTTACAGGAGCTGCAAGAACTACTGCGCCTTGTGCTGTTGCCGCCGGCCGAGCAATGTGCCCTTCGGGCAGAGAGTGGACTGAGCTTGCTGGAGGAGGCAAGGAGGTGGCCTGAAGAGGAAGAAAGGAATTATGTGGCCAGGACTTTGGGGTTTTGTGGTTCACTTTGTGACTGTATATAGTGTAAATAAACGTGTGTGTGGGTGACATGAACGTGTCTGCCTGTCTGTGTCCGGGCCAGCTTCCACTCCAAGGTCCAAGCGTGAAATTTCTTACAGTTTTTTAGACCCGTTTATATGCTTGTCCGCTTTTCATGAGAGAACTACTTAACGGATTTAGATTTTTTTTTTTTCTTTTTACAATAATTTGCTTAAACTTTCTGGTTGATTTTTGCAACTTTCTCATCACGCTAAGTACCATAGTTCTCTTGCGGCACCGATTTATTAGTGCAAATCCGAGAGAGGCTCATTGAGCTGCAGGGCCCTCCTCACTCACATGTCTGTCTCGGGGCGTAACCTTATCTCTGCTTAGTTAGCGAACAATAGAACTGCTTAAGGGATTTAGATTGGGGGTGTTTTTTCCTTTTTTTTTTTTCTTCTCCCTTTTTCTCTATGATTTCCTTGAACATTCTGGTTGATTTTGTGACTTCTTTCGTTTCGCTAAGAATCATATTTCACTTTTGCAGGAGCAATATATTTGCACTAATCCCACGATGGAAGGGGAAAGAGTGACGTCAGGAGTAGAGAGCTGGGCGGGGCCTCCTCACTGCCCTGTTTCACTAATATATGGGCAGAGCCGATGGGTATGGCTAATCTGCAATATTATGTTGAGATGAGCTTTGAGTGGTCGGGCTTATACAGTGTGAAGGTAGGGTACACGACTGGAGAGGCAGAGTATCCACTGTTGATTTCAGATGCTGAACATTTATATAGTGAGCTCTCTTTACATTGTGCAGATAGATGGTTAGTTTGGAGTCACTGTAGATTTTTATCTCTCCCCAATTGGCTTATGTTATCCATCTGTCCATTCTTTTTATGCACCTTGTCCTTCTGAAAGTTTGCCGTCTAGCCAGAGATTACACTTCAGAATTCTCCGTGATAGTCAACATTAGACTTGGAAGATTCTGTCTTAGATAAGAAACCAGACCATCTGTTCTTCGCTTGAATTTACTCGCTGAGATACTTAGGTAATCCATTATTCAGCCCAATATGGTCCTCCAGAGTGCTGGGTCCTTAGTGGAGGTCTTCCAGTGTTGTGATGCTAGTGGTAAAGTAATGGATGTAGGGGGTTTGAGGCCCTCCTGAGAGTATCAGGCCACCCACCAGGTTGTGCCAGGTTGGATGCTTGGTCCCTTGAAGTCATGGGGAAGCCGTTCCATAACTGCCTGGGCACCCCTTCTGTTGTCAGTGCTGCCCATCAATGCTTAAATTCTTTGCATAGGTGGTGGAGTCTGCCAATAGAGACTTCTCCCTGTGATACTGAGACTGCCGGCTGATAGTGTGGTGTAGTGGGTAAGGCTTTGGACTTCAAACCCTCAGGTTGTGAGTTCAAGTCCCACTAATGATACAGGGTGACCTTGAGTAAGTCACTTGACCTGCCTATGCTCCATAATTGGAAAACCAAAGGAATTGTAACCAGTTGTATCATAAATGTAAGTTGCCTTGGATAATGGTGTCAAACAATGAAATAAATGAGTCCACCACCTGCATGCTGCCTTTTGAAGGTGTGACCCTTCTGATGGCATTCTAGTGCATGTCTTAGTGGTCTGGACCCTCTCATACTGTGCCTCGGATCCTGCATAGGTCTCATTTTAGTAGCAGAATGCGGGGAATATGGTGATGTTGAAAATGTTTTCCCATATTGTGGGGTTTTCTTCATTAGGGAGCCTAAGCTTTCTTAACTTTGTTGTGTAGACTTTTACACGCTTAACACCAGCCCTCCCTTACTTAGAGATCCTAGCTTACTAGTCATTATGTCTTTTAGTACATTTTCCGTTTCTTACGGTGGAGTTTTTTTATGGCAAAATGCTTATCTTGCCTGTGACTAGCACAGGCAGGTCAATGAAAGTTTGTTCTAAACAAATATCTTTGTTACTATGCAGATGATGCATGCCATTCCTAACAATGCATTTCTTTCACCCAACACATTGGCATATTGCATTTTTTTTTGCCTTTTTTAATGTCAGCTGTTAAGTGAATTGCGCTTTCTTGAATTTTCTTAAAATCCTTGCAGATAATTACTGTGTGTTTCCAAATAAATACAAATGCACTTTTCTCTTTTAGCTCAGTTCATTTTTGGACCATCACAGCCTGCACTGTTGTTAATTGTCTGCTTTGATTAAACTAAGGGATTCAAAGTCAGCATATACAGTAGATTTATAATTTACATATATTCAACTTGGAGAAACAATCGAACACCCAGGTTTACAATTAGTCGACTGACGTGAAAGTCACACCCTGTAGATGATGGCCTTCATTTAAAAGACAAACTGCACACCCTCTAGTGACTCGCCTACCCTGTAGATTGAAAATGTAGGCAACTGTTTGGCTTTGTTTTACGTGGCTCAGTCACATATGCTGTATGGTTTTGAGACATGGATGCTATCCAGTGACCTGAGACGAAGACTGGATTCCTTTGGTACTGTGCCTCTCCGGAAAATCCTTGGGTACTGCTGGTTTGACTTTGTGTGAAATAAGCGGTTGTTCGTGGAGTCCCGAATGAGGTGCATTACCTGCATTTTGAGGGAGCGTCAGTTACAACACTACAGCCGTGTGGCGCGATTCCCTGAGGGTCATCCGGCTCTCGAGATCATCATTGTTGAGGAGTCGACTGGACCAGGCTAAGGGGTCATCCATGTAACACCTGGCTACAGCAGATAGATCATTTCCGGAAGGTGGGACTGGTCCACGTGTCTGCCTAGGGGGGTTGCCAACCGGGATCCCAAGCTGTTTCACCGTGTGGTGGGTGCGGCAACGCTCTGTACCAGTCCATACTCCCCAACTTGACTTGAGTCAAAATAATAAAGTATGTACAGCACTTGCATTCACTCTCACACACTCTCATTCTCTCTCTGTTATTGTAATAGAGGGGATGGGTGGGATGGACAGTGGTACTCTCCTTGGATGTGTAGACCGAATAATGGAGGGGCATTGGAAGACTTCCTCACACGGCAATATAACGTGTTCCTCCAACACAATGGGGGTCAGTATAACTTTGGTTGTGGAGACGCTCAGGGCTGCGTCAGATGTTTAGTCTGAACTGGCGGCCCTGTTGTGGTCTTTCAGAGCCACTGGAGGGAGTGACCATAAGGAGGTTCTCCAGTTATCGTGACGCTCAAGCTTCTGAGCTACACCACTTGATGTGCTGAGAGTCTCCCCAGATTTGTTTTTAGACAGAGCTCCTCTTCAGCCAGGTGTGGTGCTCATCTGGGGTGGGGGAAGGCGAGTTATATTCTGGGGTTGGAGTGTGGGCCACACTGTGTAAGCCACAATATATAAATATTGAGAGACAGAGAGATATGGTATAGAGGTATAGATAAATATTGAATATTCAATTTTACAACTTAACTCATTTAAAGAACAATAAATACAGTAATGCTGCACACTATGTTGCCTTATGAAAACACAAAGTATAATTCCAAAATAAAACAAAATCTAAACGCAACAAATTGTTTCTACCATGGAAGGGCATGATTGGGCGGAATTGCCCCCCCGATCTGAACCCGAGTGGCGTTTTGTTATTGGACTTCTGTGCTCGTCATGGATTGTCCATAATGAACACCATGTTCAAGCATAGGGGTGTTCATATGTGCACTTGGCACGAGGACACCCTAGGCCTCAGTTCGATGATCGACTTTGTGGTCGTGTCGTTGGACTTGCGGCCACATGTCTTGGACACTTGGGTGAAGAGAGGGGCGGAGCTGTCAACTGATCACCACCTGGACCTTTTTGTCCTGTGGGACTCTGGAGGCAGATGATAGGTACTGGCAGGCCAAGCGGAATGCGGCTATGGTGGTTGCAAAAAATTGGGCGTGGGAGGAGTTTGGGGAGGCCATGGAGAACGACTTTTGGACGGCTTCGAGAAGATTCTGGTCCACCATCTGGCGTCTCGGGAGGGGGAAGCGGTGCAGTGTCAACACTGTTATATGGTGGGGATGGTGCACTGCTAACCTTGACTCGGGACATTGTGGGTCGGTGGGGGAGGAGTACTTCGAAGACCTCCTCAATCCCACCAACATGCCCTCTAATGAGGAAGCAGAGCCTTGGGACATCTCTGGGACTGAGGTCACCGAGGTGGTCAAAAAACTCCTTGGTGGCAGGGTCCTGGGGGTGGATGAGATACGCCCGGAGTTCCTCAAGGCTCTGGATGTTGTAGGACTGTCTTGGTTGACACGCCTCTGCAACATCGCATGGACATCAGGGACAGTGCCTCTGGATTGGCAGAGTGGGGTGGTGGTCCCCCTCTTTAAGAAAGGGGACCGGAGGGTGTGTTCCAACTACAGAGGGATCACACTCCTCAGCCTCCCTGGAAAAGTCTATTCGGGGGTCCTGGAGAGGAGGGTCCGTCGGATAGTCAAACCTCAGATTCGGGAGGAACAGTGTGGTTTTCGTCCTGGTCGTGGAACAGTGGACCAGCTCTACACCCTTAGCAGGGTCCTGGAGGGTGCATGGGAGTTTGACCAACCAGTCTTCATGTGTTTTGTGGACTTGGAAAAGGCGTTCGACTGTGTCCCTTGGGGAATCCTGTGGGGGGTACTCCGAGAGTATGGGGTACCAGACTCCCTGGTAAGGGCTGTTTGGTCCCTGTACGATCAGTGCCAGAGCTTGGTCCGCATTGCCGGCAGTAAGTCAAACCAATTTCCAGTGAGAGTTGGACTCCGCCAGGGCTGCCCTTTGTCACCAATTCTGTTCATAACTTTTATGGACAGAATTTCTAGGCGCAGCCAGGGCCTTGAGGGGGTCCGGTTTGGTGGACTCAGGATTGGTCACTGCTTTTTGCAGATGATGTTGTGCTGTTTGCTTCATCAGGCTGTGATCTTCAGCTCTCTCTGGATTGGTTCACAGCGGAGTGTGAAGCGGCTGGGATGGGAATCGGCACCTCCAAATCCGAGACCATGGTCCTCAGTCGAAAAAGGGTGGAATGCCCTATCAGGGTTGGGAGTGAGATCCTGCTCCAAGTGGAGGAGTTCAGGTATCTCGGGATCTTGTTCACAAGTGAGGGAAGAATGGAGCATGAGATCGACATGTGGATCGGTGCGGCATCTGCAGTGATGCGGGCTCTGCATCGGTCTGTTGTGGTAAAAAAGGAGCTGAGCCGCAAGGCAAAGCTCTTAGTTTACTGGTCGATCTATGTTCCTACCCTTGCCTATGGTCATAAACTATGGGTAGTGACTGAAAGAACGAGATTGCGAATACAAGCGGCTGAAATTAGTTTCCCTTAAAAATAGGGTGAGAAGCTCAGTAATCCGGGAGGGGCTCAGAGTAGAGCCGTTGCTCCTCTGCATCGAGAGGAGTCAGATGAGGTGGCTCAGGCATCTGATAAGAATGCCTCCCTGGTGAGGTGTTCCGGGCACGTCCAACCGGGAGAAGGCCCCGGGGAAGACCCAGGACACGCTGGAGGGCCTATGTCTCTTGGCTGGCCTGGGAACGCCTTGGGATTCTCCCGGAAGAGCTAGAAGAAGTGGGCAGGGAGAGGGAAGTCTGGGCATCTCTGCTCAAGCTGCTGCCCCCGTGACATGATCTCGGATAAGTGGAAGAGGATGGATAGATATATGTATGAGTCTAAAGGTTGGAATAGGCAACCATATTGACAATGCATAATATATAAAATGAGTCACTATAGATTGAAAACTAATTACACATTGAAAAAAGACCAGTTGAAGTCCGTGAAAAAGGAAGACTGACAGCCAAAATGCCCTTCATTGCTCTAGCACTCTTGCTACATTGTGTGCCAAGTGCTAACTGTAATGTAGGTCATAGCCCAGTAAGGGCTCCATTAGTACATGTTCTTGGTCACACGGCTCTTTAAGTTGGTCTCTTTGCGGGTTGCACATCATGTTGTTTTGGCACCACTAGCTTGATTAGTAAGGTGAAGTCTTCTCGTACACACATTCAAAAGTAAATATCCACACAAGTACTAGTCTTCTACTGTAAATGCAGTTCATACCAACTCAACCAGCTAGTGACCGCAAATAAGCCATTTACCAAGTGTACCAGGGTCCCAGACTACTGTATCTCTAAAGTTCAACACCATCATGGGCCTTTAGAAGACATCCATGTTCATGGTGAACACACGTTTGCTGCATGGAATCGTGACCCTGGTAAATCAAAGTGGAACTGTGTGTCTAGGACTGAATTAGCTTATTCATGACAAACGTCAAAAGTGTAGTTGTTGCAAAGGTTTACCACAGTTCAGCGTAAATGTAAAGCAGTCTGTGTCTCCTGGTCTTCCACAAAGCCACTTTTAATCTTTAGATTTTTTTTTTCCTCTCTGTGTTAAGGTTAAGCAGCCAATATGTCCCTGTCGTCCATAAATACAGCATGTACATGTGCCAGAAGGCTTCTAACAAGCCATCTCTAACTGGTAGCGTGATATTTTTTCCCCTTGTAGCTTGGAGCAAATGGTCCCATGTAAAGCAGGTCTGCCTGTTCCTCTTCTTTTTTTATATATATTAAAAACAAACTAATTTCCCACCCTCTCCCCTTTTTGAAGATAGCACACTTTGTGTGAGCCTTTTGTTTGCTTATTTATTTTAAACAAAGGAGTATGAAGGGGACAGTTTTTCAATTTCTTGTTTCATATTTTCAGATTTTCTGTGAGTTAATGAGAGAGTGTGGGGTGCACTTCTGTGGCATATCACCTTTTACTTGTATCAGCACTTTCTGTTTACCAGCCTTACATGCGAAACCCATCATTATCTAACATTAGTGCATCTGTATGTGCACCACACCTATGATCATTGTCGCTACTCTGAGATCTTCTTACTGATAACCATAAGCATTGGACTTTGTTGTGACAGCAATTATTTTAGGAGTTGACACACAGAGCAGTAACAAAGTATGAAAGAGTGGGTAAAGGCAAGCCTATTATTGTTATGCGTAGATTGACTTATGTAGAAAATGTACAGTATATTTGTATTTTTGTACTGACATGGCTTCTTTTTTTATTTTCTATGAATAATTGCAAGGTATTTTGCATAAGCTATTTGTGTTATGGGGGCATTTCCCAAAAAGGTATTTGTAGTTTTTGCTTTACAGCTTACAACTTCTGGAACTCCACCTTTACTGGACCTGCTCAGGAGCCACTTTTATGTGTCAGGAAGATGGTGACCAAAATGGAATCCCCGCATCTATTCATAGCCCATACAAATCGCAGCATTGCTCTCATTTACAGATGCATCTTTCTTTTGTTCCTTCAATCATATACAGTTGACCAAAAAAATATGACAAATTGTAGTGCGGCTAACATTAAACAAATCTTTAACATGCAAATCTTTTAACATGGGCGCTTTGACCAACTGAAAGCACAGCACTTGGTGCTCATATAATACCAGTTTCACTGACCTGAAACTGCCTTGGCCTCGAGTTACACTCGACTTTCATCTTTCTTTGGCTTTTATGATCTGTTCTACCATTTCAAGATCTCTCTGCACACGCAGCTGGAAATCCCCATCTGGCAGAGTTGTGTATAGAAATCCTTCAGATGAATCATTCCAGTCAAGTAGAGTTTGTGACAAAAGATATTTTACTGTTCTGAGAGGGAAAGTGCTCCACTAAAATGTTTTTAAAATGCCAGCAATGTTGGGGCCCCGAATAGAATGCAGAGGCCTTGACTAAAGACACTAAAATCTAGTGCTGGGAGGTATACAGGTTCATACTGAAAACCGTTTTTTATTTTTGTTATGATATGGATTTTGCTTATACTGCAACACCGGTTTAAATAGCCTGAACAACATTTGGAACGTGGCGCAGTGGGAAACTGTTTAAAGGGGGGGGACCTTTTTCACTGCTACACCGCTAAACACGCATGCAACGAAGTACATACATTAGTTGGAGGTATTGTGCGGTGAAAATGGACAGAGAAGATTCTAAAACTGAAGCTGTAGCAGACGATAAAGTTGAACATGATGACACAGAACAACTTTTGCCGAAAAAAGGAGCCGTTTTTGTTGTCTGGAGATATTTTGGTTTTAAAAGGTCGGATGTGGACTATTTACTGCAAATGCTGTTGAGCTAAAGTTGTCGCCGGAGGCGGCAACACAAGCAATTTGCTGCACTACCTTACCCGCACACGTGCTTTGGAGTACCATGAATGTATGGAACTAAGATCAGCACCCTCCACGTCCTCCGGTAAAACTGAAAAGGCTAGAGGACACTCGAGTCAGACGTCACTTGTAGACGCATTTGCTAGCGGTACTGCCTACAATAAAAAAGCAAGCGGTGGTTCAAGATAACCAACAACATTACAATCCATATAGCTGACGAGTCAGTGGATAGAGATTGTTAACATTAACAGAAAGTATAGTTGGTTTACAAAAAATATTTACTCTTTGTTCTTTTTCTAAGACATGTTCAGTGCAATACAACTTTTGACAAGCACCTCTGGATATTTTACTATGTCTAAATGCCTCTTTGGATGGTTGAAAATATGTTGTCAAAATTATAGTTTTAAGTTGTTTGCAAAATTTGTTCAATAAAAAGGTTCTATATTTTGACTGCAACTGCCATGCAATGTGATTCCTTCTCTTCATTAGTGCCAACCCCTCACGCTATCACTTTATGGGGCTGTGCAAACCTGTATTAATACTTGTGTGCACATTAAAATGTTTTTTTGTACAATGTATAATCTCATGACAGTGGAGTAGGTTATTCTTTGCCAGTCCACTGAAG
The DNA here is from genome assembly GCF_016835505.1 of Polypterus senegalus. NCBI lineage: Eukaryota > Metazoa > Chordata > Cladistia > Polypteriformes > Polypteridae > Polypterus > Polypterus senegalus. The sequence goes on from NC_053164.1 coordinate 51,840,566, forward strand.
TAATTGCAGTGGAAAATGTGGTTAACATCCACTCATGCATAGGAAAAGAATACAATCGAATACCGTGAAATCGAGATAATTTTGAAAAATACCGTGATATAGAATTTTGGTCATACCGCCGAGAACTACTAGAATATTTGGTAACTGTGTAGATTCATTTTCTTTTATAAAATAATCGGAGTACCAAAACAACACAAAGTACTCCTGAGCTCCTGAACACACATCTCTAGTAGGAACTTGTTCTTCCTTTTAGTTTTTGTAATATTATCACTACTGTGCGCACTGCCAGCCTATCAATGAGGCTGTAAGCGGAAGAGCAGCTCACCTGCAAGCAACGCTATCAGTGCTTAAATACGATAAATCCGCAGAGCTTCCTGCCCTTGGCAGTTGTCATATAAGATGTTGATCACTGCTTATTGTGTTACGCATATTGAGTCTTGAATCTTAGGACAAAATTTTTTTCTGCAATCACCCTACTTTGTTTTTAAAAAAGATTTTTAAATGAAAACATTCTGTGCCAACATTATAGTTCTCACATAATTTTCAAAAGTATCTCCATCCACACTGAAATGATTGAAAATGCATATAGTGTAAATGTTTGCCCAGACTGGGCATGTGCTCAATGCTGGAAGCATTCTGGAAGCAATGGCAACACTGCTGTCCACGGGGCTTATCATAAAACTTGGCCAGTAAATTCTTTGCATTCTGCACACAAAGTGCAACTTACATGCATACAGGTAAGCAACACAACAGGTGCTGCTGAAAGCAGCTCTTCTATCTCTGCAGTTTTGGTATTTGTTTTTTTTCTGTGAAGGGTGACCAATCCAGGAACAACCTTGCAATTAGCAGGATCCAATCAGGAAAGGGCTACTTAATAAGCACAAACAAATCTGAATGCCACCAGAGTCTACAATAATGGTTCTGGCTTTGCTAGATGTATATGGCGCTGGAGACGTTTTTCAAAATTCTCCATTTTTAGGGGTTAAATGTACCAGGTTAGTGTGGATGAAAGTTGAAAACCAACTGATGCCTGTGTTTTTAAGTGAAAATGTAGCAGTGTGGACATAATGCTCCTGCATTACACACCCCAGTACCTCTATAGGGTGGTCCAGATCTAATTGTGCAATTTTCATTACGCTATAACTTAAGTTTATTACATAGAAAATCACCCGAAAAATCCCAGACCATCGAGAAGTGTGCGAACTGACAACATGAAGAAGTGTCTTTGTGCCAAACTGGAATCGTCCCCGCATAAATCAGTCATCCAGACGATGTGGATCTGCATAATTAGATCTGGACCACCCTGTTCTTTGTTTGCTACTTAACTATAGGGTCACTGTTGCTTCCAAGACTGTGTTATAAAAGGCACTAGTGTTGGAAAACTCATCCACCTTAATAAAAGGATAAGAGTCTGCGTCTGTCTGTCCGGTTGCTGTATCTCTGTCATTCCAAAAGATGGCACATCACAAACATTTTTAGTAATGGAATAAATTGCACCTGACATTCCAGCAGGTGGCACATACCAAATGGCGTACAACTGAAACCTGTGCATTGCAAACGTTAACACTGAGGTCTACATTGATTGCTTAGATTTCAGCACAGCTAGTCCCCCTTAATAAAGTGACGTGTCTGTCCAGTTGCTATGTCTCTATCCTTTCACTAGATGGCACATCACAAACATTAACTTTGCCTTTATGAATCCCATACCAAATGTTATAACAAAACGCATGCATTGTATGGTGTACTGCAAAGGTTAATTCTAAGGTCAGCGTTGATTACTTGGATTTCAACCCCTCTGAGATGGGTAGCACAGTTAGTTGTATTTAGAAGTTATTACAACGCCATGAGGAGAACTGGTGAGGGGGTGTTCCACCGACTTTGTTAGAATAGTTGATTCAGTTTAATTTATAGCTTGTCAAAGTGAATGTTGATGCTATATTGTAACTTTGTTTTGTACAGTTTTCATGTTCTGTTTGGCTAAACAGGTTTTTTTTATATAAATAAAAGTTTTTATTTACATCCCTATTAAACTCTTACTGGCTTCTGCTTATCTGTACTTTTGCTATTTACAAGTTGAGAAAATAGGGTGCAAAAGACAACTAAAATTACACTTGTGCCAGTTGTGTTTATGCCGTTTTGTATGAAATACATCACTCGGTTTTTCTGAACCTCCTTTTCCTGGCACCTTTTCAGGTTGCAGTTGTTTACCTCGGCTGCTTCGGATATTAAGGTAGGAACCTGTCCTGGATTGAGTGAGAGTCCATCTCAAACACAAACACGACTCCCCACGCTATTTTTTGTGAATTACAAACACATTCAGCTGAGAGGGACATTACATACAGAAGAAAAAGGGATTTAACATCTGTTGTATGTTACGTTTTGCTTAAATTCATATTGAATGGAAATTATTTCTTTTTGTTCTTACCAGCAGAGGCATGAACACTGCACAGGTTTCCTTGAAGTTATAACTTTATAAAAAGAGTTAAAAGATAATTTGGTGCTAATCAACAATTTTCATATATAATTCTTTTACAAGTGAGAAGTTAGCAGGCTCTTAACCTTTCCGATTCCGTGCAGTCACATTAATTCTAGAAGCAAAAGCATGTAGGATTATTAGATAAACATAGGCTTGGAAATTGCCACGTTATGAAATGTTAAACCACTGTTATAAACTGCTGTTTATATATATTTTTTAAAATATTTTATTGCCCCACACACACTGTTAATACGTATAAATATGTTTAAGATGTGTCTTAATGATGCATTGATATGGTTTACTTGTTTTGGCGTTTCCATATTTTTCAAGAACTGTACTCTCCTGTTTGATGCAGCAGGCCTTGTACTTGGAGATGATGGTGGCCTGCTTTTGACATTTGCATCTGCATTTCTCAGCCTTGCTTTGGTGTGCTGCTAGTTTTGTTGTTACACTGCAGCAAATTTTTAGTTGTTTTTAATTTTTCAGATGCTTGCTGGATAAGCAGTGTGCCTTTTTTCATCAATAGAGTTTATGCTGTGTTCTGGATTTCTAAATATTTACATCACATTACCAGTAGATGTTAAAGCTGCTTTTTGTGTTTATAACGAGATGATGTGAAATCCGAGCCCCAGTCGACTTGCACAGGAATGCTTCCTCTCCAAACCTTACCTGGATGTTGAATTGACAGTATGCTGTCCACCTTTAATAGAAAAGGCCACACAGATTTGCAGCTCTAATAGATGAACCGGAGACACTTTTTTATCTGAAAGATCTGTTAGTGTTCTTCTATTTGATTACCTTGCATCTCAAAACGTTAAAAAAGCCCCATATTTTTCTTTTTACCTGAAAATGCCCTTTTTGATTGTACGCCTGTGCACTTTAATGCATCCTTCCACTCTCGGGTGAATTTCAGAAATATATTTATTTCAGTACACGATTGTAGGAGCACAGGGTACAAGTGAGGGGCTAACCCTGCGCAGTGGGGAGAAGCCAGTCCTTCACAGAACATGTCCACTGAGACACGCCTTGTCTGTCTGATTTGCGTTCTTTTGCCATACTGGAGTAAAGCAATAAAACCTACATGTTGTGCAAACCTGGGCTACGATTTAAATTCAGGAAATCTTTTAAACAAAGTGGTGCTAAGCCATTGTACCTCCATTCTATCTTGAGGCAGATTTGCTGGATTAAAAAATGCACTTTGGCAAGAATATGATGCTAAATAATCATCCGTTGATACTCTCCATTGAACATTCAGAGGTCCATTTACCTTGAAAGCTCTTAGATGGCAGTCTACACTTAAGTTCTGGAGGATCAGCTTGTCTTTTTTTTTATTATACATAGATGTGTTTAGGCCTTTTGTGAGACATTGTAGCTTTAAAATTGGATTGCATCACTTCTCTCATTGCCTTCAGTCCAGCTACGTTCGTTTTCCATGTTATGTTATAGCAACACAAATCAACTCTGAATCGTTACAGAATGTTTTGGTAATTAATATGAAGTGATTTGTCTTGGAACTTGTCATTCTAAATACCGTACTGACCTGGACAAGCACACAATTTTATGAATTTGAGACTGTGAGAATCCACAGGCTTATAGCTTACAGTGTTGTGCCTGAACTGTTTCCTCACTTTTATTTGTAGGTAAAGTAAACTGATGTAATTCTGTTCCTTGTGGGGCAATTCATAAATCGTGGTTAGAAAACAGCTGTTCTCTTTGGATTCATTTGGCTACCCTTTTGAAATAATCAAGCCTTTTGTTCTTGAAGGGAAACTTCACATTTCTGCCTGACGGTGAAAGAAAAACAGACAAGATTATACAAGCCCTCCCACATGCTTCTCTGTTCTTTCAGACTTAATGGAAATGTCTGTAAGGGGTTAGAATGTACTGAACAGAAACATTTTGTTCAGGGATTTTTTTTTTTTTCCCTTCAGTGTTAAGGGTGATATGTAGAGGGAACTTTGACTTTTCTTTTTTGTTAAGATGAAACAGTAGAAAAGTATTGAGTGACATGCCCTGGGCTTCAAAAAGAGTTTGGTAGAGTTTAGCTTCTCCACCGAACATGCACGTTCATGTTCGGATATTTTGGACCCTGAAAAGAAGTCCAGTGAGGCTGGTGATAATTGTTGTTATTGATTTTGTTGATGTATTTTTAATGTTGCAATATTTTACAATGCTATTTTGTCCGCATATAAACACTGTGGGTGGTATGCAGTGCACATTGGAGATTTTTTTTTCCCTAGTTATCGTAAGGGGATGTTAATTTGAAAAACCAATGCATTTAATACTAAGTTAAAAAAATAATTCTCTTCCATATGTTGCTTGAATGTTTGTTTGCAGTGTAATTCTGAAGGCTAATACAAATGTATTAAGAACAATCTGAACACTGTATTCGTAATAGTGGTGTTGCCTCATGTACACAGTACAGTGAAATTCAAACTTTCAGGTCTGAACAGCATGCAATAAGTCGCCACACTCCAGTGCCACGATAAACAAGAATGTATGAATTTCTCACGGTTGACTAATGCCAGCTCTGTATTTATTACACCACACACCTGCCATAGTATGGCATGTGAGGTGAACACTCTTGTGTGTCAATTTCAGAATTAATTCTTCAGAAAACCAAATGTTTACAAAACTGTTAAACCAATACAATGTCAAAGGAACCTGAGTCAAGTGTTTTCAAATACCATTCTTTTCAAAATCTGCACAATAGTCACCTAGTAATCTGTGTCTCACTCGCTCTCAGTTTTAATGCTTTGGAGTTTGATCCCACACGGCTAAAACATGGAAAAAGGCATAAACCTCAACTATACAACACAAACATTGGTAGATCTTAAGTATAAGAATTTCCTTGGAGTTTTGTGTGAAGAGAGTTTCTATTGAATAATGTAAGTTTCCTAGAACATTCTTGGAGGCATCTACCCCAGAGCTGGAAGTGTCCAACAGTTTTCAGGACTTTGTAGATCTGGATGGTGATTCTGATCACTGAGATGGTAGACAGAGAAGTGGAGCCTCAACAGGTCACCACAAAACCTGTCCTCCAAGAGCCCTAAATGTAGTTATATTTGAAGGCTCTGTTATTGGAGGGATGTTTAGCACCATAGAGTTGGATAGGTCTTGATGACGTTGTCCTTGCTGGTAAGGGTTGGCTGCTGAGGAACAATACTGACAGGGTGGTCTTCTCAAAAGTTCTGCCGGTGCCGTATTCTGGGTAAAATTGTAAAAATGAGAAGGTAGAATTGGCTGAAATATTGGCTTAGGATAGAGGAACATAGGTTTGAAGGACATTGGGGAAAATCTGGCAGGTTGCCTATGAACTGAAGGTGCATCAGTGTACTGAGGATGCATTCGAGTAGATTCTGTAAACTGTGCAATTGAGGAAGGAGTTTAGGACAGTACATGTTTATAACTAAAGGAACGGACAGTAATCTTACTAGAAGTATAGATGATATCTTTGAAATTTACTAGTATATTGATAATATTTCTAAATAAAATGAGTAATTGAAAATTTGTTTTTCAAGTGTCAAGAATAAAACAAATGAATTTAAATTATATGCATCTGCACATATTATAGCAGTAGCAGAATCCTGTCTGAATTTGAATGATGGCCATGTGTATAACCTAGTTAAAAATTATTTAGGAAAGGCCAGCAGAAAGGAGAGACGTTTATGGAAATGATTGATTATATATGTGTTTGCTTCAAATGGGTGATGAGTCTCATCTTGGTGTGGATATCCTGGTTCAAGTAGTACTAGGGTGTTGTACCATGTTGGCCATTATGGATGTAGTGAGAAGTCGAGCAATGTGACACCTTTTATTGTCTAACTAAAAAGATTACAATATGCAAGCTTTCAAGGCAACTCGGGCCCCTTCAGGCAAGATGATTCACGCTGGCAGTGATGAAAACAGGCAACATACAAGATACAAGTAGCAAATATATTAGTCTTAATTACAAATAGACGAGTCTGAGTTGGTGGACCAAAAGCTTAAAAGTTAGAGTCGAACATTTTGTGTACCAACACTGCATAAAACTGTTAAATTAATTTTAGAAAAGTGAGTTTTGAGTAGGTGTGGAAAATTCTAAAACGGACCGAATCTCAGCAAAGTATGAAGATGATCAAGGAACAGTGGAGCAGGCCTCAAAGCATTCCACACAAAGCACTGGAAAGATTCATTCCAAATTTTAGAAGCATTACGAAATTAAAGGAAGCTTTGCAGTGGATCAATAAAGAATTAAAAAAAAAAAAAAAATAGTGGGGGAAAAAAAAACCCAGTTTTGTATAAAGCAGACAACAGTTATTAAAAAAGAATAATGGGAATGCCAAAAGGCAGTTGTGGACAAATACTGCAAAACATACAAAAGCTGTCCCAGAGGCCTCCTTCTTGCGTTTTACTAATGAAAGAACATTCAAGTTAGTGGTGAAGTATATTCGGGATGGTATAAGTGAACTTAAAATATACAAATTATAAAAACGCATTGTGCCCTAAATTTACATTTTTGTGAAGAAGCTGATAACCTCCCTGAACCTTCCTGAGAATGTTAAGGAGGTCCGGAGTGATTTGTCAATTCTGTTTGGATTAAAAGGCCAAAATCAAACAAATCACCAGGACCAGATAACATTAACCTAGGAGTGCTTAAATAGGTTAATGAGTACAAGTCTGAACTCTAGACTCACTGAACAAGGTGGAAATTCCCAGTTTGGAAGATGACGGAGGTCACCCCATTACATACATAGGTGATCTGGGCTGATCCAAGTCATTTAGGCCAGTAAATTAAACATGCACCACTGGTAAATGAATGGAAGCAATTAATAAAGTAAAGAGACATGCTACAAGAGGTGCATTGGTGAACTGTCTGTATGGATTAGCGAGAGTATTGGGTGTCAGTAACATGTTGGAATTCTAGAAGGAAGCAGTATGTTGCTCGATCAGAGAGGTGCATATGGTATTATTTATCTTGAACTTTCAGAAAGCATGTGGTAAGGTCATACACGAAAGCTTAGTGGTCAAACTGAATGAAGTGGGAATTCAGGACGCAACATGTAAAATTGTGCAAAACTGGCAAAGTGTTAAGATACAAGGACACACTTTTTTTTTTTTTTAAAGTGATGCCCTCATGGGATCAGTCTTGGAGCAGCAGCTTTTTCTAACATGTTAATGATCTTGATGAAAATAAAATGCCTGTTGTCGACCATTTCACCAAGTTTAGTGTCAGCCAAATTGTTACGGGGTGCACTTGGGCAGAGGACAGACTTGTGGCAGATGAAATGTAAAGTAACTCATCAAGTAAAAAGTTAGACCTTATTACACAGTGGTGGTGGGGTGGGAGTGTTGGATTTTGAAAGTAAACCTTATGAGATGGATGCAGGAGTCACAGTGGACATCCAGGCATAGCACAGAAGTCCTTCAGAAGGTAAACAGAAGTTAAGTTTATTTAATGCACTGCTGAGGCCTCACCTGAACTACTGTATTCAGTTTTGGTGTCCATATTACAACCAAAGACATAGCAGTAGTAGAGAAAGTCTAGACCAGTGGCTGGACTGATTCGAATAGTGTGGAGTGAGAGCTGTGAGGAAGGACTGAAGAAATTTAACTTGTTTTGTTTTAAACCAATGGAGAGTAAGAGTTTTTGAAGTGTTAAAAATTATAGAGTTAATTAAAAATATTAGATCATGTCTAATACTTAAGTGAGTCCTTCAATAAGGACATGAGTGAAAACTGATTAAGGGGAAATTTGACATCATCTTTAGGACGTTTTTCATCACAAAGAGGATCACAAATTCAGGGAAACGTTACCAAGCTACAGTATGTGGTACTTGGTTGTACTTTAGAGATCTTCAAAGCTCAACTTAATGTTGTTTTACAAGAGAGTGGCGAGTAGAGATTGATGACTTATGACAATGATGGACTGAATGGCCTGCTGTTGTCGTGATTGCTCCGACGTTCTTGCCTTTACTTTATCAAGAGACACGAGTGAAATCAATATTAACGGCCCTATCCCTAATGCTTCATAACAATGACAGAACACTGTTATTAGGTTATTGTTTGGAACATAGTGTGCAAAGAAATGCCACATACTCATAATGAAACAAATGAGGATCCTGTTAGCTTGCACTGTACCCTGTTGTAACAAATGAGGTTTTGTGTGCATAGCCTGGCTGAAGTGCTGGTCAGCTTTTAACTAAGGATCAGAAGTGATGCTGTAATGCGCTCTGCTAATTCCATGCTTGGGCAATGCGGACTGTGATTTAAAGGTAGTGAAAAGTCAAATCAATTTGATTTGTTGTGATCAATTGTCAACAGAAGGAGATCTAAGGTAAATCTGAATCTGAGCAAATGCAGGAGTGTCCGTGTTTTACAAGAACCAAAACTGAAAAGCTTTTAGGTGTCGTTTAGGGCATTATTTACAAGAAAACGCAGTGTGACTTTACATTTGAAACATACTTTCTTGTTGACTTCCATTGTGTCTTGATATTTTTTTTTTTTAATAAGTGTTTGTTAGTGTGTCTTTATGGTGAAGTGTGAAACTCGCTAAATTAACATTGTACCATTTTTGGTGTGTGCCCATTGCTGCCCAGACATTACCCTCCCCTTGGTTTCTCTATCCACTGTCGTTCATTTGTACACACAGTGTCATTTTTCCGTTTTTTGTTTGATTGGAATTTTTTTACTTTAAAACATTTAAACAGCATAAGCTCCTTTTATACAGACTGCCTTGCCTCATTTTTTTTTTCTTATTCTTGCTTTCTCAGAGTTCACCACAGGACCTCACTTGGCGCTCGCTTGGCCTCTCCGGGATCAGCAATGGTGAGTGTACAATAACCCCCACACATTTTGGCCTTTTATTGGTTTGGCAGGCAGGGTGTGAGAGATGCTGCTGACTCAGATAATTGAAGGGAGCGGACATTTTTGTTTTCGTTTCCATTGCTCCATGAAGAGCAATTTCTTTACTGTTGACGTGCATCAGATTGAAACGTTACTCTTCAAATTTAGATGCTTAAATTTGCTAAGCGAATGAATTTTTACAGTTGCTTGATATTCGGCTACAGAGAGGCTGTGCTGATAAGTGATCCTCGGGATTGCTGACAGCATGGCCATTTGATTCAGGCATATTCCCTTACTGCATTATTTTTTTTTTTTTAAGTGCTTAACTGCTAATCCAGATATATGATTATATGTGCTCAGATGTTGTGGAAAAACTATGTGGTCATTGTTTGTGTCTGTAATCATTGCTTTAGTGCTGCCTTTTCCTTGTTTATATCTTCCTCCTTACTTGGCCTAACGTCACACTTTCAAGGCTAAACAAGTCTGCGCCTAGTGGAGCATATGGTAATGTGTGGCCCTTGTTCGGCTGTCTTAAGGTAAATGACATGGAGACTGTTTTGACTGTTCTCACTTGTGTTCCTAACTAGCTGCTCTTGTTATTTTTTTCACTGTTCCTGTCAATGCTCTGTTTTGCATGTTAAACACCGTCTGTGCGGCTCCTGTGTTTTCATTGTCAGGCTCCACTGAGCACACCAAGTGGCTTCCAACAAAGCCTACCAGCAGCAAGGATGAGATGGCTAGGGGTAGCGGCATCATTCCAGGTAGGCTGTTAACAATTTACAAATTACCTTCTTCTCAGCTCTTGTTTGATTATGAATTTCATATTTTCTTTACTACTTAAAGTAATAGATGACAATTCAGCTGCAAATGCTTGCTATAGAAAAACTTTGAAAAACAGTAAACACTCATGATGACATTTGCAAATTAGAACACCAGCAAAATTGTTAATGACATTTCAATTATTGCAGGTTTCCTTGTAAATACTCCTGTAGCAGCAACTGTGTTTATACAGCGTGCTCGAGTGGGGAATGACAAGCTGCGTTGGGGCACAACCCTGGTCATCCTTGTTGAATTCCCCAAAGGCTTTTCTTAACATCAAAATAAACAGGCATTGTACGGTGCAGATATAAACGGACGAAAAGTAGATCACCTCTCGAGGCTTAGGAGGTCCGTCCTGTGGGGTGCTCAGATCATAGAGTGACACTTCCTTCTGGTAGCCTCTGAACTTGCAGGTGGTGGACCGGGAAGGCGGAGTCACCTGCCCTCACTGAGCGTGTTCTCGCCACGGTGGAGGGAAGGGACGAGCAGATTAGCACCAGCGCCCCCTCTCGTCCCGGGGTGGAATTGTCGGTGAGCCTGAATGGTGACCATCTGAAATACATGTGACAACTCTGTCAGAATGGTATAAGTGTACACTGGCATAGGTGTCTTCTATCCTTCAAGATATTTATGCCAGCTGTTTTCTAAAATTGTGTTGCACATTTTTTGAAGGTTGTAATGTCATGCCTTTTACCTTTACAGATCACACAACAAAAGTGTCCGGTGCTGAGGCTTGATTTGTAGCACTGGCTTTACCGTATTAACAACTTTAATACACCCCAGTCCCCAAGCATGAAAATGAAGTTGTATCCCCTTATTGTAATGTTCAATAGAAATGTAAGAATATACTGCTGAACAAGTATGTACAGTCATGGCCAAAGGTTTTGAGAGTGACGCAAGTATTGGTTTTCACAAAGTTTGCTGATTCAGCGTTTTTAGATTTTTTTTGTCAGATGTTTCTATGGTATACTGAAGTATAATTACAAACATTTCATGACTTTCAAAGGCTTTTATTGACAATTACATTAAGTTTATGCAAAGAGTCAATATTTGTAGTGTTGGCCCTTCTCACCCATGCATGTGTTACCATGTCTACTGTTTGACGTCTTACCGTTGTCGTCTACTTCTGAAAATGTACTGGGTCCTAGCATCATCGGAGTTGGTGTGCCCCATTTCTAATAACGATCAGATGTGTGCATGGAGGGGACTTGGCTTAATGTGTAATCTTGACAGCATTCTCAGATAGGCGCATCACAAACACTGTGGGGTTATTTTGAGGGGCTTTAAGACCTTACCACAAGTTGCCTAAATATTTTGTCTACTTGATAATCTGTTCCATCAAATAGTCACTTATGTATTTCATTATTAAAAATGGTTCAAGTGTATATAATATGATTTGTTTAGGCTCCTATTCTCTTTATACTGTATGTCATAGGCTGACTCCAGCATCTATAATTGAGCTTCTGAAGCTACGCCATGATCCCACTTTTAGCTGCATAATTATGACTGTAGCTTCCTGCTGCTGCATGGGCACGGATAAAAACGCTCATTCTTACCTGTAGGTGCTTCATTACGTATAGTTTCCCCATATGTCTCTCTTAGAAGCTTCAGTTCTTTCTAAACCTGTCTTCCAAACTTCTGTACTCTCTCCAGATAAAATAAAAACGGTGTTTATGTCTTAGTTCAGAGGTGGACAGTGTCGGTCCTGGAGGACATTTTTGTTCCAACCCAGTTTCTTAATCAGAAGTCAGTTATTGCTGATGAAGCACTTGCTGCTCAAGTGACATTTTGTTGCTTCATTTTAGTGGTCTCACTTGTTAAGGTTCACCACACTTAAACAGCTACATTCACTGTTTTTAATGGCTTCTTATTAGCAATAAGATGCAAATGACAAAGGAGCCAACAGTTCTCCATCTAACATGTTTTCATTAACACCGTAGTGGATTCATTATGCACTGTTTGAATTAATAAAACATTTAAGAGAAAAATATGACAGTCTGAAAATGATCCGTTTTAGGCTTCAAATCATTTGGAAGTTGTATTTGGAAAGGGAAAAAAATCTATGATATAAGAACCTAAGTGCAGACTAACAAGCCATAAAATGAAATAAGGTCTGAAACCGGCAAGGATTGATTTCTAGTTTAGCAGTTTGGTTGGAATGAAAACCTGCAGCCACTGTGGCCCTCCAGGACAGACATTACCCACCCCTGCCTTAGTTTGTGGACCTGGAGAAAGCATATGACAAGGTGCCTCGAGAGGAGCTGTGGTATTGTATGAGGAAGTCGGGTGTGGCAGAGAAGTATGTAAGAGTTGTACAGAATATGTACGAGGGAAATGTGACAGTGGTGAGGTCTGCGGTAGGAGCGACGGATGCATTCAACATGGAGGTGGGATTACATCAGGGATCAGCTCTGAGCCCTTTCTTATTTGCAATGGTGATGGACAGGTTAACAGACGAGATTAGACAGGAGTCCCCGTGGACTATGATGTTTGCTGATGACATTGTGATCTGTAGCAATAGTAGGGAGCAGGTTGAGGAGACCCTGGAGAGTTGGAGATATGCTCTAGAGAGGAGAGGAATGAAAGTCAGTAGGAACAAAACAGAATACATGTGTGTAAATGAGAGGGAGGTCAGTGGAATAGTGAGGATGCAAGGAGTAGAGTTGGCGAAGGTGGGTGAGTTTAAATACTTGGCATCAACAGTACAGAGTAATGAGGATTGTGGAAGAGAGGTGAAGAAGAGAGTGCAGGAAGGGTTGAATGGGTGGAGAAGAGTGTCAGGAGTGATTTGTGACAGACGGGTATCAGCAAGAGTGAAAGGGAAGGTCTACAGGACAGTAGTGAGACCAGCTATGTTTTATGGTTTGGAGACGGTGGCACTGACCAGAAAGCAGGAGACAGAGCTGGGGGTGGCAGAGTTAAAGATGTTAAGATTTGCATTGGGTGTGACAAGGATGGACAGGATTAGAAATGAGTACATTAGAGGGTCAGCTCAGGTTGGATGGTTGGGAGACAAAGTCAGAGAGGCGAGATTGCGTTGGTTTGGACATGTGCAGAGGAGAGATGCTGAGTATATTGGGAGAAGGATGTTAAGGATAGAGCTGCCAGGGAAGAAGGCCTAAGAGGAGGTTTATGCATGTAGCAAGAGAGGACATGCGGGTGATGGGTGTGACAAAGCAAAATGTAGAGGACAGGAAGATATGGAAAAAGATCATCTGCTGTGGCACCCTCTATCGGGAGCAGCTTAAAGAAGAAGATGAATGCACCTCGCTTATCTAAATATTTTTAAAGTCTACTGGTGTCCAAATATGTCTTTCTCCCTTCAGTTCTCCTGGATATCTCCAGCTCACTCTGAACCTTTGCCGATGTTTCTTCCTCCAGTCCTGTTGTCTTTGTGTCTGTCAGATGTCTGTTTCTGTCCGGTTGTCTGCTATTCTCAGTTTTCTGTGAATTTTGCGTTCATTTGATCTTGACCCCAGTATAGGTGTGTACGTTTTTGGGGCATAAATAAAAAAAAAAAAAAAAAAAGTCTTTGTATTCTAATGGAAGATCTGTGTAGGAAGGATATATACACACATTTACAGTTAAGCTAAGAGAACATTAATTGTATGGTCAAATTCTAAAGACATTAATTGTTCATTTTATAATCCTTTTATGTTGCAAAGTCTTCAATATTTAACTATAATAGAAGACATCTGACTGAAAGTTAAAATTGCTTTCTGCTGTCCTCTTTGATTCTGAAATACTGTATCAAAACTCTAACAGAACGGTGTCGCTGCTGCTCACGGTTTGTCTTGGAGTGTACCTCACTATGGTTCAGCCCTCATTAGTGTTCAGGGAGACCTGCACCCCCTTGCGCACTTTTTAATGTACCAGTTGGATCCAGTTGAGGGGATTTGGGGTTGAGACCATGCTTGTGGCATTGCATACATGTGGGGACCAAGCCAGGCCCAAGTAAACAAGAACCCCCCACCTTGCAGATATTGGTGCAGCGGAGTCGTTCTTTTTGAGTTATCGTATCAGTCAGACGTTTTTCTCACGTTGCAGTTTCCTTTGTGCAAGCACCGACTCGTTTTTCCAAAATATTTGAAAAATGTCTTCTATGGCTGAAGTCAGACATTGCCCCCTAGTGGCCTTGTTGCTGTATTACATCTTTACACATAGGATAATAATGACAGTGAGAATTCTTGCTGTATTTAGTAGAAGTGCCAAGTGTGGCAGTTTGCAGTGTTACAGAAAAAACAAGTGAGTTGTCCTTTCTGGTTTCTTGTGTCATTCCCTTGATGTAAACTTGCCCAGTAACCACATATATGCAGTGCAGGTTTTTTATTCCTTGTACACTTGGGATTTTTTTCTGTCTGAGCCTGAACAAACACTTTGTGGTGTGTGTCTGTCTGTCTGTCTGAGCCTGATGCAAGGTCACTCAGCTCCACACCCTGTGACCTCCGAGCCACTCACACCCAGCAAAACCTTCCAGTTTCTCCGAGATGATTGCAGCTGCGTTAGAGAGATTCCCAAGATAAATGGACCTTTTTAATGTAAGCTTCTCCCCTTGGGACCCCTATGAGGTCTGCCTTTGCTCCCCGGCAGCCAGGTGAAGTTCTACTGGGTGGTTCTTATTAAGGACGCTGGTCGTTTTAATGCTGAGATAGGAGAGTCCAGCAGTGGGCTTAATGTGGTTTTTGCCTTGGCAGTTGAGTTTGTGGCTAATGGTTTGTGTTTTTAGACAGAACTTACAGTGGAGGAGATGTCAGCACTGTGGGACCTTGACGTGTGTCTGGTGCTGTGTGTTCTGCTGATAGGGAGTCTGGAATGTCTGAATCAGAATGTTTTGGCTCACCTCAGCCTTCACACCCACGCAGATGTTCTTCCAAGGTCCTGATGTCAACATTTACACAATTTCCTGGGAACCCTTTTTCCCTTTCTTTTGAAAGCCGAAGAAGTCATAATTTTAATATGATGAGCAGTTTATGAATAATATTTCACTCTCTGCTAAGCTAGGTGTCTTTTTCTGTTGTTATCATAGCAATTTTCATACAATCCAAATGAATGGCCTTTATTTATCAAAGTTTATAATGTCGCCATGGATTTAATTAAATCAGCTTTTTAATTTATTTTTTAACCACCTTACTATTGGGACATGGTTTTTCTAAAATATATTGTAGGTTAAGAAAAATATTCTGGCTTTAAGAAGGTGGGCTTTGTTTTAAAAGATGCCTGGTACATGAGGGGCTTTTTTGTCAAATTCTAGGTGCTGGCACATGTATGAGTAAGTGTGCACCAAGGTAGTCTGGTGCCCAGTCCAGGATTTGCACCCAGTGCTGCCATGATAGCCTGCCAAGCCCCTTAGGAAGTGAATTTGTTAACAAAAAAGCGGGGTCCAAAGTCTTGGGGTAATGCTCAATCACTGCTTAATGGCAGAGTGCGATTCCAAACTTGGAACTAGAGTTGCACAGATTGAGATCGAAGAAGCTGCTTCACATTTCTGATTTATGCCACGTCCGCTCCAATGTGTCATATGGATAATTCAGGCGGAGCCCATAAACATCAGGATTCTGTTGAAGTTCTATTGAATTTTTTTTTCCCATAATAACATAATACCCAGGATGTTGTAGATCTTTAAAAGTTATAAATTATACAAAACACAAAATCATGTACATCACACAAAAATACTTTATTAAACGTATACAGAAATACATTTATCTGCTATATAATAAAACACTTTAAGGTCTGTGTGTCCAGTCCCTCAGTCCCCCTGACTTGATTGGTCAGTTGGGATTTGATGATGCAATCGAAAGATAAAGTACGAGTGCGAGAGGCACGAAGATCAGGGTTCATACTTCACGCGTAGTGACGTGTGCACCTGTGGACGCTACTGCTGTGCAAGCGTTGTACAGTTTATACTTGCGCGCATACTTTGCGTAAATCTGGAAGATTCAACCAGCTGGCAGTGTGAGATATTGTCACGGAGAGAACAGGTTCGGCTTCGCTGTGTTGTGGATTGCCTGAAACCTCCATTAAGTTCTGAGGACACCTTACCGTAATATCTCTGAAAAGGATGTTTAATGATTAAATCCATCAATCCAGGGATCGCCCATTCCAGCAAGCATTGGGCACAAGGCAGAAACAATCCCTGGACAGGACGTCCGCTCATCGCAAGATTAATACAAACACACACTAGCGTTGTTTTAGAATCACCAAATCCCCAAACCTGCATATCTTTGGAAGGAAACAGGAGCATTTGTTGTTTAAATGAAGTTAACAATTTATCTGTAAAATGTGATATACATGCATTAAAGTATTTCATCATGAAAATGATCTCAAGTATAAATCTAAGGATTGTAAATGTGCAGAGAGCTGGAATATCATAAATTTAATGTGCTCTGCTTGCCGCTGCTGTCAGATCAGGAGGAAGCCCTGAAGCACATGGCGATTAACAACTGGGTCGGTTTTAAGATGACGTTTACGATGGTCTACTTCAATGATAAAATAAACTACAAGACTGAAGTGGACAATTTGAATTTTAAGCTGAAATTTCCACATTAATCATAAAATAGACCTTTTAACTGTGTCCCTAAGGTGTTTTTTTTTCTCCGTGGCTCAAATATGCCACCATACCTTCTGGTGGCATTTTGAAGGTCCAAAAAAAAAAAAAAGATGGCAAAGATGGTATATGAGATCTTTAAAATGCATCATGTCATTACGATGGAAGCACACACATCGATCGTGGAGGATCTGTATGGCTTTCTGTTGCATGTAGATAGTGAACAGAGACTCTGACGTCATATTCCGACTTAATCACACTGTGCCCCCCACCCCTGACGTTTTTCCTGATATTGCAACGTTAATTTCTGAGGACATGCTCAGAGGACACATCAAATGAATTCTGGGAATGCGTGGCAGCCATGATGCGTGCGTGTATGTGTTCTGAGCGTGAAGTATAAACTGCAGACACTGCCTCCCTTCAAAGGCGCCTCAGTAATCGCGAAAGAGATGGAGAAGCAGACTTTATGAGGACACGCATGAGAAGGAGCATCGGTGATGGCACTAACCATATAGTGTTGTACAGAAGCAAATGAAATGACACAACTACCAGACCTCATTAAAAAATCTTTCACAAAGTTTCTGTGCTTTCCATAATGTGCCGCACTGTTCAGGATACACTCCAAGAAAATTGTAACCGCACTTATGAAATGGCTAACCAGAAAGCTGCAGATAATGGGACTAAAGTCCTCTCGTCACATTTTTCACCTTGCGGTTCAGATTTCCAGTAGCCCAGCCATAACATCGATGTACTGGCCAGCCCATGACAAACAAGTCCGCTATAACGCAGGACAGTCTCGTGGCTCCTGAGGTGGACTTCAGCTCCACCCTAAGGACCGTCTGCATGTGCCTTTCACAGTAGTCGCAGGTTTCTTACATTTAGCTTAATATGACCAACCACTTCATATTGACTCAGAGTGGCCTGGCTGTGCGTTGACATGTCCTGCAATCGTATAAATATTCTTTTGTCATATATAAATGTCTACGCAAGGAAGTCTGTGTGTCTGTCCAGCCCGGAAGTAAGAGGTGGAGCTGGGGTGATGGCTCCACCTCCGAGGAAACAAACTCGCTTAGCTGCTAATAACACAAGCGGGGCCAGCATGTCAGCAAAACGAAACCTCAGAAGAAAAAGTCGCTTAGCCACTAACATCTGCAAAACGGTATCCCTTTTACTTTTCCTCCCGCCTCTAATACACAAGTGATGCAAGCATGTCCGCAAAGTGAATCTTCCTAGGGCAGAGACGCCCAGAGTAGTTCCCTTCAATTAGCTGACATCTCTACATTTAAAATTTCTGATGATTTCAAATGTTTCTAGAATCCCCAACTTTTTACAGCACAGGCTTACACAGCTAGTTTTTTATATTGAAATATGAGGGTTAAATTAACAATTAATATTTAAAAAGTGTAACATCCTAAGCTAATTTCTAATCTACCTTGCATTAACCGAAGGTAGCAGAAAGCTGTTAAATTTTTTTTTTTGTTCTTTGCAGCTTCTTTATAGATTAAAAGATTACAATTTTATCAACTAACCAAAGCATTACATTAGACAGAATATTTAATAACTATCACCCTTAGTCACTGTCTTTGACGTAATAATCTACCTAGTGCTACTCTTTCCACCTTCACCCTGCAGGACTGATGTATCCCAGAAGCACCTTAGAGAACTGTGTGGGGATCAGCAGCTGAGGCAGTCGGCGCAGCAGTTAGCACCAGGCAGCCACCAGTTGAAGTTGGGTTAGAGGTGTGCTTTAGTGCAATTTACTCTTATAATACATTGATTCAACATCAAAGTAAAACTTGCATACAACATCCAGAAAGTTTATTTTGGCCTGAGTAGCATCACAACAAGGCTGATATAACAGAACGTCGTAACCTAGCTGCACTATGTTTTTTAATGAGCAAAGCAAAAATATTACGAATTATTTAAATTGGTTATGGTTTTTGAAGTACTTGAAGTTGATGTTTTGTGTGATACTAGTCGTACCATGAACAATAAGTTTTATGGACTTGGGTTTATTCCACATATGTGCAGGTATTGATGAACATCTCCAATTAAAGTGTGTGTTTAACAAACCAAATTGTATATTTTACAGGAAAAAAAATCCATCCAACCAGAAGTAAAATACAGTGGACCCTTGACTTACGAACTCAATTCGTTCGAGAGGGCTGGTTGTAACTCAAGTTGGTTGTAAGTCAAGACTATTTTTCCCATAAGAAATAATGGAAATACCCATAATGTGCTCCGAACTTCCCACAGCAACACTTACAATGATAAAAAAGGGTTGTATAATGCACATAATTTACCAAAACACCAATAATATTTCTAATGTACTAACCAAAAAGTTATAAAAAGTGCCTAGCCTACCAGAAACAACAATTTCATACTGTACTCACCATTTAATTTGACATCTTTGGGTTACAGGAAGGGAGGAGGAGGAGAATGAAACGAAAGGTGGTTATTATTTAGAAGGAGCCTCCTTATGCAAATCTTTTCTTTGTAAAATTGTCGCGATGGTGGATTTCGACATGTTGTACATATTAGCGAGATCGGTCACGAACGCCACTCTCATATTTCCGAACAATTTCCTTCTTCGTTTCGATTGTGATCGCTGTTTCTCAAGTTAATAATGACAGTAGTCGAGCACTCCGTTCAAAGCTGGTCGTGTTGTAAACTGCTGTAATAATGCACTCCAAAGCAAGCCGGTGCTGACTCAGCCTGATGACATCATCATGTGCGCGACAGCCCACTAGCTAACATCCCTTAACAATCTCTTTCTTTACCTTTGTTACCGTCTCTTCCTTCCTTAGCAATTATGCGTCTTGCTTGCCATGATCTTAGTTAGTTATATATATATATATATATATATATATATATATATAGAGAGAGAAATCACTACACTGACCGAAATTCCGTCCACAAACACATGTATCTGGGCTCCGACTGCCGCTTACGAACGCTCTCGGCTGTTTGTTTACAATCGTACAAGCGGATACACGTGACCGCATTTGGGTCGCAACACAAGATGTTGGTCGTAAATCAAAACAAAAATTTTGATCATAAATCAAGTTGTTCGCATGTCAGGTCGGTCGTATGTCAAGGGTCGACTGTAGTTAGTTTTTACCACATTACAATTGTAATTGTAGCAGTCATTAAAACAAAAGGTTATGCCCTTATTGAAATAAATCAAATCTTAAATCGGAAGAAGGTGGTAATGTGACTTTTATGTTTAACTTAACATTAATGGCTTGTAATTCTTTACAAAAAGCAGTTTCTCCGCTTTGTCTCCAGATTCTCCGTTTCTTTCTTCGTCAAGTTAGGGTGAAGCTGAGCTGAAGATTCAGGCAGGGAGCACACAGTAAGATCACGCGACTTCAGCTAGCACATAAAACCAACTCGTATCGTTCTGCCAGGAAAGTGGCCTCCTGACACTGGTGCTTGTGACTGGAGGCTGCTGACAGGGTGCAGCATATCCACCTAAAGTGTTGGTTCCCAACCAGGGGTGTGGAGATGACATTTCAGGGGGTGCAACAAAGAAGGCAGCGTTGCGATTCACCAGATTTGAGCAAGGTGTGTTGTCTGACTTTATCGTGGTGTCTTGCGGTGTGCTGTCATTTATGAGTTAGTCCTCCTGCATTACGAGCAAAATTGTGATTGAACCGCATAGGTGCGCATCCTCGTGGGTTCCTTGCTGCTGGCGGAGTGAATCTGTTTTTTTTAAGAGAATGTAATTTGAACCTTGCAGTGATTCATGGTCAAGTATTGATTTCAGTGCAAGCACTGATCATGAAGCGTCACGAATTTCGCTGTCTGATTGATGTGTTTGCCAGACCGGCACTAGAGATGCTGAATTGGATGCAACACTTGCTGCTTACACTCGGCCCATCTCTCCTGCTGGCGGTCCTGGCAGTAGCGCAGCAATTTAAGCTGTGTCGCTGACTGGGCTTCAGCGCTTAGCGACGTGTCAGCACTTGTTCCTTCATGGGGATCTCAATTCCCCCAAACCCCTCAATTGCTGATCATGTGTCATTTCTTTACGCCGCTTGATGCTTTGTGGAATATCTCAACCCCTGGATCATCAATTGAGTATCTAAGATTCATGGGGGACACATTTATTGAGATTTATAAAGGTAAATTGCTCATAAATTTTATGCACAAGTTATTTATTTTTTTCTTTAATTTTTTTAGCATCCATTTTCATGGGGTGAAAGCAGTGAGTTAGTGTGGACAATGGCCAGAAGAGAGACAAATGTCTGTGTTATTTAAATGACCACCTAGGAGTGTGGACAGGTCAATGTGTTGATGTTTGAGCATTCTGAGCTCAAGTAGGAGCAAAGAACTAAAGAGCTTAGAAGATAGCTCAACTTTCTGAATACCATGAGTGACTGCATCTGCATTAACGCCCTTCTAGCCTGCCGTGTGCTCCCTGCTGCTGTGCCAACTCACTTATGGTGCTGATGACTTGCAGTTCATACTTTTTAAGCACAACAACAATTTATTTCTTGTACAGCCCAAAATCACACAAGGAATGCTGCAATGGGCTTTAACAGGACAGCCCCCCAGCTTTGACTCCCTAAGAAGACAGGAAAAATTCCCAAAACAAAGACCCTTGTAAGAGGGGAAAAAATGGAAGAAATCTTGGGAAAGGCAATTTATAGAGAGAGAGAGAGAGACCCCCTTCCAGATCAATGATCTGTTCTGCCTGCTTTGGCTCATCCTGACCACCCTTACACAATTTAGCATGTTCTTTTATCATTTTGTTGTTTAGTTGAAGATGTGACCGTGAAGTCTGTGCTTGGCTGCTCTGGTCACATCAGGTGTGGTGGCAGTGAATGGACATCATGGTGTTGGTCTTGACTGGCACATCTCATCATCAGAAGAAGCAGAAGTCGGGCCTGCTTTCAAAAGGCGTGTGCCTCAGGCTCAAAGGTGAAGCTCTGCTGCTTTGGGTTGTTGGCCCATCCACATGTTGTGCTGTGAATTCCAACATTTTCAAGTTTTAGCTTTTGGGGATTTTTTATGGT